>NC_083569.1:119204487-119804487 GCF_027579695.1 Neoarius graeffei | reverse complement strand
TAGGAAGACGGAAACAACGCATTATCCAAACTGCTAAACCTTCCCGAGGGTCAGATCTCCAGCGCAGTCCGTTATTTATCCGCTGATTTTAGCAATTAGCGTTTTGCAGGTGTTCTTTCGTACGTGCAAAGCCTATATTAGGCAGAAAGTGAGGAGAGTTCCCTTTATTTGGCTCGTGTATATAGATGTGTGTGTGTATAGAAACGTCCGGTTGTACATAGACCCTTTTACGTCTTCAGATTTCGCACGAAAGACCAAAACACACACAGTTTCCCGAGCACCTTTCACTGGGGGAAGAGCTTTCTGAAGTCGAGCCTCGAGCTAACACGGATTGAATTCTTAGAACTCATTTCTCACATCATGTCTGTCGATTAATCCAGATGATGTACTCAGTACTAAGACGTTCCTCTTCATCTCGCTGCATCCAAACTGTTCACACAATCAAAAGGGCTTTGTGTGAAATACTGCACTGTTCCACTACAGACGTACCGTCGGGTTATTCTGTTCGTTTGTTCAACATTAACCGTCAGCACTCTTACATTTGGGGGAAATTTATGCAAACTGATTTGATGATAAAACTCAGAGGTCTTGCTTTGGGTAAATGGACTTGCACAGTTTTTTTTTCCCCAAAAAAGAGCTTGAAGTTCATTTCTATTTAAATAAAAAAGAGAAGCAGGTCTGCTTTTCCTTCACCGGACCATCATTCTGAATCGCTTGGATTTTCTCCTAAAAGTCTAACCTTGACTTGACACTAAAACAGGAGACAAATATTTTGAAATATTTTTGAGGGGGAATGTTTTTTGTACCTCGAGATGCACATATTTGGCTTAACGGTAGATTTTTTGGGTAATTGTGTAATCGTGTGCCATCCATTTTTTCCCTGTAAAGCAAATAATGGATGTTTTGTTCTTGCTGAATCTTAGTGGAGGTGAGATGAGTTAAAATCAGCTGTTTCAGTTGCATCAGTGTTTATTTTTTTTGTCCTTTGGGGAAAGGAAGACAGGTTTTAAAACGGAGAAAAGTTCCAGAACCACCTGACTGCATAGTTTTAGCGATCCTGGATTTTGTTTAATTCGCTTTGTTTCTTTGTTCGTGTGTAAATGACTTGAGATGCAGAAGGCAAACTGCACTTAACCTGTGTGGCACACACACACACACACACACACACACACACACACACACACACATTACTGTATAGGTTTGTTCTAATGGTTGGATCTGTTCAATAAAACATAATAATGATAATCCAAACTGCTTGTCTTGTCTCTGTCTCTATAGTGTACAGTGTTTGGAGCACGAGATCAAATCTCCATCAGCATCTCAATCATCCCGTTTACGTTGCAGTTTTGCACAAAAATATTACACTGCATTTAGCAGACGCTCTTATCCAGAGTACAACATACCCAGTGCATCCTGGGGAGCAGTTGGCGGTTAGGTGCCTTGTTCAAGGGCACTTCAGCCATTCCTGCTGGTCTAGGGAATCGAGCCAGCAACCTTTTGGTCTCAAAGCTGCTTCTCTAAGGGTAATATCTCACTGGCCTGCGACAGCTTGCGACAAATTGTGAACATCATTCGCGAGAGAGTTTCAAAAGTGCCTTGAAACATTCGCGGGGCTTTTCAATTTCCTCGTATGAGTCGCAAAGTGTCGCTCCTTTGTCGCTGAAATTTTGAACATGTTCAAAAAATTCGTGGGACAAAATTTCTCTCAAAATAGCCGCAAATGCATCGCCGGTGTCGCAAAGCCTTCACGAACCCTTCTCAAGTCAGTTTCCATGAGACAGGAAGTAGGAGTTGAGACAGGAAGTGTGAGCCAGTATCTCACTGGGCTGCAACAGCCTGCAACTAGTTGGAGATACAATTGCGGTAAAATATGCAAATATCAATTCAGTATGAGTCCAAGTGAAAATTGTCGCTAATTCGCATATTTTATCGCAATTGTTGTGTCTCCAACTAGTCGCAGGCTGTCGCAGCTCAGTGAGATACTGGCTTAACCGTTAAGCCATGGCTTCCCCACTGATTAAACAGTAATAGTCCCTCCCGCTGATCATCACAGAGAATCCACATTTTTTACTGAGATTTTGACCAAAAAAATCTCATTTCTTATCTGAATGTTTTATATTATTATTCCAGCATAGAATGTGGTCCACTGTTATTTTCTATATTGAGCACCTAATTCATCCTAGGATCTAGATATGCCATTTATACAGCCCCGATTCCAAAAAAGTTGGGACAAAGCACAAATTGTAAATAAAAACAGAATGCAATGATGTGGAAGTTTCAAAACTCCATATTTTATTCAGAATAGAACATAGATGACATATCAAATGTTTAAACTGAGAAAATGCATCATTTAAAGAGAAAATTAGGTGATTTTAAATTTCATGACAACAACACATCTCAAAAAAGTTGGGACAAGGCCATGTTTCCCACTGTGAGACATCCCCTTTTCTCTTTACAACAGTCTGTAAACGTCTGGGGACTGAGGAGACAAGTTGCTCAAGTTTAGGGATAGGAATGTTAACCCATTCTTGTCTAATGTAGGATTCTAGTTGCTCAACTGTCTTAGGTCTTTTTTGTCGTATCTTCCGTTTTATGATGCGCCAAATGTTTTCTATGGGTGAAAGATCTGGACTGCAAGCTGGCCAGTTCAGTACCCGGACCCTTCTTCTACGCAGCCATGATGCTGTAATTGATGCAGTATGTGGTTTGGCATTGTCATGTTGGAAAATGCAAGGTCTTCCCTGAAAGAGACGTCGTCTGGATGGGAGCATATGTTGCTCTAGAACCTGGATATACCTTCCAGCATTGATGGTGTCTTTCCAGATGTGTAAGCTGCCCATGCCACACGCACTAATGCAACCCCATACCATCAGAGATGCAGGCTTCTGAACTGAGCGCTGATAACAACTTGGGTCGTCCTTCTCCTCTTTAGTCCGAATGACACGGCGTCCCTGATTTCCATAAAGAACTTCAAATTTTGATTCCTCTGACCACAGAACAGTTTTCCACTTTGCCGCAGTCCATTTTAAATGAGCCTTGGCCCAGAGAAGACGTCTGCGCTTCTGGATCATGTTTAGATACGGCTTCTTCTTTGAACTACAGAGTTTTAGCTGGCAACAGCGGATGGCACGGTGAATTGTGTTCACAGATAATGTTCTCTGGAAATATTCCTGAGCCCATTTTGTGATTTCTAATACAGAAGCATGCCTGTATGTGATGCAGTGCTGTCTAAGGGCCCGAAGATCATGGGCACCAAGTATGGTTTTGCGGCCTTGACCCTTACGCACAGAGATTCTTCCAGATTCTCTGACTCTTTTGATGATATTATGCACTGTACATAGATGGTGATATGCTCAAACTCTTTGTAATTTTACACTGTCGAACTCCTTTCTGATATTGCTCCACTATTTGTCGGCGCAGAATTTGGGGGATTGGTGATTCTCTTCCCATCTTTACTTCTGAGAGCCACTGCCACTCCAAGATGCTCTTTTTATACCCAGTCATGTTAATGACCTATTGCCAATTGCCCTAATGAGTTGCAATTTGGTCCTCCAGCTGTTCCTTTTTTGTACCTTTAACTTTTCCAGCCTCTTATTGCCCCTGTCCCAACTTTTTTGAGATGTGTTGCTGTCATGAAATTTCAAACGAGCCAGTATTTGGCATGAAATTTCAAAATGTCTCACTTTTGACATTTGATATGTTGTCTATGTTCTATTGTGAATACAATATCAGTTTTTGAGATTTGTAAGTTATTGCATTCCGTTTTTATTTACAATTTGTACTTTGTCCCAACTTTTTTGGAATCAGGGTTGTATATCTCATCTCATCTTATTATCTCTAGCCGCTTTATCCTGTTCTACAGGATCGCAGGCAAGCTGGAGCCTATCCCAGCTGACTACGGGCGAAAGGCAGGGTACACCCTGGACAAGTCGCCAGGTCATCACAGGGCGCCATTTATATATGTGCTAGTAAATAATCCCATGTTATTTTTAAAAAAATCAAATTAAAAATGAGTGCTGGATAAAACCCATCTATCTTAAAGACTTTGTACAGTCACAAAAGCCATAGATGGATGCTTTACCATATTCTCTGTAAGTCTGGAGCTCCGCTATGCATCTAACTGTACATGCCGTACAAGGTGTGCAAACTTCAAAATTTATTGTTCAGAACAAAAAGTTTCTCCTTTTGTTGAAAAAAGATTCCATGTGAACATCTGACTGGGTTTCTTAACATTCCTCAGAGCTTTGTGTGTAAAATAGATTGTTGCTTGTAGATGACAAGATGAACGTAATGTGGTCCAATATAAGAGATGGTCCAAGTTCAGAGGCTGTCATATGCGTAGATCAACTTTACTTCTTGTTTGTAGTTATACAGGGTTAGTCAAAATTATGCTAACACTTAAATGATATAAGCCATTTATTCACAAAACATACATCGTATGTGCAAGATGATTTACAGGGCGGTCTCAACCTGTTTGCCATCGTGTTCAACACACAAAAACCAGCAAGCAAGAGCACCATTTAAAGCCCAGACACACATTTCACGGGGAAATCTCACCCAGAGTGTAGGTCTATCTGCAGGAGAAAAACAATCCATTAGTGTTAGCGTAATTTTGACTAACCCTGTATTTCACACACACACACACACACACACACACACACACACACACACACACACACACACACACACACATGAATTATAATTGATGTATTTATCACACTTTGGAGGGGGGGGAAATCAGATTTTTAAAATAAAATTTTACAAATAAAAATCTACATTTGCATCTTTAATGTTCTCATAGTGTAGTATTAAAGTTTAGTATAGTATTAAACTTCAAACAGAAATTAGTGGTATTCATGCTACCAATTTTTGGTGAAGAAATTATTTTTTATTTTTTTACAGTGGATTTATAGCGTTTTGGAATCAAACATATATATTCATCCATTATCTGTAGCCACTTTATCCTGTCCTACAGGGTCGTAGGCAAGCTGGAGCCTATCCCAGCTGACTACGGGTGAGAGGCGGGGTACACCCTGGACAAGTCGCCAGGTCATCACAGGGCTGACACATAGACAACCATTCACACCTACAGTCAATGGACTGTCTTTGGACTGTGGGGGAAACCGGAGCACCCGGAGGAAACCCACACAGACACGGGGAGAACATGCAAACTCCACGCAGAAAGGCCCTCGCTGGCCTGCTGGGCTTGAACCCAGGACCTTCTTGCTGTGAGGCGACTACACCACCGTGCCACCCCATATATATATATATATATATATATATATATATATATATATATATATATATATATATATATATATATACACAACCCTGATTCCAAAAAAGCTGGGACAAAGTACAAATTGTAAATAAAAACGGAATGCAATAATTTACAAATCTCAAAAACTGATATTGTATTCACAAGAGAACATAGAAAACATATCAAATGTCGAAAGTGAGACATTTTGAAATTTCATGCCAAATATTGGCTCATTTGAAATTTCATGACAGCAACACATCTCAAAAAAGTTGGGACAGGGGCAATAAGAGGCTGGAAAAGTTAAAGGTACAAAAAAGGAACAGCTGGAGGACCAAATTGCAACTCATTAGGTCAATTGGCAATAGGTCATTAACATGACTGGGTATAAAAAGAGCATCTTGGAGTGGCAGCGGCTCTCAGAAGTAAAGATGGGAAGAGGATCACCAATCCCCCTAATTCTGCACCAACAAATAGTGGAGCAATATCAGAAAGGAGTTCGACAGTGTAAAATTGCAAAGAGTTTGAACATATCATCATCTATAGTTCATAATATCATCAAAAGATTCAGAGAATCTGGAAGAATCTCTGTGCCTAAGGGTGAAGGCCGGAAAACCATACTGGGTGCCCGTGATCTTCGGGCCCTTAGATGGCACTGCATCACATACAGGCATGCTTCTGTATTGGAAATCACAAAATGGGCTCAGGAATATTTCCAGAGAACATTATCTGTGAACACAATTCACCGTACCATCCGCCGTTGCCAGCTAAAACTCTATAGTTCAAAGAAGAAGCCGTATCTAAACATGATCCAGAAGCGCAGACGTCTTCTCTGGGCCAAGGCTCATTTAAAATGGACTGTGGCAAAGTGGAAAACTGTTCTGTGGTCAGACGAATCAAAATTTGAAGTTCTTTATGGAAATCAGGGACGCTGTGTCATTCGGACTAAAGAGGAGAAGGACAACCCAAGTTGTTATCAGCGCTCAGTTCAGAAGCCTGCATCTCTGATGGTATGGGGTTGCATTAGTGCGTGTGGCATGGGCAGCTTACACATCTGGAAAGACACCATCAATGCTGAAAGGTATATCCAGGTTCTAGAGCAACATATGCTCCCATCCAGACAACGTCTCTTTCAGGGAAGACCTTGCATTTTCCAACATGACAATGCCAAACCACATACTGCATCAATTACAGCATCATGGCTGCGTAGAAGAAGGGTCCGGGTACTGAACTGGCCAGCCTGCAGTCCAGATCTTTCACCCATAGAAAACATTTGGCGCATCATAAAACGCAAGATACGACAAAAAAGACCTAAGGCAGCTGATGTTAGGTTCAACCCGGTTAGAAGGTCAACGTCTCGAGACCACCGCCCTCGTGCCACCCAGAGCTCTGGAGGTCAGTCGCAAAGAAAGACAGGAACCCCAATGTAGTTCACATCTTTATTCGCAAGTTCCCCCAATTGGACAGGAATACAGAGGGTTATTATATGTGGATATTATCTGATGAAACGACATCACTGTTTGATATCTATGTGTGTATGTGCATATGGGGGTGTGTGAGTGAGTGACATCATTTTGATATCTGTGTCTAGTGTGTGTGTGTGTGTGTGTATATATGAGCAGGTCTTAATTACTTCATTGTTCAGACATCTTAAAGGTCATTGCTTACGTACCCCCCTTCAGGTCAGGGCACTATGTACTTAAACACAGATAATATATCTAGTCTATGAAGTCTAGTCAAAGAAAAATACATCAGACATTAATACCAATTTAAACAGCAATAGTTTTAAAGGATCTAAAAGCTAAAAGATGAAAAGCTAAAAATATTAAAATCATAACTCAACACATGAATGTGTGTCTTGTGCTAAGTCAGCAAATTACGTCTTGATTTCAGCAATATGTAGTAAGACAATCATAAGCAAAATAAACAATTTTAACAAAGATATGTTATAAATATATGTTATATGTTATAAACAAAATAAGAACAAACTTAAACAAAACAGTCATACGAAAAATAAGAAAAATAAGAATATGTCTGCACTGTCAGAAATAGGGGTACAGTAGGAGTCTATTTCTGTCCCTCAAGGTACAATCTACTCTAATGTACCCCTTAGGGCTCATTATTGGACCTCAATGTGACTATGTGTACCTTTTTAGGGCCAAAAAGGTACATCTATGTTCCCAAGCAGCATATAAAGGGTACAAATAAGTATCTTAGAGGGTACTGCTCCAGTGACAAGTCATTGTACTTCTAAAGGTACAATAATGTACTTTATTTTCTGAGAGTGTGGCAAAGCAAAGAAATGCTACTTCACCGGAGGACAGGATTCAGGATTAAACTCATAAAATCTTTAACATTAGAATCATAAAGTCTTAACAATCCTAAGTTATATTCTGTAATTATAAAACTACATTCAATCCTTGGATATGCAGCTGTGAGTGTGTGTTGGTGTGTCTGACATCATATGTAGACCTCCAGGCGCCGTTTAGACACATATCTGATCAATAATACACATTTCATATCAAACATAAACAAAATGTTCCCAAACAGTGTCCAGCCGAGACATAAGGTCATTTTAACTGACAGAAATTAATCCTTAATTTTGTCACAAATATATTACTGCCTTCTTGGTCAAGAATAATACTTATATAAACCTAACAATCCCCCCCTTTGATAATAGTATCACTATTATCAAATCCTAGGACCATATTTGATCATTATCACCTCATGATCATATATGTGATTACATCGAGAATTAATCCTGAGTTAATCTTTGCCCTTCTTGACGTATATTGGTGCTCAGAGGGCGGGCATGCCCGATCAGCCCTCGTCCCACCTCACCGGAGCTTAGAGAAACTCAAAACCTCTTAATTCGTCCCAAATACATGCTACTTCCTTCAGAGTAATTTGTTCTAAAACAGTGAGGGGAAAAATGAAATTAGAAGGCATTTCGACCTATAGTGAGAACAGAGTCCTGTAACAATACAGAGTTTCAGAGCATAGAGATGTGTAATAATAGTAGAAGACGGCATCAGATGAAAGACATAACACATTCGTGTGGTGTGCGCTTGTGCAGCCCAGTTAGCGAAGTTAGTCCAGAAGATGCTGTCTCGAAGTCCAGCTCGAGCGGGTAACCCTGCTCCGAGCAATGAAGTCCAGAAGGCTCGGGCGGGTAACCCTGCCCTGAGCAAAGATGAAGCAGTCACGAAGGCTCGGGCGGGTAACCCTGCCCCGAGCAACAATGAAGTCACGAAACCCATGATGAGGAACTGTCATGATTGTAGTGAGGATGATTGGTTCCACGAAAATAATATTCTGTAATTAATATTACAGAAAATAATATTCTGTAATTATAAAACTACATTCAATCATTGGATATGCAGCTGTGAGTGTGTGTTGGTGTGTCTGACATCATATGTAGACCTCCAGGCGCCGTTTAGACACATATCTGATCAATAATACACATTTCATATCAAACATAAACAAAATGTTCCCAAACAATGTCCAGCCGAGACATAAGGTCATTTTAACTGACAGAAATTAATCCTTAATTTTGTCACAAATATATTACTGCCTTCTTGGTCAAGAATAATACTTATATAAACCTAACAGTTGAGCAACTAGAATCCTACATTAGACAAGAATGGGTTAACATTCCTATCCCTAAACTTGAGCAACTTGTCTCCTCAGTCCCCAGACGTTTACAGACTGTTGTAAAGAGAAAAGGGGATGTCTCACAGTGGTAAACATGGCCTTGTCCCAACTTTTTTGAGATGTGATGTTGTCATGAAATTTAAAATCACCTAATTTTTCTCTTTAAATGATACATTTTCTCAGTTTAAACATTTGATATGTCATCTATGTTCTATTCTGAATAAAATATGGAATTTTGAAACTTCCACATCATTGCATTCCGTTTTTATTTACAATTTGTGCTTTGTCCCAACTTTTTTGGAATCGGGGTTGTATATATATATATATATATATATGTATGTATGTATGTATGTGTGTGTGTGTGTGTGTGTGTGTGTGTGTACGCCAGCCAACTGGTGGCAAAAATCTGTAACAATTGGGAGTGGCTTCCTGATGTCATTTTCATGAAGTGAAAGTACAGTGCAAAGCTGTTTCTTAAACAGAATCCAGTTCCTTTTACCAGAAACGGAATCTTCATTTTAAGCTTCTTTCCAGGCTTTTGAACAAATACAATTCTAAAGAGGAAAAGTGGCATTTGTAAGGTATGTGTTTTCTAATTTTGCTGTGATCTTTGAAAAAAAAAAAAAATAATACTTTGCTCAACATACTCATGAGCATAAGTTTAAATGTTCCTACAAACTCCAGGGGAACCTCATAAGGAGTTACTGTCAGAATGAAATGTCTCATTATTTATTCGTATGCACTCCCGAAAACTGCATGTTTGGATAAACTCATGTCTGAGCACTTTTTTCGGCTTGTTAAATTTGCTGTTAAAAAAAAAAAAAAAGATTGTTGTGATTTCCTGTCAAAACACTCCATGGTGCTTGGAGAGAAAACCATATGGTAAAAAGTTTTGAAATATGGCACACTGATTGGGGACAGCCCCCTGATTATTTACACCAAGTTTCATGTTTGCACCTTGAGTGTTCAAGTGCCATCAATGGGTTAAATTTGGAGGTGTATTTATGAATGTAACTTTTGAACCATATGCCCAGTTTTCAAAACTGATGCACCTTTGGAATCATTGCCTCAAGCTAAGTTCAACATATCCCATGACATCAATTTCTGCCATTTTTAATTTTATAAAAAAAATGCTTTATATTTAAACATTTAACACATGTTTAAAGTCTTTAATTTTCTGTAAAGCTACTTTGTGACAATGTCTGTTTTAAAAGCACTATACATATAAACTGACTTGACTCAGGATACTACAGTGGTGCTTGAAAGTTTGTGAACCCTTTAGAATTTTCTATATTTCTGCATAAATATGACCTAAAACATCATCAGATTTTCACACAAGTCCTAAAAGTAGATAAAGAGAACCCAGTTAAACAAATGAGACAAAAATATTATACTTGGTCATTTATTTATTGAGGAAAATGATCCAGTATTACATATCTGTGAGTGGCAAAAGTATGTGAACCTTTGCTTTCAGTATCTGGTGTGACCCCCTTGTGTAGCAATAACTGCAATGAAACGTTTGCAGTAACTGTTGATCAGTCCTGCACACCGGCTTGGAGGAATTTTAGCCCGTTCCTCCGTACAGAACAGCTTCAACTCTGGGATGTTGGTGGGTTTCCTCACATGAACTGCTTGCTTCAGGTCCTTCCACAACATTTCGATTGGATTAAGGTCAGGACTTTGACTTGGCCATTCCAAAACATTAACTTTATTCTTCTTTAACCATTCTTTGGTAGAACGACTTGTGTGCTTAGGGTCGTTGCCTTGCTGCATGAACCACCTTCTCTTGAGATTCAGTTCATGGACAGATGTCCTGACATTTTCCTTTAGAATTCGCTGGTATAATTCAGAATTCATTGTTCCATCAATGATGGCAAGCTGTCCTGGCCCAGATGGAGCAAAACAGGCCCAAACCATGATACTACCACCACCATGTTTCACAGATGGGATAAGGTTCTTTAACTGGAATGCAGTGTTTTCCTTTCTCCAAACATAACAGTTCTCATTTAAACCAAAATGTTCTATCTTGGTCTCATCCATCCACAAAACATTTTTCCAATAGCCTTCTGGCTCATCCACATGATCTTTAGCAAACTGCAGACGAGCAGCAATTTTCTTTTTGGAGAGCAGTGGTTTTCTCCTTGCAACCCTGCCATGCACACTATTGTTGTTCAGTGTTCTCCTAATGGTGGACTCATGAACATTAACACTAGCCAATGTGAGAGAGGCCTTCAGTTGCTGAGAAGTTACCCTGGGGTCCTTTGTGACCTCACCGACTATTACACGCCTTGCTCTTGGAGTGATCTTTGTTGGTCAACCACTCCTGGGGAGGGTAACAATGGTCTTGAATTTCCTCCATTTGTACACAATCTGTCTGACTGTGGATTGGTGGAGTCCAAACTCTTTAGAGATGGTTTTGTAACCTTTTCCAGCCTGATGAGCATCAACAACGCTTTTTCTGAGGTCCTCAGAAATCTCCTTTGTTTGTGCCATGATGCACTTCCACAAACATGTGTTGTGAAGATCAGACTTTGATAGATCCCTGTTCTTTAAATAAAACAGGGTGCCCACTCACACCTGATTGTCATCTCATTGACTGAAAACACCTGACTCTAATTTCACCTTCAAATAAATTGCTAATCCTAGTGGTTCACATACTTTTGCCACTCACAGATATGTAACATCGGATCATTTTCCTCAATAAATAAATGACCAAGTATAATATTTTTGTCCCATTTGTTTAACTGGGTTCTCTTTATCTACTTTTAGGACTTGTGTGAAATCTGATGCTGTTTTAGGTCATATTTGTGTAGATATATAGAAAATTCTAAAGGGTTCACAAACTTTCAAGCACCACTGTATGTTGAGGAAGTTCAAAAATGTGACATTTGAACACTAGGGGGCACTGAACTAAGAAAAAATGTGTTTTGGCTTATAACTGTTGATGTGTTTGCCTCAAAAAATGAACTTGTGTCGGCTGATACCATGGGAAGTCCCAAGGCTGGAACATGCCAACTTTTCAAGTCAACACAATTGATTTGTCTGCCATACTGGATTTTCTCATCTCATCTCATTATCTCTAGCCGCTTTATCCTTCTACAGGGTCGCAGGCGAGCTGGAGCCTATCCCAGCTGACTACGGGCGAAAGGCGGGGTACACCCTGGACAAGTCGCCAGGTCATCACAGGGCTGACACATAGACACAGACAACCATTCACACCTACGGTCAATTTAGAGTCACCAGTTAACCTAACCTGCATGTCTTTGGACTGTGGGGGAAACCGGAGCACCCGGAGAAAACCCACGCGGACACGGGGAGAACATGCAAACTCCGCACAGAAAGGCCCTCGCCGGCCACGGGGCTCGAACCCAGGACCTTCTTGCTGTGAGGCGACAGCGCTAACCACTACACCACCATGCCGCCCGCTGTACACCATATTTCATCCAAATCCATTTACTACTTTTTGAGTTACATTAGGAACAGACAAACGGACAGAGGTGGACAAAGTACCCAACTTCATGACTTCAGTCAAAGTACAGATCCCACTGGTCAAATGTTACTCCGATACACGTGAAAGTTGTACAGTCAAATTTTTACTTAAGTTCAAATACTTAAGTACATGCTTTTAAAAATACTTCAGTATTAAAAGTACATTTTCTGTCAACGCAGCGTTGTATTATTGCCACAATGCTTTCAAAATCTAATGCCGTTACCAAAGACAGAAATGTGAATTCACAAAATGAACATATGCTGTGCCATCATGGTGGTTTAATGTTAAGCTAGCTAGTCAGTGAAGCGCCACCTGACATGCTATCTAACTCTTTTCAAACTTAAAATCATATTGGGTAGCTAACACTACTAGAAAAGAAAGATTTCTACATTCTGTTTATTTGGCAAGATTATGCTAAAAAATTTCTGAAAAGACTTCAGATAAGTTAAAATTATTCATGTTAGTGTAACTCCGGGGCGGCACGGTGGTGTAGTGGTTAGCTACAGCTATTAGCTATTAGAAATTGCTATTAGAAATTGCTGTCGCCTCACAGCAAGAAGGTCCAGGTTCAAGCCCTGTGGCCGGCGAGGGCTTTTCTGTGCGGAGTTTGCATGTTCTCCCTGTGTCCGCGTGGGTTTCTTCCGGATGCTCCGGTTTCCCCCCACAGTCCAAAGACATGCAGGTTAGGTTAACTGGTGACTCTAAATTGACCGTAGGTGTGAATGTGAGTGTGAATGGTTGTCTGTGTCTATGTGTCAGCCCTGTGATGACCTGGCGACTTGTCCGGGGTGAACCCCGCCTTTCGCCCGTAGTCAGCTGGGATAGGCTCCAACTTGCCTGCGACCCTGTAGTACAGGATAAAGCGGCTAGAGATAATGAGATGAGATGAGTGTAACTCCGTTTTTACATGCTAACTAACAGTGTCCAAGTTAACTAGCTATGTAACATTAGCTGTGTACAAGGCCATGGCAGCTTGGCAGGCAAATCCATAGAAAATCATTTGACTAACCAGACTGCATAGCTATTGCAACATTATCGCTAGCTCTAAAAGCACAGACAATATAATTGCAAGCTTTCTCTTGGAATAATTTGTTTTCTTTCTGATTACTCCAGATTAAATAACCCATTTAATTTTATACAGAAAAAAAAAAACAATTGCAATATTTCACCTCCATGATTTTATTTCTCATTTGTTACACATTACTATCAAGACTGTACTTAGGGTAGTGGGGGTCCTGGGCTTGAACCATTGTTGGGTCCTGGTATGTACATCAAGACATAAATCTACAACTGCATACATACATACATAAAGCCAGGGTTACGACTGCAGAAATGCACAAGGTAACACAATACTAAAGAAATATGATGATTTTTCAAAAAGGTGACAGATTTGAACAGTGTCTGGTCTCCTCCAAATAATGTCATCAAGGAGAAACCTACATGAACAGGTTAGTTTAGTAATGTGCAGTGTGAATGAGAGTTGGTTGTGTTGAGCTACCCTCAGGTTTTGTCAGATGGTATCATCAGAAGGTTGTTCAAGGACATCAGAAGATCTTGAGAAAATCATTCTATCTCCAGGGATGTACTGCAGCTTGGTCTCTCTGGAATTTAGTTGAACTTCAGGAGCTGTTTTCAATTTAGTTGAAATTGAGGAGCTCTTCTCCCACAGCCACGCCTTTGTAATATGTACAGAATGTGATTTTGCATTGTCTTGTTGAAATCTCCCTGGAAAAGACGTCGTCTTGAAGGCAGCAGATGTTGCTCCAAAATCTTAATGTACTTTTCTGCATTACTGCTCCATCACAGAAGTGTGAGTTACTTTTGCCAAGAGAACTGACACAACCCCATACTGTGACACACCCTGGCTTTTGGACTTATTCCTAGTAACAGTCTGGATGGTCCTTTTTAGTCTTTGGTCCAGAGCACATGGTGTCCATTTCTTTAAAAAAAAGACCGATAATACTGATTTGTCTGACCACAATACACATTTCCACTGTGTGATGGTCCATCCCAGACACCTCCGAGCCCAGAGAAATCGACGGCACTTCTGGATACAGTTAACTTTTTACACAGTGAAGTTTTAACTGGTGTTTGTGGCTGTAACTCCATATTGTAGCCAAAGTAATCCCGATCCCATGTGGTTCTATCAGCTATAGATGAATGATGGTTCTTGATGCAGTGCTGTCTGAGGGATTGGTGATCACTGGTGTTCAGCTTAGGCTTGTGCCCTTGCCCTTTATACACCAAAATTCCTCCAGATTCCTTGAACAGTTTCATGGTATTATACACTGTAGAGGGTGAAATATCCAAATCCCTTCCTATCTTTCTTTGAGAAACATTATTTTAAAACATTTTAATACATTTCTCACACATTTGTTGACAAACTGGAGATCCTCGTCCCATCTTTGCTCCTCAAAGTCAAGGCCTTTCCTGGACACTGATTTTGTACCAAATCAAGATTACAGTCACTTGTTGACATCACCTGTTTCAAATCACATTATTATTTAATTGTTTTCCTTCATTATGAGCCTTAAATTTCCTCATCCCAACTTTTTTTTGAGGAATGTATTAGAGGTCTGAAATGCGGGAATGGATGTACGGTATATTAACAAATGAAATGAAGTGCCCTGTGATGACCTGGCGACTTGTCCAGGGTGTACCCCGCCTTTCGCCCATAGTCAGCTGGGATAGGCTCCAGCTTGCCTGCAACCCTGTAGAACAGGATAAAGCGGCTACAGATTATGAGATGAGATGAGATGAGATGAAGTTGACCAACAAAACATGAAATATCTTGGGTTCAAACTGGCGACAATGAAATACAAGTTAAAGTAAATTGAGAAAGCACTGCATTTTTTTAATTGGCATTTTCCATACTGTCCCAACTTTTTTCGGATTTGGAGTTGTTATAATTCTTGAAAATTTAAAGAAAATATTTTATAAATATTTTTCTAAATCATTTGCAAAAATCATGAAAATATATCATCAGCAATAGCTGTTTCTGTGGTCTTCTGTGTCAGTCATGGCTTCCTCCAGCAGTGTCCTGAGTGAAGATCAGCTCCAGTGTTCCATCTGTCTGGATGTGTTCACTGATCCAGTCTCGACTCCATGTGGACACAACTTCTGTATGATCTGTCTCAATGAGTTCTGGGACAGCAGTTCACACTGTCAGTGTCCAATGTGTAAAACAGATTACCTCGAAAGACCTGAGTTGCGTGTGAACATGTTCATCTCTGGACTTGTTGCTGCATTTAAGAAGTCAGTTCAAGTGAAATCCAGCAGCGCTGCAGATCAGGTTCGCTCAAAGACGAAGAATGTTCTGTGTGACTCCTGCACTGAGGAAAAGCTGGAGGCTCTAAAGTCCTGTCTGCACTGTGGAGTTTCTTTCTGTAACACTCATCTGATGCTCCATAAAACTACACCGAAACTCATGAAGCACAAACTGATGGATCCTGTGGAGAATCTGGAGGACTACATCTGCCAGAAACATGACAGACCCCTGGAGCTGTTCTGTAGAGACGACCAGACACATGTGTGTCAGTTCTGTACTGAAGGAGAGCACAGAACTCACAACACTGTTTCTATATGGATGGAAGTTGTCTCAAAGAAGGTAACAAAGTTTTAGAGAACTAATAATATATAATTTAACTTTCCTCAAATAATCAGTGATTTTTGTATGACTGTCTTTTTCTCATAGAGTGAGTTGTGGTTTATGCAAGTAGAAGTTCAGCAGATGATCCAGGAGCGACTGAGGAAGATTGAGGGAATCAAACATTCTGTAGCACTCAAAAATGTAAGTCTAAAATAAGTTTTTAGTGTTCATTAAAGCATAAAATACTGAATTATTTTTATTGCTCTCCTTTCAGAAAATCACAGAGAAAGTAGACATTGTGGAGATCTTCAGTGCTCTGATGCGCTGCATTGAGAGAAGCCAGGCTGAGCTACCTAAGGTGATGGAGGAGAAGCAGGAAGCAGCAGAGATGCAGGCTGAAGAGTTCATTAAAGAGCTGGAGCAGGAAATCACTGAGCTAAAGAGGAGAAACACTGAGCTGGAGCAGCTCTCACACACTGAGGATCACCTCCACTTCCTCCAGGTCAGAGTCCCTCTGTTTCTCAATAGCAATGCAGCACATGACAGGACAGCAGTCCCCATGCTGAGGGATTTCTCCTCTCTCCTGCTGTACTGTAGATTTACCCGTCACTCCGCATCCCTCCACACACCAAGAACTGGACTGATTTCAGCATTAACTCTCATCTGAGTGTGATAACTCTGATCAGAAAGATGATTCAGGAGATGCTCAGGATGGAAGTAGACAAGATTGGTGAGATCATTAAGTATTTACTGATTCATAAAATCCTTGTATTTTCACAAACTGGCCTCTTAGGAAGAACTAGACTGCTTATAATTTACCATGAAAAAAAAATTAACATAATTTTTATTTGGTGCATTGGGACATGATCATGGTCTGGGATATATTAGACAGGAAGTGAAGAGTCAATTCCCATAGTTGATGTGATGGATGCAGGAGACTTTGAGAAAGGCCAAATTGTTATGGATAGGTTGGAGCCCCATCTCCGAAATGGCAAGACTTGTGAGGTGTTCCTGGTCAGCAGTGGTGAGTACCTACTGCCAGGGTGATAGGTGCCCAAGGCTTATTGATGCTTGAAGGCAGTGAAGGCTAATTTGTCTGGTCTAAACTGACAGAAAGGCTACTATGGTGCAAGTCACAGAATTTTAATGATGGTTACAGGAGGAATGTGTTGCAACACACAATGCATTGCATCCTGCTTTGTATGGGGCTGCATAGCTGCAGACCATTCAGAGTGCCCATGTTAACCCCATACCATTGAAAGCATGGTATAATGGGCACATGCAATCATTGGATATGGCTCTTGAAGGTCACTTGGTCCAATGAGTCCCATTTTCTTTCATCAGATAGATGGCCGATTATACAATGCCTTGAAAAAGTATTCATACCCCTTGAACTTTTTCACATTTTTCCACCTTACAACCACGAACTTAAAAGTTTTTTATTGAGATTTTATGTGATAGACCAACACAGAGTAGCACATAATTGTGAAGTGAAATGAAAATGATAAATGGTCTTCAAAATTTTAAACAAATAAAAATCTGAAAAATGTGGTGTGCATTAGTATTCAGCCCCCCTGCGTCAATACTTTGTAGAACCACCTTTTGCTGCAATTACAGCTGCAAGTCTTTTGTGGTATGTCTCTACCAGCTTTGCACATCTAGACACTGAAATTTTTGCCCATTCTTCTTTGCAAAATAGCTCAAGATCAGCCAGATTGGATGGAGAATGTCTGTGAACAGCAATTTTCAAGTCTTACCACAGATGCTCAATGGGATTTACGTAGGTCTAGATTTTGACTGGGCCATTCTAACACATGAATCTTCTTTGATTTAAACCATTCCATTGTAGCTCTGGCTGTATGTTTAGGGCACTGGCGGCTCGTTAATAGCGGCAATTTGGGCGACGCACTCCCAAACAGGGAGGGAGATTTTTTTTTTATCTACTCCTACTACCACGGCAACAGTAATGTCATTGTCCAATCAGGCTAAGGTCGCGCCTGGTGTAGCCACGCCCTTTTGGTGCGATTTCTGTCAGGTTCAGATTTGCCCCAAAATCTCCCATTGACAGTAATGGTACTTACATTTTTTTCGAAAATCATGCTCCCAATGCATTTTCTATTAGGTTTTATGTGCTCGCACGAGCAGCGTGTTTATGTCATACGCCTGTTGCGCCGTGCAAGTGTTGCCAGATTGGGCGGTTTTAAGTGCATTTTAGCGGGTTTTGAACATAATTTTGGGCTGGAAAACGCAACTTGCGCGGGAAATGTGTGAACATTCTATGAAGAAGATGGCGAGTGTTGAGTGCAACAATACGATAGTGTCTCTGAAAGAAGTTCCCTTTAGTCGTCGTACCAGTGAGGAGAAAACGGCAATCAAACAGCTAGGACCTCCTAGACCGAATTTAAACATCAAGCAAGTGTCTACGAAGGGGGAGAAGACCCACTCAAGAGGTTTTAACAAGAACTGGTACCACTGGAAAACTTGGCTAGCTGGCTGTGATGTAGTCAGTGCTCTTTTTTGCTCCCCTTGCGTTCTCTTCCACCCTGGAAGTAGCACAGCAGACGGTACAGTGATATCTGATATTTGAATTTACTAGGCAAAAGGTTTTTTTTTTTTTTTGTGTGTGTGTGTGTGTGTGTGTGTGTGTGTGTGTGTTACCAATGGCAGTTTAACATTGCCATGCTTGGAATATTTCAGTAGCCTCAAGTTCTCTCTGACTTGGTGTAAATTATTTTCAGTTTTTATATATTGTACAGTATGTGTGTTCATTGGAGCCAGCAGCACCTTACCTTTTTTCCAACTTGTTAAGACAAGTTGCACTGACTACAAAACCTTGTGTAACCTTGTGTGTATATAGCTAAATAACTAAAGCCTTTTGTGTTCATTGACATGCTTGTAATACTTTAAATTTCTTTTTAAGGCATGTCTTTCTGGAGGAATTCTTGGGGAAAAAAACTGCAGAATTTATTTAGAATTATTATTTGTTGTTGTTAAAATGGTGCAATTCCATATAAAAAAAAACACACAAAATTAAGCTGCACATGTTTGTTTGATGGTTATGCTTTTCTTCATCTTTTTCAAAACTTAAATAAACACTTGTTTTGGATTTATATCCTGCCACTTAATTGCATTCTTTAGAATGAAGAAATTAGAATATGTTTATAATTAAGAATTTGTGTCCTTATTATAGAATACTGGAAAAATATGAGAAAATAAATGAGTAATGTAATATTAATTGATTGTGATGCCAAATGTTTTGCTTTGAAGGCTTCACAATGAATCTTCCTTAGTTTTAGCCTGGCAAGCTAGGCTACCTTAGTTTGCCACCTTTAACTTGTTTAGTGTTGTCACCTAGTGGAGAGAAAAGATATTGTCTATATTGATATCTGAATTTACCAGGCAAAAACAAGTTCGGCCAATTGATTTGCTACCTAGGTCAATTTACTTCAGTCCTGTGGACATTTATGGTCCGTGTAGACATAACGGGGGAAAATTGCCCCCCCTGAAAAAAAATTCAGGAGCCGCCACTGGTTTAGGGTCATTGTCTTGCTGGAAGGTGAATCTCCTTCCCAGTCTCAAGTCTTTTGCAGCCTCCAACAGGTTTTCTTCCAGGATTGCCCTGTATTCTGTATTTAGCTCCATCCAACTTCCCATCAACTCTGGCCAGCTTACCTGTCCCTGCTGAAGAAAAGCATCCCCATAGCATGATGCTGCCACCACCATGTTTCACAGTGGGGATGGTGTGTGCAGGGTGATGAGCAGTGTTAGTTTTCCGCCACAGATAGCGCTTTGCATTTAGGCCAAAATGTTCAACTTTGGTCTCATCTGACCAAAGCACCTTCTTCCACATGTTTGCTGTGTCCCCTACATGGCTTCTGGCAAACTGCAAATGGGACTTCTTACGCCTGTCTTTCAACAATGGCTTTCTTCTTGCCACTCTTCCAAAAAGGCCAGATTTGTGGAGTGTACGACTTATAGACCCTTTTCACTCACGTGACCTTCGTAAACGCGACCATCATTTTGGACATGAAGAAATAATGGTTTATGGCACAGACCCTTTCGGTTCTCGCTCATCTAGCTGCTACAATGACTGCTTAGACTGCAACAATAATACCTAACACACATTTAAGTATCCATCATAAAGACGTGAAACTCGTCGAGTGACGAGTGTGTTCATTGATAAGCTAACACAATCTAAAAGTAGACATACCATCACACTGCCCTGGCGCTGTGTACAGTTTACCTTCTATGGTTTGTGCACTCACTATTTGCCATTACTGTCTCCAACCCAGTGTTCGAACTATGCCGATATTTTCAGGGGGTCCCTTTTTTTCCCTTGGGGGGGGGAGGGGGGGTGCGCTTGTGCTTGTCTCAGAGCGCGGATCTCCAAACATATGAGAAGCCTATCTTACGCACATATCACACGGACTCCACACCTCCACACACGCATCGCATCTGAAGTCATAACTCATCAGGGGAAATCATGTCCGCATTGGCATGTTCAAAAAACAACCTCGCGTCAACAATGATACCACACGCAAGAAAAAAAAAAAAACAGTCAGGCTACTCAACACATCTGATCCACAGCAGTACCAAAGCATCACTGGAAATCATGTCAACAACCAATCTTCCATTTCAACACGCGTCAACAAACAAATGGCACCACAAACATGAACGAATCAGTCAGGCTACCGATTCCAAACCCACAGCAGACGAATAATTAAATGCATCTTACCTTAAAGCAGAATCGACCACAAAGGAAGTCTGTTGGCACTATTGGCACACTTCCTTTCTACTAGTTTGTGTCCCCAACCTGGCAGCAGCAGTCGTTGTCATATCGGTTTATTTTATCTTTGATGTAAACACAACACTTCGGATATGCAAATGCTTCCCGTTACACACGATTGCTATGTCAATAAACGTCATTTTGCCAATATTTTAGAGACCATCCATCTTCTCCATCGGTCAGCATCTGTCGGGATCCGATAAAATGATAAATCTTGCCTTGTGTGTTGATGGTTACTACATCCAGGTGCACAACAATATAATGGCATGATGGAAGTCTTGCTGAAAGTAAAAACTTTCTTTGATGGTTATATTCCTTTCGATGCTTCGCCGTCGTTCCTCGTTGTTGGCTGTGGTAGACTACTGGTAGTTCATGTCCAAAATGGTGGCCGCGTTTGTAGTGACGTCACGTGGGAAGGGTCTATAGTTGTCCTGTGCACAGATTCTCCCACCTGAGCTGTGGATTGCTGCAGCTCCTCCAGAGTGATCATGGGCCTCTCGGCTGCTTCTCTGACCAGTGCTCTCCTTGCTCGCTCTGGCAGTTTAGGTGGACAGCCATGTCTTGGTAGATTTGCAGTTGTGCCATACTTTTTCCATTTTTGAATGATGGATTGAACAGTGCTTCTTGAGATGTTCAGAGCTTGGGATTTTTTTTTTTTTTATAACCTAACCCTGCTTTAAACTTCTCCAGAACTTTATCCCTGACCTGTCTGGTGAGTTCTTTGGTCTTCATGATGCTGTTTGTTCTTCAGTGTTCTCTAACAAACCACTGAGGCCTTCACAGAACAAGTGTATTTATGCTGAGAGTAAATTATACACAGTAGGACTCTATTAACTAATTAGATGACTTCTGAAGGCAATTGATTGCACTGGATTGTATTTAGAGGTATCAGAGGACGGGGGCTGAATACTAATGCACACCACATTTTTCAGATTTTTATTTGTTTAAAATTTTGAAGACCATTTATCATTTTCGTTTCACTTCACAATTCTGTGCTACTCTGTGTTGGTCTATCACATAAAATCTCAATAAAAAACTTTTAAGTTCGTGGTTGTAAGGTGGAAAAATGTGAAAAAGTTCAAGGGGTATGAATACTTTTTTCAAGGCACTGTATGTGCGCTGTATACCTGTGATATGTACCAACAACCTAAATGTTTTTTCAGACCAAGTGCACCCCATCATGGTACTGGTATTCCCTAATGGCAGTGGCCTCTTGTAGCACCCTGCCACACTGCACATATCTTTCAAGAATGGTTTGAGAAACATGACAGAGTGTTCAAAGTGTTGCCCTGGCCTCCAAATTCTAAAGATCTCAATACAATCAAGCCTCTGTGGGATGTGCTGGATCCACAGTGTCTCCACCTTGCAACTCTCTCAACTTCAAAGATCTGCTGCAAATATTTTGATGTCGGATACCACAGCACAACTTCATAGGTCTTGTAGATTCATGTGTTTGTGACAAGCCAGAGTTCCAACACCATATCAGGGAGGTCATAGTCCAGCTGCAGTCATTAGTTTACATACATTTGTGGTCAGAAGTTTACATACAGTGACATAAATGTCATCTTGGATATGAATGTCATGGGAATATTTGGGCTTTCAGTAATTTCTCTGAACTGTTCTTTTTCTGTGGCAGAATGATTGTACAGCATACAGCTTTAATTAAAAAAAAACACTAGAATTTGGTGCACACGTTTTAATTTTCTTTGGGTTTTCTGAAATCAACACAGGGTCAAAATTATACATACATGGTCAAAAATATACGTACAACACACCTAATATTTGGGTAAAATGTTTCTTTGCAAGATTCACCTTGACCAAACATTTTTGTTTACCATGAACAAGCTTCTGGCAGAATTTTGGTTGGATATTTCACAACTCTTCATGGTAGAATTTAATTATTATTTTTTCTTGGCATGGACTCGACTTATAAACAACCGACGGACTACACGGCTCATTTTTCTAATGAACAGATAACTAGATATATGTCTAAAATAAACGACCTACAGATTAGTGACCCTTATCGCTTACCGGACGTAGTTTTCACGACCGTGTCAGTGAATACTGAACTGCCAGAGGTGGAATACCCAGACGCGTATAATTACCTCATTAACTTTGCCTCGCTGTTCAGTGGTGAAGCACTGCGTGCTTATAAATCTCTGGACAGTTATCTTTACAGACATTCAGGATTTGTCAGTGACTCAGCCCCCCCTCAGATGTGGCATCTTGTAAACAAGAAAAAAACAATCCTCATTGGACGGGTAAGTCACTTAAGTATTGAGTATAGCACTGACCAGCCGATTATAGAATAGAATAGAATAAGGTAATTCCAGCTGTAATTCCAAATCGTCCGTTTTGTTTACCATGGATCTGGCGTTGGAGAGGGAGCGGCTTAGCAGTGGAGATTTGAGTGGCTGTTTTCTGAGCTTAGTCAACAGGCCGGCTCTGCAGCCTCGGTTTTGCTTCCTCTCCCGGCGCCGCCTCCTTCGCTTTGCTTCCGATAACAATCCACGGAGACCCCGCTGGTCTCGCTATCTCGTCCGGAATGTTGTGCATGCGATGGAAATCGCTACAAACAGTCATTTTCTGCTGGAAACCAATGTCCAGTAAGTCCATATGGTTGTAGTGGATATTGAAGTCCGGTACAGACAAACAACACGCAAAAATACACACAAAAAACATAAAAAACGTGCACAGGTAGGGAGAGCTTGTAGCCGCAGCCGTTGTAGTAGAATTGTATATAGTAGGGTTTTCCAGAAGAAAAGGTAGAAGTACAGTAGAAGCAGAAGTAGAAGGCGGAAATATGGCGTTTGACTGACAAGATGATTTCTGTCACAATCTGGATCGGCTGTGACATCACATGCAAGTGCTCCACAGGGAAGATGGCCTCCAGCAGGGCAGGACTGAATTCCTGTCCCGGATCCGGCCTGGAGCCAGCATGGAAGTCCCACAAACTCAGGCATGGATGGACTGGACCAGACTGTGGCAAATGTTAGCCTGCTTTATCTTCTACAACCAGCTCTGATGCGTGTTTGGATTCATTGTCCTGTTGTAACTCCCAAGTCCCAAGTTGTGTTCAAGTTTCTGATGGTTTATGCTGAAGAATTCTGAGGTAGTCCTCCTTCTTCATTATTCCATCCACTTTGTGCAATGAACCAGTTTCACTGGCTGTAAAACAGCCCCAGAGCATGATAATCCTACCACCACCACCAGCTAGTACACTGTCCCTCTGTACATGGTGGTCATTGTGGCCAAACAACTCAATCTTTGTCTCATCTGACCATACAGCTATCCTCCAGAAGGCTTTTTCTTTGTTCGTGTGGTCAGCTTCAAACTTTAGTTAAGCTTGAAGGTGTCAATTTTGGAGCAGGGGGTTATTTCTTGGATAGCAGCCTCTTAGTCCATGGTGATCTGAACTGTAGACAGTAATCCATCAGCTTCCAGTTCATGGCAGGGCTGTGCCATGGTGGTTCCTGGGTTGTTCCTGACCATTCAAACCAATTTCCTTTCAGCTGAGGGTGACAGTTTGGGTTTTCTTGAAGCAAAGTGGCTTGGCAAAGTGACTACACCTCACAATAACTTGGATACAATTGCTTGAACTGATCTTGGAATTTGCAGTTGTTTAGAAATGGCTCCAAGAGACATTCCGGAGTTGTGTAAATCTGCAATCCTCTTTCTCAGATTTGCACTGAGCTCCTTGGACTTTCCCACTGTATTGTGTGTTGGTCAATCTAATGAGAATGAGTGCTGTAAACAAACCCTTTTTATGAAGGCACAGAAAAGCTACCAGCTGTAGTCCATCATGATCACTAACAGGAAGTTAAGAGACCTTGGCCTTGGCAAGATAAGAGACATTTTGGAAGTTTCAGCACCTCTGAATTAATAATCTAAGTGAGCGTATGTAAATTTTTGACCATGTATGTATAATTTTGACCCTGTGTTGATTTCAGAAAACCCAAAGAAAATTAAACTTGTGCACCAAATTCTCTTTTTTTTTTTTTTTTTATTAAAGCTGTATGCTGTACAATAATTCTACCACAGAAAAAGAACAGTTCAGAGAAATTACTGAAAGCCCAAATATTGCCATGACATTCATATCCAAGATGACATTCAGGTCACTGTATGATAACTTCTGACCACAACTGTACAAGGGCATGAATGTCATGGCAATATTGGGGTTTCAGTCATATCTCTGAAATATTCTGTTTATGTGACAGAATGATTGTACACAACACATCTTTAAGAGAAAACAAAACAGGAATTTGGTCCGCAAGATTTAATTTATTTTGGGTTTTCTGAAATCCAGACAGAGTCATTGCACAAATTACACATACAGGGTAAAAAATTTACATGCACAACTAGGTTATTAATTCAGTGGTGCTGAAATGTCTAAACTTGAGAAAGCCCTCTTAACTTGCTGTTAGTGATCAAGATTCATGACAGCTGATAGCTTCTCTGTGCACAACAATGATACTCATTGGATTGACCAACACAGTACAGTGGGAAAGTCCAAGGAGTTCACTGCAGATCTGAGAAAGAGGATCATTGATTTACACAAGTCAGGAAAGTCTCTTGGTGCCATATTGAAACAACTGCTGAAAAAGGTGAATGCTCAAACAGAAAGGTCTCATCTCATCTCATCTCATCTCATTATCTCTAGCCGCTTTATCCTTCTACAGGGTCGCAGGCAAGCTGGAGCCTATCCCAGCTGACTATGGGCGAAAGGCGGGGTACACCCTGGACAAGTCGCCAGGTCATCACAGGGCTGACACATAGACAACCATTCACACTCACATTCATACCTACGGTCAATTTAGAGTCACCAGTTAACCTAACCTGCATGTCTTT
Organism: Neoarius graeffei; assembly: GCF_027579695.1. Classification (NCBI taxonomy): domain Eukaryota; kingdom Metazoa; phylum Chordata; class Actinopteri; order Siluriformes; family Ariidae; genus Neoarius; species Neoarius graeffei. The sequence continues at coordinate 119,778,863 of NC_083569.1, read as the reverse complement.
GGACTGTGGGGGAAACCGGAGCACCCGGAGGAAACCCACGCGGACACGGGGAGAACATGCAAACTCCACACAGAAGGGCCCTCGCCGGCCCCGGGGCTCGAACCCAGGACCTTCTTGCTGTGAGGCGACAGCGCTAACCACTACACCACCATGCCGCCCCAAACAGAAAGGTGTCAGCATTAATTTTTTTTCAGCAGTTTGTGCTGCAGTTGCTCTTCTGTGGGATTGGACCATATGGGCTAGCCTTTGTGCCCCATGCGAATCAGTGAGCCTTCGACACCCATGACCCTGTAGCCGGTTCACTGGTTGTCCTTCCTTGGACCACTTTTGGTAGGTACTAACCACTGCATACTGGGAACACCCCCACCAGATGTGTGATTTTGGAGATGCTCAGACCCAGTCATCCAGCCATCACAATTTAACCCTTGTCAAAGTTGCTCAGATCTTTACACTTGCCTATATTTCCTGCTTTCAACATATCAACTTCAAGAACTAACTGTTCTCTTGCTGCCTAATATATCCCACCCTTTCACAGGTGCCATTGTTTTAACATAATCAGTGTACACTACCGTTCAAAAGTTTGGGGTCATCCAGACAATTTTGTGTTTTCCATGAAAAGTCACACTTTTATTTACCACCATAAGTTGTAAAATGAATAGAAAATATAGTCAAGACATTTTTCTGGCCATTTTGAGCATTTAATTGACCCCACAAATGTGATGCTCCAGAAACTCAATCTGCTCAAAGGAAGGTCAGTTTTATAGCTTCTCTAAAGAGCTAAACTGTTTTCAGCTGTGCTAACATGATTGTACAAGGGTTTCCTAATCATCCATTAGCCTTCTGAGGCAATGAGCAAACACATTGTACCATTAGAACACTGGAGTGAGAGTTGCTGGAAATGGGCCTCTATACACCTATGGAGATATTGCACCAAAAACCAGACATTTGCAGCTAGAATAGTCATTTACCACATTAGCAATGTATAGAGTGGATTTCTGATTAGTTTAAAGTGATCTTCATTGAAAAGAACAGTGCTTTTCTTTCAAAAATAAGGACATTTCAAAGTGACCCCAAACTTTTGAACGGTAGTGTAATTCACTTTACCTGTCAGTGCCCCATCGTAATTTTAGGCATTTAATACGACACATTAAATTCTACTCGCAAATAATATTATCCACTATTCTCTTCCAAACAGAACTAAAAGGACTTCAGCAATATGCAGGTGTGTGAGCTTTAACCTATCCCATTAATAAATATTCACTATTACACAATGTGTACTGTTACAGTAAATATAAACTGTGTTTCTGTCTCTCAGTGGATGTGACTCTGGATCCTGATACAGCGTGTCCTGTTCTCATCCTGTCTGATGATGGGAAACAAGTTACATGTGGAGACACAGAACAGGATCTCCCTGATAACCCAGAGAGGTTTGATATTTGTGTCTCTGTGCTGGGAAAGGAGGGATTCTCCTCAGGGAGATTTTACTATGAGGTGCAGGTCAGAGGGAAGACTAAGTGGGATTTAGGAGTGACCAGAGAGTCCATTAACAGGAAAGGGGAGATTACAGCCAGTCCTGAAGATGGATACTGGAGTGTGCGTCTGAGGAATGAGACTGAATATGAGGCTCTGGACTCTCCTCGTGTCTCCCTCTCCTTGAAACAGGCTCCTCAGAAGGTGGGGGTGTTTGTGGATTATGAAGAGGGTCTGATCTCCTTTTATGACACTGATGCAAAATCTCATATCTACTCTTTCACTGGTCAGACTTTCACTGAGAAACTTTATCCATTATTCAGCCCCGGTCTCAATGATGGAGGCGAAAATTCAGCACCACTGATCATCTGCCCTGTTAATTAGTCTGATAATATTTGTTGGATTTAAATCTCTGTTAGCATCCATGCCATGGATGTTAGTGTTTTGTTAACTTTATCATTCTTCTGACCATATTTCATGTAAAAAAAAAAAGCAAAAATATTTGTTCTTCAATGGTTATCCAGATCCTTTGACAGTCTCCACTGGTGTAAAAGCAGATCTGAATGATGAATGTGTTTCAAACACTTTTGATATTATCCTGTTTTTCCTGTTCTTCTGTAAACTCAAGCCTGTTCATGAGTTGGCTTGCTCAAAATAAACAAAACAGATCACATATTTGAAAGTTTTCTCTGCAAAACAAGAATGTCCCAGCCATGCCAGCTGATTTCATTAATTCGAAACACAGTAAATTATACACAATAATAAGACAACAACTTAATACAATCAAAAGCAAGTCTCATCTCATCTCATTATCTCTTGCCGCTTTATCCTGTTCTACAGGGTCGCAGGCAAGCTGGAGCCTATCCCAGCTGACTACGGGCGAAAGGCGGGGTACACCCTGGACAAGTCGCCAGGTCATCACAGGGCTGACACATAGACACAGACAACCATTCACACTCACATTCACACCTACGGTCAATTTAGAGTCACCAGTTAACCTAACCTGCATGTCTTTGGACTGTGGGGGAAACCGGAGCACCCGGAGGAAACCCACGCGGACACGGGGAGAACATGCAAACTCCGCACAGAAAGGCCCTCGCCGGCCCCGGGGCTCGAACCCAGGACCTTCTTGCTGTGAGGCGACAGCGCTAACCACTACACCACCGTGCCGCCCCCAAAAGCAAGTCATTGCAGTAAAATATTTCCATTCAAGCTAGTTGTGGTTAAAAAAGCCTGGCAACAACTGATCTCATCTCATCTCATCTCATCTCATTATCTCTAGCCGCTTTATCCTTCTACAGGGTCGCAGGCAAGCTGGAGCCTATCCCAGCTGACTACGGGCGAAAGGCGCAACAACTGATATCTTGAGAATAAAGAGGAAAATGAAACTGCAGCATGTTCAGATTCAGTTCCTACAAATAAAATAGCCATATGTTGGAATCATTGTTTTGACACTATACAGTGGATATAAAAAGTGTACACACCCTGTTAAAATGATCGGGTTTTTCTGATGTAAAAAAATGAGACCACGATAAATAATTTCAAAACTTTTCCCACCTTTAATGTGACCTATAACCTGTACAATTCAACTGAAAAACAAACAAATCTGTTAGGGTGAAAAAGATAAAAAAAAAAAAGTACAATAAGTTGGTTGCATAAGTGTGCACACCCTTAAACTAATGCTTTGTTGAAGCACCTTTTAATTTAATTACAGCATTCAGTCTTTTTGGGTCGGAGTCTATCAGCCTGCCACATCCAGACTTGACAATATTTGCCCACTCTTCCTTGCAAAAACGCTCCAAATATGTCAGATTGTGAGGGCGTCTCTTGTGCACAGCCCTCTTCAGGTCACCCCACAGATTTTCAATTGGATTTAGGTCTGGGCTCTGGCTGCGCCATTCCAGAACTTTTTTTGAGGTCATTGTCATGCTGAAAGATGAAATTCCTCTTCAAGTTCAGCTTTCTAACAGACACCTGAAGGTTTGGGGCTAAAATTGACTGGTATTTAGAACTGTTCATAATTCCCTCCACCTTGACTAAAGCCCCTGTTCCAGCTGAAGAAAAACAAGCCCAAAACATGATGCCGCCACCACCACGCTTCACCGTGGGTATGGGGTTCTTTTGGTGATGCGCAGTGGTGTTTTTGTGCCAAACATACCTTTTGGAATTGTGGCCAAAATGTTCAACCTTGGTTTCATCAGACCCAGTGGCGGCTGGTCGTCTTTCAAACAGGGGAGGCTGGTCGCTTACGATATTTCCAGATTTTAAAAGAAAAAAGAAAAAACACATCAATTTTGCGCATACTCTTGCCTCTGATCTGGCTGATTGTTGGCAGGGTCACAAACTGTGAAATAACAGGTTCTTTTGGCCCATTAGCCTACTGTCCAATATACATGATGGTGGTGTTGGGGGGGTATATTTTAACATTTTATATTTTAAAATTGTGGCATGTTGTTTAAAAATTGATCATTATTGGGTGCCACACATTTCATTCAATGACACTTTCCCTATATTTTACTTATTTTGACTGAGAAATGTTTTATTGACAATTTTGATAACCCTTCACTTTTAATCCAGGTCTGTAGTGTGAAATGTTCTCGGCTCTGTTTTTGTTTAAAAATGTTTTCCAAATTGTAGCTGTGTTTTAATTCATATCCAGAAAAATATATATTCCAATATAATATACTCAGCATAAACATTTTAAATAGATTCTATATTTTTGGTCCATCCATGACATATTACTAAAGTAGCCTATTTACTGTTGTTGATGTGGGTCACTTGCTGTTAGCCAATTCACTTTCTCGTACCAGGAGAGCTGAAAGGAACGAGTATTATTCCCTACCTTTTTCACCAAGTCAATTTGAGGCGTTGGTCTACCCTGCTCTTTAATTTTAATTTTTTCCTCGAAAGGAAGACTGGCAAATGGCTTCACCAAAATTAAATCAGCAATGCTTGGCATCCGTGCGCAGCTTTCTTGCTAGCTGACTAGCCCCCTCAAGTTCAAGTTCAGTCACTCAAATAAACAAAATTTCTGGAACTAAGATAGCAAAGTTGACAACACTATATTTACACTTTATTTACAATGAAAATATATACAAACTAAAAAGCTGGTAGAAACCGTATGTAATGAATGAAATCGAAATGTAAGCTGATCTCTTACAATACACCACAGCACTTGCGAATCCGCATGGGACTGAACTGAGATTCACCGCTGCCTGTCTATATTTGAAACGAGCTGTCAATCAAAGAAAATATCCGGCCGCTTTCACCAATCACCAGTCTCCTCGCGGAAACTGCCATGTCCCTCCCATGTGAGGCTCGGAGTCCGTAGGCGGGCATTTTCACAGTATTTGTCCAATAACCGTCTTGCATTTTGAGATTGACAAGCGCAGAGCTCCCAAATGCCGTTGAAGTCCACTGAGGCTGGGAGTCCGTGGGACTCCGTGGATGGGCGTTTTCGCAGTATTTGTCCAATAATTGTCTTGGATTTTGAGATTGAAAGCGCAGAGCTCCCAAATGCCATTGAAGTGCACTGAGGCTGGGCTGCATCCAGTGTTGCCAGATTGGGCGGTTTTAAGTGCATTTTGGCGGGTTTTAAACATATTTTGGGCTGGAAAACGTTAGCAGTATCTGGCAACATTGGCTGCATCGCGCTGTCACGAGGGGGGAAAACTCACGCACACATTAGGCGAACTGGGGAAAGTTATAACGGAATGATTTCACACTGTAGTTGGGTTGAGCACATATATTTCTATGATTCTGGATCTGAAATAGCAATGTTATATGTTCGTCATTTTTAGAGGAGGCTGAGCCTCCCTCGTTGTCTTAGAGCAATCGCCCGTGATCAGACCAGAACACATTTTCCCACATGCTTTTGGGAGAGTTGATGTATTTTTTTTGCAAAATTTAGCCAGGCCTGGATGTTTTTCTTTGACCCTACCCCACAGTCCAGACATATGGAGAATACGGGAGATTGTTGTCACATGTAGTACACAATCAGCACTTGCCAGAAATTCCTGCATCTCCTTCAGTGTCGCTGTAGGCCTCGTGGCAGCCTCCCTGGCTGGTTTTCATCTTGTCTTTTCATCAATTTTGGAGGGACGTCCAGTTCTCAGTAATGTCACTGTTGTCCCATATTTTCTCCACTTCTTGATGACAGTCTTCACTGTGCTCCATGGTATATCTAATGCCGTGGAAATGTTTTTATACCCTTCTCCTGACTGATACCTTTGATGCTTTGTAAGCTCTGTGTGAACCCTGGCTTTTGCTGGAGGATGCAACTGAGTACATTTCTGAACTTTATTTGGGGTTAATCAGAGTCATTTTAATTGATGGCAGGTGTGAACCAAAAAAAAAAAAAAAAACCTGAATGCTGTAATTAAATCAAAAGGTGCGTCAACGAAGTATTAGTTTTTCCTCCTAACATATCTGTTTGTTTTTCAATTGAATTGTACAGGTCACATTAAAGGTGGGAAAAGTTTTGAAATTATTTATCGTGGTGTCAGTTTTTTACATCAGAAAATCCTATCATTTTAATGGGGTGTGTACACTTTTTATATCCACTGTTTAGAGCAGACCTGGGCATTTTACGGCCCGTGGGCCGCATCCGGCCCTTTGGTTCATTCTGACCGGCCCGCGTAAGGTTAATTAGAAATTACAAAATAAACATATTTTCTAATTTTACCTCATGCATGGACTGAATGTGCTTTGCTTTTATTTTGAAGTTGTGCTCAACAAAAATGCAATGCGCGCGACATGAACATGACATGAAATCCCACGAAACCTAATTCCGCGATAACTACTTCCGTAATTTGTCCAGACCAACCACAAACTTGTACGTCATCCTTCAAATGGTCCAGCCAATCACATAGTGTGACGTCACCAGCAAGCGCCGGAGCCCGAGCCGATCTGATACCTACACCGAATCGACATGGCATCATTATTATAATATGATGTATCTTGCTTCATATTTGGAGTAGAAAGACAATATTGTGATGTCTTTATTGTGTTTTGGGGTGAATGTGACTGGAAAAAAATGGTACAAACGTTCACATTTTGTTAACCATTGTTTTGGGAAATTTGATTGAATAAATGACATTTTTTGTAAGGCAACCTCGTTTTTTCCATACTCTTACCAGTCTTAGCAGCTTGTAAAAACAATGTTATTTACTGCTTTATATAAAGAAATACAATTAATATTATGCAGAATTTAGTTCAGCCTTTTGGTCCGGCCCTCCACAAAATTTTCTGTTTCTCATGTGGCCCCATGGAAAAAATAATTGCCCACCCCTGGTATAGAGGATCTAAATATCACTAAAATCACCTGTTAATCCTGTAAGAGTAAAACAGAGTATTTACTGTATGAGGAAGAAGTAAATGATGGGCGAATGTCTGCCATCTGATGGCAAGCCTGTACATGAGAAATGTACCATGACAAGCCACATTCTGGGAGTGGCCTCATGATGTCACTGTGGTGAAATGAAAGTGAAGTGCAAAGTCATTTCCTCATCAGAATTGTTTTCCTTTCAGCAGGACAATCTTCAGTTGAAAGATTTTTCAGACTTTCTTTTAAAAGTCAGCACAGGTAACTTTGTGTTCTTTATAATTCAGCATTTACTTTTTGTGTATTGTGTAATATCTTGTGAAAGTGCTATAGATCAAAAGTTTAGCATTATTTATTTTTTTCTAAGAGCAGAGCTGTGAGCACATTCCTGAAACCGATTTAGGGAGAGATAAAATGCAGCAAATCAAGACATGTTTGTTCATGCTTTCTGAAATGACTTTTATGCTACGTTGACTTCATGTACTCAAGGTTGGAGTACTTTGCGTGCTTACACACTTAATCATAGGTTTTTCTGTATTTTGTATTTTCTAAATTGTAGAATAATAGTGAAGACATCAAAACTGTGAAATAATGTATAGAATTACACTACCGTTCAAAAGTTTGGGGTCACCCAGACAATTTTGTGTTTTCCATGAAAAGTCACACTTTCAGACCCCATCCACACGTAGCCGGGTATCTGCTAAATCGAAGATATTTTTCTACGTTTTGGCCTGTCATCCACATGAAAACACATAAAAAACGAATATTTAAAAAAACTCCGGGCAAAGTGAAGATTTTTGAAAACTCCGTGTATGCCTTTTCGTGTAGACAGAGATAACCGGAGTTTTGCGTTTTAGAACGTCACAATCTGCGCCAAAAAAATGACAACAAATCTGCCCTGACGTCAAACGTGCGACCTTTGTTTACTGCAGAAGCCAGATTAAGCATGGACAAAGAGTAATGGATCGGAGTAGTGCCTTGAAAGCGTTAATTATTGTGCAGGTGCTATTTACATGTTTAATTTTAGAAGCCCGACTACTGACAAGATTCCCAATCAACGTTTTCTTGCGTCTTTTGAAGTTTATACTCCAAAATTGTGTTTAGAAGCAATTCTGTCTCCGAGTCTGTCCAGACGAACGAGCTTGGCGCCATGTTTTATGTTTAGGCGGAAGTGACGCCAACAGAGGGCTATTCTGATGTGATTAGGGGGTAGGATTTGGGGAAATAATGCCATCTACAGGTTTGGAATGCTTATGAATGTGATTGAAAATGCAGATGTTCGGTTATGTGTGGAAGGGATTTTTTTCGAAGACGAGGTGGTGTGGATAAAACATTTTTTTATAAACGGAGGGAGGGAAAATGTTCGGTTTTAAAAATACCCGGCTATGTGTGTACATGGCCTTATTTACCACCAATGTTCCCTCTAATTTTTCATGTGCCTGAGCATATGTGCCAAGTCCCTGAGCACCTGCCTTGTACCATTGTGAGCAACTTCAGACATACACGTGGGCCAACTGTATAATAATCTTACCATACCATATCTGTACAGTACCATACAGCAAACCCATTACCCATCGCTTTTGTGTGTTGAGGCAAATATCACTCCAATAGCAATAATACCTTCCTATAAAGTGTCAAATTCAAATGCATAATTTTTGCTTCGCCAGCTTTCTGGGATACTCACATACTTCGCCATGTGATCATGGATTTGTTGAGTTGCCAACATTGACGCATTCATTTTAATGGCGAGAAGAATGTTGTCGATAAGAATTTTGACTTGCTCACGGTCGGACTTCTTCTTCAGTGACTGTTCATTCCTCCTCTCTCGATCTTTCGCGCTCTCCTGCAGTAGTGCACCAATTCCCATTCCCATCCGTAGCCTCCGTACAATCCCAACAGCATTCAAATGACTTTTCTGCTGAATGTGGCGCTTGAGATAGTCCAACTTCCATTCAGTCCATACTTTTCCCTCCGAAAACTCGCTTGTTACTTTGGCTTCGCAGCACGTCTTGCAGAGCAGCCCTTTCTCACTCGAAAACGAAAAAATGTCCCCAAGTTTTACATCCTGTCCATCCGTGCGCACATACTCCGACAGCCATTCCAGTTTAAAAGCTTCACATTTCTTTTTTATTCTCGCTTGATGCGTGGACGTACCCGGTCGTTTCGCCATTGCTGCATTTACCTCAGCTTCACACTCCGAACTCAAACGGCAAGCACTAGCAACAGAATCATAACATGATGGCACGTAACAGTTCCGGTGGACGTGCCATATGTAAGCTACAATGTCACATAAACATTTTATTTTACTAATAGTAATAACACACAAAATAATGAAAAATATTTTTGTGTATTATTGTCTATAATTGTGTCTGGCCATCAGTTTTTTAATATTGACTCTAAAAAAAAAATTAGGAGTGCCAGGAAAGCAGGTAAAGCTAACAAGCTAACCCATTCAGAATTCTCTGCGCTGGCATAGGGTTGCTCTGCGCGGAGACCGTGGGAGCACTGCGTGATTGCGCAGGCACGCAGCTTAGAGGGAACGTAGTTTACCACCATAAGTTGTAAAATGAATAGAAAATATAGTCAAGACATTTTTCTGGCCATTTTGAGCATTTAATCGACCCCACAAATGTGATGCTCCAGAAACTCAATCTGCTCAAAGGAAGGTCAGTTTTATAGCTTCTCTAAAGAGCTAAACTGTTTTCAGCTGTGCTAACATGATTGTACAAGGGTTTTCTAATCATCCATTAGCCTTCTGAGGCAATGAGCAAACACATTGTACCATTAGAACACTGGAGTGATAGTTGCTGGAAATGGGCCTCTATACACCTATGGAGATATTGCACCAAAAACCACACATTTGCAGCTAGAATAGTCATTTAGCACATTAGCAATGTATAGAGTGCATTTCTGATTAGTTTAAAGTGATCTTCATTGAAAAGAACAGTGCTTTTCTTTCAAAAATAAGGACATTTCAAAGTGACCCCAAACTTTTGAATGGTAGTGTATGTGGTCAACAAAAAAGTGGGGAAGAAAAACAAAATATGTTTGATATTTTACAGTCAAGCTGGAAAGTCTGCACACCTCTTTCACCTTCTCCACATTTTATTACATTACAGACTCATTCTACAATAGATTGAGTTCATTTTTTATCACAAATTCTACACAAAATAGCCCATAATGACAAAGTGAAAGCAGGTTTTTAGGCATTTGTGCTAATTTATTAAAAATCAAAATGTAAAATATCATATGTACACAAGGGTGCACACCCTTTGATATGACACCCAAAAGTGAGCTGAGGTGCATTTTGTTTCCACTGATGCTGCTTGAGATGTTTCTACAACTTAATTGGAGTCCACCTGTGGTAAATTCAATTGATTGGACATGATTGGGGTTTGCAAACACCTGCTATATAAGGTCCCACAGTTGACAGTGCATGTCAGAGCAAATGCCGAGCCATGGGGTCAAAGGAATTATCTGCAGACCTCAGAAACAGGATTGTGTCAAGGTATAGATCTGGAGAAGGGTACAGAAAAATTGCTGCAGCTTTGCAGGTCCCAAAGAGCACATTGGCCACCATCATTCATAAATGGAAGAAGTTTGGAACCACCAAGAATCTTCCTAGACCTGGCTGCCCGGCCAAACTGAGCAATCAGGGAAGACAGGCCTTGGCCAGGGAGGTGAGCAGGAACTCGAGGGTCACTCTGACAGAGCTCCAGCATATCCTTGTGGAGATGGGAAAACCTTTCAGAAGATCAACCATCCAGGCAGTACTCCACAAATCAGGCCTTTATGGTAGAGTGGCCAGACGGAAGCCACTCCTTAGTAAAAGGCACATGACGGCCCACTTGGAGTTTGCCAAAAAGCACCTAGAGGACTCTCAAACCATGAGAACCAAGGTTCTCTTTTCTGATGAAACCAAAATTGAACTTTTTGGCCTGAATGGCAAGTGTCACATCCGGAGGAAAGCAGGCACTGCTCATCACCTGGCTAATGCCATCCCTACAGTGAAGCATGGTGGTGGCAGCATCATGATGTGGGGATGTTTTTCAGCAGCAAGAATGGGTTGACTAGTCCTGATAGAGGGGAAGATGAATGCAGCTAATTACACAGAGATCCTTGAAGAAAACCTGCTCCAGAGCGCTCTGGACCTCAGACTGGGGCGAAGATTTACCTTCCAACATGACAACGACCCGAAGCACACAGCCAAGATAACAAAGGAGTGGCTTCAGAGAAAGTCTATGAATGTCCTTGAGTGGCCCAGCCAGAGTCCAGACCTGAATCCAATTGAACATCTGTGGAAGGAGCTGAAAATGGCTGTGTACCGATGCTCCCCATCCAACCTGATGGAGCTTGCAAGGATATGCCAAGAGGAATAGGCAAAAATATCCAGAAACAAGTGTGCCAAGCTCGTAGCTTCTTTCCCAAGATGCCTTGAAGTTGTAATTGCTGCCAAAGGTGCGTCAACCAAGTATTAGGCGAAGGGTGTGTACAGATATGTAACCCCTAAATAACCTATTTTTGTCAGTAAAATAAAATTGCATATAAAAACGTGCTTTCACTTTGTCATTATGGGCTATTTTGTGTAGAATTTTGTGACAAAAAAATGAACTCAATCTATTGTAGAATAAGGGCCTCTGCATGCTTTTGCGACAAGGCTTTCGCAGATAGCTTTTTGCAGACAGTTGTAATTTATCGTTGAGCGGGGAGTAACAGATGTGTGCGATGTTATTCACCGCCACAACGCAAGGCAAGGCAAGTTTATTTATATAGCACATTTCATACACAATGGCAGTTCAATGTGCTTTACAGAAGCAAAAACAAAAAACAATAAACAATAGAGAAATAAAATTACATAAAATAATTTTATTTTTAATCTAAAACAATTAATTAAAAGAATTAAAAGAATTAAAAGAAAATAATAAGAATTAAACAATAGGAGAAATAAAATAACAAAATGCCAAAAAGAAAAAAGGAGAAAAAGAAAAAGAAACCAGCGGAATAAAATAGAATAAAATTAAAGTAAATTTAAAACATGCAGAGAAAGTAAAGTTTATAAAAAATGTAAAAATATTAATTATTTAACAGAAAGCATCTGAAAACAGCTTGGTCTTTAACCTAGATTTGAAGCTGCCAACAGCAGGAGCATTTTTAATGTCCTCTGGCAGTTGGTTCCATAGATGTACTGCATAGTAGCTAAAAGCTGCTTCACCATACTTTGTTTTAACAACTGGTTTTAATAGCAAATTTTTCTGTTGCGATCTGGTAGATCTGATTGGGTTAGGCCACTGCAACATATCAGAGAGGTAATTGGGCCCTGTACCATTTAGAGATTTATACACCAGCAGTAATGCTTTAAAGTCAATTCTGTAGCTTACTGGAAGCCAGTGAAGGGACCTTAGAATTGGAGTAATGTGCTCTGTTCTTTTTGTTCGTGTGAGAACCCTCGCTGCTGCATTTTGAACCAGCTGAAGTCGTTTGATGGTCTTTTTTGGCAGGCCTGTGAAAAGGCCATTGCAGTAATCAACCCTACTAGAGATGAAGGCATGTATAAGTTTTTCCAGATCATTTTTTGACATAAGTCCTCTTAGTTTGGAAATGTTTTTAGGTGATAAAATGCCGTTTTAGTGATTGCTTTCATGTGACTGTCAAAGTTTAGCTCGCTGTCAATGAAAACACCAAGATTTTTAACCATTTCTTTAGTTTTAATCCCTTTTGTGTCAAGAATAGTGGTAATCCTGAGTCTTTCGTCTTTTTTTCCAAATAGAATTACTTCTGTTTTATCTGTGTTCAGCTGAAGAAAATTTTGTGACATCCAGCTATTGATTTGATCGATACACTGGTAGAGACATTCAAGGGGGGCATAGTCATTAGGTGATAGAGCAAAATAAATTTGGGTATCATCTGCATAGCAGTGATACAAAATTGAATTTTTATTGATAATTTGCCCAAGTAATGGTCCAAGAATCGACCCCTGGGGGACACCACAGGTCAAGGGCATTGACGTCGAGGAACAATTTCCCAGGGTAACAAAGAAGCTTCTATCTTTTAAGTATGATTTTAACCAATTGATAACTTTACCAGTCAATCCAACCCAGTGTTCAAGTCGATATAGCAGTATGTTGTGATCAACAGTATCAAAAGCTGCACTGAGGTCCAGTAATACCAGGACCGATGTTTTGCCTGCATCAGTATTAAGACGCATGTCATTTATAACTTTAATCAGCGCTGTTTCAGTGCTATGATTGGCACGAAATCCTGACTGAAAATTATCAAAACGGCTGTTTGATATCAAGAAGGCAGTTAATTGATTGAAGACAATTTTTTCCAGGATTTTCCCGATGAATGGTAGATTTGATATTGGCCTGTAGTTATTTAACACTGAAGGATCCAGATTATTTTTTTTAAGAAGGGGCTTTACAACAGCTTTTTTAGGGACACAGGAAGGATGTATTTATAATTTGAAGCACATCTGTAATTATAAGATGAAGAACAGACTTAAAAAAGTTGGTGGGCAGAATGTCCAGTTCAGATGTTGAAGAACTGAGATTTTGTCCAGTTTTTTCAAGAGTCTCATAATCAATTAAACAAAATTCTGACATTGTGTTAAAGTTATCTATCTGTGTCATTGGTGATTGCAGTTTTTCAATTTTTTGCAACTGAGATATATTATGAGAAATATTCTGCCGTATTTTATCAATTTTACCTTTGAAAAAGGATGCAAACTCATTGCATTTATTAACTGATAGAAGTTCAGGTGCTAATTGTGGTGGGGCATTAGTTAGCTTCTCTACTGTTGAAAATAGCACACGGGCATTGTTCATATTCCTGCTGATGATGTTGGAGAAGAAAGACTGTCTTGCTTTACGAATTTCATAATTATAATTACAAAGCATCTCTTTATGGATTTGATAATGGATGTGAAGTTTAGATTTGCGCCATTTTCTTTCAGTCTTTCTACATTCTCTCTTTAGCAGTTTAACAGCCGGGTACTGCTTCCATGGTGCTTTCTGCTTATCATTGACTCTTTTTATTTTGAATGGAGCAATATCATCCATAATTTGGGTCATATTTAAATTAAATTCCAGTAAATCATCTACAGAGTCTGACATTTTGGTTGAGTTCTGTGAGAGAGCTTGCTCAAAAAGAACACGTGTTGTCGTTTATGACTCTCCTACCTATAGTCGTTGAGCTATTCTGAATGTGAGGAGACATAGAAACTTCAAAGAAAACACAGAAATGATCAGATAAGGCCAGGTCAACAACAGTATAAGAAACAGTAAGACCCTTTGTGATGACGAGGTCAAGAGTATGACCACGAGAGTGGGTCGGTCCCTGTACATGTTGTACCAGGTTAAAGTTATCAATAATTGCAAATAGTTCTTTGGCATAAATGTTATCAGTATTATCTACATGCAAGTTAAAATCCCCAGATATAATAAGACAATCAAACTCTAAGCAAATGACTGATAACAGTTCACCAAACTCTTCAAGAAAGACTTTGGCTGAATGTCTCGGAGGCCTATAAATAGTTAATAATAATATGTTAGGAGAGCATGTAACAAGTGCACATAAGTGTTCAAAGGACGTAAAATCACCAAGTGAGGATTGTTTACATTGAAAAGAGACTTTGAATATATTTGCGATCCCTCCACCTTTCCCTTGTCGGGTAACATTCAAAAAATTAAAATTTGGGGGAGCTGCTTCGATAAGGGTGGTAGCACTATTTGCTTGATCCAGCCAGGTTTGTGTTTACAAATAAGATCATTAATTAAAAATGACTTGTTTAAAAGTGATCTAATGTTCAGAAAAGCTAGCTTTACAGAAATTCTAGAAGCAATATTTGGTTGTGCACTTTGATGCTGTTTTAAAACAGGAAGGAGATTAGATTGGTTCACCCCCAGGGTTAAATGTGCTCTATGTTTTCTGTTTCTTATCAACACAGGAATAGTGTTAACATCGGGTCCCAGCTTTTTTTCAACATTACATCCATTTGCAGGGACCCAGACTACATCAAACAAGACTTTCTAAATGCAAGGGGGCGTGAAGTTGCGAAATCGCTAGGAGTAGTTGGTGGGTGTGGTTAGTGGAGTGTTTATCCTCCGGTTACTTATAATGACTAGAACTGGAGTCGTATAGATGTACGTACTTCCTCACTTCCTCGATCAACCGCTCTTCGTGCTGCTCCATCTTTGCTCGTGTTTTTAAAAATAGCGGTCGTGAAAACAAAACAAACCGGGAAAGTAGGGAAGCGGAAGTGTGTGTACAGCGGATGTAGAGTGGACCAATCAGAGCTCTCTTGTCTGCGACGCTGTCTGCGAGGCTTCTGCGGTGGTCACAATTTTGGGGAGGTGCGCGCAGAGCGTCTGTGAAGGTGGGGGGGCTACGCAGACGTTATCTGCGACGCTGTCTGCGAGGACTGGGTTGTCAGCATAAATTGGCCTTAAGTCTGTAATGTCAAAAAAAAAAACATGGAGAAGGTGAAAGGGGTGTGCAGTAGGGTTGGGCGGTATCCAAATTTTGATACCTTTAAACCGTCTCTGTGTTTTCCCGGGGTATACGGTATTACCGAGAAAAAAATAATATTTTGTTTCGGCCTACTGTGTAACGTGCGCCTATGCCTCAAATGTACTATTTAAAAGCAGCATAGCGAATTGTGTGCATTGTGGTATGGATTAAGCAGCAAAGCGAATTTTGTGCATTGATGAATGGATTAAGAGATATTTCAAAGCATCACGCAACTCTTCCTTCATCTTGAAAATAGCATTCAACTGTCGTTTACACACGTCTGCGTTGAAACGCCATTTGCAGCACTATTTCACCTACTCCATCAAAAAAAAGTACACGATGAGCAGGATCATACCCTTTCAAGCATGGGAAATAAAAAAAAGAAAAAGAATCAACCAACACCCAAGTCCGTTTAGACTGCGCGATAAACCATATTCTTCAGCGCAAATGAGGCGAACCTAATTCAAATGCGTGATAGCTGCACAAGGCAAAATCATATGGGCCCACGTCATGCCATGGCGGGGAAATTAATAATCAAATGGCCTTACCTTGCTTAAAACGTTGTCTTGATCACATAACTCCTTACAATTATTCCACTTAAATCCATAGGGTTTAACACACCCAACAAAGATAGCAAGCGCATTGCTAATTCCCACCAGAAACCTAACAGTTTACGCTACGATGTTTTCTTCCGTTTCTTCAGTAGATGACATTTCAAACGTTTATTACCCACATCCCAAATGTCATACGTTATATTATTTTACCTTGTTGTTACTCATAACACAACTCATTGGAGAGATCTCGTGGAAGTGGAGTACCCCAGGCTATGGTGTGCCTTAGGGGACATATTAGATTTTTTTCGATTTTGCACGGTCATTTACATTATTGCTGGCTCTTCCTTTTCGTTTGGTTTGAAACCAAAATACTGCCACACTGCCGATGTTGTATTTTTTTTGCCACTAACTCGTTATCTTGACTTGCCATCTTTCAACCGCAGTCTCAGTCTCTTTTTTTTTAGATAGGACAGTATAGAGAGACAGGAAATGAGCGGGGGAGAGAGAGACGGGATCGGGAAATAACCTCGGGTCAGAATCGAACCCGGGTCCCCGGATTTATGGTACGGTGCCTTAGCCATCTGAGCCATGACACCCCCGGTCTCAGTCTCTTGCGAAGCTTTCTGTCAGACTCCAAAATGTCACGCAGGGTTGCCATGGTAACGACATAAACAACCCTGCACGCGATGAAAACTTCTTTAGGAAATTGATAGAATTAGTGAAAATACGATCACACAGTTATTCGGGATGATCTTCAATTTATTATTTTATATTATGACCTCATGTACTCCATATTTATTTATATATTATATATTTTTTTAAAATGACGGTAATGAGACCGATACCGTTGGTACTTTTGGATACCTCGGGATACCTTCTTACCGTAATACCGCCCAACCCTAGTGTGCAGACTTTCCGGCTTGACTGTAGATTCTTCAAAGTATCCAGCATTTACCTTGATAACACTTTGCACACTACTGGCATTCTCTTAACCAGCTTCATGAGGTAGACACCTGGAAGCCTTAACCTCTGTGACCTGATGAGTAGAATTTGGTTAATTTTATACTGTAATATGATCATGTCTCTTGTCATTATCTACTTTGAAAGTGCATTATAACATTTGGATATTACACATCAACAAAATTGCATTCTTTCGCACTTGATCCATTAAACTAAAACTTGACTGGGAAGTGCTTGACTGTAGATCCACAGCTTGCACAGGCTGGGGGCTGTGTGGAAAGGTGATGAGGTGTTGTAGAGCTTTTTTCCTGTCTTTGAGCCGATGGCAAGTCTCCTTCCTCTTTCTGGGATGTCTACGTTTTTCTCTCTCACTCAGGTTATTGATGGATTTCTTCCTGCATGACTCAAGGTCCTTCCTGTATTTGTCACATTCCTTCTTTTAATATGTCTTTCTCCTCTCTGGGTCAAATCACGTTGAGCACAATAGCACTGCTGCTTTTCTGCAGCACTTCGTGGTGGATTGGCTTCCTGTATGGTATTCACATTGTAAAACTTATCTTAAATGTCAACAACTTCAGTCATTTTAACTGTAAAACTTAAAAACAAAGTGAATCATATTATGTCAACTAATATTCACACCAATACATCAATAAACCAGAGAACACTACTCACTCCTGTTACTGTTACTCAGTCCTGTAGCAGAACTGAGTTTTTAGCCAAGAATTAGCAAATTCATGAACTGAAGCCACATGGTGTCTATGCAGAAGGACACTGAGCACATTCTAGATATTTACCAAAAATTACTTAATTGAAAATAAACAAATAACACATACAAAATAATTTAGGTAACAGGACAGTACATTGAGATTGACCTTCTCATTCATAGTTAAAATATCATCAATTATTCTATCCACATTCACCGGATATGAGCAATCGTGTGCTCTGATTGGCCACTCTACTACTACGATATCAGCTCATATACCGTGAGTAGAGAAAAACAAATGGCAGAGCATGTTGCTGAAGCAAGCGAGGACAAAATAAAAACTCTACTCACAAACAAAGCCCCCAAAAATACAAAAAAGGCAACAAAATATGGAATAAAGTATTTGATGGTAAGAACGTATGTTTTTTTTATTTTTCAAGAATTATTATTATCGCATTTTTCACAAATTGCTCCTGTCATTTCGCCGGTTTGTTTACATTCTAATAGGAAATGATTTTGTCAGACGTTTTGGATAAAGTTTTTTTTAATCTAATTTGCAAAATATAAATATAAAAATGCTCTGTTTCTCAAAATCCAGTCAATGTGGATAGAATAAAACAGTTATTCCATTCAATCTCATCGTGCATGGATTATAGACAACTTGGTGCTACGCGTCTCGTTGGCTATCGGCTCATGTACGACTCACTTTCATGGAATAACTGTTAAATATACAGAAAAAAAAGGAAAAAAAAACTTATTTTTGGTTTTCTCATTGCCTTCAGAAGATCCAGATGAAATAAATTCCTGTTGAACATGTGATCTTATGAAACATTCCAAATTTTTCAGAAGGGTGAATGTGTTCAGGTTACAAGACTGAGTGTAAGCCTGAGGACATGACTAAAATGTGTATTCTGACTTAAATATTATGGATTTCTTCTGAAAAAAAATTTATTTCAATCTTAGATGGAATACAACCAAGCAAAAAAAAAAGATTTCTGAAGGATTTTAATTATTATATTTTACAGTAAAATGTTATGTTAGAGAGCACGGACAAGTAAGAAATGCTAGTTTTTCAATGTTATAGGTAGATTTTATTAATGTTGAAAATTATATATCTTAAATTTGCAGTGGGCGGCACGGTGGTGTAGTGGTTAGCGCTGTCGCCTCACAGCAAGAAGGTCCGGGTTCGAGCCCCGTGGCCAGCGAGGGCCTTTCTGTGTGGAGTTTGCATGTTCTCCCCGTGTCCGCATGGGTTTCCTCCGGGTGCTCCGGTTTCCCCCACAGTCCAAAGACATGCAGGTTAGGTTAACTGGTGACTCTAAATTGACCGTAGGTGTGAATGTGAGTGTGAATGGTTGTCTGTGTCTATGTGTCAGCCCTGTGATGACCTGGCGACTTGTCCAGGGTGTACCCCGCCTTTCGCCCGTAGTCAGCTGGGATAGACTCCAGCTTGCCTGCGACCCTGTAGAAGGATAAAGCGGCTAGAGATAATGAGATGAGATGAGAAATTTGCAGTGAGATCAATGTGCAGGACACTTTGTTTAATAATTAAAAAAAGTACAGGTAATTTTCATGCATATAATATACTTTAATGCATATACATATAATGTCCTGGGGATGGAAATGCAAGACATTCAAAGTGGAGCAGAATGGCCCATACAGTGGATATAAAAAGTGTACACACCTCATTAAAATGATAGGTTTTTCTGATGTATATTAAACAAAAAATAAAAATGAGACCATGATAAATAATTTGAAAACTTTTCCCACCTTTAATGTGACCTATAACTTGTACAATTTTCGCCAGGTCATCACAGGACATTTTACCATAAAATATAATAATTAAAATCCTTCAGAAATCTTTTTTTTTTTTTTTTGCTTGGTTGTGTGACTCCATATTCCATCTAAGATTGAAATCAATTTTTTTTTCAGAAGGAATCCATAATATTTAAGTCAGAATACACATTTTAGTCGTGTCCTCAGTCTTACACTCAGTCTTGTAACCTGAACACATTCGCCCTTCTGAAAAATTTGGAATATTTCATAAGATCACATGTTCAACAGGAATTTATTTCATCTGGATATTTTGAAGGCAATGAGAAAACCAAAAATAAGTTCTTATTATACTGTAAGTCACATTAAAGGTTTCTTTGTACTTTTTGTCAGTTAAATAAATGTTCACATGAATTGACAAAATCACGGATTTTTGTTTTTATTTAATTTTGGAAAATATTCCCAACTTTTCTGGAAATAGGCTGTGTGTGTGTGTGTATATATATATATATATATATATATATATATATATATATATATATATATATATATATATATATATATATATATTAGTGCTGTCAAGCGATTAAAATATTTAATCACGATTAATGTCGCGACTGTCATAGTTAACTCGCGATTAATCGCAATTTAATCGCACATTTTTGTCACATGAAAAACCATTGTAATTCTCTTATCAGCATAAAAAAGTGAATGGGCTTGCTTTGTACCAATGATTTTTTTTTTTTATTGCAGAGCATAACAAGTCTTGTCACAGCCACTGACATCCATCACTTCCATATTAGATGAGAAAACCAAGGGATGAAAAATAAAGTGCATATCACTGTGAAAATAAAAAAATTAATTTTACTCTTCATTAGTTTCTTTTGAAGAGAAGTATTTGCCATAAAAGAAGAAAAAAACAGATAACAAAAATAAAAACATTCATCATACGTTCAAAAACGTTCAGCATAGTGTGGCACTGTATTATCTAATTCTCACTGCTTATAACTCTACACCTCCCCGGTGGAGATGAGCTGGGAAACTGAAGACTGAAGGAACAGTATTGAAAAGTATTTTTCCAGTCTCACCTGTGAAAGGTAATCCCATGTGATCTCGTTTGGACGGTAAACCTGTTGGTACAGTTAAACGCAGCACATGAATGAGGCATCTTTATTCTCGGCTACTGTCTAGACGCTACACCAGAGACGGTTGAAGAATCTCCACTTTGCCCCATCCAATATGGTGGCGAGGATGTTTATATGTCTATGCCTTTCTCCATCACTCACGCGTACTCTTATTGAAGCAGCACGTGACAAGCCTCAACAGAAACTACGGGTGACTCGCAGGGCCAAATTACGATTTGCGTTAACGGCACTATTTTTTTTAATCGCGTTAAATTGAGATCGCGTTAACGTGTTATTATCGCGTTAACTTTGACAGCACTAATATATATTAGTGCTGTCAAAAATGTCGCATTATTATCGCGTTAACTTGACTCAATTTTAACGGCGATAAATTTTTTATCGCGAGATTAACACTCTGTGACATGATGTAGGTTTTTCATAAGCTTTTGAAACTGCCAGGAACTTGGAACAGAGACTTTGCTTAGAAAAACGATAGCAGCTAGACTGTAATGCCACGCCCCGCACAGCCAGAGTCCTCTGCCCTCCCCCCAAAGAACCAGCGCGGGCAGGGCGCGTGCGCCTCGGGGCGAAGAGCCACGGTGCTCGGCTTAGGTTTCGTTTTCCCATCGGCAGCTCCAGCCCGACTTTGCAGTGGCTGTGACAAGACGTGTTATGCTCTGCAATAAAAAAAAAAAAAAACATTGGTACAAAGCAAGCCCATTCACTTTTTTATGCTGATAAGAGAATTACAATGGTTTTTCATGTGACAAAAATGTGCGATTAAATTGCAATTAACCGTGAGTTAACTATGACAGTTGCGACATTAAATATTTTAATCGCTTGACAGCACTAATATATATATATATATATATATATATATATATATATATATATATATATATATATATATGATGAGAGGCCTGTAATTTTCATCATAGGTACACTTCAACTATGACAGACAGAATGGGGGGAAAGAATCCAGGAAATCACATTGTAGGATTTTTAATGAATTAATTGGTAAATTCCTCAGTAAAATAAGTATTTGGTCACCTACAAACAAGCAAGATTTCTGGCTCTCACAGACCTGTAACAACTTCTTTAAGAGGCTCCTCTGTCCTCCACTCGTTACCTGTATTAATGGCACCTGTTTGAACTCGTTATCAGTATAAAAGACACCTGTCCACAACCTCAGTCACACTCCAAACTCCACTATGGCCAAGACCAAAGAGCTGTCAAAGGACACCAGAAACAAAATTGTAGACCTGCACCAGGCTGGGAAGACCGAATCTGCAATAGGTAAGCAGCTTGGTGTGAAGAAATCAACTGTGGGAGCAATTATTAGAAAATGGAAGACATACAAGACCACTGATAATCTCCCTCGATCTGGGGCTCCATGCAAGATCTCACCCCATGGGGTCAAAATGATCACAAGAACAGTGAGCAAAAATCCCAGAACCACACGGGGGGACCTAGTGAACGACCTGCAGAGAGCTGGGACCAAAGTAACAAAGGCTACCATCAGTAACACACTACGCCACCAGGGACTCAAATCCTGCAGTGCCAGACGTGTCCCCCTGCTTAAGCCAGTACATGTCCAGGCCCATCTGAAGTTTGCTAGAGAGCATTTGGATGATCCAGAAGAGGATTGGGAGAATGTCATATGGTCAGATGAAACCAAAATAGAACTTTTTGGTAAAAACTCAACTTGTCGTGTTTGGAGGAGAAAGAATGCTGAGCTGCATCCAAAGAACACCATACCTACTGTGAAGCATGGGGGTGGAAACATCATGCTTTGGGGCTGTTTTTCTGCAAAGGGACCAGGACGACTGATCCGTGTAAAGGAAAGAATGAATGGGGCCATGTATCATGAGATTTTGAGTGAAAACCTCCTTCCATCAGCAAGGGCATTGAAGATGAAACGTGGCTGGGTCTTTCAGCATGACAATGATCCCAAACACACCGCCCGGGCAATGAAGGACTGGCTTCGTAAGAAGCATTTCAAGGTCCTGGAGTGGCCTAGCCAGTCTCCAGATTTCAACCCCATAGAAAATCTTTGGAGGGAGTTGAAAGTCCGTGTTGCCCAGCGACAGCCCCAAAACATCACTGCTCTAGAGGAGATCTGCATGGAGGAATGGGCCAAAATACCAACAACAGTGTGTGAAAACCTTGTGAAGACTTACAGAAAACGTTTGACCTCTGTCATTGCCAACAAAGGGTATATAACAAAGTATTGAGATGAACTTTTGTTATTGACCAAATACTTATTTTCCACCATAATTTCCAAATAAATTCTTTAAAAATCAGACAATGTGATTTTCTGGATTTTTTTTTTCTCATTTTGTCTCTCATAGTTGAGGTATACCTATGATGAAAATTACAGGCCTCTCTCATCTTTTTAAGTGGGAGAACTTGCACAATTGGTGACTGACTAATTGCCCCACTGTATATATACACACACATAGCATTTTTTCTCAGCATTTTTTTTATTAAAATGATGCTGTTATGGACAATAATTTCTTCCATATGTCAAACAGTTTTTTGTTGTGGGGAAAACTGGCTGTTTTCAGTCATCTTAAATTATACCTCCATCTTCCTCCCCATCTTTGTACCTCCTGTATCAGTCATGGCTTCTTCTGGAAGTTTCCTATCTGAAGATCAGCTCCAGTGCTCCATCTGTCTGGATGTGTTCACTGATCCAGTCTCGACTTCCTGTGGACACAACTTCTGTATGATCTGTCTCAAAGAGTTCTGGGACAGCAGTTCACACTGTCAGTGTCCAGTGTGTAAAATGGATTTCCTCCAAAGACCTGAGTTGCATGTGAACACATTCATCTCTGAACTGGCTGGTCAGTTTAAGAGGGACTGTCCCTCCAAGACTAAGAAGGTTCTCTGTGACTTCTGCAATGAGAAAAAGCTGGAGGCTTTAAAGTCCTGTCTGCACTGTGGAGTTTCTTTCTGTAACACTCATCTAATGCTTCATAAAACTACACCAAAACTCATGAAGCACAAACTGATGGATCCTGTGGAGAACCTGGAGGACTACATCTGCCAGAAACATGAGAGACCCCTGGAGCTGTTCTGTAGAGACGACCAGACGCGTGTGTGTCAGTTCTGTACTGAGGGAGAACACAGAACTCACAGCACTGTTCCTATCGAGGAGGAGATTCGAGATAATAAAGTGAGAGAAATTTAAACAGAGCATAATCAAAGTTGATTTAAAAAAATCCAGAAATGTTATTACTGTGTTTTTTTTTTTCTCTCATAGGTTGAGTTATGGATGGTACATGCAGTAGTTCAGCAGATGATCCAAGAACGACTGAAGAAGATTGAGGAAACGAGACAGACTGTAGAACTCAACAAAGTGAGTCTTCATATTAAAACATACATTATTTTGGCAAATGTAAGGGAAATCTGACTATTACATTGAAACTGGGTGTGGACTCACCATGTACTGATATCTCACCAACTAAAATGAATCAATGATACACACACTAAAGGTGGATATAATAAATATTATGTAGAAACTACACCAAATGTCATTGAGTTAATGTTAGAAAGCTGGGTAATAATAGTTTCCAATTTCACAGCATGCTTTTTTTTTCCTTTATGACTATCATAAGGGGCGGCACGGTGGTGTAGTGGTTAGCACTGTCGCCTCACAGCAAGAAGGTCCGGGTTCAAGCCCCATGGCCGGCGAGGGCCTTTCTGTGTGGAGTTTGCATGTTCTCCCCGTGTCCGCGTGGGTTTCCTCCGGGTGCTCCGGTTTCCCCCACAGTCCAAAGACATGCAGGTTAGGCTAACTGGTGACTCTAAATTGACCGTAGGTGTGAATGTGAGTGTGAATGGTTGTCTATGTCTATGTGTCAGCCCTGTGATGACCTGGCGACTTGTCCAGGGTGTACCCCGCCTTTCGCCCGTAGTCAGCTGGGATAGGCTCCAGCTTGCCTGCGACCCTGTAGAACAGGATAAAGCGGCAAGAGATAATGAGATGAGATGAGATGAGATGAGATGAGATGAGACTATCATAAGGAGACAGAAGATCATGATTGTTTTCTCTCCATGTTCCATATTCTCTCATAATGTCTCTTTCATGCCAAAGCTTGGGGCTTGATTATGTATGATATATCCATGACATATACAAATCTAAAACATCTGCCAAAATTGACTGCAATGATTCGAGATCTTGCAAGACCCCTAACATCACCTTGAGGTGTAGATTGCGGCTAAACCTCTGTCAAAATTGGCCAACTTGGCTTATGATCAAACGCTAGTGAGTCGACAACTTTGCTAACAGCCAAACATCAAGCAAGTGCAACACCATGACACATAGTAAGGAAGCTAATTTAATGTTACTTAGTAGTTCAACAGAAAGAAGCCCAGTTCTGTGTCTGTCATGGAGGTGTTTATTGTTCTTAGCTTTCGCCAATGAGTAAAATCCAGTCCAAGATTTACTCTTGTTCAGTCACATCCTCTTTTTCTCTTCATGAGTTCCTCTGACAGTGTCTTCTTTGGTCTCTTCACCTTGACTACCATGATGCCTGTACTGAGAATACCATTTTACCGTATCTTAGTTTTATGGGTAGTGTTGCTGGTTGATTTTGGAAGCTGACCGAGGTGCTGTAAAGTGTGTCGTTGAAGTCTGTAACTCAAAAGTAGTAAAAAATATATGTACTTCCATGAAAGAAGTTGCCTTAAACGCATTTACTGTACAGACACAATACAAGCATGAGTGAATCCCTGTAAACACTGAGCTTTAAGTTTCTTCCATTAGTTTTGAAGTTGGGTCCCTTTTTTGGGAGACCCACCCTGGGACCGCCCCAAACCATAATGGTGGCTCCTATTAAAATCATTGTAAAAGGACTTTCTTTGTTTGAAACACAGACTTCTGATTGGCTAAAACTTTTCCCACTATTTTCAAAAGAAAACAGACATACTAGAGTTTTTGTTAAAAATACAGATGTCCATAATTATAACATAAGAGTGAAGAACAATCTTCATATCATGAAAATAAACTCAAACTCAGGACACAGGACTTTTGCTTTTTCAGCTGCCATGTTATATAATTCTCTGCCCAGCAATGTTAAAAACTCTGAAATGACTAAGACATTTAGAATTAACTATTGGAAACACTTTTCTGGTATGTAGATACAAATTTTATTCATTATTAATCATAATATATGTTTGTTTCACATTGTGTCATTGTATGTTACTTATTTTATATTAGTTATATCTCATCTCATTATCTCTAGCCGCTTTATCCTTCTACAGGGTCGCAGGCAAGCTGGAGCCTATCCCAGCTGACTACGGGCGAAAGGCGGGGTACACCCTGGACAAGTCGCCAGGTCATCACAGGGCTGACACATAGACACAGACAACCATTCACACTCACATTCACACCTATGGTCAATTTAGAGTCACCAGTTAACCTAACCACAGTCTTTGGACTGTGGGGGAAACCGGAGCACCTGGAGGAAACCCACGCGGACACGGGGAGAACATGCAAACTCCACACAGAAAGGCCCTTGCCGGCCCCAGGGCTCGAACCCAGGACCTTCTTGCTGTGAGGCGACAGCGCTAACCACTACACCACCGTGCCGCCTATTAGTTATATATTTTATGAATTTAATAATGTAGATACAGATTATTACCATAGGTTTATACACATCTCCAATGGAAACCAGCATCATCTGAGTGGATCTTGTGTTTAATAAAGCTATCCATCCATCCTTCCACAGCAGTGGCGGCTGGTAGTCTTTCAAACAGGAGAGGCTGGGTGGTTACGATATTTCCAGGTTTTAAAAGAAAAAACACATCAATTTTGCCCATACTCTTGCCTCTGATCTGGCTGATTGTTGGCAGGGTCACAAACTGTGAAATAACAGGTTCTTTTGGCCCATTAGCCTACTGTCCAATATACAGTACGTGTTGGGGGGGTATATTTTAACATTTTATATTTTAAAATTGTGGCATGTTGTTTAAAAATTGATCATTATTGAAAGCAGCTCTTTGTCAGGAACCTCAGCAGTAACAGCAGAGTGTTCTGGAATAGGCACAAGCACTGACCTTGGGGAGCCAAACATAGAGCTGGATGCCACACATTTCATTCAATGACACTTTCCCTATATTTTACTTATTTTGACTGAGAAATGTTTTATTGACAATTTTGATAACCCTTCACTTTTAATCCAGGTCTGTAGTGTGAAATGTTCTCGGCTGTGTTTTTGTTTAAAAATGTTTTCCAAATTGTAGCTGTGTTTAATTCATATCCAGAGAAATATATATTCCAATATAATATACTCAGCATAAACATTTTAAATAGATTCTATATTTTTGGTCCATTCATGACATATTACTAAAGTAGCCTATTTACTGTTGTTGATGTGGGTCACTTACTGTTAGCCAATTCACTTTCTCATACCAGGAGAGTTGAAAGGAATGAGTATTATTCCCTACCTTTTTCACCAAGTCAATTTGAGGCGTTGGTCTACCCTGCTCTTTAATTTTAATTTTTTCCTCAAAAGGAAGACTGGCAAATGGCTTCGCCAAAATTAAATCAACAATGCTCGGCATCCGTGCGCAGCTTTCTTGCTAGCTGACTAGCCCCCTCAAGTTCAAGTTCAAGTTCAGTCACTCAAATAAACAAAATTTCTGGAACTAAGATAGCAAACTTGACAACACTATATTTACACTTTATTTACAATGAAAATATATACAAACTAAAAAAGCTGGTAGAAACCGTATGTAATGAATGAAATCGAAATGTAAGCTGATCTCTTACAATACACCACAGCACTTGCGAATCCGCATGGGACTGAACTGAGATTCACCGCTGCCTGTCTATATTTGAAACAAGCTGTCAATCAAAGAAAATATCCGGCTGCTTTCACCAATCACCAGTCTTCTCGCGGAAACTGCCATGTCCCTCCCACTGTGAGGCTGGGAGTCCGTGGGCGGGCGTTTTCGCAGTATTTGTCCAATAACCGTCTTTCATTTTGAGATTGAAAAGCGCATAGCTCCCAAATGCCACTGAAGTCCACTGAG
This sequence comes from Neoarius graeffei, assembly GCF_027579695.1. Taxonomy (NCBI): domain Eukaryota; kingdom Metazoa; phylum Chordata; class Actinopteri; order Siluriformes; family Ariidae; genus Neoarius; species Neoarius graeffei. The sequence continues at coordinate 119,751,407 of NC_083569.1, read as the reverse complement.
GCTGGGCTGCATCATGCTGTCATGAGGGGGAAAAACTCACGCACACATTAGGCGAACTGGGGAAAGTTATAACGGAATGATTTCGCACTGTAGTTGGGTTGAGCACATATATTTCTATGATTCTGGATCTGAAATAGCAATGTTATAAGGTCGGCTATAACATAAGCCTAGCGCAATTCATCCTCCACGATGTTCGTCATTTTTAGAGGAGGCTGAGCCTCCCTCGTTGTCTTAGAGCAATCGCCCGTGTTCCACAGTATCTGTCTATTTAGAATTTACCATATGGCCTTCTAAGGGTTTTACTACTTTATGATGATTCTGTGTTTGTAACACGAAATGCCTTTACAATGATCATCAGTGGTGGAGGACCCAAGGATGATCACATATACATGAGGTCCTGTAAACATTTAAACTCAGTGTACTTAGGCTCAGCTTAAGGAGATTGATGCTGCCACAACGATGTCCATGCTGTCCTTCAGGGTATGGACCAACAACAAGCTAAACCTGAAAACCAAGATCCATGTCTACCGAGCATGCATCATCAGCACTCTCCTATATGGCAGTGAGTCTTGGACGCTGAAAGCCCACCAAAAAAGGAAACTGCACACCTTCCACATGCGCTGCTTCCGTCGCATCCTGGGCATCACCTGGAGAGACCGCATCACAAACATTGCTGTGTTACAATGCACCGGTATGTCCAGTATGCACAGCCTGCTAAAACAGTGAAGGATGATGTGGCTAGGGCACGTGGAATGCATGGAGGATGGCAGAATACTGAAGGACCTGCTGTATGGCGAACTAGCAACAGGCAAGCATCCCACTGGAAGACCGCACCTGAGATATAAGGATGTGTGTAAGTGGGATTTGAAAGCCCTAAACATCGATGCAAGTGCCTGGAAGCAACTAGTGCAAGATAGAGAAAGGTGGAGGAAAGAGGTGGGGAAGAGCCTTGCGGTGCTTGAAGAAACCATCGCCAACAAACACGAAGAGAAACGACAGCGCAGGAAAGTACCACCACCAATACAGACAGCCTTTTATCTGCATGAGCTGCCGGTGGGACTGTCACTCAAGGATAGGACTACATAGTCACAACTGCCGCTGCTCAAGGATGTCATCTCTGAGCGCAATTCCATAGTCTCCTGAGACTGACAGATGCCTACTACTAAGGAGATTGATGTTAAAATGATTCCCAAGTATAGCAATCATAAATTCATGCTAAATAATACAACAATTTCACCTTGCTCTCAAAAAAAAGTACCAAGCTAAAACAGTTTGTGTGTGTGCGCGCATGTCTCCAGTGTGTGACTGGAGGTGTGACGCCCATAAAATATTGAAATGGGAGAGCAGTCTTTCTAATCTAGTTGTGGCAAAGCAGTAAGGGAGGGGAGATTGAGTCCCCAACATATAGCCCGACTACGCCACCCCAGAGAACAGTTATAGAACAACTCCCCAGGGACCATCAGAAACGAACTCCCAAATGAACACCCACACAAGTTCAAATGCACTAGACAGTAGATGTGAATTCCATAAACTAAATGAATTTATTGATAATAAAACAAGGGAAAAGGGAAGGGGAGGAGCCTGCCAAAGAGGAAGGTCTGACGGCTCACAGTTAGGCAAAATACAAAACTAGTTTTATATATATATATATATATATATATATATATATATATATATATATATATATCCACTATTAAAAAACATCAACAAGACTCGGTGAGTGGGAATGTGCAGTGGAAATGGGCTCCACAAAACCAATAAATGCGGCTAGGTGGGGCTTACCTGAAGGGGGCAGTCTATCCACCAGCATGGGCCTACCCCAAAATCACACCACTCGTGCAAGCACGCAGTAAAGTGATTTCTGTGAAATGACACACACGCACACATACCGTAGGAGCACAACACTCAGCACAGCACACCATGCATGCAGTAATCCGGACCCACCACCAGGGGACTACCGCCTCCTTTTTTTTTTTTGGACCAGCCACGCCTGCCAATCAAAGAACCAGAAAAGATAAATAAAAGATGGCCTGATATAAAACACACCAAAGAAGGGACACACTTACAACATAATAACAAAGGAACAGTAAGCAAAACAAAACTCATACAAAGCACTGCACCACAATACCCGCCACTAGACAAGTCAACATACATTCAGAGCACAAGGCATAAATTAAAACAGTGACATGCAGACAATACAAATAAGCGCATAAGCAAAACACACACGAAACAAAAAGAAACAAAAGCAAATACAGCATAAAAATAATCCCAAATAATTAACACACTATCACCCATTCATTCAATCAGGCAAAATTTAACACGAATACATAAATTAAAATAAACAACACACACACACACACACACACACACACACCACTCAAGCGATGCAAGACAGACACCAACGTAGCTCAGCGGAACTACGGTGGCCGGTACAGCAGTCAGTCCGTTTGGCTGGAATGGAGCCGTATCACAGCCTAGACAAAACAACAACGCCTATGAGAATGGACTTCTAGGCCTGCGGGACTATTGAGGTTTTTCACCCACGTGACCAAGTCATGTGATTCTGCCATTTTGGACGTCACGGCTCGAATCAGTTTGAATGCGAGGAAGGCGACAAACGAAAAACATAAAAGAAAAAGGAGCGAGATGCAGAAAACACCTTCACTATCCAGCGACGTAGGGCATGGAGCACTCTGGGAGCAAGCCGGAGCGCGTTGCTTAATTTGAGGGGGAGCAAGCCGGAGCGCGCTCCGGAACCTCAGCCGGAGCACTCCGGGAGCAAGCCGGAGCGCGCTGCTTAATTTGAGGGGGAGCAAGCCGGAGCGCGCTCCAGCAGCTATTTACACTGGATCCGGTGTAAATAGCTGCCGGATCATAATTACAGTAAACTAGTAAATACAGTAAAGGAAAAACTTGAGACTGAAAGGTTTTAACAGTCATCCAAATGACTGAACGTAAACATTGCTACAGTAACATACCAGCTATGATGATGTTGACTTTAGCTAGCTTGACCTTCAAAATGGCGGACACCGGGGCGTCACGTGACCCTGTGACATCAGGTGAAAAACCTCAATACAAACATACCCACTCCGGATACGGTAGCGGCAGAGTCAGGAATCCCCACGGGGAACTATAAGTTTATTAGAATCAGTGTATATAAACGTGCAACGAGAATTTATGCAACAGATAATAGAACATACCTAGATGAGCAGGGAGGAAATTACCGCACAAAGTAGTAGAAGAAAGACAGATCATGAATCCTCTCTATAAAGACACAAATGTATTAAAACCGAAGCAGAGGAGATTAAGCAGCGGCATCAATATTAAAATGAAGGTGGCATACCTCAACCAGGAAGAGCCTACAGCAGCTATAGAGGCCGTAAAACCAGACGCTGCAATTACGAAGCTACGAAAACAGTGCAAAAAGGTTTGGGTTTGTTTGAAAGACAAACCCAAAATGCAGATTAAAGTACACTTACTACATAAAGACAGAAGCCACATCAACAAAAGGGGAGCACAAACAAACACCGCCGTCAATCCCAGTCATTCAACCAGCACTTTTTTACAGTGGTGCTTGAAAGTTTGTGAACCGTTTAGAATTTTCTATATTTCTGCATAAATATGACCTAAAACATCATCAGATTTTCACACAAGTCCTAAAAGTAGATAAAGAGAACCCAATTAAACAAATGAGACAAAAATATTATACTTGGTCATTTATTTATTGAGGAAAATGATAGAATATTATATATCCGTGAGTGGCAAAAGTATGTGAACCTCTAGGATTAGCAGTTAATTTGAAGGTGAAATTAGAGTCAGGTATTTTCAATCAGTGGGATGACAATCAGGTGTGAGTGGGCACCCTGTTTTATTTAAAGAACAGGGATCTATCAAAGTTTGATCTTCACAACACATGTTTGTGGAAGTGTATCATGGCACGAATAAAGGAGATTTCTGAAGACCTCAGAAAAAGCGTTGTTAATGCTCATCAGGCTGGAAAAGGTTACAAAACCATCTCTAAAGAGTTTGGACTCCACCAATCCACAGTCAGACAGATTGTGTACAAATGGAGGAAATTCAAGACCATTGTTACCCTCCCCAGGAGTGGTCGACCAACAAAGATCACTCCAAGAGCAAGGCGTGTAATAGTCGGCGAGGTCACAAAGGACCCCAGGGTAACTTCTAAGCAACTGAAGGCCTCTCTCACATTGGCTAATGTTAATGTTCAGGAGTCCACCATCAGGAGAACACTGAACAACAATGGTGTGCATGGCAGAGTTTCAAGGAGAAAGCCACTGCTCTCCAAAAAGAACATTGCTGCTCATCTGCAGTTTGCTAAAGATCACGTGGACAAGCCAGAAGGCTATTGGAAAAATGTTTTGTGGACAGATGAGACCAAAATAGAACTTTTTGGTTTAAATGAGAAGTGTTATGTTTGGAGAAAGGAAAACACTACATTCCAGCATAAGAACCTTATCCTGTCTGTGAGACATGGTGGTGGTAGTATCATGGTTTGGGCCTGTTTTGCTGCATCTGGGCCAGGATGGCTTGCCATCATTAATGGTACAATGAATTCTGAATTATACCAGCGAATTCTAAAGGAAAATGTCAGGACATCTGTCCATGAACTGAATCTCAAGAGAAGGTGGGTCATGCAGCAAGACAACGACCCTAAGCACACAAGTCGTTCTACCAAAGAATGGTTAAAGAAGAATAAAGTGAATGTTTTGGAATGGCCAAGTCAACGTCCTGACCTTAATCCAATGGAAATGTTGTGGAAGGACCTGAAGCGAGCAGTTCATGTGAGGAAACCCACCAACATCCCAGAGTTGAAGCTGTTCTGTACAGAGGAACGGGCTAAAATTCCTCCAAGCCGGTGTGCAGGACTGATCAACAGTTACCGCAAACATTTAGTTGCAGTTATTGCTGCACAAAGGGGTCACACCAGATACTGAAAGCAAAGGTTCACATACTTTTGCCACTCACAGATATGTAATATTGGATCATTTTCCTCAATAAATAAATGACCAAGTATAATATTTTTGTCTCATTTGTTTAACTGGGTTCTCTTTATCTGCTTTTAGGACTTGTGTGAAAATCTGATGATGTTTTAGGTCATATTTTTTGCAGAAATATAGAAAATTCTAAACGGTTCACAAACTTTCAAGCACCACTGTATACCTGCCTGACTGACAGCTGCTCATTACTAAATTGCCAATCAAGCAGAGGGACGAAATCAGGAAGTCTTAGGCCCCGGTCACACCGCCCGAACTTTGCTGGAGCGTTCCTTGAACGGTAGGGAGGGGGGGCCGAATTTCGACAACGCTCGTCACCGCGCACAAAATGGGAAAAAAATCGAAAACACGGGCGTTGGCTTAGCGGTGCACCGCTGAAGCCGGCGTTGCTTTAGCGTTGGTTTAGCGGTAGCGAGCGTTGGTTTAGCGGTGACGCGAGCATTGGTATAGCGGCGTTCTGCGCATGCGGGCTTTGGCTTGGTGGGGGTATAAAGTTGGTTTAGTGGCATACCGCTTGTGACTACGGAGCTGAACGGATCGTTTTGATACAAGTTCTGATAGATTTTTGATAGAAGCTCCACCATCAGCTTGTCATACAGTCCATGTTCAGGCCTTCTCAGTATCCACTGTCTGACCCACACAACTCTGTCTCTCCTTCTTCTCTCTCTTCTCCTTCTTTTTTTTTCTAGTTAAAATTCTTATTACTGTTCTGTTGTCTGTATAGCTTTTCCCCTTTTTTCACTGTTGTTTAGTTGATCTTATTATCATATTTTTATCTATAAAAACGTTTGTTATTAATATTATTATTTATATTACTTTATACTTTTTTATTATCATTAATATTACTTTATTTTTTGTTTATTGTTTGCTGTCAGTCAGATTATTTCTATTTTCATTAGGTTTTTGCTGTCTTTTCCTTAATGTTATTATTATTTGCTATTATATTATCTTTATCATTATTTAATCATCATTTAATATTTACTATTAATATATACAACATTTTACTTTATAATTGTTATCCATAGGTACTAGTCATACTTTTTGAAATCAAATTTTATAATCAAATTCCAGTCTAGTCTATACAATGCATTTTCATTGTCTACTAGTCTAGTCAATTTAAGTCAATTTATTATTATTATTATTATTATTATTATTATTATTATTATTATTATTATTATTTTCACCATTTACATAGTACAGTGAGTCAATATTAAGTCAAATCATAACGTTGCCATTGCTGTTTTACGTGTTTTAATGGGACCACAATGGAAATAAGTGCTTGCGCTTTCTTGTGTAATCCTGATTTTAATGTATTTTGTACTTCATTTTACATTATGATCGAATAAAGTCAAATCAAATAAAAAAATCTGTCAACAGCTTGTTGCAATCTGAGGAGGTTCTGATTGTGCTGCTGGACTAGTGCACCAATCATAGCAAGTCTCTCAGCATCCATGGTGATACAGTTTTACTGTAACTTTGAGCAAATTCGATATAGATGAGGTCTGAACTCAACGGCAGCTCGATTCCAAATGAGCTCCTGGTCCATTTCTCCCCGTATTTATAGCCAAATTCTGGTCCCGCTCCGACACCTCTATACCAACGCCAAACCAAAGTTCATCGCCGCCATGGATAGCTGCTTCAACGCCCGACACCGTTCCAGCAACCCCGTGTCCGCTCGTAAAACGCTTACAACCGCTCCACCGAAGTTTGTGCAACGTTTAATCACCGCCCGGGCAACGCTGGCGAAGCAACGGTGGTCCAGCGTTCAAGATTTCTGCGTTGGCCTAGCGGACCCAAGCGTCCACGAACTTGCGTCTAGCGGTGCCAAACTTTGACTGGGCATTGGTGGAGCGGGGGTGAACTTTGCCGGGGCGGAAAATTGCCCCCTCCTCACCGCTCGCAATATTTTGTGCAGCTCAAAACTTTCGGAGCGGTAGGAGGGCCCCTCGAGAAACATCAGCGGTGGCCGAGCGTATACGGCGTTGCTTTAACGGGGGCCAACTTTTGTTAACGGTGGTGAACGGTTACGAGCGGTGATGAATTTTTTCACCGCTCCAGGAACGCTCCAGCAAAGTTCGGGCGGTGTGACCGGGGTCTTAGGGCGTTAAACGGCCACTCCACTACATAGTCAACAATGGATCAAAGAGATAACCATAGTCACAGGGACAGATATTTTCTCACCTTTTGGTGCCTCCAAAAACAAAGTCTATGGGAATCCCAACACCTTCTGAAGCTTAAAACCCCAAGCTAAAGAAAAATTCTCTCACAAGCGTTATGCAGCTCTCATAAGAGGTCTCAGCATGGGCGTCGCCACCATTGAATGTGAAGGGGGCGTGTCCCCATCACATTTCATAATTCTTCGTTCGGACCCGCCCACATTTAACATAAAATATGAGTTCACCCAGCGCCGTTTCTATTGCTTCGTGAAAGAATCCATTCCACCTGATCGATAAGAGAAAACACAGCCCACTGAAAATCAACTCCGGGTTTTCTGGGCGTTCCCTACAACAGCTCACCGCGCGCGAGGGAAGTGAATCTCAGCGCGAGCACAGAAATGTTGGTGCAGCTGCTCGAGAGTGGAGGAGGTGACGTCATCCCCATTGCAACCTCACAATGCCTAGCTTTTGCTAAAACCTTATTCTTTTGTTATCTGCCCTCAAAATTAACCCTAGGACACGTTAAATTAATATTCAACTAAACAGTGAAATAAGCTTAGCCTAATAAGGTATTCTTGGTTGATGATGAATTGTTTGCAGTATTTGCTCCTCCCCAGACACAATGGACATGAGGACATTCTTTACAAAGAAGCGGAAAGTCAGTCAGAATTTCCCCACAGGACAGGGTTTCTTTTGTCCCAATGGAAATGTTAGTGCAGTTAGCTGGCTAGTCAATGTTAGGAGATGTATCAGCTAGCTTAACGTTAGCTATCATTTAATTCAAACCCAGTAGGCCTGCCTTACTGTAATGCCAAGAATGAGGTCAAGTCTGCTCTGATGATATTTATTGATTCCTTGTTTTGTCTGGTCTTTGGCAGTTTTCTGGAAAGTAAGATGGGAAATCAGTGTATGGGGAAGGAATAGTAGAAAGGAAAGCGATGGAGAGAGATGGATGTTATTCCAGGTGGATTGTGAAGGAAAGGGGGATAAAAGTTATGAAGTGATAGAAATTGTGGTGGCACCAATATAAGAAGGAGTTATATCTATAAATCTATTTGTTATACTAATCTGTAAATGCTACTGTAGTACCACCATTGCATGTAGGTTGACAAAACTGCACTTGTTCATTGTGTGAAGTTCTCTTTTATGTGTCGTTGCTTGACACAGTGTGATTTTGTGTTATGAAGACTGCATGATGCCATGCCATTTTTGTTATATCACTAAATCGGAAAAAAGTAAAATGCACCCACTAAAGTCACTGTTGGTGGTGAACAAAATTGCACCTGTTCATTGTGTGAAGTTATTTTTTGTGTCACCGTTACTTGACACAGTGTGATTTTGTGTTATGAAGTTTGCATGATGCCATGTCATGCCTGTTCATTGTGTGAAGTTATGAATATTCTTATTTTTAAACATACAGTTGATTGTCACTATAGCTTGGCACAGTGGCATGTTGTGTTACATCTAAAACTAAATAAAAAAGGAAACACAAAATAAAAAGTAAAATGCTCCCATAAAGTCATTGTTGGTGATAAACTGTGTCACATTCATCTCATTATCTTAGGCAGAGCAGTGGGTTTAAAAACAGGCTGATGAATATATGGACTAGTTGAATGAGGACTTATTGTTGAGTCATTGAATTAAGTGACTTTTGTAGGTAAAATTAGGTGTTTAACAACCTGTTAAAAATACACCAGAATGCAGGAAATGGCCTCTAATTAATTAATAAATGTTCTGGGGGAGGACCCCCCACACCCCCCGCCAGTGTGTCCCCCCCACATTAAAAATGCTTCTGACGCCCCTGGGTCTCAGGGACATGCCACCAGAGTTACATAGTGCTATAAATGACAAACTGGGCACAGACTTGGAATGGAAGACAAGCCATTCCCCCATTACCAATCAATATACCATCAAAATGATTTTGAAGCTGATATTTTAAGGTAAAATTCCAACATAATGTTGCTTGAAATAAAAAAGTCTGAATGATTGCAAATAAATTAAACTTGTTTCCTGTAGAAAAACATAGAGAAGGACAAAGCATATGGTGTGGAGATCTTCAGTGCTCTGATGCGCTGCATGGAGAGAAACCTGGCTGAACAGTTTGAAATGATGGAGGAGACGCAGAATGCAGCAGAGATGCAGGCTGAAGAGTTCGTTAAAGAGCTGGAGCAGGAAATCACTGAGCTAAAGAGGAGAAACACTGAGCTGGAGCAGATCTCACACACTGAGGATCACCTCCACTTCCTACAGGTCAGAGTCCTTCTGTTTCTCAATAGCAATGCAGCACATGACAGGACAGCAGTCCCCATGCTGAGGGATTTCTCCTCTCTCCTGCTGTACTGTAGATTTACCCGTCACTGTGCAGCCCTCCACACACCCAGGACTGGACTGACATCACAATTTACCCTCATCTGAGTGTGGCGACTCTGAGGAGAAAAATATTACAAGAAGTTCTTAATAAGGAAATGGACAGATTTGTTGAAATTGGTAAGTATATACTCATTAGTCAGTATGCAATTAAAAACCCACATAGAACCATTATTATACACATCTATAATGAAATCCTTTAATGTAACACTTCTCCATTGGAGTTTATACTTATCAGGCATTTAATTTCTCCTAATTAAATTCTAAAAGCAGGTAATATTATTTGTTTCTCTTTTACAAACAGAACTAAACGTAATCCAGAAATATGCAGGTCAGTGGGATTTATTTGCCTGTTTCACTCCATAAGTTTAAATACTGTGGAAAAACAGTGTTGATTGTGTTTCTGTCTCTCAGTGGATGTGACTCTGGATCCTGACACAGTGAATCCTTCTCTTACCCTTTCTAATGATGGCAAAGAGGTCACATGTGAAAATGTATTAAAGAATCTCCCTGATAACCCAGAGAGGTTTGATCGTTGTGTCTGTGTGCTGGGAAAGGAGGGATTCTCCTCAGGGAGATTTTACTATGAGGTGCAGGTCAGAGGGAAGACTGAGTGGGATGTCGGAGTGGCCAGAAAGTCTGTTAATAGGAAGGGAGATGTTACAGCCTGCCCTGAAAATGGATTTTGGTGTGTGTCTTGGCGTAATCAGGCTGACTATGTAGCTCTGGATTCTCCCTCTGTCCCCCTCTCCTTGAAACAGGCTCCTCAGAAGGTGGGAGTGTTTGTGGATTATGAGGAGGGTCTGATCTCCTTCTATGATGTTGATGCAAAGTGTCACATATATTCTTTCACTGGCCAGATGTTCACTGACGAACTTTATCCATTCTTCAGCCCCTGCCTTAATGAACGACACCAGAACTCGGCACCACTGATCATCTGTGCATTGACTCAAGTCCAAAACTAAGTTTTCAATACTGTATAAAAGTTGCATAATGCATAGAATCATGATCATGATTCCTGATTTGTCCTCCATAACAAATGAGTTGGTAAAGCATATCATATCATGAATCATAGTCATCATGGATACCCTAAAGTACTGCACTTCCCGAAAGTCTTCCTTCAGTCGATAATCTCAACTACATGCTGTAGACTTGTACTGAAAAGATCTGCATAAAATCTTTCATCTGCTTATTACACTCATATTTGCGATATGCTCATCCTTTCAATACACATAGTTTAACAACTTCATAGTATACAATTGCAGAAGAGTCATGATTTACTGAACTTATTCCAGGACTCTTGCTCACTCTTACAGAAGGTACTTCCATTGCATTTAGTACTGTATGACTATAATAAAGGGCTGTAAGGAGTAAGTGACTTATAAACCCACAATTCAGTGTCAACCAAAAGAGGACAGGCTTGGGAGTCTGGATCTTCTCAAGTTTCCTCTCAAGGTTTTTCCTCACCTCTGATGTCTCTAGCTTGTTCATCTCATCTCATTATCTCTAGCCGCTTTATCCTGTTCTACAGGGTCGCAGGCGAGCTGGAGCCTATCCCAGCTGACTACGGGCGAAAGGCGGGGTACACCCTGGACAAGTCGCCAGGTCATCACAGGGCTGACACATAGACACAGACAACCATTCACACTCACATTCACACCTACGGTCAATTTAGAGTCACCAGTTAACCTAACCTGCATGTCTTTGGACTGTGGGGGAAACCGGAGCACCCGGAGGAAACCCACGCGGACACGGGGAGAACATGCAAACTCCACACAGAAAGGCCCTCGCCGACCACGGGGCTCGAACCCAGACCTTCTTGCTGTGAGGTGACAGCTCTAGCCACTACACCATGGTGCCACCCCTGTGTATAAGTATATTGTTCAAAAATCAAATGCATTTGAACTGTAGAACTACAAACCTGTATCCATGTCAGAATTCCTTTGTATAAATATCATTAAAAATGTATTCATCAAAAATAAATCTGGTCTCTGTTATGTGCATGGTGGAGGTGATGAGGCAGGACGCAATCACATGAGATCAGTGTGTATTTTGTTTAGGGCAGTCTATATGTTCATGTCACCATTATTCCAGGCATGGGTCAAAACACAAGGCAGGCACAGACAAATTAGAATAATCTAGAATTATTAAACCAGAAAACAGGTATGAGGTGGAAACTATGAATACAAACATGATTTAGGAAACCAGGGAAACAAGGATAGACACAATAAGACAAGAAACAGATGGACTCAAATAGATAAACTAATCAGACGGTAACTGAAAATCGGTGAACACAATAATGGCACACTCGAGAAATAAACCAGTTACAAGATGGGGAAGAGACATCCATCAATTATCTATACCACTTATCCATCAGGGTCATGGGGGAAGCTGGAGCCAATCCCAACTGATTTCAGGCAAGAGGCGGGGTCCACCTCAGGCAGGTCACTAATCTATCACAGGGCTAACACAGAAGTGAACAACCATTCATACTCACAAGCAATTTAGAGTAACCAGTTGACCTAATCCACATGCCTTTGGACTGTGGGAGGAAACCCGGAGAACATACAAACTCCACACAGAAAGGCCCTGGTCAGCTGAAAGCTTCGAACCCAGAATCTTCTTACTATGAGGTGATAGTGTTAGACACTGCACCACCATGCTGTCCGGGGCAGAGACATGACTAGAATTGTGAGAGAATTTTGTCTCTAGCTTGTGAATTTCAGCTTCAGAATGTATTGGGATTCCCGTAGACTTTCTGTCTCTGGAGGCAACAAAAGGTGTGAAGATTTCTGTCCCTGTGGCTACCAGTTATCTCTTTGATCCATTACTGACTAGATTAGAAAGACTGCTTTTCCATTTCAATATTTTATGGGTCTCACACCTCCAGTCATAAACCAAGGACACACACACCAGAGACACGCATACAAACTGTTTTAGCTTGCTACATTTTTTTGAAAGCATGGTGAATTTGTCATAATTATTATTTAGCATGAATTTATAATTGATTAGTTGGGAGGTATTTTAACATCAGGTGAGCCTAAGTACACCGAGTTTAAACATTTAGAGGACCTCATGTATATTTGATGATTATCATTGTAAAGGCATTTTGTGTGACAAACACAGACTCAGTGTTAAGTAGTACAACCCTTAGAAGGCCATACGGTAAATGCTAAATAGATAGCTAGCTAGCTTTATTAACCTTCATCCTACCAAGTGGGGTCCATCTGGACCCCGCACCTATATGTTTGTTTGCCATTTTAAAAATATGTGACATACTGCCTCACCGTTTTATGAATTTGTCGGAATTTATGTCTTAATTAAAACACTAAAGCACCGGAAGATCAGCTTTTTGCATTGTGAAGGTATAATTAATTTGTTACTGGGGTCCAACTGGACCCCAGAGTAAAGTTTATCTGTCTTTCATTTTATAATTGAATAGCACACTGAAAGTTAACTTCTTTTATGTTCCATAATGAAACTACCAAGGCATTCCTTCTTGGGGTCCGTGTGGACCCCACTGCTGCAATAAGCACAGGCTGCAAAACAAAAGCCCTAAATTATTTTACAATTACTTTTTTGTTTTAAATTCTGTAAGAAAAGACCTAAGTTGTAATCCAGAATGTTTTACAGCTGCATGAGCTGCAAAAATCATGTATATAATGCCAATTTTTTTTGTGGCACTATAATTTGCTACATGTATGCTAGTTATTGCAATATTATTGCAATGTTATTGCATTTATAATACATCATTGATATTCAGCCATAGTGGATTTTGTTCTTCAATAAAGTTATGTTTGTTTGCTGCATTGAATTGGTTCTTACTGCATTGATTTCAAGGTATTCCCTCCTGGGGTCCATACGGACCCCGCCTGGTAGTTTGTGTATGTAAAATTGGCTGGTAGGATGAAGGTTAAGTGTGTTCTTTATGCCTTGGGCCCTTTAGTGTATTGCTGTTATTAATACAAGATGTTCTGAACAAAACTTATCTGGTGATTTTGTCTTTATAAGCTTTAATTTTAAAGAAAAGTATTGGGGTCCAAACGGACCCCACATGGTAAGATTAAGGTGTAAAATAGCATGGTAGGATGAGGGTTAAGGTCACAATGCTGCAACATGTCCATCTTATGTTAATGGTTAATAAAGTACAAATATGACCATCAATTGTGTTCTGTACTTTTGTTTAGAAAAATTTATTTAGATTTATGTATTCTTTAGAAAAATGTATTTAGTTTTCATTCATTGCATTGATTGACGTAAGTGGCAATGGATAGTTTTTCTTAAGAAAAGTGTAGTTGGATTTAATTCATTGCATTAATTGAATTCAAATCAATGCCCAGATTAATGTAGATAATTGATTATTAATTATATATCATTGATGGGTAGAATTTAATTAATTTGTATGAATAGTATTTAAACATTATGGGCAAAATTTAATTAATTTTCATGAGCAGTATTTAAACATTATGGGTAGAATTTTTAATTAATTTTCATGAGTATTTTTAAAACATTATGTATAGTTAGGGTTAGCCCTAACCCTAACCCTACTCATATTAAATGGATGCATTTTAAGGGTCTTAATTTGTATTTACTCAATACCAAACATTGTGAAATTTAATTAATAATATTGACTGTAAATGGTTGCCTCATTTTTATTGATTAGATATGGTGTACCTTTTTTTACAGTGTAATGGAAGAAACATAGAGCTGATTCACCCATGCTTGTATTGGTTTGGTACAATAAGAGTTTAAGGCAACTTCTTTCATATAAGTATTTTTTTTTTTGCCACTTTTGAGTTACAGACTTCCATGACACAATCAGAACAAAACAAAACTTTGAAAGTGCTGAATCAAGCTGGAAGCCATGCAGTCATGCGTGCCAAAAAACATATTGCACACTGACGAGATTTCCAAAACTATAACTTATGACATAGTGGCTACAGCCTCTATGAGGTAGAAATGGGAAGAAGACTTCAACCAAAAAAGAAAAACAAGAAGTCATCATATGACCACATGCACAATGTGTTGAAAAATGTCCCTTGTGCTGTGGGGATTCCTGACATGGAGTTTACAGATGGGTTTTCCCCTACTGGGTTGCACCAATCTTATAGACCACACCAGATCACTGTGTGGCAGCGGGGACGTGGCCGAGCGTCAGTCTGTGACTGGAGGGCATCAGGGAAGGTGAGTGGTTGCAGTCTGTGTGTATGAGTGTGTCCCCAACAGACAGAGTTGTGCTGAAAAGCAAAGATAAAAATAACTCACAAGCAAATAACAGCCTGCCATACTTCTGTGCTCCACCCACATCCGGAACATTTCTACACACTGTTTGACACAAAAGAGGGAAACGAACAGTGGACAAAATGTCTAATTATGTCATGGTTTTAGCATGTTTTGAGTGGATGATGTGATTTCTTTTCATTTATTTGAAAGAAAAAAGGAATTAGACTCTGGAGTTCATTAGTAAATGTCTGCCACCTGGTTGCAGAAATCTATAAATGTGTCATTTCAAGGAAGTCCTGGGAGTGGCGTTATGACGTTACAAAGCTGAATTGAAACTAGTGTCTAAAGAGGAAATTTTCCAAACCAGAAGTCCACTTTCTTTCAACAAAAAGTCAAATCTCAAGCTGCTTCTATTTTGATCAACTAAATCCATTGCAGGTAAAACTTTCATTCTGTTATTAGTATTTATAATAGGAGTCAGTATTATCTTCATAGTCATCAGTCAGTTTTTATGTAATATTCAGAATGCTGTTGAGCTAAAATGTTCCTGTATTTAAGGTAAGAGCATGTTCAATGTGTGTAGAGCTGTTGCATGTGAGGAACGTATTTAACACTGTGAACAGGTTAAAGAACGTGGTTTTAGAAAGGGTGAAACTTGTAAATTAAAGTGACTTTAATGGTTTAATTTCATCAAAGTATACCGAATACATTGAGGATGTCATTCATAATTCATATACTAGGATTAGAGCAGGAAAAATACTGAAAGATTCTTCATATCTCTGTCTCCTGTGTCAGTCATGGCTTCCTCCAGCAGTCTCCTGAGTGAAGATCAGCTCCAGTGCTCCATCTGTCTGGATGTGTTCACTGATCCAGTCTCAACTCCATGTGGACACAACTTCTGTATGATCTGTCTCAAAGAGTTCTGGGACAGGAGTTCACACTGTCAGTGTCCAATGTGTAAGGAGGAATTCCCTAAACGTCCAGACCTACGTGTGAATACGTTCATCTCTGAATTTGCTGCTCTATTTAAGAAGGCAGTTCAGGTGAAATCCAGCAGTGTTGCAGATCAGGTTCCCACTAAGACTAAAAAGATTCTGTGTGACTCCTGCACTGAGGAAAAGCTGGAGGCTCTAAAGTCCTGTCTGTACTGTGGAGTTTCTTTCTGTAACACTCATCTGATGCTCCATAAAACTACACCGAAACTCAAGGAGCACAAACTGATGGATCCTGTGGAGAACCTGGAGGACTACATCTGCCAGAAACATGAGAGACCCCTGGAGCTGTTCTGTAGAGACGACCAGACATGTGTGTGCCAGTTCTGTATTGAAGGAGAGCACAGAACTCACAGCACTGTTCCTATAGAGGAGGCAATTAGAGACAAGACGGTGAGGGACTGATGTGTTGTGAAAAGTTCATCTCATCTCATTATCTGTAGCCGCTTTATCCTGTTCTACAGGGTCGCAGGCAAGCTGGAGCCTATCCCAGCTGACTACGGGCGAAAGGCGGGGTACACCCTGGACAAGTCGCCAGGTCATCACAGGGCTGACACATAGACACAGACAACCATTCACACTCACATTCACACCTACGGTCAATTTAGAGTCACCAGTTAACCTAACCTGCATGTCTTTGGGGGAAACCGGAGCACCCGGAGGAAACCCACGCGGACACGGGGAGAACATGCAAACTCCACACAGAAAGGCCCTCGCCGGCCCCGGGGCTCAAACCCGGACCTTCTTGCTGTGAGGCGACAGCGCTAACCACTACACCACCGTGCCGCCACAAATTAATTAAATTCCTGAAACATATACCTTTAAAAATAAAAGTTCATACATTATGTATATTTTTCTCAGACTGAGTTGGGAATGACACAAGTGGAAATTCAGCAGATGATCCAGGAGCGAGTAAAGAAGATTGAGGAAATCAGACACTCTGTAGAACTCAATAAGGTGAGTCTCTTAACTCACCTACAAAATAGCTCCTTTATAAAAACACATTCGGAAAATCATGATCTAAATCACATGAAATAAAATAATTTACCTCGATTTGTCTCCTGTTAGAAAAACACAGAGAAGGAGAAAGCAGACATTGTGGAGATCTTCAGGGCTCTGATGCGCTGCATTGAGAGAAGCCAGACTGAGCTGCTTAAGGTGATGGAGGAGAAGCAGAAAGCAGCAGAGATGCAGGCTGAAGAGTTCATTAAAGAGCTGGAGCAGGAAATCACTGAGCTAAAGAGGAGAAACACTGAGCTGGAGCAGCTCTCATACACTGAGGATCACCTCCACCTCCTACAGGTCAGAGTCCCTCTGTTTCTCAATAGCAATGCAGCACATGACAGGACAGCAGTTCCCATGCTGAGGGATTTCTCCTCTCTCCTGCTGTACTGTAGATTTACCCGTCACTGTGCAGCCCTCCACACACCCAGGACTGGACTGACGTCACAATTAACTCTTATCTGAGTGAGGAGACTCTGAGGAGAGCTCTGTCTCAGCTTCAGGAAACTCTCAGTGAGGAAATGCAGAAGGTTGAAAGGACTAGTCAGTATTTCCCCATCATTAATTGTAATATGTATTTGTATTTATGTTTTACTGCCCTCTTGTGGTTGAAAACAAATCCAATTAAATTCATCTCATTAATCATTTCCAAACAGAACTGCAACGATTTTCACAATATGCAGGTATGTGAGCTGTCACTGATATTCACATTAATTACTATGTTCTGTACATATTCACTATATTGTTCCACGCTGTCTACAACTATTTTAAATTGTGTCTCTGTCTCTCAGTGGATGTGACTCTGAATCCTGATACAGCACATCCTGAACTCATCCTGTCTGATGATAAGAAACAAGTAAGACACAAAAGAGACATGGAGCAGAATCTCCACGATAGCCCAAAGAGGTTTGATGCATCTCTTTATGTGCTGGGAAACGAGGGATTCTCTTCAGGAAGATTTTACTATCAAGTGCAGGTTCAAGGAAAAACTGATTGGATTTTAGGAGTAGCCAGAGAGTCGAGTAACAGGAAGGGACTGATTAAACCTTGCCCTGAAAATGGATACTGGTGTGTGTGGAAAAGAAGCGATGATAAATATTTAGCTTATGACTCTCCTCGTGTCTCCCTCTCCTTGAAACGGGCTCCTCAGAAGGTGGGGGTGTTTGTGGAGTATGAGGAGGGTCTGATCTCCTTCTATGATGTTGATGCAAAATCTCACATCTACTCTTTCACTGATCAGAATTTCACTGAGAAGCTGTTTCCATTATTCAGCCCCTGTAATGATCACGGATGTCGAAATGTAGTACCTCTGGTGATCTGTACTGTTCATAGACAAAGGAAAAGCACCCTGGAAACGAAATCCAACAGTTAAAATGTTAAAGAGGGAATGTAGAAAGTCTGAAAGAAAATGGCGTAAATCTAAACTTCAGATTCATTATCAAATCTACAAAGGGATGTTATGTAAATACAACTTAGAAATTTCGAAAGCAAGACAGTCTTTTTTTGTTGACATTATTAATAGGAATATCAACAATGCCCGTGTGCTATTTTCTACAGTTGAAAAGCTAACAAACCCATCAAAACAAATGCCTTATTATTTTTCTTCCCCAATTATTTTATGTAATTTTATTCTCTATTGTTTACTGTTCTGCTTTTACTTCTGTAAAGCACATTGAACTGCCACTGTGTATGAAATGTGCTATATAAATAAACTTGCCTTGCCTTACTGATAGTCGAACTAAACAATAGTTCTGAAATTCACTTAATTTATGTTATTTCATTTCTGCTATGCAAAAAACTTACAGTGATGCTTGAAAGTTTGTGAACCCTTTAGAATTTTCTATATTTCTGCAGAAACGTGACCGAAAACATCATCAGATTTTCACACAAGTCCTAAAAGTAGATAAAGAGAACCCAGTTAAACAAATGAGACAAAAATATTATACTTGGTCATTTATTTATTGAGGAAAATGATCCAATATTACATATCTGGGAGTGGCAAAAGTATGTGAACCTCTAAGATTAGCAGTTAATTTGAAGGTGAAATTAGAGTCAGGTGTTTTCAATCAATGGGATGACAATCAGGTCTGAGTGGGCACCCTGTTTTATTTAAAGAACAGGGCTCTATCGAAGTCTGATCTTCAGAATACATGTTTGTGGAAATGTATCATGGCACAAACAAAGGAGATTTCTGAGGAACTCAGAAAAAGCGTTGCTGATGCTCATCAGGCTGGAAAAGGTTACAAAACCATCTCTAAAGAGTTTGGACTCCACCAATCCACAGTCAGACAGACTGTGTACAAATGGAGGAAATTCAAGACCATTGTTACCCTCCCCAGGAGTGGTCGACCAACAAAGATCACTCCAAGATCAAGGTGTGTAATAGTCGGCAAGGTCACAAAGGACCGCAGGGTAACTTCTAAGCAACTGAAGGCCTCTCTCACATTGGCTAATGTTAATGTTCATGAGTCCACCATCAGGAGAACACTGAACAACAATGGTGTGCATAGCAGGGTTGCAAGGAGAAAGCCACTGCTCTCCAAAAAGAACATTGCTGCTCGTCTGCAGTTTACGAAAGATCACGTGAACTAGCCAGAAGGCTATTGGAAAAATGTTTTGTGGACGGATGAGACCAAAATAGAACTTTTTGGTTTAAATGAGAAGCGTCATGTTTGGAGAAAGGAAAACACTGCATTCCAACATAAGAACCTTATCCCATCTGTGAAACATGGTGGTGGTAGTATCATGGTTTGGGCCTGTTTTGCTGCATCTGGGCCAGGACGGCTTGCCATCATTGATGGAACAATGAATTCTGAATTATACCAGCGAATTCTAATGGAAAATGTCAGGACATCTGTCCATGAACTGAATCTCAAGAGAAGGTGGGTCATGCAGTAAGACAACGACCCTAAGCACACAAGTCATTCTACCAAAGAATGGTTAAAGAAGAATAAAGTTAATGTTTTGGAATGGCCAAGTCAAAGTCCTGACCTTAATCCAATCGAAATGTTGTGGAAGGACCTGAAGCGAGCAGTTCATATGAGGAAACCCACCAACATCCCAGAGTTGAAGCTGTTCTGTACGGAGGAACGGGCTAAAATTCCTCCAAGCCGGTGTGCAGGACTGATCAACAGTTACCGCAAACATTTAGTTACAGTTGTTGCTGCACAAGGGGGTCACACCAGATACCGAAAGCAAAGGTTCACATACTTTTGCCACTGACAGATATGTAATATTGTATCATTTTCCTCAATAAACAAATGACCAAGTATAATATTTTTGTCTCATTTGTTTAACTGCATTCTCTTTATCTACTTTTAGGACTTATGTGAAAATCTGATGATGTTTTTGGTCATATTTATGCAGAAATATAGAAAATTCTAAAGGGTTCACAAACTTTCAAGCACCACTGTAGCTTCACCTTGACTTGAAGAATGTGCAATAACCTATTTTAATCATTCAGTGCATTTTTGTGAACTTGATTTGTATTCACAACCTTATAGTTTGCCCCATGACAGGTTTTAACAATTATTCGGCGAAGGTGAAGTGAATACCGGTGAATAATAACCGAGACGAAGTCTAGGTTCTTATTAACTATTAATAAACTGAGCGCAAAGTCTTCATGAGAAAATATCAGAATGAGGTCTTGACAAAAATACCTCAGTCTGATATTTTCCCGTAAAGACCGGGCAAGTGAAGTTAATAAGGAGTTTATGATATGGCTTTTGGTTTTTTAAGATTAAAATAAACAGTCATAATGAGGCATGATGCTGCTTTCTGCTACGTCATACCGTATTTGTAACGTGGTTGAGTCACGCACGGGCGCCGCTAGAAATCTTGGGCCCTATGAAAGATTACAATTTAGGGCCCCCCAGTAAAATTTTCAAGCTCAAGCAACTGAATTTGAAGTCTGTGTTTGGCTGGCACTTTTACTTTACTATGCATGTGATCAGCTTCCTAGCAAGTTTAGGTGATACAATTGTTTGGTATATGAATATTTTAAATGCAGAACTGTCAGAATTAGACTGAATAGACTGTTGCCTTAAAATGAAAATTCCATGATATATATGGAAGACATATATATATTTTTTTCTTTTATGAGCAACTATTATTAGGCCACTCAGTAGCCTATGGAGTTCATTCAATCCAAATGTTTGTGTTGAGAGAAATTGCATGCATCACTGTATCAGTATGGATTTATAACATTCTGTATGCACATTATGGATACTCCAGAGCCCTCCAGCAAACATCATCAATAATCAGGATTACAAAATGTATTCCTTTGTTCCCTCCATTTATTGACTTATTGTATGTGATCAAATGTATGCCTTGATGAATAACTACACTAGTTTTTTGATAGTTACATAGTGCACTGCAAGAAATCCACTAAGTGTTTGTGGTTTCTTTTAGGCATCACACATTTATTAGAAAACACAGCAAATGTTCAAATATTCAAGTTAAATACTTAGCAACAGTATCATAACATACAGTTAGGTCCATATATATTTGGACACTGACACAAATTTTGTTTTTTTTTACCTGTTTACTGAAACATATTCAAGTTATAGTTAAATAATGGACATGGACATAAAGTCCAGACTTTCAGCTTTCATTTGAGGGTATCCACATTAAAATTGGATGAAGGGTTTAGGAGTTTCAGCTCCTTATCATGTGCCACCCTGTTTTTAAAGGGACCAAAAGTAATTGGACAATTGACTCAAAGGCTATTTCATGGGCAGGTGTGGGAAATTCCTTCGTTATGTCATTCTCAATTAAGCAGATAAAAGGTCTGGAGTTGATTTGAGGTGTGGTGCTTGCATTTGGAAGATTTTGCTGTGAAGAAAACATGCGGTCAAAGGAGCTCTCCATGCAGGTGAAACAAGCCATCCTTAAGCTGCGAAAACAGAAAAAAACCCATCCGAGAAATTGCTACAATATTAGGGATGGCAAAATCTACAGTTTGGTACATCCTGAGAAAGAAAGAAAGCACTGGTGAACTCATCAATGCAAAAAGACCTGGACGCTCACAGAAGACAACAGTGGTGGATAATCGCAGAATAATTTCCATGGTGAAGAGAAACCCCTTCACAACAGCCAACCAAGTGAATAACACTCTCCAGGAGGTAGGCGTATCAATATCCAAATCTACCATAAAGAGAAGACTGCATGAAAGTAAATACAGAGGGTTCACTGCACGGTGCAAGCCACTCATAAGCTTCAAGAATAAAAAGGCTAGATTGGACTTTGCTAAAAAACATCTAAAAAAGCCAGCACAGTTCTGGAAGAACATTCTGTGGACAGATGAAACCAAGATCAACCTCTACCAGAATGATGGAAAGAAAAAAGTATGGCGAAGGCGTGGTACAGCTCATGATCCAAAGCATACCACATCATCTGTAAAACACGGCGGAGGCAGTGTGATGGCTTGGGCATGCATGGCTGCCAGTGGCACTGGGTCACTAGTGTTTATTGATGATGTGACACAGGACAGAAGCAGCCGGATGAATTCTGAGGTATTCAGAGACATACTGTGTGCTCAAATCCAGCCAAACTGATTGGTCGGCGTTTCATAATACAGATGGACAATGACCCAAAACATAAAGCCAAAGCAACCCAGGAGTTTATTAAAGCAAAGAAGTGGCATATTCATGAATGGCCAAGTCAGTCACCTGATCTCAACCCAATTGAGCATGCATTTCACTTGTTAAAGACTAAACTTCAGCCAGAAAGGCCCACAAACAGCAACTGAAAACCACTGCAGTAAAGGCCTGGCAGAGCATTAAAAAGGAGGAAACACAGCGTCTGGTGATGTCCATGAGTTCAAGACTTCAGGCAGTCATTGCCAACAAAGGGTTTTCAACCAAGTATTAGAAATGAACATTTTATTTACAATTATTTAATTAGTCCAATTACTTTTGAGCCCCTGAAATGAAGGGATTGTGTTTAAAAAATGCTTTAGTTCCTCACATTTTTATGCAATCATTTTGTTCAACCCACTGAATTAAAGCTGAAAGTCTGAACTTCAACTGCATCTGAATTGTTTTGTTCACAATTCATTGTGGTAATGTCCAGAACCAAAATTAGAAAAATGTTGCCTCTGTCCAAATATTTATGGACCTAACTGTAGTTCCCATTGTGGACATCACCTAACTTTTTTGTTTTACGAAGTCTCAGAGCTACATTTCGTTCTATTTCAGACTGCATTTGCCTTTGCAGATGGTGGTCTATTATTCTTGCAGCCACCACAGAGCACTGCAGGTTTTTCCATCTCCAATAACAATCCCTGGGTGCCCTGTTTTCATGGCTTGGAAATTTGTCGTACATACGGCGCCACTTTACGTCACACGTTTTGTAGCCATGTTCATTACTGAGAGCACTTTGAGAAGGCCTTTTTATACCAGAAGAAAAAAGAATGCAAGGACTGCAGTACAGTGCATTTGCACTCTCACTGTAAATCAGCCAATCCCTTTTCATTTTTTCTCTGCCATTTGCTGCTTCGGTGTACTTCAGGTAATCTGGAAATGGCTTTCCCTCTGAATCTTTGGGCATTTGTTTTTCATCAGTAAAAGCTAATTTTCTGACAATAGTTGCCCTGTCACTATCACTTAAATTAGCTGGCCACAACCCTGGATCAGCAGACCCTCTGATTCTGCATGCTGCTCAGTCTCTGCAGCGTCCCTCAACTCAACCTGTTCCTACTCTTCGCTGCTGCTGCTTCTTCCTCATCATCACCTGAGCTGCTGTTACTTGCCCTCTCCTCTTCCTGCATTTGAACACCTCTGGCCTTCTCTCTGGCTGCTGCATCATGGCCTGAGAAGGGCCCTGGCTCTGAACTATCCATAATGTGCATAATACAGGATCTGTTATAAATCCACTGAGATACTACTGAGGCAGTAATGCATGCAAGTTCTCTCAACACATGAACATTTTGATTGAATGAACTCCATACTAAGAATAGTTACCTAAGAATAGTTGCTCATAAAAGAAATGTCTTTTCATTTTAATCTAAGTCTTAATAGTCTTATGCTGCTTACTGTAGCCTAGCAATTAAAATAGTTTTAACCCTAAATCCTTTATTCATGGATTGTATTGCTCACCTTCTCATTCAACTGGGATTTGGGTCGAGGGCTGGGGTCCTATTCCTGAGGCTGAATCTGCAGGGCTCGAAATTCACGGTGGTCCGGTTGCCCGAGGCGACTTAATTTGTCATTTGGCAGGTAATTCCTGTCAGTAGGCAGCCCGGCTGGCTAGTTGAAAATAAAAAATATATATGAAGCGAAGATTCAGACTAGGGCTGTGCGATATACCGAATATACTCGACATATCTCCGAAAATTCTGTGTGAGATACATAAAATTATTATATCGTAACTATTGAGTATTTTATGGTCATCTGCCGACTTGCGTTTTTTTAAAACATTTTCTGGTGGTTTTCTCCCTGTCCCTCAGGCAGGAATGTGAGAGGCTGCCAAAGGGTAAAAAAACACAATAATATCACACACTTGCCAACCAATCCCGGGCAACATCTAGGTGCTGAAAGGAACTTGCGGGAAGATTTTCTAGTTTCGGTCAGTGTTGCAAGATTGGGCGGTTTCGAATTCTACTTTGCGGGCAAAAAATGGCTTGGGCTGGTTGACAAAAATTGGGCGAGTTTGACGTTAGTTCGGCGGGTTTTTATCAGATGTTTATATAGTTTCACTCCCACTAGAAAGCAGAGATGGGAGAGAATGTAAACACCTAAGCCGAATGATGTTCTTGAATATGCGAAGGAAATCAGGAAAAACAGCTCTCTTTGGTCAACTGAGGCAAGTCATAGACCTAGTTTACCCAGCACCCCTTAGGTATTTTAAACAACCACAATCGAGCATTGGCCTAAATTAATCATTAACAATAAACATTAATCTCATTAAGTATTATTTAAACAAAAAAAGTCGATGTAACTGTAAGACTAATCTGAATGTGTGTAATGTAGTGCAGAAACTGAACTCATAAACTTGTAAATAAGAATGACGCAATCCATTCTCCATTTTCTCTTCTCATGTTACATTCAGCCATGCATTGGAGCCTAACTTTTTTTTTTTTTTTAAATTGAAGTATATAAAACAGGTACAATCTAACAAATCCACAAAAATCAGGATAACAGATGAAGAAAATGCATGGATGTAGACAAAAACAAATTAAGCAGAATAACTAGGCCTATAAAATTAATAAAACAGGATAAATAAAAAGATAAATAAAAAGACAAATAGAAAATAAATAACCTCAGCAATGCAGATGTAAGATATGCATCGTAGCCCAACATAGCCTACATAATATTATGCGTGTGCGCCACCTACTGGTGCATGTAGGATTCAGAACACAGCAGATGATTGCAGAGTTATAATCTGATTCAACCACATGGTGCCGAGTACCAGACAGCAGATTCTTCACCTCCAGCACTGACGGGCTCATGGTGCCATTTGTTTGATTTACAAATAGTATACTGGTCTTTAGCTGCATATTTTTACTTTACAAGATAGGCATCAAGTACATTTTACATTTTGGGCGGTTTCAAGTGCATTTTGGCGGGTTTTGAACATATTTTGGGCTGGAAAACGTCAGCAGTATCTGGCAACACTGGTTTCGGTTTACAGCGCTGACTCAGTTTGTGCAATCGCTGGTGCTGCATAGGCTACCGTGTAAGCTCAGTCAATTTCAGCGACAAATTAAAAATGGAAGCGGATGAATTGGTTCCTAAAAGAACGAGTAAGGGGTCAGTCATCCGGCATTTTTTTGGATATCGCGAGGAGGACATGGAACAGCAAATGCCAGTTTGTAAAGTGTGCAAAAAAAAAAACAGTATCAAAATACTCGGGTCTTGAAATAAATGCACATTAGTCATGAACGATGGTAACTACTCTCTTTTGTGTTATTTTTGACAGAAGTAAAATTCATACATGAACAAGTTTTGGCGAGTTGATTTTCTGTTTGGCGAGTTACTTTGGAAGGCAACTTGTCCGGCTGGCTGGTGAAAAAATATATGAATTTCGAGCCCTGATCTGTGTATGCTGAGGGCACCTCATTAGTTTTGAAACCAGTTATTAACACCGGTATCATGTAGGCTAGCCTAATATTTTACCTCACGTATTAGCCCAGTAGGCTAGTTTATTGCACAAGTTCTGTGCAGACCTTTGACATTAGATTCATCTGATCATCCATGGCAATAAACGTCTCATCTCATCATCTCTAGCCGCTTTATCCTTCTACAGGGTCGCAGGCAAGCTGGAGCCTATCCCAGCTGACTACGGGCGAAAGGCGGGGTACACCCTGGACAAGTCACCAGGTCATCACAGGGCTGACACATAGACACAGACAACCATTCACACTCACATTCACACCTATGGTCAATTTAGAGTCACCAGTTAACCTAACCTGCATGTCTTTGGACTGTGGGGGAAACCAGAGCACCCGGAGGAAACCCACGCGGACACAGGGAGAACATGCAAACTCCACACAGAAAGGCCCTCGCCGGCCACGGGGCTCGAACCTGGACCTTCTTGCTGTGAGGCGACAGCACTAACCACTACACCACCGTGCTGCCCCGCAATAAACGTGAAGTATTTAAATAAAATGACACTGCACTGCTTATTGAAAAGTGTTGTCTTGATATTCCAACTCGGTTAAAATGAAATCTGCTAGTCTATCATTAGCTAGCATAAAACTGAGTCACCAATTGTCAACCCTTTTTCTCCCTTTCAGCTTTCTGCTGCTTCTCCTTCTGTTTTTGATATCCGGACTTCATAATTTATCTCCTCACCATCACACCTGCTCCTGCTTAGCAACTTCTAGAATGTACACCTCGTAGAAAAACTGCCAGCTGATCTGAGCTGCGCTAATAGCGCTGTGCATACATGGAGCTACACATTTCACGTGTCCCGCTCCCAGAATCAGACTGTACCTTTAGTAAAAAGGGTGGAGGGGTGAAATGACAATATCATAAATAATTCAAGAAAAATGTTATAGCAAATCATAACCATGTGTTAGGACTTGGACTGTTTTGGCCTCTAGAGGCTGCTGTTATTTCCTTTTCGTGTCATGTTTATTTTGGCCTCTAGAGGCCGCCACTGTTCCTGTCTTTTGTGTTTTTTTTTGTTAATTGCCTGTTAGTCCTAATTATCTTCACCTGTGTCCTTAATTAGTTTGTGTATTTATACCCCTGAGTTCAGTCCTCTTGTCACGGAGTTTTTGTGCTGTTATGTTTATCTCCAGTTTCCTTTGTACTGTGTTTTGTGGATCTTCTGAGCTTTTGCATTTTTGCCTTTTTCTTTTTGAATTATACTCTTTGTTTTTGTTTTTTTTGTTTTGCCCTGGATTGTATATAGTGTACATAGTATAAATAAACCTTTTGTTACTTTTTCTACTTCTGCCTCACGCCTCTGCATTTGAGTCATTCCCCTGGTGGCCTAGTGGGGGTTTGCTGGATCATCACACCAACGAACCAGGTTCGAATCCCAGCAAAACCCTAACAACCATGTATAATTTGCATATTTTAACAAATGAAATATTTTATTTCAAAAACTTACACAAGGCAATACTATTAAAATAATATTAATATCCCTCACAGGCCCCCCTGTCAGTGCCAGGCCCTTAGAATCATCCTGACTTTCGCCCCCTAGCGGCACCCCGGAGTCATGAATTCAGAATAAATGGCTAGCGGTTTCAAAACTGAATTTCTGTTAGCGGCTTCTGAATGGGTTTCTTTGCTCATTTCTTGAAGAACTCTGTGACTTTTTTTTGTCTTTTGTGTTTCAGCCATTTCTGATTCCATTTTGATTTCTAATTCATCTTTTTTTGTCTTTTTTTTTTTTACAATATTGAAAGCCAGCGCCTTGGAAAGAAAGTCTGTAATCGCCCATGGGCATTACGGGAAAATACCGTCCGCCACGGAACCAATCAGAGCACACGATTTTACCGGAAGTGCACTACCGTTCAAAAGTTTGGGGTCACCCAGACAATTTTGTGTTTTCCATGAAAAGTCACACTTTTATTTACCACCATAAGTTGTAAAATGAATAGAAGATATAGTCAAGACATTTTTCTGGCCATTTTGAGCATTTAATCGACCCCACAAATGTGATGCTCCAGAAACTCAATCTGCTCAAAGGAAGGTCAGTTTTATAGCTTCTCTAAAGAGCTAAACTGTTTTCAGCTGTGCTAACATGATTGTACAAGGGTTTTCTAATCATCCATTAGCCTTCTGAGGCAATGAGCAAACACATTGCACCATTAGAACACTGGAGTGATAGTTGCTGGAAATGGGCCTCTATACACCTATGGAGATATTGCACCAAAACCCAGACATTTGCAGCTAGAATAGTCATTTACCACATTAGCAATGTATAGAGTGGATTTCTGATTAGTTTAAAGTGATCTTCATTGAAAAGAACAGTGCTTTTCTTTCAAAAATAAGGACATTTCAAAGTGACCCCAAACTTTTGAACGATAGTGTAGCTTGTGCCATATAATTATCACCGATATTCACTGAGCCTGAGGCAGATAATTGTTTTAGTATAAATACACAGGTGACCATGGGCGTAGCGGACGCGGGGTATGCGGAGGGCACTTCCCGTATTTGTGCCCTCTGTCCCCCACACTTTTTACAGCCATTACAACCACTCAGTTCATTTTTAACATGTGGAAACGCGTTTTTCCGAGCCGCCTCTAAACGCATCATGAGCAGGCGGAGCTCAGGCGGCAAACAAACCCCACTGTGGTGATCAGAGACGCTTTAGAAAATATTGTGTGATTATCTTTGGTGTTATTCAGATCTGGGCAGCGCTTCTGTATGTTCAGCAAACCAGCCAAGAGGCTAAAGACTTTAGACAGTTTTTTTTCCAAACAAACCATGTAAGTTGAGTAATGCTGTTGAATGTAGATAATGTTTAGCTAAAAGATGACAAATAGATGTCAGTTTAGTTAGTTAAGCTAGCTAGCTAACTTAGAGGCGGTAGTAACTAGTTACATTTACTCCGTTACATTTACTTGAGTAACTATTTGGATAAATTGTACTCTTAAGAGTTGTTTTGTTGCAAAATATGTTTTACTTTTACTTGAGTAATATTATTCTAAAGTAACAATACTCTTACTTGAGTAACATTACTATTTTGGCTACTCTAAGATTACTCACTTCTGGGTAGAAAATAAGAATATAAATGTACAGGTAGTCGTTGACTTACGACTGCGTTTGGTTATGACTGACCGGTCGTAAACCGATCTGGTCGTAAGTCGGCCTATGTTAAATGAACGTAAGTATAATTGTGATGTGTAATGATATTGTAATCATCTTAAAGTCTTATTTTATCAACATTTTTTTATTTCATTACCTTGGCTCATTATTTGGTTTAAGTCAAACATTGCATACTACAGTACAATTCGTTTAATATGTGCAAAACAAAAAATATTTTTGGCAGACCTCCGCCAAGCAGCTCATCTCGCAACGATAAAGAATCCTTTAAAAAAATCCTGGATCCAGAAGGTGATCCGGATCACCGCCAAAATTTAATGGATTGTTACTTGTGCCCAGTCACACCTCTGGAAAAAATTTCAGAGCAATCCGTTCATAACTTTTTCCGTAATGTTGCTAACAGACAAACCAACAAACAAACAAACCAATGCTACCGAAAACATAACCTCCTTGGCGGAGGTAAAAATAGAAAACATTTTAGTTTGAAACATACCAAAATACAAATGTAAAACATAGCAAAATACAAAACTTAGTGACCACTGGCATCACTGGTGCTTGGCTGTGGGTTGTCTACGTCATCATCAGCTGTTGCAGCGCTCGGGCTGGCGCGAGGATTTGCTCGTTTCATAAACCCGGAGCGGGGGCGGAAACTGTCATACGCGGCAAGAGGCTGGATGCTGGGCACTGCCACGAGCGGGGGCGGAAACTGTTGTATGCGGTGAGAGGCTGGATGCTGGGTGCTGCCAGGAGCTGGGGCGGAAACGGTTGTACGCGGCGAGAGGGTGGATGCTGGGCGTTGTCAGGAGCTGGGGTAGAAACTGTCATACGCTCAGCTAGGAAACACTTGCCAGTCATAACCAGACGGTAATAAAGTCGATCGGTCGTAAATTGCATAGGTCCTAAGTCGACGACTACCTGTATTTGTGTTCCTTTGACTGTTATTTTTGTAAAGATTTAATTTATTTTGTGGTAGTTAAAGTTTAAAGTACATGAATTTGCTGATTATTATTCCTGTATTTCTAATTCTATTTCAAAATGTTGCTTTCCACATATTTTTTAATCTTTATTGCCACAATAGAAAGAGCAGGGTGAGAGAGGAGACAGTGGACCAGAGGCCAACAGGGATGATTATGCAGGGTCACAGGTGAGAAGAGAATATAACTAGCTATGTCACTACTACTATTCTTAATTCTATTTATACATTTTACTTTGCACATTTACTATCTATATTATTGTAGGAGAAATTGTAACTGGCTAAAGAAATGTACATACAGTCGGATAATTATCTGGCTGTAGATGTCAACTCAACCAGAGTTTGGCAGCTTTAGATTTTGATAGTATATCATTTTAAAGAACTAAAGTCGGTTCCCTGGTGCTATGCTGTTTGTGGTTATGTGGTTCTTTAGCTGCTAAGGAGAGGTGCAATTGAATGTGAGAGGATGATAAATCACTCAATAGACCTCTGAACAATTTGTCCCCCTCACTTCTAAAATGATGGCTACGCCCCTGCAGGTGATTATTAAAAAAAAAAAAAATGTATTCCAAAAAAATTATTCCTTTCAAATTTCAAAAGCAGCATGTAAGTGTAATAACTTTGCTGCGCAGACTTTTGTCACTTATCTATGCTGAGTCACATAAAATACTTTGATTTGAAATAGAGAAAATGAACCACAATCCCATCTTACCTTTGAATAGTTTTAGACCAAACTTTGTAGCATTGTTAGTGCTTTTAGGAACAGCATTTTCTTTCATAATTTTAATTCTTCCTCACTTACGGTGCCGAAGCAATTGGATGCCATTTTGCCGAGTTGTTCAAGGTGATCATTGAGAAACAGTCCAAATTTCTCGGTCAATCAGCGTGTGGTTTTCTATAATCACCTGCATATTTATAGTAAATATATTTATAAATAATTACTGTAATGAACACTGATTACATTAATCCAAATCCAATGATAAACCTGGAACTTCAGACAGTCCCACCTGAGGCATGTTCAGGAAATTGTTGTATTTACAGCAATAATTGTGTGTTATGATTTTACTCTACAGTGTCTAATCAGTCTGTTTATACCATGTCATTTCACTAGGTGTCACTGTTTAGTTGATTAAAGGTAATATTTGTGCTTGGTTGTGATCACAGCTGGAGATCTGTCTGAGAAAGAAATTGTAAAATGCTATATTTTGAATCTCATCTATTTTTGTATTTGGGTAAGACTGGGTTACTGAAAAATGCACTTTATAAATAAAACAACTTATTACTATTGGAACAGCTTTTGTTTTCTTCTGACATGAACTTTTTGCTTTATCTTTCATTAGCGATGCAGTGCTAAGCACAGCAAACTATTGTTCTTCACTGCGTTTCTTATTAGGATGCAGTGCTGCAGCACAGCAACCTATGGGCTCCCCTAGGGGAGCCCATAGGTTGCAGTGCAAAGCACTGCAACTATTGTTCTTCTACGTGTTTCTCCTTCTTCTTCTTCTTCTTATTTTTATTATTCCTACGCAAATTTTGATTTCGAATAACTCAATAACCGTACATCGCACACAGACAAACAATACATCAAAACGTGCGGCTCGATCAGACTCACTATGCTATTACTTTTCTCTACAGAATACGATTTTTTTGCGACGTAGTCGCGAAAAAATCGCCCCAAAAAAACCCATTCATTTCTATGGAATTAATTGAAAAAAAAGCTCTTTTTCAACGTTTTTCAAACGTCCGCTGCTCTGGCATGCTTTAACCTAGAGACGTGATTCAAACTCTAAAACGTAGGAAAACTTATCCTCTGTGGATCTGGCATTCAACTTTTCTGCTAGGTTCTACACTTTTGGATCAGTCCCGGCTCAACCGCCATGTGGGTTCTGGGAGAAAATCCGGCTTTTGAATGGGTGTCTATTGCGTTACACACCAGTGAAGCTCGTTAACTTAGAGTGGAGAGAGGTTGAAAATAAAGCTCAAACTTTCTCGCTTAAACTGTGTTTTCATCCACAAATTTCACTCTACAGACATGATTTTCTCAAAAGTAGTAGGAAAACTTTTCCTGATTCACACAATGTGTCTACCTAAACGATAGGATTTGCAGTTTTTGAATGACAAGCGTCAAACTGAGGACAGGGCAACTGACAGGCTTCATTGACACCCATTATAAACGTGAGAGAAAAGTCACTCATTTTTAAATCGCTCTAGTGTCGTTATTTTTAAGACTACAGACAAAAAAATACATCATTTTATTCAGGAGACCCTTCTAGCGCTCACTGTGAAAGAATTTTGTGAATAGCTGCTTCCGTTGTCGAGTTATTTGTCATTGTTCGAGGCCTGCTCCTTCATAAAAAACAGTAGAAAACTCCAGCCCTTGTGTGTCTTAGCTCATTGACACCCATTATAAACGTGAGAGAAAAGTCACTCGTTTTTAAATCGCTCTAGTGTTGTTATTTTTAAGACTACAGACAAAAAAATACATCATTTTATTCAGGAGACCCTTCTAGCGCTCACTGTGAAAGAATTTTGTGAATAGCTGCTTCCGTTGTCGAGTTATTTGTCATTGTTCGAGGCCTGGTCCTTCATAAAACACAGCACAAAATTCAAGACCTTGTGTGTCTTAGCTCATTGACACCCATTATAAACGTGACAGAAAAGTCAATCATTTTTAAATCGCTCTAGTGTTCTTATTTTTAACACTACAGACAAAAAAATACATCATTTCATTCAGGAGACCCTTCTAGCGCTCACTGTGAAAGAATTTTGTGAATAGCTGCTTCCGTAGTCGAGTTATTTGTAATTGTTCGAGGCCTGTTCCATAGTAAAACACAGCACAAAATTCAAGACCTTGCGTGTCTTAGCTCATTGACACCCATTATAAAAGTGACAGAAAAGTCTCTAATTTTTAACACTACAGACAAAAAATTACATCAGTCTATTCAGGAGACCCTTCTAGCGCTCACTGTGAAAGAATTTTGTGAATTTCTTTTTATTGTGAAAAAAAAACCAGCCTCGGTCGGCATGACACTTCACCTTAGCCGCCCACTTTATTAGGAACACTTCTGTTCGTACATACAAACACTCTTCTTAGAGTTTAGAGTTTATTTTATTTTTAAAAGGGACAGTGCACAAATTAAACATTATCCTTGTGGTAAGGACAGATGTCTGTCCCAGGTTATAGCAGTACATGCTAATTTCCGCCTGTAGTCACTTTGGTTATACTCTTGAATAGCTCTTCTTCATGACGGCTGCTGTCTCAAGCGCACACACAATCATTGCATTGAAACATCATTGCAGGTCACACATTCACGGCCAGCAAACATGCGTGACCGAATTGCTTCGCGCACTGCATCCTCTCACAATTTCCCCCGGGGAATTGTCCAGTCTAGTTATTATTATAAAACGTATTCCTTCTCCGTACCAAATTTTGTACATTAATAACCCAACAACCAATCATTGCACACAGACAAATAATACACCAAAACGTGTGGCTTGATTGGACTCGCTATGGTATTTTGTTCATCAAAATACAATTTTTTCACGACATAGTCGCGAAAAAAATCACGCAAAATTTCCCATTCATTTCAATGGGAGAAGGTGAAAAAAAAATTGCACATTTTCAATGTTTTTCAAACATCTGCTGCTCTGGCATGCTTTCACCTAGAGACATAATTAAAACTTTAAAACAGAGACAAAATTCTCCTGTGTGGATGTGGCATTCAACTTTTTTGCTAGGTTGTATACTTTTTGATCAGTCACAGATCAATCACCATGATCAATTCTGGAGAAATTCAGACTTTATAATGAGTGTGTACGTAGTCGGAATGTTCGGGCCAGAGTGGGGGCCAGCACAGCCAGAGTGTAGACAGCTTTAAAAAAAAATGCTCTACATTTCTCATTAAAACTGTGTTTTCAGCCACAAATTTCACTCTACACATATACTACCGTTCAAAAGTTTGGGGTCACCCAGACACTTTTGTGTTTTCCATGAAAAGTCAGTTTTATTTACCACCATAAGCTGTAAAATGAATAGAAAATATAGTCAAGACATTTTTCTGGCCATTTTGAGCATTTAATCGACCCCCCCAAATGTGATGCTACAGAAACTCAATCTGCTCAAAGGAAGGTCAGTTTTATAGCTTCTCTAAAGAGCTAAACTGTTTTCAGCTGTGCTAACATGATTGTACAAGGGTTTTCTAATCATCCATTAGCCTTCTGAGGCAATGAGCAAACACATTGTACCATTAGAACACTGGAGTGATACAACCACGATTCCAAAAAAGTTGGGACAAAGTACAAATTGTAAATAAAAATGGAATGCATTGATGTGGAAGTTTCAAAATTCCATATTTTATTCAGAATAGAACATAGATGACATATCAAATGTTTAAACTGAGAAAATGTATCATTTAAAGAGAAAAATTAGGTGATTTTAAATTTCATGACAACAACACGTCTCAAAAAAGTTGGGACAAGGCCATGTTTACCATCCCCTTTTCTCTTTACAACAGTCTGTAAACGTCTGGGGACTGAGGAGACAAGTTGCTCAAGTTTAGGGATAGGAATGTTAACCCATTCTTGTCTAATGTAGGATTCTAGTTGCTCAACTGTCTTAGGTCTTTTTTGTTGTATCTTCCATTTAATGATGTGCCAAATATTTTCTATGGGTGAAAGATCTGGACTGCAGGCTGGCCAGTCCAGTACCCGGACCCTTCTTCTACACAGCCATGATGCTGTAATTGATGCAGTATGTGGTTTGGCATTGTCATGTTGGAAAATGCAAGGTCTTCCCTGAAAAAGACGTCGTCTGGATGGGAGCATATGTTGCTCTAGAACCTGGATATACCTTTCAGCATTGATGGTGTCTTTCCAGATGTGTAAGCTGCCCATGCCACATGCACTAATGCAACCCCATACCATCAGAGATGCAGGCTTCTGAACTGAGCGCTGATAACAACTTGGGTCGTCCTTCTCCTCTTTAGTCCGAATGACACGGCATCCCTGATTTCCATAAAGAACTTCAAATTTTGATTCGTCTGACCACAGAACAGTTTTCCACTTTGCCACAGTCCATTTTAAATGAGCCTTGGCCCAGAGAAGACGTCTGTGCTTCTGGATCATGTTTAGATACGGCTTCTTCTTTGAACTATAGAGTTTTAGCTGGCAACGGTGGATGGCATGGTGAATTGTGTTCACAGATAATGTTCTCTGGAAATATTCCTGAGCCCATTTTGTGATTTCCAATACAGAAGCATGCCTGTATGTGATGCAGTGCCGTCTAAGGGCCTGAAGATCACGGGCACCCAGTATGGTTTTATGGCCTTGACCCTTATGCACAGAGATTCTTCCAGGTTCTCTGAATCTTTTGATGATATTATGCACTGTAGATGATATGTTCAAACTCTTTGCAATTTTACACTGTCGAACTCCTTTCTGATATTGCTCCACTATTTGTCGGCACAGCATTAGGGGGATTGGTGATCCTCTTCCCATCTTTACTTCTGAGAGCTGCTGCCACTTCAAGATGCTTTTTTATACCCAGTTATGTTAATGACCTATTGCCAATTGACCTAATGAGTTGCAATTTGGTCCTCCAGCTGTTCCTTTTTTGTACCTTTAACTTTTCCAGCCTCTTATTGCCCCTGTCCCAACTTTTCTGAGATGTGTTGCTGTCATGAAATTTCAAATGAGCCAATATTTGGCATGAAATTTCAAAATGTCTCACTTTCGACATTTGATATGTTGTCTATGTTCTATTGTGAATACAATATCAGTTTTTGAGATTTGTATGTTATTGCATTCCATTTTTATTTACAATTTGTACTTTGTCCCAACTTTTTTGGAATCGGGGTTGTTGCTCGAAATGGGCCTCTATACACCTATGTAGATATTGCACCAAAAACGAGACATTTGCAGCTAGAATAGTCATTTACCACATTAGCAATGTATAGAGTGTATTTCTGATTAGTTTAAAGTGATCTTCATTGAAAAGAACAGTGCTTTTCTTTCAAAAATAAGGAAATTTCAAAGTGACCCCAAACTTTTGAATGGTAGTGTATAATTTTCTCAGAAGTTGGAGTCACACTTGTCTTGATTCACACAATGTGTCTACCTAAACGATAGGATTTACAGTTTTTGAATGAGTAGCCTCAAAGTGACAGGTTGACAGCCCAACTGCCCAATCGGCTCCCATTATAATCCCGACAGCGCTTTTACTAGAAAAGCAGAAATATCAGTTGTTTTCAACTCACTCTATTGTCCACAATTTTTTACACTAGGGACAAAAAAAAAAATGACATAAATGTGTTCATGAGAGCCTTGTAGCACTCAATGTGAAAGAATTTTGTGGATAGCTCCTTTACTTTTTGAATAAATAGCAGTAGTTCGAGGTCTAAGAAAATCCTCTGCCTGTGCTCTTCTGACTCCTCTGACTGCACCTGTGAAGCACCGTCACCATGGCAACCAGCACCAGTAAAGCTGGGCATACACTGTGCGGTTTTTTCAATCGCGGTATTCAGCTGCTGCTCACACTGTACGAGTGAATCGCAGGGGTAAACAGCACACAGCTTACGATTCCTATTCTCACACTATACGATCCGATGCTCGGATGCGATGCTCGGATCCGATGCTCAGGATTTCAAACAGGTTTGATTTTCATCCGATCGATCGGGAGGAGGTCGTGAGGTGTTAATCGCTTGTTGTTACCCCATGTATACTACATGATCCGAGACGCACGATTGAGCCAAAACTCGGCCCAATCTCCAAAATAGTTGCACGAGTGAAAATTGTGTCAAAATCGGGCCAAAAATCGCACAGTGTATGCCCAGC
The DNA here is from genome assembly GCF_027579695.1 of Neoarius graeffei. Taxonomy (NCBI): domain Eukaryota; kingdom Metazoa; phylum Chordata; class Actinopteri; order Siluriformes; family Ariidae; genus Neoarius; species Neoarius graeffei. The sequence continues at coordinate 119,714,627 of NC_083569.1, read as the reverse complement.
ATAAGGGAGCAGAGAGGGGAGGGGCTGCTCTCTCTGTCTCTGTCTCTGTAATCCTTCCATTTAAAGTTTTCACACACACACACACACACACACATGATCATAGCATCGTAGCATCATAGCAAGTCACACATTCACACAGTACAGTACAACTCCTGCAATAGCGACTGCTACGGCCACTGCATCACTCTTGCAATTTCCCGCAGGGGAATTGTCTAGTTTAATTTCTTCTCAAACTGGGAAGCACAGTCTGGCCTCCTCAGTGTCTCACCGTAACAACATGGCCATCCCATAAAAATTAATTCTTCCAGGCAACATATGTTCAACAGGGATATAGGTTTACATGCACTGTATGATAAATTCATTATATATGGGCCATGTATACAATACTAGTCAAAAGTTTGTACACGCCTACTCTACTCTGTATTTTCTACATTGTAGAACAATATTGAAGACATCAAATGTATGAAATAACATCAGGAACATATATGAAATTATGTGGTAAACAAAAAAAAAAAGTGTTAAAAAACCCCCCAAAATGTTTGATATCTTAGATTCTTCAGCGTATCCAGCATTTACCTTGATGATGCTTTGTACACTATTGGCATTATCTTAACCAGCTTCATGAGGTAGTTACCAGGAACATTTTTAAATTAACAGGCGTGCCTCATCAAAAGTTAATTAGCGGATGAGTTTCTTGCCTTCTTAATGCATTTGAGATCAAACAGTAAATAGTAAATAATAAAAAAAATAATAAAATAGCCCTATTCAACAACTGAGTAAACAGAAACGACATCCATCATTACTTTAAGACATGAAGTGACTTTTAATTAATTTAAAAAAAGGGAGAGAGAGAGAATTAGAAGGGGTGGCACGGTGGTGTAGTGGTTAGCACTGTCACCTCACAGCAAGAAGGTCCTGGGTTCAAGCCCAATGGCTGGCAAGGGCCTTTCTGTGTAGAGTTTGCATGTTCTCCCCGTGTCTGCGTGGGTTTCCTCCGGGTGCTCCGGTTTCCCCCACAGTCCAAAGACATGCAGGTTAGGATAATTGGTGGCTCTAAATTGACCGTAGGTGTGAATGTGAGTGTCAATGGTTGTTTGTCTCTGTATCAGCCCTGCGATGACCTGGCGACTTGTCCAGGGTACCCCGCCTTTTGCCCGTAGTCAGGTGGGATAGGCTCCAGCTGGCCTGCGACCCTGTAGAACAGGATAAGCGGCTAGAGATAATGGATGGATAGAGCTATCTTTTTTCATTTGTTCATCAGAACCATGAAAGTGTTCACACTCTGTCTGTAGTGAAACCAGCAGATATTCCAAGCATGAACTTCATTCCATGGGGTTCCAAAGTCTCAAGAGTGTAGTTGAGCTCTGTAGAAACTGCAGTGCATTTCCTGGCTTAAAACTGTTTCAGTGCGAGTGCTGAATGTGCTGATGCATTGTCCTGAATGAAAGATGAAACCTTTCTCCCACAGCTCTGGAGTCTTCTTCTGACCTTTTCTACAATCTGTTTGTAACAGTGTTGCTTCACTGTTGCTCCATCAGGAACCCAATTCTCCATAAGTACACTTAATATCACAGAAAACAATTAACATTGCCTTGAACTTGGACTTGCATTGTCAAGCTTTCTTCATCTTTGCTGGTGGTGTTTTCCAGTACATTGGCTCTCAGTGAAACAGTTTTGGGCTGAGAAGCATATCATCACAGTACTTGAGTATCCTCCTGATCCAACTGATCTAACAGTATGTGACTTTTCTTTTTCCTAAAATTAAATCTGCACTCATGGGAATCCATTTTGTGTCTGTTCCAGAAGTGAAGAAAACATCCAGAATGTTTGGTGTGTAGTTGCAGAAGGAGAACATATTGAAGGTCAAAAGGAATTGCGAAATAAGTTATTTTCATTAAAATTCAATGACACCATCAGTCTAATTATTCAATAGCCATCATAGACATTATTTAACAGCAACTTGACATTAATTCAATCAGTTAAAAACACATGACATATTTCTTCCTTTTCATGACTTCAGTACATTTAAAAGTAACAACTATTTACTTTCCCTTGAGTAGATTTTGCCTGAATACTTTGACTTTTAAATGAGTAACATATTTCACTTCAGTGTAATTTCTGTGTAATTTGTCCAGCCCTGAAAATAATTCAGGGTTGAGGTGCTCTGCCCACCCTGAGTTGGGTTACTCATGAAAGAGTCTGTGTGTTTTTATCAGGAAAACAACAAACTTATAATCAGGAAACTAAAGGAATATGGTTTGTCCAATAAGATACACTTAAGAAAGTTGATCCAGACTCCAGTTCTTCTTCATTTTCTGGTTTTCTTCTCTGGTCACCCCGCACTTATCAGCATCTTTCCTTACTAGTAGTGACTTCGCAGTTAGTGTGTTTAATGAGATGTGTTGGAGCTAAAAGAACATAAACCTGAATTTGTGTATTATCCAGTCCATAGCTTAAGAACTCCTTAAAGCTGACAGTACAGGATCGACTTGCTTCGATTTCTTTTTGAAAATAATGCATTGCTGACACCTTCTGGTCAAAAAGTTGAATTGGTTCCCGATTTTTTTTTTGTCTGTGACATTAAAGGGGACCTTCTTCTTTTGGCTGCTCCCATTAGGGGTCACCACAGTGGATCTGTTCTGCATATTTGATTTGGTGTAGGTTTTACACTGGATGTACTTCCTGACACAACCCTCCCCAGTCTATCTGGGCTTGGGTCTGACACTAAGTACCCTAAGCACACTGGTTTGTACAACCCCAGTGGCTGGGCATTTTACCTAATCTGCATGTCTTTGAACTTTGGGGGAAACCGGAGCACCTGGAGGAAACCCACGCAGACATGGGGAGAACATGCAAACTCCACACAGAAAGAGCCCCGTTGGCCGTGAGGTTTGAACCCGGAACCTTCCTGCTGTGAGGCGACAGCGCTACCCACTACACCATGAATAATTAATCAACATCATGAATAATTAAATTGGAAGTAAACAACCAATTTGAAATACTGACAAATATATATATATATATATATATACTCAACTCCCAATACTCCCAATATATTCGAGTTGATTTGATGTGGAACCACAGTGTGACTGAGGTATTTATTATGAGCTGAAGCACAGTTTTCTTGCTCTTTTTTTTATGTTGGCATAATTTTTGACTTGAAACCATGAAATTCAACAAAGACATCTATCCCGTACAGGAATGGGGTGCTTGTGCTTTTGGGAAAGATCAGAATTGTGTTGCATTGCTTCAAAATGAATATGTTTTTCATAGAGAATACACAGGGATTGTTTCACTGGTCTGGTCATAGGTTGTGCAGACCAAACTGTAGATGCTACAGACAGGAAAATTACCCATTATGTCATGCTCCATCTCTCTACTCAGACAAGAAAGATGAGCCTGATCTGCCTCATGGTGGCACTGTAGCGATGGAGCAGGAGGCTGAAGTCTGAAAAAGTTATCTAACTCAGCAAGATTGTTCATGTAACCCTGCATGTTGATTATTAATTTATTCTTATAAATTTATTCTAATTTGTCACACAATAATAATAATAATAATCCCAATTCCTTGAGCCTGCTGCAATACTTGCTGTCATCATAACACAAAAGACTGATCTCATAAAAAAATCAGCACCATCAGGCCTTCATGTTGATTTTGAGAAAAACACAATCTTTGGAATACTTTTGCATCCACTGGGCCTTTTGGTTGTCTAATTACTAACCCCATTTCCAGAAAGAGTTGCGATAATTTCCAAAAGGCTATAAAAAAATCTATAATTTGTTAATTCATGTGAACCTTTAACTGACAAAGCACAAAGAAAAGTTTTCAATTGTTTTCTCAGGCACTGCCTGAGAAACTGTCATGCTCATGTGACAAATATAACCACATGGGCTCAGAAGTACCTCAGAAAACCGTTCTCACTTAACACAGTCCGCCACTGGATCTAGAAATACAAAATGAAACTGTATTATGCAAGAAGGAAGCCATTCATCAGTTCTATGCAGAAATGCCACCAATTTCTCTTGGCCTGAACTCATCTCAGATGGATCAAAAGACAGTGGAAACGTGTGCTGTGGTCAGATGAGTCACATTTCAGCTTGTTTTCGGGGAAACCGGACGTCGAGTTCTCAGTGCCAAAGGTGAACATGACTATCCAGTTTGTTATCAAGAAAAGTGTAAAAGCAGCATCTGTGATGGTATGGGGGGCATCGGTGCCCATGACATGGGGGAGTTGCATGTGTGTGAAGGTACACTTGATGTATTGGGACATATATTGGGATTTTAGAGAGACATATTCATCAAGGCAGCATCTCTTCATGGGAAGTCCATGCTTATTTGAGCAGGACAATACCAGGTCTCATTCTGTATGGGCTACAGCAGTGTGGCTTCATATATACAGAGTGCATGTGCTTGACTGGCCTGTTGCCAGTCCAGCTCCGTCTCCTATTGAGAATGTATGGAGCATCATGAAGAGGAGAATCAGACAACAGCAACCACGGACTGTTGAGCAGTTGAAGTCTTGTATCAAGCAAGAATGGACAAAAATTACAATTACAAAACTGCAACAATTAGTATCCTCAGATCCAATATGATTAAAAAGTGTTATTAAAGGAAACATGATGTAATACAATAGTAATAATGCCTTGTCCCAACTTTTTTTTGAGTGTGTTGCAGGTATCAAATTCTAACTTTGTTTATATTTACAAAATACAGTTAAGTTGGTCAGTAAAACTATCGAAAATCTTTTCTTTGTACTTTTGTCAGTTAAATAAAGGTTCACATGAATTAACAAATCACAGATGTTTGTTTCTGTTGCATTTTGGAAAATATCCCAACTTTTCTGGAAATGGGGTTTGTATATATATATTCATTTATTATATATTTATGATATATAATACATATGATTAGGGTGGCACAGTGGTGTAGTGGTCAGCACTGTTGCCTCACAGCAAGAAGGTTCTAGGTTCGAGCCCAGTGGCCGAGAGGGGCCTTTCTGTGTGGAGTTTCCATGTTCTCCCCGTGTCTGCATGGGTTTCCTCTGGGTGCTCTGGTTTCTCCCACAGCCCAAAGACGTGCAGGTTAGGTTAATTGGTGGCTCTAAATTGACTGTAGGTGTGAATGTGAGTGTGAATGGTTGTTTGTCTCTATGTGTCAGCTCTGCAATGATCTGGTGGCTTGTCCAGGGTGTAGCCTGCCTCTCGCCAGCTGGAATAGGCTCCAGCTTGCCCGCGACTCTGCACAGGATAAGTGGTTACAAATAATGGATGGATACATATGATTAGGGTAACAGGTAAATAACTTGTAGTGATGTAGTGAAATCAACTTATATACTTTAGTGCTGCATTAGAACCTGAAGTTGATGCAATTTCACACTATAAACAGAACAAAACTACCTTTTGAAATATTGATTCCCATGTAAGATATTACATTGCACAATAATATTGTGTGCAATATCATAACCAGCAGATAGATGCAAAAGTGGAAAACTTCTTTTTCTTCTCCTTTTGGCTGCTCCCGATTAGGGGTTGCCACAGCGGATCTTTCATCTCCATTTCTCCCCGTCTTCAGCATCCTTCTCTACCACACCTACCACTTTCATGTCCTCTCTCACCACATCCATGTATCTCCTCTTTGGCCTTCCTCGTTTTCATTTGCCTGGCAACTCCATCTTCAACATTCTCCTTCCAACATGCTCTGCATCTCTTCTCAGGATGTGCCCATACCATCTCAGTCTCATCTCTCTTAGCTTCATTCCCAAGCTCTCCACATGTGCTGTCCCTCTGATGTGCTCGTTCCTTATCCTGTCCAACCTTGTCACTCCCATCGCAAACCTTAACATCCTCAACTCCGCCACCTCCAACTTTGCCTCCTGTCTCTTCGTTAAGGGTACAGTCTCCAATCCATACATCACAGCTGGTCTCACTATGGTCTTATACATCTTACCTTTCACTTTTGCTGGGACTTTCCTATCACAAATGACTCCCAAAATCCTTCTCCAACTGCTCGACCCTGCCTGCACTCTCTCTCACTTCACTATCACAGACCCCATTTTCCTGCACAGTTGACCCCAGGTACTTGAATTCACCAACTTTCTTTACATCTACTCCTTGCATCTTCACTACACTCTCATCCCCATTCTCATTGATGCACATGTATTCCGTTTTGCTCCTGCTCACCTTCATTCCTCTTCGTTCCAATGCATACCTCCATCTCTCCAAACCCAGCTCAACCTCCTTTCTACTTTCACCACATATCACAATATCATCTGCAAACATCATGTTCCATGGTGACTCTTGCCTCACTTTGTCCGTCAAGCTATCCATCACTATGGCAAACAAAAAAGGACTCAAAGCAGATCCTTGATGGAGTCCCACCTTCACCTTGAACCATTCAGTCATTCCAACTGCACACCTCACTGCTGTTTCACTGTTCTCATACATGTCTTGCACCACTCTAATATACTTCTCATTCACGCCATTCTTTCTCATACAATACCATAACTCATCTCTCGGCACTCTATCGTATGCCTTCTCCAGGTCTACAAACACACAATGTAGCTTTCTCTGGCTTTCTCTGTACTTCGCCATTAACATTCTTAAAGCAAAAATTGCATCTGACATGCTCTTCCTTGGCATAAACCCATACTGCTGTTCACAGATTGCTACCTCTCTTCTCAATCTCACCTCCAATACCCTTTCCCATAGCTTCATGGTGTGGCTCATCAATTGTATTCCTCTGTAATTACTGCAGCTCTGCACATCTCCCTTATTCTTGTATATTGGGACTAGCGCACACTCCATTCATTTGGCATTTTCTCATTCTCTAGGATCTTAACAAACAAACAAACAAACAAACAAACAAATCTCATTAGGAACTCCACAGCCATCTCACCCAAACATCTCCAAGCCTCAATCGGGATACCATCTGGTCTGACTGCTTTCCCAGTCTTCATTCTTTTCATGGCTTCCCTCACCTCATCCTTACTAACCAACTCTGCTTCCTGATTTGCTGTCTCCAACGAATCTGACCTTTTCTCTCTTGGATTCTCCTCATTTAATAAATCCTCAAAGTACTCTTTCCACCTTCTTAATACATTGTCAGCACATTTCCATTTTTCATCACTCTTACCTGCTGTACATCCCTCGTTTTCCTGTTTCTCTGCCTAGCTAGTCTGTACAGGTCTTTCTCTCCTTCTTTGGTCTCCAGTCTTTCGTACAACTCCTGGTATGCATCTGCTTTCACCTTCGCTCTTTTTGCCTTCTGTCTCATCTCTCTGTATAACCACTTGCTTTCCTCATCTCTCTGATCATCCCAATTCTTCTTTGCTAGCCTCTACTCTTTTATAATTTCCTGCACTTCTTTGTTCTACCACAGAAACAGAAATGAATACATTTTTTTGCCATCTGGCTTACGCCTTAAAACTCCAATGGCCTTCAAGCAGAGGTATAAAAATTTTTTTTTCCATTACGTTCATTATGTCTTATATTATATATAGTTAGTTTTTTTTTTCTTTTTTATCAGACATCTAATTTTTGGGTTTGTTTACCTGACATGTTTCGACGTACAACTTCCGTCTTCCTCAGAGTGTCACCGGATGTTAATTGGTGACGCATCTTTTATCAGCTGCTGTTTCTGAAGGCGTGGCCTTCCTGTCTGGTTTGACAGGTCGGTCACGCCTTATACTGTCTGTTCGTCCCCTGCAAGATGTCACTCCAGGTATGGGAGAAGATAACAAACATCAGCGCTGGATCAGGGAGGCCATAGAGATCCGTAAGCGAAGCCCGAGGACCATCAACCGGGATGAGGGAGCATACATGCTCTCCCATACCTGGAGTGACATCTTGCAGGGGACGAACAGACAGTATAAGGCGTGACCGACCTGTCAAACCAGACAGGAAGGCCACACCTTCAGAAACAGCAGCTGATAAAAGATGCGTCACCAATTAACATCCGGTGACACTCTGAGGAAGACGGAAGTTGTACGTCGAAACATGTCAGGTAAACAAACCCAAAAATTAGATGTCTGATAAAAAAGGAAAAAAAAAAAACAAAACTAACTATAGGTATAAAAATTATTTTATTCCCTTGTCTATTCAAATACTGAATACACAAACCAGGAAAAGATAGATTTTTTCATTGTAGCCTTTGTCCTCACCTGTATTCTGTATGTTTTTTATATATCCTCATTTATTTGTTGAATTTTTTTTTTTTGACTGATTTTATTTTATAGTGTTGTGTTATGTGGTGGTGGTGTGTGTGTGATGTGTGTGACCCTGTTTGCAACCAAATTGCCCATTTGGGACAAAGAAATAAATTGAATTGAACTGAATTGAATTGAACAGGGGCAGGAGAAGATGGGTATAGAAAGGAAATATTTTATGCTTTTTTTAGGCTTGTGGTTTTATATGCTACACAAGCAGTTTCCTAGGATGGAAAATTAAAAGGAAAGGGGAAATATAAAGAGTTTTGTTTTCTACTTTTGTGTAATCTAGCCACTGGGGGTACATAAGCATACTCTTGGTGCCAGTCCCAAGCCCGGATAAATTGGAGAGGGTTGCATCAGGAAGGGCATCTGGTGTAAAACTGTGCCAAATCTAACATGCAAAATGAAAAGAGAAATACCATACCGGATCGGTTGGGGCCTGGGTTAACAATGACCACCTCTGGTACTGTTGGTCAACAGGGTGCTGGTGGAAAGTGTGCTACTGTTGTGCCAAAATGGAGGAGAAAGAGAGTGGGGAGGCATGTTAGGAGAGAGCGTGAAAGATGGAAGGGAAGGAGCTTAGATTTGAGGGTAGGAACACTGAATGTGGGAACATTGACTGGCAGAGCGAGAGAGTTAGCAGGTATGATGGAAAGAAGGAAGTTGGACATTTTGTGTGTGCAGGAGATGAGGTGGAAAGGAAGCAAGGCCAAGAACATTGGAGATGGATGCAAGTTGTTTTATTATGGAGTGGATGGAAAGAGAAATGGTGTTGGTATTGTTCTGAGGGGAGAGTTGGTCAACAGTGTGATTCATGTGAAGAGGGTGTCAGATAAAGTGATAGGCATGAAGTTGGAGATTCAAGGAGTGGTAATCAATGTTGTGTGTGCGTACGCCCCACAGGTTGGATATGAGAATGAAGAGCAAGAGTCTTTCTGGGAAAAGATGGATGAAGTGGTAGAAAGTATACCAAGGGAGGAGTGCATGCTGATAGGAGCAGATTTCAAGGGACACGTTGGCGAGGGAAACAGAGGAGATGAGGATGTGATGGGCAGATATGGTGTAAGAGAGAGAAATGTGGAAGGGCAAATGGTGGTTGATTTTTCAAAGAGGATGAATTTGGCAATAGTCAATACATACTTTGAGAAGAAAGAGCAGCACAGGGTGACGTTTAAGAGTGGAGGAAGATCTACACAGGTGGACTACATATTCTGCAGAAGGGGTAACCTGAAGGAGCTTGGAGACTGTAAAGTGATGGCAGGGGAGAGTGTAGCTAGACAACATCAAGTGGTCGTGTGCAGGAGGAGCTTGAAAGTGAAAAAGAGGAAGTGTGAAATAGTGGAGCCGAAGATTAAGTGGTGGAAACTAAGAGGTTGAACATCAGAAGGAGTTTAGGGAAGAAATGAGACGAGCATTGAGTGGTCATGGAAGTCTGCCAGAAGATTGAAATACTACTGCTGTACTAGTAAGAGAGGCAGCAAGGAAGGTGTTAGGGTGGTCATCGGGAAGGAGAAAGGAAGACAAGGAGACATGTTCAGTTCAATTCAATTCAACAGTTCAATTCTGTTTCTTCATTAATGTCTTTATTTATCCTTTGTCTATGTTTCTTGAACTCTTAATCATCACCACACTTTTACACAATGTGTCATACTTTAAAAACAGTCTGTTATAGGTTTCACAGTGTAAGTCTTAAAAAAATTCTAAAAATGGTACTTCCTCCCTCTGTCTCGCTCATGCTTGCATATTCTTTTTATAAGAACATAGGAAGTGTTGAAACTTTTACACCGCTGCTCTGTCAGTCAGTCATTAGAGTTACAAGATGGAGCTCAGTCCACTCCCTGTGATGCTCTGTGAGTAAATGTTCTCTTTGTGTCTTCATTAGAGTGAGTGGTGGGGTATAAAGTTGTTCATCTGCAGTGTGAATGTCCTGAGTGATGAGTTTATTGTGTCATTAGGACATTGTGTGTACTTCAGCATGACTGCTCAGGTGGATCAGTGTATCCATATCTGTTATGAGAAGGGTTTAGTTTGATGTGTAACTACTGTCAGTAACAATGATAGATCAACAGGTAAGAGTACAAGTAGAGCAAATTTAAAACACAGGGTTTAAATATTACATTACATCTAGAGCAAGATACAGCATACCCAGAGCAGCCTGGGGAGCAGTTGGGGGTTAGGTGTCTTGCTCAAGGGTACTTCAGCCCTTCCTGTTGATCCAGGGAAGCTAACTGGCAACTGTTTGGTCCCAAAGCTGCTTCTCTAACCATTAGGCCATGGCTTCCCCATAATAAGCTAGTGAGTGTAAACAAGTCTGTATTATTGGAATTTCATCAATGGAAGTCATGGTTGTGATGAACTGAAATGTCTTTAGCTGCTGTGGTGAGACTCTGGAGGGCTTTCCTGTGCACAGAAAGGTTTTAACAATGCCATGTTAGCATGATTAGACTTACTAAGTAAAAAAGCCTTATAACTGACAGTACCATTTTGTGTTATTATTGTGACCTGTGCAGGGAAACATTTCAGTACAGCAAGTTCACCAAAAGAATGCACAGTGCTTTTTAATAATTACGAATCATTATTTACCTGTCTGTCTCAATATTAACAGCAGAAGTTTTGCAGAAACAAAAACATCTCATTAGTTATCACTTGCAAATTATCTCTCTTGCAAACACACACACACACACACACACACACACACACACACACACACACACACACACACACACACACATGCTGACTCCTGTAGTTTAACTTCTTTTTTTAATTCAGTGTTGCAAGCTCAGCAGTGAAGAAGGGGAAGAGGTGTGAAAGTGAATGTAAGAGACAGAGACTGACACTTTATAATGACTGTAAATATGGTGGGCAAATATAACTCCACTGATACTCATTATTCTAGAATCTGACCGAAATGAAATGAAAACTCAGCAGAAAAAAAAAAAGGAAAATTGAAGCCAGAGCAGAGAGTGTTGGAGACAAAGTGTATACAGTAGAGATGGGAGGTTAAGCAGGGAGTCTGTCAGATACTCCATCCAGGCCCGCCAACAGGGGGGGACAAACGGGTATGTTGTCCTGGGCCCAGGAATGGGGAGGGCCCAGAACTGGGCTCTCATGAAGTTGCGATTATTTTATTTCATTTCAAAATGTGTTGATTTGGGGGAGAAATGTGCTATATTTGCATTCAATAAATGATTTCTAGATCTTTTGCCTTTATTGTCTTTGAAAAAGGAGTCAAGAACCCCCTACCACCCCTAATGCAAAAATGGTTTGGTCTGACTCTTTGATTAAGGGGAAAAAAAACGACATTGTTTGATCATAGCGCTTCGACAATCAGCGTGCGTGCCATTTGCCAACATGCACAAGTCAGGAGCACAGAAAAGAAAAGAAAAGAGAAGAAGAAACCAAGAGACTCAGGGGCTCACTGCATAAATATTTTTAAAAAGATTCGGATGATGCAGCAGGTACTAGCAAAGGAAGTGGGGCAGCTGAGCCAGGTAAGACACAGCCAACTTTTTCCAGCCCCGTAAAGTAACCCCAACTAAGGCACGCGCGGCACACAATTCATGTTACAAACGAGGGGAGAGCAAGTCACACTGAACACCATATCAAACGCACAGGGCATTGAATCATTTCATAACCACAATGTCTTAATAACATTGTGTTTCATATATCTGATTGAAGCTAAGAATATTCACATTAGCCCGCAATCATATCCCGCCGTTTCTCGAGAGGTGTGTTCTTTTCTGCTTTTCACACTGGACAGTACGCACGCACAGTATACTATGTTCGCCCCCAGCCCTGCCTGAAATCCCCCGTCCATCGCTGCTCCTTCAAGAGCACCCCAATCGCGTGATTATAGTAGACTATCCACGAGTTTAGGAAGGCATTGCGGGGGCTGTTGCATGCAGGTTTGGGGCGTAATGGAATACATTTAATGGCGTTCGGTTAAAGGATGTGTGTGTGGGTTGGCCCGGGGGGGCGCATTCAGAGCATTTTGTCCCAGGCCCAGCCAAAGCTGTCAGTGGCCCTGACTCCATCCATCCATTATCTGTCGCTGCTTATCCTGTTCTACAGGGTCACAGGCAAGCTGGAGCCTATCCCAGCTGACTATGGGCGAGAGGCGGGGTACACCCTGAGCAAGTCGCCAGATTATCGCAGGGCTAACACACAACCATTCAGACTCACACCCACAGTCAATTTAGAGCCACCGATTAGCCTAACCTGCTTGCCTTTGGACTGTGGGGGAAACTGGAGCATCCAGAGGAAACCCACACAGACACAGGGAGAGCATGCAAACTCCACACAGAAAGGCCCTCATCAGGACCTTCTTGCTGTGAGGTGACAGTTCTAACCACTACATCACTGTGCCGTCCTGTCAGATACACACTTTATTAGCACAACATTTTGACTGACATTAGTTACACATGGCCTTCCTGTATAATTATTAGTGTTGTGAGGGAGCGTTCAGCAGAATCTCTTCCAAAATGAAGTGAATTCTTCTGCCATGGATTGGGAGGCAGATTCAAGAGCTGGTATTTATTAAGGAAAAACACAAACAAACCAATCTGATACAATGATCATGAAGCAACAAATGCAAGAGCAGGCAAAAGAACATGGTATAATTCATACATGAGACTAAACATAACCGAGGTGAAGCACAACAGAGGCTTGACACTGAACACAAAGAAACCAGAATACAGGCTGAGATTCTAATGAATGAATCACAGAAGAGGTACGAGTAATCTGAGACATGTGACAAGGTCACGTGATCATTTTATTGCCCCATAATGTTGCTCAGCCTCAACTTGACCTCAACCTAAAATGAAGCAAAATGAGATCAGAACACTGCCTCCAGAGCTTTATACACTGGCCACTATGTATGATGGGTGCATCGCTTCATGAACTTCCCTTCTTACCTGGACACACCCATCACTCAGAAATAGGGTCAATCTGGACTCATCAGACCACATGACCTTTTTCCATTGTTCCAGAGTCCAATCTTTATGCTCCCTAGCAAATGTAAGCCTTTTCTTCCAATTAGCCTCACTAACAAATAGTTTTCTTATGGCCACATAGCTGTTTAGTCCCAATCTTGTGAGTTCCCATCACATTATAAATGCTCTTGCCTTCAGTATTAAACATAGTCACAAGTTCTACTGTCTATTTTTTTTTTTATGATTCAATTTCACTAACAGTTTAAGTGATCTCTGATCACAATCAGTCAAGAGGGTTTTTTTTTTGGCCACATTTCTTCCATGAAGTTGACAGTTCATCACTATCCTTCCAGGTTCTAATAATGCGTTGGACAGTTCTTCACCAAATTCTAGTCATTTCAGCAAGCTCCTTGTCTGTTTTCTTTGCTTGATGCTGTACTCTCTTTCTTGCCCCCCAACCTCCAAATAACTTGGACTGTTACTGCATTTCATCTGTGGTCTTATGAATAAACCAGGCACTTGTCACTTTACTACTACTACTACTTTATTTAAAAAAATAAAATAAAAAAAACAGACTGATGACTCATGTAGATCATGTTTGCCATTTTGTGGCCAAAACCAGCAATGATGTGACAGGCATTGCCAAAAGAGAGTGATTAACTCAGTGAAGCAGAGAAGAGGAGCAACGGGATCCTCACCAGAATTACGAGGCTGAGTGATGTCCCTGCTCAAGCCAGGTGGCAGAGTGACAACATCCTCAAGTTTAAGCTTAGCACAAATTCTAGCTCACGTTTGCCTGGACAGGCTGCCCCATTGGCCTCTAGCTTGAGAGGCCACCTCATTGGCCTGCAATTTGAGTTTAGCTGGAAAGCCTCTCTCATCTGCCTCTAGTTTGAGTTTTGCTAGAGAGGCCATTTTGTCTGTCTCCAAGTTAAATTTGACTCAAGAGGCCTCCCTTTCTACCTCTAAGTTGAATTTGGCTGGAGCTCACCTGCAACCCTGTACAGGATAAGCAGCCACAGATAATGGGTGGATAGATGAAGGCCTCCCTGCCTGCCTCTAGTGTGACTTTGGCTGGAGAGGCCTCCCTGTCTGCTCTCTGTTGAATTTGTCTGCAAATGCCTCCCTGTCTACCTCTAGCTTGAGTTTGGCTGGAGAAGCTTCCTTGTCTGCCTCTCTGTTGAATTTGGCTGGAGGGGCCTCCCTGTTGGCCTCTAGCTTGAGTTTGGCTGGAGAGGCCTCCCAGTTGGTCTCTAGCTTGAGAGGCCACCCGATCTACTTCTAATCTGAGTTTGGCTGGAGAGGCCACCCATATGTCCTTGAGCATGAGTTTGGCTGGGGAGGCCACCCTGTTGGCCCTTATATTGAGCTCTTCCATGCAGCAGCCTGTGTTTGTCTGACATACTGCTTCTAGCCTCAGCTGCATAGTTACAGCAGTAACTTGACAACCCCAACTGAAGTTAATTATCCTTTAATCTGCAATGAAACTGCTGTAGATCCGATCCTGTTTACATTCATGTCAATGCTTGTCAGATATCCAGATATTTTAATTTCATAAATCAATTAAATAAAAAGAGCAAAATAAAAGTAAAATATTTGCATTTATGTACATTTTATCATTTAAAGTAATAACCATAATATTGAGAATAACCAGTGACAGTGGAGGAATTATATTAACACTACAATAATAAGCTCATCTCATTGTCTCTAGCCGCTTTATCCTGTTCTACAGGGTCGCAGGCAAGCTGGAGCCTATCCCAGCTGACTATGGGTGAAAGGCAGGGTACACCCTGGACAAGTCACCAGGTCATCACAGGGCTGACACAGAACCATTCACACTTACGGTCAATTTAGAGTCACCAGTTAACCTAACCTGCATGTCTTTGGACTGTGGGGGAAACCGGAGCACCCGGAGGAAACCCACACGGACACGGGGAGAACATGCAAACTCCGCACAGAAAGGCCCTTGCCGGCCACGGGGCTCGAACCTGGACCTTCTTGCTGTGAGGCGACAGCACTAACCACTACACCACCGTGCCGCCCTACGATAATAATAATAATAATAATTAAATTATTTATAGGCACCTTTCAGGACACTCAAGGTCACTGTACAAAGACAATAATAAAAGCAATCAATAAAATGAAAAACAATCAAAATAGTGCAAAAACATAATAAAATAGAAATAAAG
This sequence comes from Neoarius graeffei, assembly GCF_027579695.1. Lineage (NCBI taxonomy): Eukaryota > Metazoa > Chordata > Actinopteri > Siluriformes > Ariidae > Neoarius > Neoarius graeffei. Next base: position 119,699,303 of record NC_083569.1, on the reverse strand, counting down.
TGCAATGGTGGGGCCATTCCAGTCCCAGATTAAAGGGAATATGCTTGTCGGAAAAGGTGGGTTTTGGGGTGAGATTTGAAGGAGATTATGGAATCAGAGTGTTGTATGTCCTGTGGCAGGGAGTTCCAGAGGCAGGGGGCCGAGTGGCTGAAGGCTCTCGACCCCACAGTGGACAAGCAAGCAGGTGGGAGGGTGAGTTGGATGGAGGAGGACCTGAGAGTACGGCTGGGTATGTTAGTGTGGAGGAGCTCAGTAAGGTACTGGGAGGCAAGGGTGTTGATGGCCTTAAAGGTAAAAAGTAGGATTTTATAGATGATGCGAAATTTGATAGGAAGCCAATGGAGTTGCTGCAGGACAGGTGTGATATGACTGAAGGAGGGGGTTCCTATCTCAATGAGCATTGAGATAGGAACGATCTGCAAGTACCTGGCTCTCCATCGTAGGGCTGAGGTGCTGGGAGTCTTGGCTCGTGCAGAAAAGCAGTGGCAGGAGCTGAAGTAGGAGACAGCTGGGCAAGGGTAGGCACAGCTTGACAGCACTGCATCTGTGTGGTGAGGAGGTTGAGTGAGTTGGACAGGGTGGTGAGGTTCTGGGTGATCTGCTGGAGGTCTTGTTGATGGGTCCTGAGGAGAGTCCCTTGCCGCTGGATGGCCATTCTCAGACGGGTGAGTTCCACTGGATCCATGTTGGCCAAAACATCCTGTTAGGGGTGGTGGAGGTGTGGTGAGATAAGGATCCAAAAGCAGAACACAGACAGTAATCCAATAAATAAGGTCATTTAACCCATGGAAAAAAGGGCATGGCAAAAAGGTAAACAAACAGGACAAAAACACAAATGGCAAAAATAGTCAGGGTAAAAAGAGACAAAAACTTGCCAAAAACACTATAGCAAAAAAACATAAACAAGAAAAAGCACTAGTGCAAAAAAAAAACATGAACAAGAAAAAAAAACCTTAGTCCAAAAACCATGAACTAGAAAAATAAGCTAGAAAGAAAACCATGAAACGCAATGAGGCACAGAAATGGCTAGAGTAGCAAAACGATGGTTACGTATGTAACCGCGGTTCTATGAATTTCGGATGACCGCCAGAGGCGGTGCTTAAAGCACCTGGATGTTCATCACATGCTCATGCAGTTCGAGTGTATATACCAACAAAGTCGCTTGCGACAAGGGTGACGTATGCCACTGCACTGGTACTTAAGGTACGTTCACCCCAGAAGCGTTCTCTTGGCAGTCTTCTCATCAGCCTTCCGAGTGACAGCCAAGCTCTGGCGGTCATCCGAAATTCATAGAACCGAGGTTACATACGTAACCATCGTTCTATTTCATTTCTCCTGACCGCCAGAGGTGGTGCTTAAAGCACCTGGATGACTAATACCAACAGGGTCACGAGGAAGACCTACTTACCCTACGAACGGCTGAAAAGGGTGGCTGTGGCCAGTGGATTGTGCATGACCACATTAACCCTATAAAACCTTGTAAACGTGCAAGTTGAGACCCATGAGGCAGTAGCACAGATATCAGAGAGTGGAACTCCACGTAGAGCCGCCCATGATGCAGCCACACTCCGAGTGGAGTGGCCTCGGATGTGGGGAGGGACCGGGAGGTTGCTGTTAGTGTAGGCATGGCTAATGGCCTCCACGATCCAGTTCGACAGTCTCTGTTTGGACAACGCGTGGCCACGCCTATGTCCAGTGTGACACACAAACAGTGCATCTGACTGTCGAAATGCAGCAGTCGCTTCAATGTATGCCCTCAGTGCTCGAACTGGGCAAAGAAGGACGTGACCTTGGCCCTGCTCATTCTCCTTGGGCGGTGGTCTGAAGACTTCCAGGCTGAGGGGCTGACTGGTGTACGAAGAGGAGAAGTTCTTGGGCAGAAACGAAGGATTAGGCCACAATGTTACACCCATGCCATCGGGGCTCCATCGTAAGCACTCCCGGCCGATAGATAGGGCGTGTAGTTCACCCGCTCTCTTAGCCGACGCCATAGTTAAAAGGAATGCTGTCTTTAAAGATAGCCATTTGAGCTCCGTCCCCTGTAGGGGTTCAAATGGAGGTTTACACAGTGCACTTAAAACCAGAGGCAAGTCCCAAGCTGGTCTTGGACTGTGTTGAGGGGGTCTCATGTGCTGAGCACCTTTAAGAAAGCGGCTCACCAGTGTGTGGGATCCCACAGTCAGCCCGTCCACCCTGTTGTGCATTGCAGATATAGCCGCTACATACACCTTGATGGTGGAGGGTGCAAGGCCCTCGTCCAGACGAGACTGCAAAAAGCTGAGAATCACCGGTATCGGGCAACACATCGGTTCCTGATGGCGTGCTTGGCACCAACTCACAAAGAGCTTCCACCTATTGGCATAGAGCGCATTGGTGGAAGGTGCGCGGGAGCACTGGATGGTCCGCACAACGGTTGGCTCACATTCTGCTAGCAGTGGGTCGGGCCCTTCAGAGGCCACACCCACAGCTGCAACTGTGCTGGGTTCAGATGCCAAATTTGACCCCCCGTCTGTGAGAGGAGGTCCATCCGTGCAGGGAGACACCAAGGCTCCCTGTGCAGCAACCCATACAGGGTAGGGAACCAGACTCTCCCCGGCCAATTGGGGGCTACCAACAGCACCCTGTGACCCTCCTTGAGGATCCTCTCGAGAGTGGGCAGAATTAGCGGGAGTGGTGGGAAAGCATACAGGAGCTGCTGTGGCCACTCATGTGCCAGTGCGTCTTGGCCCAGGGGGCTCGACATTTCTTTCAGTGCAAACCACAGGGGACAATGTGTCGTGGCCTGAGAGGCGAAAAGGTCCACCTCTGCCCTGCCGTATCGCAGCCAAATGCTCTGCACCACTTCCAGGTGCAGCTTCCACTCCCCCGGGTTGGGGTTCTGTCGCGACAGAAGATCCGCAGCAGTGTTCCTCACTCCTGGTAAATGCATTGCCCTCAGGCTCAACAGACGAGGGTAAGCCCATGTCAGCAGGTGCCGAGTGAGCTTCAGGGAAGGTAGTGACCTGGTGCTGCCCTGGTGGTTTATATGATAGACCACAGATGTATTGTCGGTCCTTATAAGGACATGCCGACCCGCTAAAACCAGAAGGAAATGTTTCAAGGCGAGGAAGATGGCCCACAGTTCTAACACATTGATGTGTTGTCCCCGCTGTTGTGGGGCCCATATGCCCCGGGCAGTCCTGCACTGCCACACTGCGCCCCAGCCGATCAGCGATGCATCGGTGGCAACTACTTCTCTGCGAGAGGGTATGGACCCCATGGGGACCCCCCACGTTAGGAAAGAGCGCTCTCTCCATGGATGTAGACATGAGGAGCAACTGGCAGTGATTCTGACTGACCTGTGCCTGTGATGTTGTGGATGTAAACCAAGGCTGTTCATCCAGATCTGTAGAGGCCTGAGTGTGAGGAGGCCCAAAGGAACTACCGATGAGGCCGCGGTGAGCATACCTAGCAGTGTCTGAAAAGGCCTGAAGTTCAGGGTTCGTCCCTTCCTGAAGCAATGTAACAGTCAGACAATATTGCTCACCCATCACTGAGACAGGGTTGCCCTCAACAGCTGAGAGTCCAGCTGAAGGCCAAGAAACACAGTCTTCTGGCTGGATGTGAGGGAGCTCTTGGCGTGGTTCACCCTGAGCCCAAGCTTGGTGATGTGAGAAACCAGCACGGCTGAGTTGCTGAGCGCGTCTACCCTTGACTGAGAACAAATCAACCAGTCATCCAGGTAGGGGAGGATACGCATTCCCCTGCTCTGAAGTAGGGACAGTGCTGCCGCGATGAATCTCGTAAAGATTCTGGGTGCTAGGGAAATTCCGAATGGTAATACTCGGAACTGGTAAGCCCTCCCTTTGAAGGCGAAGCGGAGGAACTGCCTGTGATGATGAGCGATGGGAACGTGAAAGTATGCATCCTTCAGATCGATGATTGTGAACCAATCGTCCCGTCTGATGCTGTTTAAGACGTCGGATGTGCGCAGCATATGGAATTTGAAGACCTTGAGGTGGTCGTTCAAATGTCTCAGATCCAGTATGGGGCGAAGCCCACCCCCTTTTTTTGGGATGATGAAATAGGTGGAATAAAACCCACTGTTTTGTGAAGGTGGATCTAATGGCTCGATGGCACCCTTTTCCAGGAGGGCCAAGACCTCCTGGCGTAGCACCAGAGCTTTGGCCTGATCTTTTACTATGGTCATTTTGACCCCTTGAAATCTCAGCAGTCGGCATCTGAATTGTATGCTGTAACCCTGAAAGAGGGTGGATACAACCCAGGGGTCCGATGTTACCACTTCCCAGTAGATGAGTTGTTGACTGGTGAAGTGTCAAACCACCGGAGTGGAGTAGTCAACGTCTGCCTCCACGCCCCCTACAGCCCCTGGGGGGGGGGGGGGGGGGGGACTGGGAATTGTATCCCGATGTGCCTGGCGAAAGGGGCAGTTAGCAGCTGGCTGGTGGAATGTATCCGGCAAGGGTGCCCGTGTCTGTACAAGGGGCCACGGAATTGGTGGAACAGTGGCAGGTGTCGAAGGTGGTCTTTGCGCCCGCGTGGACACATGCCTCAGGCTGGCAAAATGCTGCCTGGCTTGAGTCACCTGAAGGGTGCGCTCCAAAGCCTGTTGTGCAGCGGCACCAAAGAGCTGTCCCAGAACAACTGGGAGAGTGCGGAGGGCCCTCCTGCAGGGCTCTGAGAGTGGTGACTGAGCCAATCATACTTGACGCCTGGTGAGGGTTAAAGACAACATCAGTCTGCCCAGCTCCCTGGACATGAAAGCAAATGCCTGCAGCGAGGCCTCACTTAGGCTTTGCAGTGATGGGTCTGCTCCAGAAGACTGAAGGGCCTGAGACTGGGCCAGGATCAGGTGAGATAACGAATTGCCTATGCGTGCAGCCCGTGCTGCAGCGTCATAGCTCTTCCCGATGAAGTCATCGGTCAAACGACATTGTGGCCGTGGACAGCGAGAGTTGGGTCTCAACGCCTCATCCGGCAAAAGGATCAGGGCAGCAAGGGCCGGTTCGATTGTTGGCATGCTGACCAGACCATGACTGGACGCATCCTGCATGCTAGCCAGCACCCGGCAGTCGCTAGGAAGGTGGGAGAAACGCCTGGGGTCCGCCCAGCATCTCTGCAGCTCCTCAATAAAGGGGGCTGAAGGTGGAATAGTGAAAACAGCAGAGGGGGAGGCCTGTCTAAAAAAGGCACTCTGCATCCGTACTTCAGATGGCACCGTGTCCAACCCCAGGTGGGCTAGCGCCATTTTTACCGCGGGCTTGACCACTGATGTTCGGCTATCCACTGAGCCCCTCAGTGAACTGCGGCCAGTGTCTATGGAGTCACCCCCAGAGCCGTGGGACCTGTCTACCTGTTCGTCCTTCCATTCTTCCGCATCTAGGCTGTCAGACGCCATAGTGGAAAGCACATCCTCCTCTTGAAGCTCCGCGGCTGGGTACAGCACTGGAGGCTGTGGCTCGGGAGGAGTAAATGAAGCAACAGTGGCGAGAGCATCAGCAGGCCGTGCCTCAGGCGGTTGTAGGTTATAGAGCAAAGCCTTAATCTCAGCAAATTCTGAAGCCAAGGTGTCCACTCGTTGCGCCAAGGGGTCCACCTTCTGGTGTTTGGGCCTACAGGGAGCCTCACATGACGGCTGCTTAGGGCGCTTCCTAGACTTAGGAGACAGAGCGCAGTCGCTCGGTGCTGGGGGCAGTTGAGAGCCCAAACTGCTTTCCAGCTGAGCAAGCCTAGCAGTGCATGCGGCTAAACTGAGCCAACTGCAGTTCATACATGCCTGTTCAGTTAATCCCTGTTGCAGATGATCGATGCCGAGGCAGCTCGGGCATCGATCATGACCATGCTCTGGCACGAGAGGGGCTCGACAATCAGCACAACACATAAACATGACCGCTGTTTATTCTACTTACCTAAATATGGATTAGGTGACGGTAAACAAGCAGTGTCAAAGTACCAATACAGAGCCCAGCAAACAAAGCGAAATATCCGCGGCGGAGTCAGGAGCGAACACACTCACCCAACCGCGTTCAGGTAATCAGCAATCAAAACTGAAATAAACAGGCTACAGCGCGAATCAAAAGCGCACAAAAACACCAAATAAGTATCACACTTGCAACAAAACGAAACTTATTAGATTGCTACAAGGCGAGAAAACACCCATATGATCGCAGTGAAACTGAAACTTATAATTAGAAGTTGCTAGCTGCCGAAGTCAAAGCGAACTCACTCATAAACGGCTTAGCTGAAAATACTTTACTTACCTTAAAGCTTCGAGACAAATCACTTAGCCAAATGGCAAATCGCAGTCTTAAGAGGGCAAAAAAAATGCAGTTCCAACCTGTTAAGGGTTTGCAAGACTCCAGGCGATTGCTCTTAGCAAAAATAATACGGCTCGAAGTTTCCCCCACAGTCCAAAGACATGCAGGTTAGGTTAACTGGTGACTCTAAATTGACCATAGGTGTGAATGTGAGTGTGAATGGTTGTCTGTGTCTATGTGTCAGCCCTGTGATGACCTGGCGACTTGTCCAGGGTGTACCCCGCCTTTCGCCCGTAGTCAGCTGGGATAGGCTCCAGCTTGCCTGTGACCCTGTAGAAGGATAAAGCGGCTAGAGATAATGAGATGAGAATGAGATGAGATGAGACAAACCTGCTTTACATGAGAAGATGCAAGAGAACGCTTCCGGGGTGAACGTACCTTAAGTACCAGTGCAGTGGCGTACGTCACCCCTGTCGCAAGCGACTTTGTTGGTATATACACTCGAACTGCATGAGCATGTGATGAACATCCAGGTGCTTTAAGCACCACCTCTGGCGGTCAGGAGAAATGAAATAGAACAAGATGTTCTGGCAAAGTCAGAGTCTGAGAATGGTGTTTATATATGCAGCAGTGAAAACCAGGAAGTGAGTTCAGGTGAGATGGAATTCCCATCCTGGATCTGGATCGGCGCTGGCGTGGGAGATCCGTAATCTCCGGAGTAAATGTCCAGGGTGGAGCATGACAGTTATTGATTCGAAGGTTCCTGTTCTTGGCTGCAGGAATGGAACCCAATGTATTCTTCTGCTGTTGCATGCTGAGATGCTTTTCTGCTCACCACAGTTGTAAAGAGTGATTATATGAGTTACTATATCCTTTCTGGCAGTTCAAACCAATCTGTCCATTTTTCTCTGACCCTCTCTCATCAACAAGGCATTTGTTTCCACCCACAGAACTGTCGCTCACTCAGTGTTGTTTTTTTCACACCATTCTGTGCAAATTTTAGAGACTGTTGTGTGTGAAAACCCCAGGAAATCAGCAGTTTCTGAAATACTCAAACCAGTGCATCTGGCACCAACACCCATGCCACAATGAAAGTCACATAGATCATAATTTTTCGCAATCTGATGTTTGAACATTGTGAACATTAATTGAAGCACTTGATTTGTATCTGCATGATTTTATGCATTGTGCTGCTGTCAAAGGATTGGCTGATTAGAGAACTGTATCAAACAGCAAGTGTAGAAAGGAAGTTGAGCTGGGTTTGGAGACATGGAAGTATGCATTGGAATGAAGAGGAATGAAGGTGAGCAGTAGCAAAACAGAATACATGTGCATCAATGAGAATGGAGATGAGAGTGTAGTGAAGATGCAAGGAGTAGATGTACAGTAAAGAAAGTTGATGAATTCAAGTACCTGGGGTCAACTGTGCAGGAAAATGGGGGCTGCGATAGTGAGGTGAGAAAGAGAGTGCCGGCAGGGTGGAGCAGTTGGAGAAGGATTTTGGGAGTCATGTGTGATAGGAAAGTCCCAGCAAAAGTGAAAGGTAAGATGTATAAGACAGTAGTGAGACCAGCTGTGATGTATGGATTGGAGACCGTACCCTTAACGAAGAGACAGGAGGCAAAGTTGGAGGTGACGGAGTTGAGGATGTTGAGGTTTGCGATGGGAGTGACAAGGTTGGACAGGATAAGGAACGAGCACATCAGAGGGACAGCACATGTGGAGAGCTTGAGAATTAAGCTAAGAGAGATGAGACTGAGATGGTATGGACACATCCTGAGAAGAGATGCAGAGCATGTTGGAAGGAGAATGTTGAGGATGGAGCTGCCAGGCACATGAAAATGAGGAAGGCCAAAGAGAAGATACATGGATGTGGTGAGAGAGGACATGAAAGTGGCAGGTGTGGTAGAGAAGGATGCGGAAGACAGGAAGCAATGGAGATGAAAGATCCGCTGTGGCGACCCCTAATCAGGAGCAGCCAGAAGAAGAAGAAGAAGATCAAACAACAGGTGTATGGGTGTTCCTCATAAAGTGGCCAGTGAGTGTATATTAACAGTACAACAGTAACATGGACTCATGGACTGACATTAACACAACAAATAACTATGCGCATGGAATTACATTAACACTACAGTAACCATGTTCATGAATGTACAGTAACACTACAATAACCATGCTCAGAGATGTTGCATATATAATAAAGATGGTAGTATTTGTACAATAGTTTTCTAATTTACTTCTTACTGAAACAGGTTGAGAGTACGCTGTGCACATTTTGGCTGCCCCTTCTCACCGGAGCTTTTTATTTTTTCTTTTTTTCCCCCTTTGTTTTTTTCTTTTTGTGACTGTATGATTTGATGTTTGTCCTTTGTTTGAATATTTTGTCCACCGATTGTGGTGTAGCTCTGGACCCGGTTTTGAGCTTCAGTTCCCTTTGGGCCTTGGTCCACCATGGGTGATACCTGTGCTCCTCACTATGGACTGCAGTGAGGTTTTTTTTTTTTTTTTTTTTAACATCGGGGTTATCCAGCACTCTGTGCGGCAGTGCTTCTGTGCTTGGTGCGGTGCCCCAAGCGATGTTGCCTGGTTGTGCAGGCAGTTTGGGACATACCAGCGCTCTTGCAGCAGTGCTTTTGTGCTCGCTTTATGGATCTATTGATGCAGTGTTCCTGGCGGTGTTGCCCGGTGGCATCCTGGTGGTTGTGCAGGTGGTGTGAGACATACCTTTGTGTGCCTTTTGGTGGGACTGTGGGCAGCTATGCCACTGGAATTACATCCTGACCCCTCTTTTGGTGGACTTTTTTTTTCTTGAATTGTAAAGTGACCTTGGGTGTGAGAAAGGTGCTAGATAAATTGAAATTATTATTATTATTATTATTATTATTATTATTGAACAGGTCACTATATTGTGTTTGTATTTCTTTCAAGTGGTTAGATTTTATAATATTTAGTTTATTATAATTGTATGTTTTGAGTTCAGTGTCCAAAATGTGCTGCTTTGAATAACACCTCAAATTGTTTCTCTGTTTTCATCTTTTTCTCTGTTTCTTTTCCTTTTTTAGTGCTGATTTCACTTACACCAGTGCCTACTGCTCGAGGTAATATACATACATACATACAGACATATATGTATACATGCATATATACAGAGAGAGAAAAATGATATTACATGGTTGCGCGAAGAGATGAAGTTTATCTTCGAGTGGTGAATGTATATTTCACGAGTGAGCAAAGTGAACGAGTGAAATATTTTTCAACGTGAGAAGATAAACTTCATATCTTTGCACCACCATGTAATGTTCTTTATATTATATGGGCACATCCACAAAAAATGCCAGTTAATCAAAAGAATTTTAAATTTGAACCGGTTTGCCATTTAGACAACACATGTCAAGTCAATGGAAAACCATTGGGAGGGACGTCATCAGAGTGAAATTTTGGGAATTATTATACATACAGAACACTTTCTTGATGGAATAAAAACATGTATTACATTCCCTTCTAGCAGGTTTCATTCATTTGGTTTGATAGCATGCAATATTGTTAGCATATCGCTTATCCTATGTGTATTATATCACTCTACCCATTGGAGAATGAGCGTTGAATATGGTTTATGATATTGCATGGTTGTCAAGACAGCATGATGTCACACGATGGAGCCAATGTGAATATTCAATGAGAGTATTTTCTGTTGTGCATGCACAGAAGCATTTCTATGTTCGCCAGGAAACAGAAAGACGTGTTGAACACCCAGAAGACTACCAAAACTTCATTAGATATTCTTCACACATATTTACAAGAGAAAAACATACCAAAAGACATTGAAAAACTGGAAAAGAGAGTTTATAATAATAATAATAATAATAATAATAATAATAATAATAATAATATTGGCTGGCTTTTTTTCATGTTATCTCAGATATATTCCATTCAGCTACTCATCTTCAACTTGTTCAATATCATGCTAGCTGAATGGAATGTATCTGATATACCACTCAATGACATCCAATATTATTTAAATATGTCACTCAGATCCGCCATGTACGGTATTTTGTATGAAAAATATGGTTTTTTCAACATGAGAAGATAAATTTCATGTCTTCAAGCCAATCTGTGATGTTCTTTTTATTATATAGACACATTCACAAACAAAAAGTACCCAAATTTATCAAAACAATTCATCAATATACTCACGAGTGAAGATGTTGAAAAATGTCATGGTTGTAGTTTTCCATGTCCTGGGTGCAGTTCGTATGGATTTCCCAGGAAAACACTCATATATATATATATATATATATATATATATATATATATATATATATATATATATATATATCTCCTTCTCACCCCCGGTGGGGGGGTGGTATCCATGTCATCCTCAAGCTCGGGTCCTCTACCAGAGGCCTGGGAGTTTGAGGGTTCTGCGCAGTATCTTCGATGTTCCTAGGACTGTGCTCTTCTGGACTGAGGCTTCAGATGTTGTTCCTGGGATTTGCTGGAGCCACTCTCCCAGTTTGGGGGTTACTGCCCCAAGTGCCCCCACTACCACGGGGACCACGCAACCCTTGACCTTCCACATCCGTTCCAGCTGCTCTTTCAACCCTTGATACTTCTCAAGTTTCTCATGTTCCTTCTTCCTGATGTTGGCATCAGCTGGGATCACCACATCTATCACCACCACCCTCTTCTGCTCTTTGTCCACCACCACTATGTCCGGTTGGTTAGCCAGGATCTGTTTGTCAGTCTGGAAGCTGAAGTCCCACAGAACCTTGGCCCTGTTTGCTCTCAGCCACCTTCTGTGGTATGGCCCATTGGGACTTGGGTACTTCTATTCCATACTGGTTGCAGATGTTCCTGTATACTATCCCAGCCACTTGGTTGTGCTTCTCCATGTACACTGATCCAGCTAGCATCTTACACCCTGGTACTATATGCTGGACTGTTTCAGGGGCTTCTTTGCACAGTCTGCATCTTGGGTCTGATCTACTCTGGTAGATCCTGGCCTCTATGGCTCTTGTGCTTATGGCCTGTTCTTGTGCTGCCATGATTAGTGCCTCTGTGCTGTCTGTCAGTCCTGCATTATCCAGCCACTGGTAGGATTTCTTGATATCAGCCACTTCCTCTATCTGACGGTGGTACATGCCATGTAGGGGTTTGTCCCTCCAGGTTGTCTGTTCCTCCTCCTCCTCTGCACTCTCATCACGGTTCTGCTGCCTGAGACATTCACTTAGCAGTTCATCCTTTGGGGCCATCTTTCTGATGTATTCTCGGATTTTCGATGTTTCATCCTGGACCGTGGTCTTGATGCTCACTAGCCCTCGGCCTCCCTCTTTCCGCTTAGTGTATAGTCTCAGGGTGCTGGACTTGGGGTGGAACCCTCCATGCATGGTGAGGAGCTTTCTAGTCTTGATATCTGTGGCTTCTATCTCCTCCTTTGGCCAGTTTATGATACCAGCGGGGTATCTGATGACTGGTAGTGCGTACATGTTGATGGCTTGGACCTTGTTCTTACCATTCAGCTGACTTTTCAGGACCTGCCTTACTCTCTGGATGTATTTGGCTGTGGTTGACTTCCTTGTGGCCTCTTCATGGTTTCCATTAGCCTGTGGGATGCCAAGGTACTTGTAGCTGTCTTGGATATCACCTATGTTGCCCTCTGGTAGGTCAATCCCCTCAGTCCGGATCATTTTGCCTCTCTTTGAGACCATCCGGCCACACTTGTCCAATCCGAATGACATCCCTATGTCATCGCTGTAGATCCAGGTGGTGTGGATCAGCGAGTGTATTTCTCGCTCGTTCCTGGCATACAGCTTGATGTCATCCATGTAGAGCGGGTGGCTGATTGTTGCCCCACTACGGAATCAGTACCCGTAGCCGCTCTTCGTGATGATCCGACTGAGGGGGTTCAGGCCTATGCAGAACAGCAGTGGTGATAGCGCATCTCCTTGGTATATGCTGCACTTGATGTTGACTTGGGCAATGGGTTTTGAGTTGGCCTCTAGGGTTGTCTTCCACATTTCCATTGAGTTCTGGATGAAGGTCCTTAGGTTCCTGTTGATCTTATACAGTTCCAGACATTCCAGTATCCATGTGTGTGGCATTGAATCGTAGGCTTTCTTGTAGTCAATCCAGGCAGTGCACAGGTTGGTCTGTCTCTTCTTACAGTCTTGGGAGACTGTTCTATCAACCAGTAGTTGGTGCTTGGCTCCTCTGGTGTTACTGCCAATTCCTTTCTGTGCCTCGCTCATGTATTGAGCCACATGCTTACTCATTTTTGCCACAATGATGCCTGACAGGGCCTTTCATGTTGTGCAGAGACAGGTAATTGGCCGGTAGTTGGATGGGGTGGGTCCCTTCTGGGGGTCCTTCATGATTAGGACTGTCCTGCCTTGGGTTAGCCATTCTGGACGGGTCCCATCCCTCAGCAGCTGGTTCATCTGTGCTGCTAGGCGTTCATGGAGTGCAGTTAGCTTCTTCAGCTAGTACGTATGGATCATATCGGGGCCTGGTGCTGTCCAGCTCTTCATCTTTGACACTCTTTCTTGGACGTCTGCCATTGAGCTGGTTACTGGTTCTTGTTCTGGGAGGTTGCTGTGGTCAGCTCTTAGGTCCACTAACCATTGGGCATCGGTGTTGTGTGATGCCTTTTTTTTTTCCCATCATTGATCCACTCAAGTTCGAGTTGGATATCATTGCCTCCTCCTCTTCTTTTCCTTCCTCATTGAGCTTGATAAGCTTGACACTGTTGTTGATGAGCTTGAACATGACTGTAAAGACCCAGTGTAGAATGGAAGAATCTTCTATAGTATAGGCCTGGGAGGGATGGTTCTTCCTGGGTGGAGGCTAACTTCTCCTTCCATCATAGTCTTCTCTCTTCAGTATACTTCCTTATTAAGGCCTCAAACGTCACCACTACAGTCGAGATTTGTGTCCATTGCTGTCAATCTTTGGCCAGAGACTCTAGCTGCTGAGGGGGAATTCCTTCTGCTGACATGGTGCGCTTAATCAGATCTTTTTACCACTTCAAGGGTCTCCCTCTGTGCCGCAATCCAATGGGAAGTTCACCAGAGAAAAGAAGCTTTGGCAGGCACTCATCCATTAGGACCAGGTGTCCAGTCTATCTGAGTTGTTGGCACAAGATGAGGGTCTCAACGGAGGGTTCATCATAGCATTATCATCTGTATACTGCAAATCCGAGACTGTGATCTGGAAGGTCTTCCTCTTGGACCTCAATCTGGTGAGATTGAACACATTGCTGTCCAACCTAGTAGAGACTTTCTGATTCGCATCCTCAGGGTTGTTGCTCAGAATCGTTGGAGTGCTGCAAGGTATATGGCAAAGAGGAGTGGGGCCAATGCATCACCTTGTTTCATGCCAGTCTTGATCGAAAATGGAGGAGATCTTGTACCTCAAAAAAGGACTTCTCCAGAAGTGTTGTTGTGAACTGTATAGATTACAGTGATGAATCTGGAGGAACTACTGTACTTCACAAGGATCTTCCATAAAGTTTCCCTGCAGATGGAGTCAAGAGTTCTCCAGGTCCCAAAATATAAAATGAATCAGTACCCGATGATCATAAGCCTTTTCTTGGAGTTGATGCACCACAAAAATCATATAAATTGATGAAAAAAGATCATATAAATTGATCCCACAGAAGAGCTACTGTCACACAAACTGCTGAAAAAGTTAATGCTGACTAAAACAGAAAGGTGTCAGCATTAACTTTTTCAGCAGTTTGTACTACAGTAGCTCTTCTGTGGGATTGGACCATATGGTGCTCTATGCATTTCAGTGAGCCTTTGACACCCATGACCCTGTTGCCAGTTCACTGGTTGTCCTTCTGTGGACCACTTTTGGTAGGTACTAACCACTCCATACTGGGAACACCCCACAAGATATGCCATTTTGGAGATGCTCAGACCCAGTCATCTCACCAACACAATTTGGCTGTTGTCAGAGTCACTCAGATGCTTATGTTTGCCCATTTGTCCTGCTTCCACACATCAACTTCAAGAACTGACTGTTCTCTTGCTGCCTAATATATCCCACAACTTGACGAGTGCCACTGTAATGAGATAATCAGTGTTATTCATTTCACCTCTCAGTGGTCATCATGTTATGGCTGATCACACACACACACACACACACACACACACACACACACACACACACACACACGTCATGCAAAGCTAGAAAAAAGCCCTTCATCAATGAGAAGCAAAGAAGGTTTGCTGAAGACCAGGCTGAGGTTTGCTAAAGACCATTAGGACTGGACTGTAGAGGACTGGAGTAAGGTCATCTTCTTTGATGATTCCAATTTTCAGCTTTTCCCATCACCTTGTCATCTAATGGTTAGTCGTCTAATGGAGACCTGGAGAGGCCTACAAGCAACATTGTCTTGCACCCATTGTGAAATTTGGTGGAGGATCAGTGATGATCTGGACGTGCTTCAGCAAGGCTGGAATGGGGCAGATTTTTGTTTGCTAAGGACACATTAATCAAGCCATGTACAAGGTTATCCTGGAAGAAAACTTGCTTCCTTTTGCTCTGACAATGTTTCTTGACTCTGGGGATTGGGTTTTCCAGCAGGACAATGCTCCATGCTACACAGCCAGGTCAATCAAGGTGTGGATTGAGGACCACAAGATCAAGACCCTGTCATGGCCAGCCCAATTTCCAGATCTGAACTCCATTGAAAACCTTTAGAATGTGATAAAAAGAAAGATGGATGGTCACAAGCCATCAAAGAAAGTTGAGCTGATTGAATTTTTGCACCAGGAATGGCATAAAATCACCCAAATGTATTGTGAGAGACTGGTGGAGAGCATGCCAAGACATATGAAAGCTATGATTAAATGTCAAGGTTATTCCACCAAATATTGATTTCTGAACTCATCCTAAGTTCAAACATTAATATTGTGTTGTTTAAAATTGAATGTGATCTTGATTTCTATGCATTATTCAGGGTCTGAAAACACTTCATATTTTTTGGTATTTTGACCAGTTGTCATTTTCTGCAATTAAATGCTTTCAGTGACAATATTTTATATGGAATTTGGGGGAAATGTTGTCAGTAGTTTATGGAATAAAACAAAATGGAATAAAACAAAATGAAATTAAAGCATTTTCTCAGTCTTAGACTGTTGTGTAGTTTTACTTCAGTGTCTCTGTAGTTCTTTAATTCCACATTAAAGTGACTAGATTATTTTGGGGGGAAATTTTTGTGAGTACCGAAAAAAAGCTTAAAGCACATTTACCTCTAATTATATTATCTGTGTTGTTTAACTGACTCTCTTCACCTCTGTACAGTTGGGAATTACTTCATATACAGTTCATTAACAACTTAATTTTTATAGGGAATCCTAAAGCTGTGGTGTCCATAAAGCCTGATACACATGTGTACAGAGGAGAGAGAGGAGTTACCCTCAGATGTGACATACAGGGAGGAGGAGACATTGAGTGGACATTCAGCTGGTACAAGAATAATAACAGACTCTCTACAGATGCAGATGATAAAGACAGCACAATGCAGGAGTTCAGTATCAGGTTTGTTATTGACTCTGACAGTGGTGACTACACCTGCAGAGGACAGAGAAGTGACTCTCAGAGCTCAGAAATCAGTGATGCTGTTCCACTGATTGTATCAGGTGAGTGTGTGGCAATAACATCTGGAATTTTTTGTTTTGTGCTTGCTGTCATGCCATTCCCTCCTTTCTGCGTGCACTGCACAGTGTCCGGCACGTATTAGCACTTCCATGTTTCTGTTTTGGTTTGATTACTCTCCATTCACTCCTATCTTGTCATTGGTTTATTGCCTTGGTGTGTCATTATTGTGTTTGCCTGTTTTCAGTTACCTTTTGATTAGTTTAAACCCACCTTTTTCTTTGTCTTATTGTGAAAGTTATATTCTGACTTTTGACTGCTGTGTCTGAGCCCTTTCCCCCCTGGTTTGCCTTGGTTTCCCCCTGTTTTCTGTTTGTTTTCCCCTTGTTTTCACCTAGCTTCCCCCTAGTTTTCTGTTGGTTTTCACCTGCTTTCCCACTGTTTTTACTTGATTTTGCTCTGGTTTCCCCGTATTTCCCCCTGGTTTTTGCCTGATTTTCCACTAGTTTGTCCCTAGTTTTGCATTGGTTTTCACCTGGTTTCCTACTGGTTTTCCCTTGGTTTTGCCCTGGTTTACCCACATTTCCCCACTGGTTTTTGCCTGATTTCCCACTGGTTTTCCTGTAGCTTTCTGTTGGTTTCCCCATTGTTTTCAACTAGTCTCCCATTGATCTTCCCCTGGTTTCCCCGTGTTATCAACTGTTTACTGTTTAGTATTCCATGTGCTCTGGTGGACAGAGTTTGTGATGTGTGGACAGCAAGATTGAAAGCTAAAGTAAAGCAGTTGAGTGTGTGTTTATCAGGGAGCTATTCACTCTTCTGTGTGAGATACACACTAGTGTATACAGGTGTTTCCACTTATTTAGCAAACATTCCTAATGCCCGTCAGTCTGATAAAGGTGTTTATACCTGTATGGAAGCACAGTTAGAAGTGCAAGCATACTATTAATATTAAATTGTGGTACAGTTGTTAGGGGTGGTGGAGGTGTGGTGAGATAGGATCCAAAAGCAGAACTAGAGACCAGAGGTTTAAGCTGTGACACGTGGAATGTGGGTGCATGCGTTGCATGGTGAGTGGTAGTGCCAGTCTTACGGAACATGGGTTGATAATCTTTTTGATGAGGAAGGGTCCTAGGTACTTGGGAGCCAGCTTGAGGGAGATGGTTCTGAATGGCAGATGGCGTGTGGCGAGCATGACTCGTTGCCCCACCCGGTAAGTGGGCGCCTTAGAGCGGCATTTGTCAGCCTGCCTCTTGGATGCTAGGGTATGGTGACCTCCTCCTCTTGGTTGGGGAAGAGTGGTGGTTGGTAACCTAGGAAGCACTGGAAGGGTGAGAGACCTGTTGCAGATGAAGGAAGAGTGTTATGAGCATACTCAATCCAGGGTAGGTACTTACTCCAAGAACTGGCATCCCTGGACACCATGCACCTGAGTGTAACCTCCAAAGCCAGTTCTCCCGTTCTGCCTGGCCGTTGGTCTGTGGGTGGAAGCCTGAGGTGAGACTACAGGTGGCCCCGATGCGTTTGCAGAAAGCCCTCCAGAACTGTGCAGTGAACTGAGGACCCCGGTCAGAAACGATGTCGGTGGGTAGTCCATGTAGGCGGAAAACGTGGTGGACGAGTAATTCTGCAGTTTCTTTGGCTGAGAGGAGCTTGGGCAGAGGAATTAAATGGATGGTCTTGGAGAAATGGTCAATGACAGTGAGGATGCATGTGTTGCCACCTGATTTGGGGAGTCCTGTGACCAAGTCCAGGGCAATGTGAGACCAAGGTCGATGTGGAGTCGGGAGGGGTCTTAGCAAGCCGGCAGGAGGTCAATTGGTTGTCTTGTTCCGGGACCATGTGTTGCAGGCTGCCACAAACTCCTGGACATCCTCCTTGATGGATGGCCACCAAAAGTGCTGCTGAATGAGTGCCAGGGTTCAGGCGGCTCCCGGATGACAGGCCAGCTTGGAGCCATGACCCCACTGCAGCACCTGGGTTCACACCAGACAGGGAACAAACAGATGGTTAGGAGGAATGTTGTTGGGGTTACCTTCACCGGGGTCCTGCTCCAGGGCCTTCTGCATGAGCATCTCAACCTCTAGAATGGCGGCTCCCACCAGGCAGCATGGAGGAAGGATGGTCTCGGGCGGCTTAGACTCTTCTTGGTGGGAAGAGAACATCCTGGACAGGGTGTCAGGTTTGCCATTCTTGGAGCCTGGGCGGTAGGAGATCAAGAAGTTGAACCGGTAGAAGAAGAGAGACCAACGGGCTTGATGGGAATTAAGGCATTTGGCGGACTTGAGGTACTCCAGATTCTTATGGTCAGTCCAGACTAGGAAGGGGAACTCCGAACCCTCAAGCCAGTGCCTCCACTCCTCCAAGGCTAGTTTAACAGCCAGTAGTTCTCAGTCACCGATGTTGTAATTCCGTTCAGCTGGGGATAGCTGGCGGGAGAAGAAGGCACATGGGTGGACCTTGTCGTCACTGGCCATCTGGGATAGTATAGCTCTGACCCCTGACTCAGAAGCATCGACCTCGACAATAAACTGTTTGATAGGATCGGGTATGGTGAGAATGGGTGCTGTGGTAAACCTGTGCTTGAGCATAGAAAAGGCTTTCTCTGCTTCCTCCCCCCACTTGAATTGGGTCTTGGTCAAGGTCAGGGCTGAGAGAGGTCTGGCCACCATGCTGAAGTTGCGAATGAAGCACCTGTAGAAGTTGGCGGATCCTAGGAAGTGCTGGAGCTCTCATCTCGAAGATGGGGTGGGCCAATTGGCAACTGCCTCGAGCTTGAGGGGGTCCATCTGGATCCTTGCTGGGGAGATGATGAATCCCAGAAATGAGACAGAGCTCTGGTGAAATTCACTCTTTTCTGCCTTGATGAACAACTTGTTCTCTAGCAGGCGCTGGAGGACCAGCCGGACGTGACCCTGATGTTCCTCCAGGGAGCAGGAGAAGATCAGGATGTCATCCAGGTACACAAAAATGAAGATGTTTAGGAAGTCCCTTAAGACGTCGTTAACGAGTGCCTGGAAGACTGCGTGTGTGTTGGTCAGGCCGAAAGGGACCACGAGGTACTCATAGTGACCAGTGGCAGTGTTAAAGGCCATCTTCCACTCATCCCCCTCCCTGATCCTAACAAAACGGTATGCATTGCATAGATGTAGCTTGGTGAATAACTTGACTCCCTGGAGTAGTTCAAAGGCCGTGGTCTTGAGTGGTAGAGGGTAGCGGTTCTTGACCGTGATGGCGTTGAGACCCCGATAGTCAATGCAGGAGTGGAGCGACTTGTCCTTCTTTTCCATGAAGAAGAATCCCGCCCCTGCTGGGGAAGAGGAAGGATGGATGATCCCAGCTGCCAAAGATTCAGAGATGTACTTCTCCATGGCTTGCCTTTCGATGGAAGAGAGAGAGTGGAGTCATCCTTTGGGTGGTGCAGTCCTGGGTAGGAGGTCAATTCCACAGTCATAGGGTCTGTGAGGAGGGAGGGACACTGCTCGGGTCTTGCTGAAAACAAGTTTGAGATCCAGATATTCGAAAGGCATGTGAGAGAGGTCAAGGAACTTGCTGGCTGAAGGCTGCAGTGGTTTGGCGGGAGGCAGAGAGGAGTTCAGACAGGAAGCTAGGCAGGACTGGCAACAGCCTAGGATGGTGTTGTCAGCCCAGTTATGGTGGGGGTTGCGCTGCATTAACCATGGTAATCCTAGGACGATGGGTACATGGGGGTTGTTCATGACATGAAGCTGGATGGTTTCTGAGTGGTTACCGGAAATCCTTAGGGTGAGAGGGATGGTAAGGTGGGTGATGTTGGTCAAGTCGGTGGCATTAAGTGTCAGGACAGTGAGAGGGACGTCAAGAGCAAGTAGTGGGATTCCCAGACGCTTAGCAGTGGCGGAGCAGATCAGGTTCCTGTCTGCCCCTGAGTCGATGAGGGCCTGGAGGTGGTGATGCTGGTTGTCACGGATAATGATGACAGGAAATAATGGATGATTAGCGGGGGACTTGGTGGGCTCATCCTTTTAGCAGGCAGGCTCGACAGATGTGTCCCAGCTGACGGCAGTAGAAGCAGGCCCCCATGCTCCGCCAGTGATGTCGTTTCTCCGCTGACACCCGAACCCGGTCTACCTGCATGGGTTCGACGGACACGGCGGGAGGTGGAGAGGAGGTGAATCTGGGGCAGTTCTTCTCTCTCCTCCATTGCTGGATCCGAGCATCGATGCCGTTGGCGAGGTCCATGAGGCTGGAGAGGTCTGATGGCAGTTCCCGCGATACCAATTCGTCCTTGATGGCATCGGACAAGCCGTGCAGGAAAGCATCGATCTGAGCATTCTCGTTCCAACCGCACGAAGCCACCAACGTCCGGAACTTGATGATGTAATCTGAGGTAGACCGGAACCCCTGCCGCAGCTCCATGAGCTCTCTGGCCACCTCCCGCCCAGACAGAGAGCGGTCGAAAGTTTGCCTCATCTCCTCGGAGAAATCCTTGAAACTGGAACAAAAAGGTGCATTGGCATCCCAGACTGCTGTTCCCCACTCTCTAGCCTTGCTGATGAGGAGCGTTATTGTATATGCTACCCAGGAGCATTCTGTGGGGAAGGCCAGAGGTTGCAGTTCTAGGATTAAAGAACATTGAGGCAAAAATGATCTGCAAGTACCTGGTTCTCCATTGTAGGTCTGAGGTGCTGGAAGTCTCGGTTCGTGGAGAAAGGCAGTGGCAGGAGCTGAAGTAGGAGATGGCTGAGCAGGGGTAGGCACATCTTGACAGTGCTGCATCTGCGTGGTGAGAATGTTGAGTGCGTTGGATAGGGTGGCGAGTTCTGGGTAATTTGTTCTAGGTCTTGTTGGTGGGTCCTGAGGAGAGTCCCTTGCTGCTGTATAGCCGTTCTCGGATGAGTCAGTTCTGCTGGATCCATGTTGGCCAGAACGTACTGTTAGGGGTGGTGGAGGTGTGGTGAGATAGGATCCAAAAGCAGAACATGACTCAGACAGTAATCCAATAAATGAGGTGGTTTTAATCCAGGAAAAAAGTAGCAAAAATAGTCCATGTAAAAAAGGAGACAAAAACTTGACAAAACAAATGAGGCAGACAAGGACATGAAAGACACTAGTGCAAAAAACCATGAACAAGAAAAAGCTAGTGCAAAAAACCATGAAGAAAGGGAAAAACACTGGAGAGAAAAAAACATGAAAAAGCATTAAGGCACAGAAACGGCTAGGGAAAACAAACGAGACGTTCTGGCAAAAACAGAGTCTGAGAACGGCCTATTTATACACAGTAGGGATGGCGAAAACTAAAAAAAATCTTGATCGACCACCGAGCCTCATTAGCTGGTTAAAGTCAGTTAACCTATGAGTTTACAGGGATGCAAACGTTTTCGCGGAAGCTGCGCAAATGTGCGCAGCTTTCTGATTTAAGTCAAGTCAAGTCAAGTTTATTTGTATAGCGCTTTTAACAATAAACATTGTCGCAAAGCGGCTTTACAGAATTTTAACGACTTAAAACATGAGCTAATTTTGTCCCTAATCTATACCCAATGAGCAAGCCTGTGGCGACGGTGGCAAGGAAAAACTCCCTCAGACGACATGAGGAAGAAACCTCGAGAGGAACCAGACTCAAAAGGGAACCCATCCTCATTTGGGCAACAACAGACAGCCTGACTATAATATTAACAGTTTTAACATGAGGACAGTTTCGTTGATGTTATAGCTCTTCATTGATGGAAACTTGAGTGCAAAACTGTTCATGATAACTGCAGTCCTAAAGTTAGCAAGACAACTGTAGTCCTCAGCTATAAAAGCATGACTGTAAGAGTCCAGAGCATCCTCCAGGTATAACCCTCAACTATCCTCATGGGGCCATCCTTCACAGGAGCAATGCGATAAAACTCCGACCAGACACAAGGCACCAGGATGGACCAAGCAGGCCCGAGGGGCAGAAGAGGCCAGCATCTCAATCCCAGGACCAGCATGTAACTCAGAGGGACAGATTGGGGGGGGGGAAGAGAGAGAGAAAGAAAACACATGTTAGGTATTTACTGTTTTCTTCTCATACTTCCTATGTTTCATGGACTGTAACGGCATTTGCTTATTTAGTAATTTTAATCCAGAATTTACTCTGATGAAATTATTCAGACACTCCAACGCCCCCCCTAAAAAAAAAATTGTATCTGCACGATTCAGCCGTGAAAAAGGCGGCATCTGCGCCTTTAGTTTGTGTGGAGAGATATGATCTGCAAAAACATGCATTGTTGGCTACAGACTGAAACATACTTTCAGAATGCACTGGCCAAGGCAGGACTAAACTCGATGTGCCTTCTAATAATAATAATAAAAAAAAAAACAGAATAGTAATTTGTAAGCTAAAAAGCCTGTGTCTACACTTTTCTTTCACCGAGTGGCAGCGGGAGGGCGGGACATGACTGAATGGGTGTTTCTGATTTGTCAGCTGTCTTTAACTGGGGTGGGAGGGCGGGACATGACTGAATGGGTGTTTCTGATTTGTCAGCTGTCTTTAACTGGGGCGGGAGGGCGGGACATGACTGAATGGGTGTTTCTGATTTGTCAGCTGTCTTTAACTGGGGCGGGAGAGCGAGACATGACTGAATGGGTGTTTCTGATGTGTCAGCTGTCATCCTTACACCACATGGCATGCCCCAAGCATTTACAACACAGAATTCCAGGTTCTCCGCTCCAAAATCGGCAGCTTCAAAACGATTGATTTATTTTTTTTTAACCGACAACCAAAAAAAAATTAACCGGTTGACGTTGATTCGGGCGGCATGGTGGTGTAGTGGTTAGCGCTGTCGCCTCACAGCAAGAAGGTCCGGGTTCGAGCCCCGTGGCCGGCGAGGGGCCTTTCTGTGCGGAGTTTGCATGTTCTCCCCGTGTCCATGTGGGTTTCCTCTGGGTGCTCTGGTTTCCCCCACAGTCCAAAGACATGCAGGTTAGGTTAACTGGTGACTCTAAATTGACCGTAGGTGTGAATGTGAGTGTGAATGGTTGTCTGTGTCTATGTGTCAGCCCTGTGATGACCTGGCGACTTGTCCAGGGTGTACCCCGCCTTTCGCCTGTAGTCAGCTGGGATAGGCTCCAGCTTCTCTGCGACCCTGTAGAACAGGATAAAGTGGCTAGAGATAATGAGATGAGATGAGACGTTGATTCGGTCAACCACCGGTCAAACGGTCATTGGTTAACATCCCTAATACACAGCAGTGAAAACCAGGAAGTGAGTTCAGGGGAGAAGGAATTCCTGTCTCGGATCCAGATCAGCTCTGGCGTGAGAGATCCATAATCTCCGGAGTGGATGTCCGGGGCAGAGCATGACACAATTAAGAAAACAATGTACCATGTATGTCTGAAACTGAAGGGCTGAAATGAACACTGAAAGCAATCATCTTCACTTAATTACAGTGTACGGAACAGTGTAAGTACTGCATAGATTTAATAACAAATACGAATTATGTAGCACCCCCTAGCTGGCCTGGCTTTGTGTTGGAGTGCGCTCCCCGAATCCATGTGTGGCGAGAGAGCTCTCTCTCTAGAGTTAACTCATACACTAATTTAGGTGCATTAGTTTAATTTAGCATCTAATTTAGCATCTACCTTTTCTTTGCACTCACAAAGAACAGTTAAACAACCATGCTTCTGACTGTAGGTCCATCCTCTCACATGAACTCGGCCCAAAGCTTTGGTCATTTCCATCGTTGCTTCAATCTGGGCGATCTCAATCCCTTCCGGAACCAGTACGACAAGGGAATGTGCTTCGTCCAGTCCTTCTCCACGGCACCATTCTTTGAGCTCCTTAACTAAACCTGTGTGCCTACTTGTAGTCTCCGTGTTTACTTAAGGTTTGGTATTTCTTCAATAAAGATTCTTATTTTCTTTAAGTTGCTAAAAAATGCTAATATGACACTAAAAGTACCTGTTCACTTGTTATTACTACTTAATTACCTAATTGCACTAATTAACTAGATCTCGGACAAGCCCCCATTTTATGTAGCGCCCCCTAGCTGGCCTGGCTATGTGTTGGAGTACGATCCCTGAATCCATGTGTGGCGAGATCTCTCTCTGGAGTTAACTAATGCACTAATTTAGGTAATTAGGAATCACTTACAATGTTACTGTTGGAACTAATCAGTGGTACTAATCATAGCACTAGGCGACCTTCAATAACCCTTTAACATAATACAAATGTCAAATTAATGAAGAAACCTTGAAATCCAGTCTCTTTTTTAATGTATCGTAAACACTTTGCATGAATTATGTACCTCAACTGAGTGTTAACCTTTTTAGAATTTTCACACTTTTTACCCTTTACACCTTTAAACTTAGTATTCAATGTTACTACTGTATGAATTACCCAAATAAAATATGCACATATGCACCAAAACATAAAGTTTAACTATGTACTTAAAATTAGATTTAACTATATACATTCAAGTGATGTGCTTCAAAACACAAAATATTATTTTTTCTTTTCAGTTCAGTTTTTTCAAAATAGTTCAGTTCACTTTCAATTGCAATTCAACTCAAAAGTTTCACTTCAGTAGCGATAGCAAAAATTAAACCCCTAGGCTAAACCTTATCCTAAAGCCAGCAGTTTATAAACCTAAACTGAAATATTACCAAATAAACGAAAACGCAAAGGGTACCCAACCAAAGCAAGGTGTCAGTCAGAAAGAGATGCAGGCCTGTAGTGTGGCTTGGGAGCGGAGAGACCTAAAACAACATGGCCGCTTCATGCCATGGCGCATGAAATAAAACTCACTGCTGCTGTCGCTGTCGTCATCGCCATCAGCCTCTCGGTAGCCTCGCAGGACTGGCGGTGCTGGAGGAAACAGACATCGTCATCACAGCCAAACGAATGTGCCTCCGAGGATCGGAATCCGCTGGTCTGATCACTGAAGTAGGGCCAGGCAGGCCACTCGCTTGCACAGTCCAAGTAGAACTCCAACAAGCTAAGTCGGGTTGACTAGCACGCACGGTATCCTCGCGGGAAACTTTTAGCCAAAGTATTCCATATAAATTGCATGTAACACTACTATGCTCAGGCAGAATGTCCATACGCGACTCACTGTCCGTTTGTCACTAAACATTTACCCTTACATACATAAAATTAGCGTTTTGCCAACTCTACAGTTCACCAGTGTCACTGGGTAACTGCTTACTCATCTTTCGTTCTCTCCCACTTGCTTTTCTCCTCCCCACCACCACTTCCTGTTCCTTCTCGACCTCCAACCCCAACTCTGATTGGCCAACATAACAGGTAAGTGCTTTACAAACTTAATTCTTTTCACATGTACACATAGTTTTCACAGTTTTAACATAATAACATTCACATTTTAAAAGTTAATAAACAAAATAAATATGAAAATAAAAGTATCACTTAGGCGGCACGGTGGTGTAGTGGTTAGCGGTTAGCGCTGTCGCCTCACAGCAAGAAGGTCCTGGGTTCGAGCCCTGGGGCCGGCGAGGGCCTTTCTGTGTGGAGTTTGCATGTTCTCCCCGTGTCTGCATGGGTTTCCTCCGGGTGCTCCGGTTTCCCCCACAGTCCAAAGACATGCAGATTAGGTTAACTGGCGACTCTAAATTGACCGTAGGTGTGAATGTGAATGGTTGTCTGTGTCTATGTGTCAGCCCTGTGATGACCTGGCGACTTGTCCAGGGTGTACCCCGCCTTTTGCCCGTAGTCAGCTGGGATAGGCTCCAGCTTGCCTGCGACCCTGTAGAAGGATAAAGCGGCTAGAGATAATGAGATGAGATAAGATGAGAAGTATCACTTAGAAATTCAATAACCCCAAATTCCCACAGGGCTACAATTAGTTACAAATGTTATGAATTTTAAAAATAATTACTTCATGTATAAATCATTCAGAAACAAGGTAAGTATTCCCATCATATTTCCACAATCACTAAGAGAATAATTAGCAGCCAGGTGTTCCTAATGAAACCTGGAACAAGATCAGTGAATCATCAAGTGTAACTACCTCTATAAAAGCAGGACTTTTTGTAATTTGGTGTTCTGAAGCACTTTGGTGTGTATCTACATCATGCCATGAAGAAAGGATCTCAGTCATGACCCCAGAGAAGTAACTGTTGCTGCTCATCAATCTATGATGAGGGTTATAAGGCCATCTCCAAACAATCTGAAATTCACCCTTCTATAGTTAGAATGACTATTTACAAATGAAGAGCCTTCAAAATAGTCACCATTCTTCCCAGGGGTGTGCATCCTGGCAAAAAGAGTGGCAAGGGAAAAGTCCCTTCTCTCCAAAAAGAATACAGCAGCATGACTTTGGTTTACAAAACTGCATCTAAACAAACCACAAAGGTTCTGGAACAATATCATTTGAACTGATGAGACAAAAGTGGAGAAGTTTGGTCATCATGCACAGTGCCAAGTCTGGCAAAAACCAAACAGTGTATTACCACAAATACTTCATACAAACTGTCAAGCATGGTGGTGGAGGGGTAAGCTTGTTTATCAGCCACAGGACCTGGGAAGCTTGCAATCACTGAGACAACAATGAACTCCACTTGATACCAGAATATTCTTGAGACAAATGTGAAGTCATGCAACATGATCCCAACCACAGCAGCAAATTGATATCTGAATGGTTAAAGAAGACAAAAATTAAGGTGCTTGAATGTCTGAGTCAAAGTTCAGACCTCAACCCCATTGAGATGCTCTGGTGGGATCTTAAAAGAGCTGTGCATAAACGAATGCCCTCACACATCAGTGACATGAAGCAACATTAAAAGTGGGCCAAAATTTCTCCAAAACAATGTGAGGGACTGATAAACAGAAAAAAAAATACTTCAAGTTATTGTTGCAAAAGGTGGTTCTACATGTGACTGAATTATAGGGCATATAGAAATATGTTGTGTTGTCACCTGAGGTTATTTGTTTGCTTATAGAAGTTAGCGAAGACAACACAGATGTCTTTTTTTCCCAGCTGCAAAAAAAAAATAATAACAATTGTTTATGAATGTTGGTTTAGTTTGTTTGGGGGAAAGAATAACCACATATAGAAATATGTTGTGTTGACACCTGAGGTTATTTGTTTGCTTATAGAAGTTAGTGAAGACAACACAATTGTTATTTAGGCCTGATAACTAAAAACATTAAATTGAAGGAGGGTGTACTTTCTTTTTCCCATGACCAGGGCTCGAAATTAACTTTTTTTCTTTGTGTCCCCCAGTGGTCCCGAATTCTGTGTTGTATTGTCCCGAATGGAAGCAATAGTGTCCCCATTTTTTTCTCTCTGAAATAACCAGTGGTTAATATTATCATATGAAGTTACTATTATATTTGTAACTATGCAATTTTGAACCCTTTATATCATTTTTACAATAAGTCACAAGACACAAGCGACACATGTCCAATACATCATCTACTTCAAAATTACAGTTATTGCATTTTCAGTTTATTAAACTTTGGCGATCTCACTGTATGAATAGATACCCGTTTATTTAACGGGGCCAACTAGCTCATTCAGAAAATGTTTCAACTCCCTACATCTGCAGTACACTTTAGTTGAGAATCAGACCCCTTTTATGTTCATTTCATCTACTTATACCTTGAATATCTGTTGGCACTTATAAGGCCAACTTATAATTTTCACCATTACCGTTATCCATTTTTATGAACTTTCCGTTATCCATTACCGTTATCCATTTTCATGAACTTTCCGTTATCCATTACCGTTATCCATTTTTATGAACTTTCCGTTATCCATTTTTATGAACTTTCCGTTATCCATTTTTATGAACTTTCCGTTATCCATTTTATGAACTTTCGCTGCCGGGTGCAAATGTTAGCAACATCAGCATAGTGGCAGGTCCGAGCCTAGCTGTGCTGCTGACTGACTAAACTTTCTGAACTAGAAAGACACCAAGAAAACTCACTTATTCTGTTGAACGGTATCTTCCGTCAATATCATCCACATCATTCCTGTTGTATTTTATAACGTGTCTAACAGTGTTCATTAAGTTCATTCAGTTGCTAGCGTTGCCTGCAGACCAGGCGATGACACTTTGGATCCTGAAGGTCCCGGAGACGTTATGTCTGGGCTTTCAGTTTCTTCCCCGCGGTCGGTCCGCTTCAACCACTTCAGCATTTTTGTTCTGGCAAGAGTCGGCGCAGCGTGTGCGGTAGCAATTCCATTCCAAGTCCATATAATGCGGACTCCGGCCGAAGATTCTAGAACAGAATGCGCTGCTCTGTAGCCTACGGATGCAGGTGCATCGAAAGTGTAGCTACTATGTATTTTTCGCTGTTAACGTTTTAAAATTAAAATTGACAAATTAGGTGAATGTCTACGTATGTGTTACGGCTTTGTAAATAATATTAATGTAGAACTTTTTTTCTAGATCTATTTTTTTCCATTGTCCCGGGATTGTCCCAGATATGATAATTTTGTGTCCCGATGACATTTTTTATGGTCCCCGGGACATCGGGACACCGTTAGTTTCGAGCGCTGCCCATGACTATTTGTAACTAAAAACCAGAGGCCCACAACCTGTTGTCAAGTCATATTTGCCACTACATAAAACAATTTCATAAAATATGATATAAAAGCATCACAAAAACTATCTCTAGAGTGGTGCTTGAAAGTTTGTGAACTCTTTAGAATTGTATATATTTCTGCATAAATATGATCATTAGATTTTCACATAAGTCCTAAAAGTGGATAAAGAGAACCCAGTTAAACAAATGGGACAAAAATATTATACTTTGTCATTTATTTATTTATTGAGGGAAATGATCCAATATTACATATCTGTGAGTGGCAAAAGTATGCGAACCTTTGCTTTCAGTATCTGGTGTGACCCTCTTGTGCAGCAATAACTGCAACTAAACGTTTCCAGTAACTGTTGATCAGTCCTGCACACCGGCTTGGAGGAATTTTAGCCCGTTCCTCCGTACAGAACAGCTTCAACTCTGGGATGTTGGTGGGTTTCCTCACATGAACTGCTCGCTTCAGGTCCTTCCACAACATTTTGATTGGATTAAGGTCAGGACTTTGACTTGGCCATTCCAAAACATTAACTTTATTATTCTTTAACCATTCTTTGGTAGAATGACTTGTGTGCTTGGGGGCGTTTTCTTGCTGCATGACCCACCTTCTCTTGAGATTCAGTTCATGGACAGATGTCCTGACATTTTCCTTTAGAATTTGCTGGTATAATTCAGAATTCATTGTTCCATCAATGATGACAAGCCGTCCTGGCCCAGATGCAGCAAAACAGGCCCAAACCATGGTACTACCACCACCATGTTTCACAGATGGGATAAGCTTCTTATGCTGGAATGCAGCGTTTTCCTTTCTCCAAACATAACGCTTCTCATTTAAACCAAAAAGTTCTATTTTGGTCTCATCCGTCCACAAAACATTTTTCCAATACCCTTCTGGCTTGTCCACGTGATCTTTAACAAACTGCAGATGAGCAGCAATACTCTTTTTGGAGAGCAGTGCCTTTCTCCTTGCAACCCTGCCATGCACACCATTGTTGTTCAGTGTTCTCCTGATGATGGATTCATGAACATTAATATTAGCCAATGTGAGAGAGGCCTTCAGTTGCTTAGACGTTACCCTGGGGTCCTTTGTGACCTCCTGACTATTACACGCCTTGCTCTTGGAGTGATCTTTGTTGGTCGACCACTCCTGGGGAGGGTAACAATGGTCTTGAATTTCCTCCATTTGTACACAATCTGTCTGACTGTGGATTGGTGGAGTCCAAACTCTTTAGAGATGGTTTTGTAACCTTTTCCAGCCTGATGAGCATCAACAACGCTTTTTCTGAGGTCCTCAGAAATCTCCTTTGTTTATTCCATGATACACTTCCACAAACATGTGTTGTGAAGATCAGACTTTGATAGATCCCTGTTCTTTAAATAAAACAGGGTATCCATTCACACCTGATTGTCATCCCATTGATTGAAAACACCTGACTCTAATTTCACCTTCAAATTAACTGCTAATCCTAGAGGTTCACATACTTTTGCTACTCACAGATATGTAATATTGGATAATTTTCTTCAATAAATAAATGACCAAGTATAATATTTTTGTCCCATTTGTTTAACTGGGTTCTCTTTATCTACTTTTCGGACTTGTGTGAAAATCTGATGTTGTTTTATGCTACAATAATTTAAAGGAATTTGGAAACGTTAACTTAAATGAAAAATTACAGTGGAGAATAGAGCTACAGTGGTGCTTGAAAGTTTGTGAACCCTTTAGAATTTTATATTTCTACACAAATATGGCTGTGTTATCTGTTGTCATTCTGCAACAGGTTTAATAATAAAGGCTACAGGTTGTGTAATTCAGACATGTAGTTACACTCATCTAAAGACTTACTGTAAATTGTTTTATATCCATGGTTAGTATTTGTAACAAGTTGACATTAGACAGATGTTTGACAAGTCTGTTATTATGTATAATGTAAAGATTTATAGTATATGTAAAGATTTATAGAATTATGTGTAGATTTATAATTTTGTAATTTTTTGTGTAACAGAGAGACCACGACCAGTGCTGAGTGTATCTCGACAGAGCTGGCTGACTGAAGGAGACTTAGTGACTTTAAGCTGTGAGATTGCAAACTCCTCTGCAAATTGGACATTCAAATGGAACTTAGTTTATCCTTACAGAGAAATAAAAGACAGTCAGGGCTACATCATGACTGGAGACTCCTACACTCTCAGTCCTGCTGCTCTTAATCACACAGGAATTTATAGGTGTAGAGCGGAGAGGGGAGAACTTTTTCGCACATATGACAGCGATCGACAGCCACTGTGGATCACTGGTGAGGAAAAATAACTGTTCTGTTGGAGTGTTGAATATAGTATATGTGTCAATGAAATATCAGATATGGAGAATTGCAGCACATTACAGAACCTGTAATTTACCTATAAACTAGTAGTGTAGCAACAATAGGTTTACAATAAGTTTAGTATCAGGAGGCAGCAGGGTGTTTTGTCATCTGACTGCCTCAGAGAAATAATTGTTGCAGTCTACTGGTGGTGGCTCCTATACATTATGTCACATGGCAGCAGAGTAAAGAGTCCATGGGATGGGTCAGAGGGATTATCCACAATACTGTTGGCTTTGCAGATGCAGTGGTTGTAGTATGAAGTGTTGATGATGGGTAGAGCATCTCCAATGATCTTTTCAGCTGTTCTCACAATCTGCTGTAGGGTCTTATGGTTGAAAACGGTGCATTTCCTATACAACATGGTGATACAACTGGGCAGGATACTCTCTATTATCCCTCTATAGAAGGTAGTGAAGATGGGAGGGGGCAGTTGGCACTCCTCAGCCTCCACAGAAACTTGAGGCACTGCTGGTCCTTCTTAACTAGGCAGGTGGTGTTGAGGTGGTCCAGAATAGGCACCCCATCATGTGCACACCAAGAAACTTGGAGCTTTTGATATATCTTATCTGCACAGTTTTTCTGTTCATATGCAGTGGTGAGTGGTCTACTCATGTCTCCCTGAAGTAGACAATAATCCCTTCAGTCATATCAACATTAAGAGGTAGATTTGTTGTTTCAACACCATTCTGTAAGCTGGTTCAGCTCCCCCAGTATGCTAACTAATTGTTGCTGATGACAACTGTAGTGTCATTAGCAAACTTCATGATGTGACTTGAACTGTACTTTGAAACACAGCCATGAGTCAGCAGTGTAAATGGCAGTGGACTAAGCAGATGGTGGTGGTGCTGGAGGCCATGTTGCTGATCCTAATGGACTGGGGTATCTTGGTCAAAAGATCCAGTTCAAATAGCACTGTTTAATTAAAAGAGGTGTAAATGTGTTAATTTCACATAATGCCAGATAAACACAGTTATAATGTTCTCTGTTTAAGGTGAATCTCCTCCAGTCTCTTTGATCGTCAATCCCAGCAGAACTCAACACTTTACAATAGACTCTGTCTCACTGAGCTGTGAGGACCAGAGTAGTTCTACTGGTTGGACAGTGAGACGATATACACACAGTGAGGGAGTGTCGTTTTGGGACATATTTACGTCTACATCAGATTGTTCATGGTGGGGATCATTTACACGATCTACATGTAAATTCAGCTCCCTGTCCAGGTCCTACACTGGAGTTTACTGGTGCAACTCTCAATCTGGAGAAAACAGTAATCCTGTCAACATCACAGTGCATGGTGAGGCTTCATGAGGTGTGTTTATTGTTAAAGGGAAATGTTTCATGAGAGAATATTCAGAACTCCAATTTCCCAGTTTCCCACTGGAAAAAAAAAAAAAACGTTCAACAAGAGACATTTAACCCGTTTATCTCAGTAACGTTTTGAAATTTCAGAATGTTTTATAATTTTAATATTACCTGAAGACAGCAACAGAACAGTGCATTTAAATGTCTCTCATGAACTGACTCAGCTATGGTAGAGCAAGTGAAACTCTGAATGAATCTGTAATGCAGCTTTATACAGCTACAGTTTTATGCTCCTTATCTCAAAAGTTTTTATCCAATTTAATGCCACAAACACCATAAAACTAATGAGTTTCACTGTGAGATCAAGTCATGGTGTTCAGAGTTTGTTCAAATAAAAGAAGTTCCTGTAGCATTTACTTAGTATTGTTTTTATACTATAATTACTCATAGATTTGTTTATTACTGTATGTGCCTTAAACTAGGGATATTTACTATAATAAAATCCTTTTTGCTGTAAATGTGATTTGTGTGTGTGTGTGTGTGTTCTAGATGGTGATGTGATCCTGGACAGTCCTGTCTATCCTGTGACTGAGGGACATCCTCTGAGTCTACGCTGTTTATATCGATACCCAAATTCCTCAAACCGCCAAGCTGATTTCTATAAAGATGGATCAGTTCTCCAGACACAGACTACAGGAGAGATGATCATCCAGAAGGTCTCAAAGTCAGATGAAGGTTTCTACCACTGTAAACACCCAGAGAAAGGAGAGTCGCCAAAAAGCTGGGTCTCAGTCAGACGTAAGAAATCATTTCAATATTAATTTAAATACAACTGTGACTTAATGTGTTGAACTCAGTATCTTTACATAATGTGAGCGATAGTGCATAGTCGATAAGTACAGGTACATGTACAGTACGGTATTAGTGCACAAGTGGAATTTGATTTATTTGTACTGCAGATTAAACTAAAACAATACAAACATTTCATGAATAAAACATTACTGTAATTATTATTTTATTCATTGTCAGGTCCATCACGTGTAGAAGCTCCATTCTCAGTGCTCATGCTGATCTGTAGTGTAGTGACGGCCTCTCCATATCTGCTGGCGACCATCATTCTGCTGGTCAAATGTTACAGAGCTCGAGGTAAGAACTCTTTCAGTACATTTCACAAAATGATCATACTAACTTTGATTAGTGCGAGAAAAACATTTTCATCTTAGTGTCAGGGTGCAGATACTTACAGATGTATGTGCAGGGGAGAGGGGGATGCAAACAGGAAACGTGGCCAAATCACAAAACTAGAATTGGAGTCAAAGGCAGGCAAGGGTCAGTCGATCAGCGAACAGGGCAATGAAGACAAGACTAGAGACTTAGAGTGGTAAACGAAAGTGAGGATCAAAGAAACGAGAGACAGGCAGAACAGGAAAGGCTTGGTATGACTGGGTAAACTCAGAACAATACTTCGCAATGAGGATGAGTGTGAGAGAGGCTTAAGTAGCGTGGTTGATTAGATGGGAATGAGAGACAGGGGGTGCTGTGATTCTTGGGCATTGTAGTTCTGAGAAGCCATGTTTTGTCACTCTCAACACCATTACTGACACTTAGGAAAATAGAAATCATCTGACTCACTGTTCTGATTTTAAAACAAAACATAAATCCACACTTGAGTGTTAAAGCACTTGTTCTAAAATGTAAGATTTGAATGTAAATATGATATAAAACACAGCATATCAGTTTCTGAGGGTGAATTTACACATGCCAGATGCTTCAATCAGTGTGTCAACCATCGAAAAAACAATTACAATTAAATTTACTCATTTAAAAAAATTACAAGTTTATATTTAAAATAATGTTATTCACTGATAAAACAAAGTGGTTGATAAATATAGCAAAGTTCAACAGCAATACAGCTCTCTGTAGTGCTGTGAAGTAAAATTTAGTCACCAGTATTTTTCATTATTAGGAATAGTTAGTTAGTTTTAGTGATGGCCGGGTTCTTGCCCGAACTGATAATCACATCATCAGTTTTTCTCTGGCTAATCAGACACAAGGTACGCCACCACTCTTGCCAGAGCATTTGGGGGTGAGGTGCCTTGCTCAAGGGCACTTGAGCCAGTCCTGCTGGTTCAGGGAATCAAACCAGTGACCTTTTGGTCCCAAAGCTGTTTCTCTAACCATTTGGCCATGGCTTCCCCATTATTAAGAATAAATAATAAAAATACTGCAGAAGTGTATTTCATGAATAGATGTGCAGACTTATCCATCATACAAACAGATGTGGGATAAGTAAGATAAGGTTTTAAGAGGAAGACATGGCATTTTAATTGCTAAATAAAACACTAATATTGAATAATGTTCATTTTAAAACATCTTTTCCTGAAGCATTGTCACTTCACTCATGAGCATTAAAACAGACAAATGACTTTTCTTTTTCTTTCACAGCTCAAACTGATGAAGACAGAGTTGAGAATGCAGTCAGAGAGGAGTGAGCAAAGTTCATAGGATGCATGAAAAAAGAGGATGCATTTACTGTAGAAATTATTTCAGAATTCCTTCCTTTTGTTCAACAATATGGATTTTAAATAAGTGATTTTTTTATTTTATTTATCTTGTTGCTTGTAGCTCTGTATATTGTTTTTCTGACTGGATTTATTTAGCTAAAGCCTGAAATCCTCCTCACGAGGTGAAAGTTTACATGTGGCTAATCCCTAATAATGCCTACATGTTACTAATGCAAACTCCTGAGTAAAAACTAACAGATAAAATATTCTATTCAACAAAAAAAAAAGTGAAGAAAAGATTTGGTCCGTGGAAAGTTTTGGAGATTTAGCTATGCTTCTGTAAAATAAGTAAATAAATAATAAAAATAATAAAACCCTTTACATAAACTAACATCTGAAGTATGATAAATATGTATGCTACTGGAGAGAGTTTAATCCCAGTGTGGTGACTTGCATATTAAAACCACAAACCAGTTCATGTTATATTAATAACAAATATTTTGGTGTACATTGTTGAGAGCAGCCTTGAAATGTGTATTTCATATAGTGGTGCTTGAAAGTTTGTGAACCCTTTAGAATTTTCTATATTTCTGCATAAATATGACCTAAAACATCATTAGATTTTCACACAAGTCCTAAAAGTAGATAAAGAGAACCCAGTTAAACAAATGAGACAAAAATATTATACTTGGTTATTTATTTATTGAGGAAAATGATCCAATATTATATATCTGTGAGTGGCAAAAGTATGTGAACCTCTAGGATTAGCAGTTAATCTGAAGGTGAAATTAGAGTCAGGTTTTTTCAATCAATGGGATGACAATCAGGTGTGAGTGGGTACGCTGTTTTATTTAAAGAACAGGAATCTATCAAAGTCTGATCTTCAAAACACATGTTTGTGGAAGTGTATTATGGCACAAACAAAGGAGATTTCTGAGGACCTCAGAAAAAGCGTTGTTGATGCTCATCAGGCTGGAAAAGGTTACAAAACCATCTCTAAAGAGTTTGGACTCCACCAATCCACAGTCAGACAGATTGTGTACAAATAGAGGAAATTCAAGACCATTGTCACCCTCCCCAGGAGTGGTCGACCAACAAAGATGACTCCAAGAGCAAGGCATGTAATAGTCAGTGAGGTCACAAAGGACCCCAGGGTAACGTCTAAGCAACTGATGGCCTCTCTCACATTGGCTAATATTAATGTTCATGAGTCAACAATGGTGTGCATGGCAGGGTTGCAAGGAGAAAGGCACTGCTCTTCAAAAAGAGCATTGCTGCTCGTCTGCAGTTTGCTAAAGATCACATGGACAAGCCAGAAGACTATTGGAAAAATGTTTTGTGGATGGATGAGACCAAAATAGGACTTTTGGTTTAAATGAGAAGTGTTATGTTTGGAGAAAGGAAAACACTGCATTCCAGCATAAGAACCTTATCCCATCTGTGAAACATGGTAGTGGTAGTATCATGGCTGGGCCTGTTTTGCTGCATCTGGGCCAGGACGGCTTGCCATCATTGATGGAACAATGAATTCTGCATTATACCAGAGAATTCTAAAGGAAAATGTCAGGACATCTGAATCTCTGAATCTCAAGAGAAGGTGGGTCATGCAGCAAGACGACGACCCTAAGCACACAAGTCGTTCTACCAAAGAATGGTTAAAGAAGAATAAAGTTAATGTTTTGGAATGGCCAAGTCAAAGTCCTGACCTTAATCCAATCGAAATGTTGTGGAAGGACCTGAAGCGAGCAGTTCATGTGAGGAAACCCACCAACATCCCAGAGTTGAAGCTGTTCTGTATGGAGGAACGGGCTAAAATTCCTCCAAGCCAGTGTGCAGGACTGATCAACAGTTACCAGAAACATTTAGTTGCAGTCATTCCTGCTCGAGGGGGTCTCACCAGATACTGAAAGCAAAGGTTCACATACTTTTGCCACTCACAGATATGTAATATTGGATCATTTTCCTCAATAAATAAATAAATGACCAAGTATAATATTTTTGTCTCATTTGTTTAACTGGGTTCTCTTTATCTACTTTTAGGACTTGTGGGAAAATCTGATGATGTTTTACGTCATATTTATGCAGAAATATAGAAAATTATAAATGGTTCACAAACTTTCAAGCACTACTGTATTTTGTTTGAAATTTCTTTTCAGCTGTGTGAGCTTTAAATGTAGTAGTTTGAGGAGATTTGTGGTTGGAAGGTTTTGATCAATAAAAACCTCAAAATAAATGTATAAGTATCAAGGAAGAGGATGTCCATAATATAGGGTTTATATATAAATTTTTAATTCAATTCGAAGAAGAACTAACCTTTTTTGTCACATATACTGTCCATGAGAGCACAGTGAAATTCCTTTCTTCATATATCCTTGCTTGTTAAGATGATGGGGTCGGAGTGCAGGGTTCACCACGATACAGAGCAAAGTGGGTTCAGGGCCTTGGTCAGGGGCTCAATACTGGCAGCTTGGCAGTGAACCTTTGACTTTCTCATCAGAAACCCAGAGCCTTAACTGTTGTGCCATCACTGCTCCATTGTAGTTAACCTGATTGCAATCATGTATTCGGTACACATAATAAAATGAGAACACTGATCAACTACTCTTGTGCCTTATTTATTTATTTATTTTTTTTTTACCATGTTGTACAACCCCAAATCAAAAGAAGTTGGGATGGTATGTTGAAATTGAAATTAAAATTCAAAACATCCATTCATCCATCCATTTTCTACTGCTTATCTGATCTGGGTCGCAGGGGCAGCAGTCTCAGAAGGGATGCCCAAACCTCCCTCTCTCCTGCCACCTCCTCCAGGGTGTTTCCAGGACAGCTGAGAAATATAATCCCACCAGCATGTCCTGGGTCTGCCCCAGAGACTCCTCCCACTTGGGCATGCCTGAAATACCTCCCCTGGGAGGCATCTGGGAGGCATTCAAAACAGATGCCCAAATCACCTCAGCTGGCTCCTTTTGACGTGAAGGAGCAGCAGCTGTAGTTTGAGCCTCTCCCCATTGTCCAAGCTCCTCACCCTGTCTCTAAATCCGAGCACCTTATTTTAAGCACCCTATTCTGTCTTATTATAATGGGGTCTTTAACTGGGATAATGATATTTATAAATATGAATATAAAGTCATTTTTCCCCCACCCATATTACACATGATCACTGTGAGTTAAATAAAAGGGCTTCAGCTTTCTGGCATTTTTCACTGAAAACATCTATCAGGATTGCCATGAGAGACAGAGTATAAAATAAAAAGACCAACATGCTGTATTAATACAAATTAAGATTTTACAAATGAATGATTTAATATAATTTAAACATTTTTTTCTCTTGTGAAGCTCAACAGTGGGAGGTTTGGGCATCTACCTGCTTCATAGATCTCTCTCTCTCATCTTGAAAAGGCAGGAAGCACTCTTAGAATCATGTTCTTTGATCTATCCAGTGCCTTCAACACCATCCAGCCGACTCTTCTGAGGAGTAAGATGGAGAGCGCAGGGGTGGACCATCATCTTACCTCGTGGACGATGGACGATCTCACAAACAGACCACAGTATGTGAGACTGAAGGACTGTGTGTCAGACACCATTCTTTGCAGCACAGGGGTCCCTCAGGGGATAGTCCTGGCCCCATTTCTGTTCACACACTGCAGATTTTAGATACAATACAACTACCTGTCATCTACAGAATTTCTCCGATGATTCTGCTTTTGTGGGCTATATCCTAGATGGCGATGATGGTGAGTACAGAGAACTGACAAGGAACTTTGTGGACTGGTGCCAATGGAACTCACTCCAGATCAATACAAGTAAAACCAAGGAACTGGTGATGGATTTCTGCAGGACGAGGTTCTCTTCACCTACCCCAGTGAACATTCAGGGAAAGGGCATTGAGATTGTTAGGAGCTACAAGTGCCTGGGTGTTCATCTGAACAATAAACCGGACTGGACTGATCACACACACGCCCTGTACAAGAAAGGTCAGAGCAGACTCCACCTGCTGAGGAGGCTCAGGGCCTTTGGAGTACAGGGTCCACTTCTGAACTCTTTTTATGACTCTGTGGTGGCATCAGCCATATTCTATGGAGTTGTCTGTTGAGGAAGCAGTATCACAACAGCAGAGAAGAAAAAACTGAACAAACTAATTAGGAAGGCAGGATCTGTCCTGGGCTGTGCACTGGACTCAGTGGATGTAGTGTGGGAGAGGAGGATGTTGCCCAAGTTGTCATCCTTAATGGCAAACACCTCCCATCCACTGCAGGAGACAGTAGCAGCACTGGGCAGCTCCTTCAGTGACCGGCTCCTCCATCTGCGGTGTGTTAAGGAGAGATACAGCAGCTCCTTCCTCCCTACTGCTGTGAGACTGTACAGTCAGCATCTCACCAAGCACAGCACCAGACGCTCCTCACAATAATCAACAGTACTGTCCAGATCACTTCTACATCCATAGAAACCCCTCTGCTATAACGTATACTGTGTGCACTGACTATCAGCATCAGGATTTTACAGCGAACTGCTCGCTACACATGGTTAAAATGGCTCTTGTGCAATATACCGACTTACTTGTGCAATACTACCTGGGTAATACTGGTAATAATACCTGTGCAATACTTACACGTGCAATACCACCTTTGCAATACACTTATGGTAACTATCTGAAAACCTGTTAATTTATGCAAATTTGTTAATTTTTTTTAATCTCTAAATTTGTAGTTTATTTCTTTTATATATATCCTTTCTTTACACTTAGTACTTTTGCACTACTCCTTCACTGCCTATCTTTTTCTCTTTATATATTTTGCTGCTGTAACAATGTAAATTTCCCCTTGTGGGATAATAAAAAGCTATCTTATGATTAATCTTATAATAATAATAATTATTATTATTATTATAGGCAAAGTTGGAGGTGGCGGAGTTGAGGATGTTAAGGTTTGCGATGGGAGTGACAAGGTTGGACAAGATAAGGAACGAGCACATCAGAGGGACAGCACATGTGGAGAGCTTGGGAATTAAGATAAGAGAGATGACACTGAGATGGTATGGGCACATCCTGAGAAGAGATGCAGAGCATGTTGGAAGGAGAATGTTGAGGATGGAGCTGCCAGGCAAACGAAAACGAGGAAGGCCAAAGAGGAGATACATGGATGTGGTGAGAGAGGACATGACAGTGGCAGGTGTGGTAGAGAAGGATGCTGAAGACAGGGAGCAATGGAGACGAAAGATCCGCTGTGGCAACCCCTAATCAGGAGCAGCCAAAAGAAGATTATTATTATTATTATTTTAATGTACACATTGCTCCAGCACACTCCGATGACAAAATTAATATCATTAGTAAAAAAAAACCAGGTGGCAGGGTGGTGTAGTGGTTAGCGCTGTCGCCTCCTGGGTTCGATCCCTGGGGCCGGCGAGGGCCTTTCTGTGTGGAGTTTGCATGTTCTCCCCGTGTCCGCGTGGGTTTCCTCCGGGTGCTCCGGTTTCCCCCACAGTCCAAAGACATGCAGGTTAGGTTAACTGGTGACTCTAAATTGACCGTAGGTGTGAGTGTGAATGGTTGTCTGTGTCTATGTGTCAGCCCTGTGATGACCTGGCGACTTGTCCAGGGTGTACCCCGCCTTTCGCCTGTAGTCAGCTGGGATAGGCTCCAGCTTGCCTGCGACCCTGTAGAAGGATAAAGCGGCTAGAGATAATGAGATGAGATGAGATGAAAAAAACCCCCTACTTCCTAAAAATGTACACAGTGCAGATTTTATTCCAGAGATGGAGACAGAATGAAACCTTGGAGTTCACTGAGTGAATTTACTCCATCTAGTGGTTAAAAAGTGTAACTGCCTCATGAGAAAAAAGTAAAACAGTGGGCGTGTCTCATATGACGTCAGTAGGCTGAATCGAAACTGGAGCTCAAATCCTTTCCCTAACCAAAACCAGACCCTTTCAGCAGGACACAATCTCCAGTTTGTAGCTTCTCTCTGTTTCTTCAAGGGATTAAAACCACTGCAGGTAAACACTAAGAGAACAGGAACAAGAGGGAAAAGAGAAATAGAAAGAGGAATAGAAGAGTGCTACACATGACTCTACTTTCTGTTTGTGTTGTTGTTTTCCACTTGATTTCTGTGACATTACAGTTCGGTTTCACAGATCATTAAATGTAACAACAAAAGAATAAAAAGTATGACGTAATTCTTTAAAAAATAAAATGTAAATATTTGCCAACTTGCTGTGGGTTTAGTGGAATAAAACACTTTGGGACATGCTGTTATTGAAAAATAATCAACATTTGGGTGTGAACAGTATTTGATTTGATTTGTTTATTTGGCCATAAACGTACAATAAAAAAAAGGTACAGGTGTGGCAGGGATGACACAAAAAAGCGTAAAAACTTGTTTCCATTGTGGTCCCTTATCACAGACAAAAAATAGCTACACACAATTAAAAAATAACAAAATAAAATAAATTGACAATACTGTATAACTGAATATCATGGGGAAGCATAGCAAAAATGTGAAAACTAATACCATAACAAATAATACTGAACAATATTGATAATGTTAATAATAATAGAAAAACAAGAAAAGCAAGAGAGAAAAAGAAAAAAAACACATAATATAATAATAAATAATAATAATATTAATAATAATATAATAAAAATTAAAATAATAATAAAAATTAAAATAATAATAAATAAAGAATGAAATTAAAAAATATAGAAACTAAAAATACACATAATCTGCTGCTTCCTCATCAAATAGAATGTTAAAAAAGTACTGTTTTACCTTCTTCTTGAACAGGGGAAGATTTTCTACTGATTTTATTTCTGATGGTAGTTCATTCCAAATTTTGGTTGCGGTGTACAGAAAAGAAGTTTTTTCCAAAAGGACCACACTGGGGGAGCTGAAGAGAAGAGTGACTGGATCTTGTACTGTAGTTATGAGTAACATTTTGAATTGCAGAAGACAAGTATTGAGGCGCTAAGGAATTTTTAATTTTGAACATCATATGGGCTTTGAGTTGTCTCATCTCATTATCTCTAGCCGCTTTATCCTTCTACAGGGTCGTAGGCGAGCTGGAGCCTATCCCAGCTGACTACGGGCGAAAGGCGGGGTACACCCTGGACAAGTCGCCAGGTCATCACAGGGCTGACACATAGACACAGACAACCATTCACACTCACATTCACACCTACGGTCAATTTAGAGTCACCAGTTAACCTAACCTGCATGTCTTTGGACTGTGGGGGAAACCGGAGCACCCGGAGGAAACCCACGCGGACACGGGGAGAACATGCAAACTCCACACAGAAAGGCCCTCGCCGGCCATGGGGCTCGAACCCGGAC
The DNA here is from genome assembly GCF_027579695.1 of Neoarius graeffei. Taxonomy (NCBI): domain Eukaryota; kingdom Metazoa; phylum Chordata; class Actinopteri; order Siluriformes; family Ariidae; genus Neoarius; species Neoarius graeffei. The sequence continues at coordinate 119,657,447 of NC_083569.1, read as the reverse complement.
CTTCTTGCTGTGAGTTGACAGCGCTAACCACTACACCACCGTGCCGCCCGGCTTTGAGTTCTTTGGATCTAAAATCAACTGGCAACATACCGACCCGTCTAAATTCATCAGCTCCTATGTGTGTTCTGAACGGTGCATTCAAAATAAACCTGATGATTTTATTCTGTGCACACTGGACCCGTGACTTGCTCCTTTTAGTTGTGCCAGAATACCATGCTGTGCTGGCGTAGTCGTAGTGACTTTGTAGTAGGCCTGAAGTAAGAAGTTTCTTAGTGTCTAGACTCAGGTTGCCAGCCTGTCTATACAGAAACTTTAGTTTGGCATTAGATCTACTGACTATTTTGTCCACAATGCCATCTCCATTTAGGGATTGGTCTAAAGTTAGACCTAAGTACTTCACTTCAGAAGCGCTGGATAAAATATTGCCAGCACATTGCACCTGAATGGTTTCAAAATTGCATAACCTCTTTTTTGAAGCAAAGAGGATGGACACTGTCTTACCCAAATGTAGGGATAATCTATTGTCGGTCAGCCATTCCCTGATCGAATTCATTTCCCTACTTAATCTATGCTCTATTACCTCTATACTCTTATCAGCCACAATAAGGGCAGAGTCGTCAGCGTATAGTAACAATTTGTATGTAACAGCAGAGGTAATATCGTTGGCATAGGTGAGAAACAGCAGTGGTCCTAATATTGACCCTTGAGGCACCCCACATGTAATACTTGCTGGATTAGACAGGGTGACACCTATCTCTACTTCCCCACTGAGAAGAGTAACTCCACTTCCCCACTGATTATTTCCAATAACAGCATGACACTGACTGTACTGTCTCCTGCTTGGAGAATTAAAATGTACTTCGTGCTTAAGGACATTTAATACACCGTGACAATAATGCATTTTTAATTACTAATTAAAATTAATATGAAGTGTTTAAAATACTCCTGAAATTTGCATTTTGAATTTCAAGTGGTTTCAGAAGAAAGGGATGAATATGAAAAATGCATTTACACTAAAGGACATATTGAAGAAAATGTCACACAAGTGCAGTGAGAAGTGAATCATTCAGGAGAAAGATTTGAGATCATTACTGGTGTTATGGATTATATTCAGTTCAGTGTCCATGAACATTGTGTAGAGTTTTCTGTTGTCTAAATCCTCTCTCATCATGTCTCCTGTGTCAGTCATGGCTTCCTCCAGCAGTGTCCTGAGTGAAGATCAGCTCCAGTGCTCCATCTGTCTGGATGTGTTCACTGATCCAGTCTCGACTCCATGTGGACACAACTTCTGTAAGATCTGTCTCACAGAGTACTGGGACAGCAGTTCACACTGTCAGTGTCCAGTGTGTAAAGAGGAATTCCCTAAACGACCTCAACTACGTGTGAATACGTTCATCTCTGAACTTGCTGCTCCATTTAAGAAGGCAGTTCAGGTGAAATCCAGCAGCGCTGCAGAAAAACCCACACAATCTGTGGTGCTCTGTGACGTCTGCTGTGAAAAGAAATGTGCAGCCATGAAGTCCTGCCTGATCTGTATGGCCTCTTACTGCAAGATTCACCTGGAACCTCATGAGAGAGTTTCTTCTTTTATGAAACACAGACTGATGGATCCTGTGGAGAACCTGGAGGACTACATCTGCCTGAAGCATGAGAGACCCCTGGAGCTGTTCTGTAGAGTCGACCAGACGTGTGTGTGTCAGTTCTGTACTGAGGGAGAACACAAAACTCACAACACTGTTCCTATAGAGGAGGAGAGTGAAGAGAAGAAGGTGAGGGACTGAAAAGTTTTGATGTATTGTATAAAGTTTGCAAATTAATTTCATGCATGAAATATGAACCTTAAAAAAAAAGTTGATGCATTGTGTGTATGTTTCTCTCAGACTGAGTTGGGAAAGACACAAGCAGAAGTTCAGCAGATGATCCAGGAGCGAGTGAAGAAGATCGAGGAAATCAGACACACTGTAGAACTCAATAAAGTCAGTCTCTTAACCCACCTACAAAATAGCTCCTTTATAAAAACACATTCAGAGAATAATGATCTAATCACATGAAATAAAATAATTTCTCAATTTGTCTCCTGTTAGAAAAACACAGAGAAGGAGAAAGCAGACAGTGTGAAGGTCTTCAGTGCTCTGATGTGCTGCATTGAGAGAAGCCAGGCTGGGCTGCTTAAGGTGATGGAGGAGAAGCAGAAAGCAGCAGAGATGCAGGCTGAAGAGTTCATTAAAGAGCTGGAGCAGGAAATCACTGAGCTAAAGAGGAGAAACACTGAGCTGGAGCAGATCTCACACACTGAGGATCACCTCCACCTCCTACAGGTCAGAGTCCCTCTGTTTCTCAATAGCAATGCAGCACATGACAGGACAGCAGTCCCCATGCTGAGGGATTTCTCCTCTCTCCTGCTGTACTGCAGATTTACCCGTCACTGTGCAGCCCTCCACACACCCAGGACTGGACTGACGTCACAATTAACTCTCATCTGAGTGAGGAGACTCTGAGGAGAGCTCTGTCTCAGCTTCAGGAAACTCTCAGTGAGGAAATGCAGAAGGTTGAAGAGATTAGTAAGTGTTTATTACACAGACACATTCCATATATTTCCAGTATTTTGTTTTAATTAATAAAAAGCAAACATTTAATTAAATCTCTCAACATTTACTCACAAATATTGTCCAAAATTATTTTCCGAACAGACCTGAAGAGAATTCAACAATATGCAGGTTTGTGAGCTTTTATTGATCACATGAGTAAATATATGATTCTTCACTGTTCCACACTGTGCAATGATAAAACTGATGTTCACTGTGTTTCTGTCTCTCAGTGGATGTGACTCTGGATCCTGATACAGCCCATCCTGAACTCATCCTGTCTGATGATGGGAAACAAGTGAAAGATGGAGACACAGAACAGAATCTCCCTGATAACCCAGAGAGGTTTAATTATTGTGTCAATGTGCTGGGAAAGGAGGGATTCTCCTCAGGGAGATTTTACTATGAGGTGCAGGTCAGAGGGAACACTGAGTGGGACGTAGGAGTGGCCAGAGAGTCCATTAGCAGGAAAGGGGAGATTACAGTCAGTCCTAAAGATGGGCAATGGAGTGTGTGGCTGAGGAATGAGACTGAATATAAGGCTCTGGACTCTCCTCGTGTCCCCCTCTCCTTGAAACAGGCTCCTCAGAAGGTGGGGGTGTTTGTGGATTATGAGGAGGGTCTGATCTCCTTCTATGATGTTGATGCAAAATCTCATATCTACTCTTTCGCTGATCAGAATTTCACTGAGAAACTTTATCCATTATTCAGCCCCAGTCTCAATGATGGAGGTGAAAATTCAGCACCACTGATCATCTGCCCTGTTAATAAGATCTAATCATCGCTTTTATTACCTCGCCTGGGACGGATTCCTCCAGGGGGCGAGGTATCGTTTTCGGTCGTGTTTCTTTTGTTTTTTTGTTCACAATATTATGGGAAAATGGCTGGATCAATCTTCATGAAACTTTCAGGATAGATGGACATTGGTTTCAAATAGAACCTCCAACATTTTGAGGGTCATCTGGTCAAGGTCACCAAAAAGGTCAAAATTGTTTTTCTTGTGTCTACTGCCTCATATAGAGGCGCTAGCCACTACGCCATCGTGCTGTAAGAATGTGAGTGTAATAGTCGCGCACTGTACTGTACATGCACATACACGTGTTCCTATTTAAATGTCCGGTGAGTGTATACAATTCGGTTCACCATTCAGGATAAATGGACGAGACTAAAGAAATTGCTTTCAGACATGTTTATGCTTATTACAGAGGGAAAGTGTGTTACACTGAGCTCTAGCTCATAAGAGTTTGGGTCATGGTGACAGCGTGTGTATGTCAGCCTCGGTTCAGAGGTTTCAGTTTTGAAAACTGTAAGAGGTAGGAGTAGAATAATATAAAGTACAGACACTTGGTATATTTTACTTCTGTGATTTTTAAATTGTTCAATTCTGGATTACGCTTCATTTTTGTGGCTACTGATTCACAGAGTAAATATATTGCTGTATTTACTGGATGGACATGGGATCAGAAAACTGTTTTATTTACGAGCAGGAGCCACATGGACCCATAGGGGACCTATTTTTTTTCATGATATCTTCCTTGGGGGCGGCACGGTGGTGTAGTGGTTAGCGCTGTCGCCTCACAGCAAGAAGGTCCTGGGTTCGAGCCCCGTGGCTGGCGAGGGCCTTTCTGTGTTGAGTTTGCATGTTCTCCCCATGTCCGCGTGGGTTTCCTCTGGGTGCTCCGGTTTCCCCCACAGTCCAAAGACATGCAGGTTAGGTTAACTGGTGACTCTAAAGTGAGTGTGAATGGTTGTCTATGTCTATATGTCAGCCCTGTGATGACCTGGCGACTTGTTCAGGGTGTACCCCGCCTTTTGCCCGTAGTCAGCTGGGATAGGCTTCAGCTTGCCTGCGACCCTGTAGAACAGTATAAAGCGGCTAGAGATAATGAGATATCTTCCTTCATATTTATCATAAATGCTACCGGGCGAGGTTTGTTTTGCCTGGCAACACTTGTTTTATTTTAGTGTTCATGCTGTCTTGCATCAGATGGAGTTGTTCCAAGCTTTAAATGCTCTCACATCTCCTCCTTTCAAATGGTATATATTTTGCTGGGTTTTTCCTGCCAAAATATTCTGTTGGGCATCATGGCAGGTCATTCATTTTATTTCTGAAATCTTCCTATTGCATTTTTTTTTTAAATTATCTCATGGTTTAAAGGAGACAGTCTTGAAAATCATGGCAGTGTTAATCATGGACACAGACACAAATCATACCCATACATACAGTATAATATGGAGTTCATCTTTCTCAAAGGATATGGAATGAAAATATGTTTTGACTTTTGAAAATTGCTAACAGAAGCATGAATCAATCATTCTCTTAGCATTAATAGTTCTCTCTGTAAATGTAATAATTGGTTGTTTGCTGTGGGATAAAACACTTCTGAACATGTTCTTATTGGAAAATAAACTTCAGGGTGGTAACAGTGACTCCGCTTCATGATATCAGCACAACACCAAGTGTTTTATTCCCTGCTTAGATCATTAAAGCAGATATAATGTTTTTTGATGTTTTAAATTGAGAGCTGCATTTTTAATGTGAATTCAATAAATGAAGTGTTTAAAATCATCCTGAGATGTGCATTTTGAGTTTCGAGTTGTCCACAGTTGTTTGGTGAGACAGGAATAAGATTTTAAAAAATGTATTTTTACTGAAGAACAGGTTTTTGAAGATGTCACTGTGGCAGCGGGGGCGTGGCCAAGCAGCAGTCTGTGAATGGAGAATGGTCAGGGAAGGTAAGTGGCTAGGTCATTACACCTGATGTCAATGTGTGTGTGTGTGTGTGGGGGGGGGGGGGGGGGGGGGGGGGGGGGGGGTTGTTGCAGGGATGGAGTATAAAGGGAGGGGGAGAGAAGAATGGCTCCCCGACCACAACACTTGAGTGAGTGAGTGAAAGAAAGAAAGCTGAAAAGCCAAATAAAGTGCGTGTGTAAACACAAACTCTCGCCTGCCGTGCTTCTGTGCTCCACCCACATCGGGGTTTACTACAGTGGTACCGAAACCAGGGACGCACAGAAGGGAACCGCCCCATGGAGTCATCCCCGTTCAAAGAGCTCATCCTTGCCCTCACTAACGCCCAGCAGAACCAGCATCAAGAGCTGATCACCCTCTGGAAGGAGCAGCAGCAGCGCTTCGAAGCCTTGATGCTGACCCAGCAGGAAGATCGCCAGGCGTTCCGGCACCGGCTCACGTCAGCAGGGCCGCCGGCCGCCCCTGCCGCCACCCTCACGAAGATGGGACCGCAGGACGAGCCAGAAGCATTCCTCACTCTCTTTGAGCAAACAGTCGAGGAGTGGGGGTGGCCGCTGGAGCAGCGCGCCTCCTCCCGCTCCTAACTGGCGAGGCGCAGCTCGCCGTGCAGCAGCTCCCTGCTGACAGTTGGCTAGTCTATGCAGACCTGACGAGCTAGTGACGTGGGCACTATTTCTCGGCCTACCCTCTTTAATATAAAATAATGCCGTGGCTACGAGGCGACGACAGTATAGGCTGTGCTCAGACAGTGACAATAAGAAAACATACAGGTGCTCCTAACCTGTGGGGTTTTGTTTACGTGCACAGGTACTCCTAACCTGTGGGGTTTTGTTTACTTCTGCTGTCTCTCGAAATATGCCAACTAACTATGGCAACTGTATGTGTTTCTACCAATGGCTACTGGTGGTACGGTCACTTACTCCCTACTAGCTGTGTTTGTGGTATGACTGTTAGTTAAACAACGCTATCACTACGCTGCAATTAGCCCAAACTACACTCTGGTATAGCCTTGGCAATTCCACTTGACTAGCCTATTACTGAGTAGAGGCCTGGAATGGCTCAACACTAAATTTATCTGTTATTGCTACAAAAATCACTGAAGCCAACAATACCAAGCCTCACACGGGGCACCAAAATATGTAGGAGCAAATGGGCTTACCAAATCAGTCTCATGTAAAAAGTTATCAGTCTCATAAATTCATTAATCAGTAAATCAAATCAGTCTCATAAAAAGGAATCAGTCTCAAATTCATTAGCAAAATGGGTGAAGGCAATTAGAGTTATTTTCTTGGCAGAGGTTGGCACTTCAGTGAATACTGTAACAATAAACAGGACACAGTTTATTCCAAAGATATCATTTATTGAAATAGCTGACAGGAATTAGCAAACTAATACTGATCAGATATAGCAACAACAATGTGGGCAATGTGTTTAGTGTGAAATGCTTGTATGTTATGTCTTGTGTTTAGTGTGGAATGTTTGTATGTTATGTGTGTCCAAGATGTTTGGGTGTTTTGTATGAGCAGAGATCACTTGACTGCAAACCAAATCTACCTTTGGGTACTAATAAAGTCAACTAACTAACTAACTAACTAACTAACTAACTAACTAACTAACTAACAACAGCAGCCAAGGAATAATTCCATATTAATGATGATACAATATATACAAAATATATACATATAAGAATCAGTAGTGTGTATGATAATTGAGGCAATAATGGTGATCAGAAGTAATAGGGCGAGTGGATGTTAAAATGTGATAGGGAAAATCACGTGGTTGTGTGTGTGTAATGCACACTGTCACCCTACCCCTCTCTCTCACACACACACACACACACACACACACACACACACACACCACTCATGCACCACATTTCTATATTTACATGTAACATACTCACTCATACACAACACTAAACACTCTCTTAACACACTGTCTCTCTCACTCTCACACACTCACGCACACAATTTGTGCACTATATTTCTATATTTACATGTAACATTCATACACTCTCAACACAGACAACTCATGCACTAAATTTTTATATTTACAGTAAATGTAACACTCATGCACTGTCTTAACACTCTCTCTCTCTCTCTCTCTCTCTCTCTCATATGAACACGTACTTCACTCTCTTAACACACACTATGTCTTTCTCTCACTCACTATAAGATACAACTTTGTAGACCTGCACCAGGCTGGGAAGACTGAATCTGCAATAGGTAAGCAGCTCAGTGTGAAGAAATCAACTGTGGGAGCAATTATTAGAAAATGGAAGACATACAAGACCACTGATAATCTCCCTCGATCTGGGGCTCCACACAAGATCTCACCCCGTGGGGTCAAAATGATCACAAGAACAGTGAGCAAAAATCCCAGAACCACACGGGGGGACCTAGTGAATGACCTGCAGAGAGCTGGGACCAAAGTAACAAAGGCTACCATCAGTAACACACTATGCTGCCAGGGACTCAAATCCTGCAGTGCCAGACGTGTCCCCCTGCTTAAGCCAGTATATGTTCAGGCCCATCTGAAGTTTGCTAGAGAGCATTCGGATGATCCAGAAGAGGATTGGGAGAATGTCATATGGTCAGATGAAACCAAAATAGAACTTTTTGGTAAAAACTCAACTTGTCGTGTTTGGAGGAGAAAGAATGCTGAGTTGCATCCAAAGAACACCATACCTACTGTGAAGCATGGGGGTGGAAACATCATGCTTTGGGGCTGTTTTTCTGCAAAGGGACCAGGACGACTGATCTGTGTAAAGGAAAGAATGAATGGGGCCATGTATCGTGAGATTTTGAGTGAAAACCTCCTTCCATCAGCAAGGGCATTGAAGATGACACGTGGCTGGGTCTTTCAGCATGACAATGATCCCAAACACACTGCCTGGGGAATGAAGGAGTGGCTTTGTAAGAAGCATTTCAAGGTCCTGGAGTGGCCTAGCCAGTCTCCAGATCTCAACCCCATAGAAAATCTTTGGAGGGAGTTGAAAGTCCATGTTGCCCAGCAACAGCCCCAAAACATCACTGCTCTAGAGGAGATCTGCATGGAGGAATGGGCCAAAATACCAGCAACAGTGTGTGAAAACCTTGTGAAGACTTACAGAAAACATTTGACCTCTGTCATTGTCAACAAAGGGTATATAACAAAGTATTGAGATGAACTTCTGTTATTGACCAAATACTTATTTTCCACCATAATTTGCAAATAAATTCTTTAAAAATCAGACTGTGATTTTCTGGATTTTTTTTTCTCATTTTGTCTCTCATAGTTGAGGTATACCTATGATGAAAATTACAGGCCTCTCTCATCTTAAGTGGGAGAACTCGCACAATTGGAGACTGACTAAATACTTTTTTGCCCCACTGTGTGTGTGTGTATATATATATATATATATATATATATATATATATATATATATATATATATATATATATTATATATATATATACACACACACACACACACATGCTATATTTACTCTATGGACATGGGATTAGAAAACTATTTTATTTATAAGCAGGAGCAACATGGACCCATAGGGGACCTTTTTTTTTCCATGATATCTTCCTTCATATTTATCATAAATGCTACCGATCGAGGTTTGTTTTGCCTGGCAACACTTGTTTTATTTTAGTGTTCATGCTGTCTTGCATCAGATGGAGTTGTTCCAAGCTTTAAATGCTTATACATTTCCTCATTTCAAATGGAATATATTTTGCTGTTTTTTTTCCTGCCAAAATATTATGTTGGGCATCATGGCAGGTCATTCATTTTATTTCTGAAATCTTTCTATTGCATTTTTTTTTAATTATCTCATGGTTTAAAGGAGACAGTCTTGAAAATCATGGCAGTGATCATGGACACAAAGACAGAAATCATACCCAGACATACAGTATAATATGGAGTTAATCTTTCTCTAAGGATATGGTATGAAAATATGTTTTGACTTTTGAAAAATGTTCACAGAAGCATGAATCATTCTCTTAGCATTAATAATTCTCTCTAAACGCAGTAATTGGTTGTTTGCTGTGGGATAAAACACTTCTGAACATGTTCTTATTGGAAAATAAACTTCAGGGTGGTAACTGTGACTCCACTTTGTGACATCAGCTCAACACCAAGTGTTTTATTCCCTGCTTAGATCATTAATGCAGATATAATTCTTTATGTTTTTAATTGAGAGCTGCATTTTCAATGTGAATTAAATAAATGAAGTGTTTAAAATAATCCTGAGATTTGCATTTTGAGTTGTCCGCAGTTGTTTGGTGAGACAGGAATCAGATAAAAAATGTATTTTAACTGAAGAACAGGTTTTTGAAAATGTCACACAAACACAATGTGAAATGCAGGAACATAAGTGTTACATAGCCAGATCATCCCCAGAATACCAAACGCCGACCGAGACGCTACAAAAACAAAGGGATACAAAGCTAATCTATCTATCCCTATAAGGGATTTCTAAACCAATAGTTAGCTCGGACCTGGATGTAACTTTCCCTGTCTTGTCTGCATTAAACATGAACTTGTATCTATATCAGGAATGTGTGTCGTGATGTTTCACACTAAAGTTGTGAAGGCCAGAGGAGAATAGCTTACCGCAAATGTGCTCTGGGACAGCCCAGTCCTCTCTCTCAAGAGCAGCCAGCCAAAGCTCCAGTGGTTCTCACCGTTCAAGTTTTATTTGTGAAGACGATGATATTCCAAAACAAAAAGGTCCCAGACAAACCAAAGTCCTCAGGGGCTACTTCCAGATGCATGCAGTCAGCTAAGGAAAACTCACATCAAAGAGAACGCCGCCCGGTATGATCACCTGTTTCCTTTTCAAAGAAGTGCGTCACACACGTCCACTAATCAGCTGATGCTCCCACAGCCTTCCCAGTCATCAGTATGTGCATCTTTCCCTGACTGACAGGCTTCCTAACAAAAGCTTTATGAGAAAAGTCTGCAACAAATCCAATCTATTGAGCAAAATCAGAAACAGGAAATGGTCAGGCAATCAGCAAACAGCATAAACTACATCTGAAACAGGTCTGAACATCTGGAATACACAATTTATTTCAAATATCTTATTTTGTCTGATTATAATGGGGTTATGAACTGCAAGAATGCTATTTATAAATATGAAAATAAATAATTTTTTTCCAACCCATACATTGGTCTTATGTGTTATGGTCAGTCTGAGTTAAATAAAACGTCTTCAGCTTTTTCACTGAGCATCTGTCAGGATTGTCATGAGAGAGTATAAAAGAAATCCCAACATGCATTCATGCTTAAGATTTTTATAATAAATGCTTTAATATAATTGTCAGGAACGCGAGGGAGGCGGATACAAGTGCAGAAGTTTTCAGTTTAATAACCTGCAGAATATATACATAGAAAATATATACAGTACACAGGCAAACAATCCAAAACAGCAAGCAAGGTAAAAAACATAACAGGCAAAAGGTTGGTCGAGGTGCAAACAGTACATCAAAGGCTAAGTGAAAACAATAATGAGAAGCAGGCACAAGAATCAATAAACCAGGAAAACAAGAACATGGGTAGAAAGGCTCGGTAATGCATACTTAACGTAGCATATACTTCACGATGCAACTGCATCAGCACAGTCCTTAAATAGGCAAACACAAAGTTCCTTAATTGAGCTCGGTGCACCTTGTTCATGGCACGCTTGCTGGAGTCCACTCAGTGCGCGTGCAGCCTGAGGCGCACTTTCAGGTGCATGCGCCACAGGGTACAGGACTGACAGAACCCCCTCCCAAAGAGCTCCCTCCAGGAGTGAAAATCCATCATACTTGGCACCGGTGGGGGTTCGGGCTCAGGGTCAGGACACGACTTGGGTTCTTGGCTAGGAGTGGGCTTGAGCTGGGGACTTGACTTGGGTTCTGGGCTGAAATCATGCTCAAACTCTGGACCTGACTTGGATCTTGGACTAGGCTTGGATCCCGGACTGAAGATGGCCTCAACCTCCGGGCTGGATTCAAGCTCTGTAGATGATTTGAGCTTTGGGCTGGACTCTAGCTCCAGCTCAGGAGATGACTCACACTGGAGTTCTGGAACTGGCTTGGGCTCAGAGCAGTAAGCAAGGTTTGACTCAGGCTCCAGGCTGTATTCGGGCTCAGGAGAGGACTAGGGCTCTGGGGATGACTCGAGTTCTGGACTTGGCTCCCTTTTGGACTCTGGACTTGGCTCTCTTTTGGACTCTGGACTTGGCTCAGGTACACGCTCAAGCTCTGTCAGTGCATTGCTTTGTTCCTGGTTAGGACCTGGCGATGGGAAGATGCAGACATCTTCATGGCTGGCTGAGGCAGAGGTCATTACAACATCCTCTGATACAGGTTCAGGACAGGCACAGGTTCTGGCCTTAACTCTGGTATCAGCACTGAAGCTGCCTCTGGCGCTGGCTCTGACGCTGGCTCTGATGTTGGAGCCAACGCTGGAGCTGGCATAGGTTCTGGAGTAGACACTGGCACAGGCTCTGGCACTGGTTCTGGAGCAGACACTGGTTCTGGAGCAGACACTGGTTCTGGAGCAGACACTGGTTCTGGAGCAGACACTGCCGCTGACTTTGGCTCCAACTCTGGCTCTGGAGCAGACGCTGACACTGGCACAGGCTCTGGCACTGGTTCTGGAGCAGACACTGCCGCTGACTTTGGCTCCAACTCTGGCTCTGGAGCAGACGCTGACACTGGCACAGATGCTGGTACTGCAACAGACACTGGTTCAGGCATTAATTCAGGTGCTGGTTCTGGCCGAGAAACCAGCTCAGGGGAGACAGCCTCCAAGAGGGGCTCAGGAACAACAGCCTCCACTGCTGTCTCTATATCAGCCACTGGGGGGAGCTCTGGAGCGACAGGCTCCTCAGCCAAGTTAGCCACTGGAATGGCTGCCTTTAGGAGGCGCTCTAGAGTGATGGCCTCCTCTGCTGAGTCGACCACTGGCATGATTGCCCCTCCCCAAGAATGTTCATGGGGTTCTTCCTTTCTAATGATTCGAAAATGAACTTGAGCATGGCAAAGAAATTCTGTGAGCTTCGAAGTCATGGGTGCTCGACCCTAATCAGGTATTCCACCCATCTTCATGCTCATCCAGTAATAAATGTTAGGATGAAGCTTACCCAGATGGGTTCGGGTGGCTTGGGCTCTTGGAGGTCATCAAAGAGGATGCCAAACTGGATGCGGAATACACATGGGAGATACTCTCCATCGTATGGTGTAGGAGTATAAGCATTGGTACACCGGCGGAAATATGAGGCTAGCGGCAGGGACAGGAAAACCCAGAAGCAGCATGGAATCGCGTACTGAAACATGTCTGCTACATCCATTGTAAGGTGAAGTATTCTGTCAGGTACAATAACGAGAAGCAGGCACAAGAATCAAGAAACCAGGAAAACAAGAACACGGGTAGAAAGGCTCGGGAATGCGTACTTAACGTAGTGTATACTTCATGATGCAACTACTTCTTTCAGGTTTTACGGTGGTTGGCAAACCAACTTCAAGGTGCATTTCAACCACCGACTGGGCTAGAGTGTGGAAAAGGAGATATAAGGGGGGGAACAAATTATATTCTTTGAGCTAATCTGAATCTTTCAGAAATTTGATAATATAATACATCTGAATTGATGCTCTCCCTAATAAACCAGGTAAAGTGAAATTGTGATGACTAACCATTCTGAGAGAATTCTTTCACATTCATATTTCTTACAGTGAAGTATTACATGCTCTACTGATTCCGGATGGCTACAGTATTCACAATTTCTGGTTGGGTGTTTGCCCATTTTGTTAAGAGAATAGTTAAGTCCTATATGTCCAATTCTTAAACAGGTGATCATGATGTCTTCTCTCCGACTCCTGCCCCATCCTTCCACTATTCACCTGTTTTTCCTGTTTCACTGCCATCCCAATACTCCTGCCAGACTGACTTTGCGTCGGACTTGATGCAAATCTTAGCCTCTGCCTTTCTGATTGGGATTTGCAATTCTATTTCTATATTAGTGATTGCTGAGACAGCTTGTCCACCTGTTCATTTCCCTCCATGCCAACATGCACAGGTACCCAAAGAAAACTAGTTGTAATGCCCTTTGAATCTATTTTATGCAAAGTTATAAAGATTTCATTGATTATCTGTTCTTTCCAATGCTAAGTAACTATCTGAGATTATGAGTGTTTTGTTTATTGCATTTTCTTTAACCCAGTGGTTCTCAACCGGGGGGGCGCGCCCCCCTGGTGGGGCGCGGAGGTACTCCAGGGGGGTCGCGAGTAGGCTTCATGTATGGAGGGAAAAAAAAATCTGGGGCTAACAGGCTATAGTAGCTAAGCAGATGCAACACATTTACCCATGTCAAAATGCAGGACATTGGACTATTACATACAAATCAATACTATTATAAAATCTATCATCAATCTATCATAAAATCTTGTGTGTAGGTTATTTTAAGCCCGTGACGCGAACATGACGCAACGTCACATGAGTGAGTCTGCATACCGTGGCCACCGTGTGAGTGCTTGCCACACACACACTAGTCTGGTTTCTTGCCGAGTTAACTCGTGCCGACTCTCGCTAGTCTACTATCATCAATCCATCGATACAGCGCAAAACCCAAACAGTCTTTTTAAAGACTACTACCCCACACTGTATTTTTGCTTTCCCCATTTCAGCTCTACCCAAATAATTTGTTGTTTTTGTTGTTTTCTTACTGCTAGTCTACTATGGATAATGCTACTACTGCTGCTACTACTACTACTACTAATAATAATAATAATAATAATAATAATAATGATAATAATAATAATAATAATCTAGCCCAGGGCTATCTATCTATCTATCTATCTATCTATCGGTCGATATAAGGTGCTGTAGGCCAGGTGGCGTCACTGCGGGTGAGTGTGTTTGGGGGGGGGGATGGGGGCGGGGCGAGAAGAGGGGCCCCCAACTGCAATGAACCAGCTTTGGTGGGGCCCAGGTTGCAAAAGGTTGAGAACCCCTGCTTTAACCCATTCCAGGGCCAATAATACTGTCACATTGTCAGTTACTCTTTTCTTAATATTTACTCCTTTCTTTGGGATATACACTGCTGATCCAGCACACCCTTTTGGGGGGTCTTTAGAACCATCTGTAAATATACATGTAAACTTAGAAAACTAAAAATCCAAATAATTTTGTATAATTTCCCTGACTGATGTACAGGCATGAAAACGGGTCGGGGTGAAAAAGGTGAGAAGGGTGCGCGAGTGGTGACGTGGGTTCTGGTGTTGTTTTATTTTGTTTGGGGGGTCCTCCCCAGAATAAATATTATAGCCTCCTTACTAAGTATACTGCATTGACATTTGCACAAGGACATACAGTACAAATACAAATTCAAATACATGTAGTTATAGTGAAATTATGCCCTGGAAAAAAAATGTGAAAAACAGAACGAAGAAAGTGGAGAGCACACAAGGAATAGTGAGAATTTTTTCCTTTTATTTGCCTGGACCACCAGTGTCTCCATGGCCCGTTTTCGCCGAGTTGCCACATGTTTCAGCCTTGCCCGCTTCTCTCCTTCAGCAGTCTGTTTCTTGGCCTGCTGAGCAGTGCAAGTTGCTTGAGAGCCATACTTGCTCTGCTGCTTTTCCTCCTTGTTCCCCCTCTGCTGGTGTTTGTATGTGGCTGCTGTAGAGTTAATGTTCTTGCACAATGTTCTGTCCACTTCCCCAAACTTCACGTCCTCCCTTCTAAAGAGCTGCATAGCTGTCTTCCCCCTGGACATCAGCGTGTACTTGACCGTCTGTATTGCATTAAATGTTTCCACATTCATGCTGTCACTCCTTTGATCAATTACATCATTCATCAGACTAAATGAGGACTCGACTCTAGGTCCATGAAAGATGGAGAGGCAACACTTAACCATTGCACCCAGGGAGGGGTACTTGTCTGGTTTGTCGAAGACATGACCCCACCACTCCACGATGCTCTCTCCCTCCTTGAAGCTGGGGATGGTCAGGTCAACACTGAACTGCACAAGTTCCCTCTGGATATCCTGGTCTGCTGGCAAGAGGTGCCCCAGCATACCACTCAGCCTGCCAAGATATGGAAGTACCTGCAGCTTTCAGTTCTTTTTAAATCTAGGCTGAATACTTTCTTCTTTGCTGCTGTCTTTTATTAAATCAAATTTGAGACTTTTAATTTGATTTCTTTCAGCATGGACAGCACTACAAAATGGCATCTCCACTATACAGTGCCCTATATAGAGGGCTACCGCGTGACGTCACCGTACCGCGAGATTTTGTTAGGGCGCCATATTGGAAGACCTCAAGTACGTACATACATACATACTCACAATATAAAACAAACTACGAGCGAGAGTGAAGTGACACGGTGGCTGATAATTCTGGTTATGTGAGTACATTACCAGCTGCAGAAAGGGCACGGTATGTGGAGAAACTGGCTGTGATTGATGGGTTTGACCCATATGATAAGACTCGGGGCAAGGGAGAATGGAAACATAAGGAGGACCTGACACCAATTCTGCCATCTGTTTGCTACCCAGACATTGTAAACTATTTGTTGTTTACACCCAGTGCCTACACTGCTGATGACTTGAAGGCCTACAAAGGGCTACAGGCTTACACTTATGTTGTTAGTGGCTTGGGTCGTGATATTACAGCTGTTGTTAAGAATAACCTACACATAGTTATGGCCAAGGTAATCTTGTTGATATCTTTTAATAATATATCTTTTCAGTTGAAAAATTAATACTTTTTGTTACTATTAAGCAGACATGTGGACTCGAGTCATGTGACTTGGACTCGAGTCAGACTCGAGTCACCATTTTGATGACTTGAGACTTGAAATCCCTAGATGAGGAATGACTTGCAACTCGACTCGGACTTGCACGCTGTTGACTCGAGACTTGACTTGGACTTGACAGTTTTAGCTTGCAATGACTTGGCGTATCAGGTATAAATATTCTTCCCCCCCGATTTTGAATCCAAGTACACTCGTTATTATTTGAATGCGGTGTAGCTCCTTGTCCTAGGCTACGGCAGCTCAATCCACTAGCACTAGGTGTCACTCAAGCACAATGCCGGGGTGGCCCTATATTTAGCCGGGACCATCCCCGGCCCAAACCATCAATGGTGGCCTGCTTGGAGCATGGGGAAAATAATTTTCACTAATTTTGGTCACTGATCTTATTCTTGCATTAATCATCAATTCAACTGCACTCTGCATTTTCACATGGCAGCCCAGACGCCGACAGCATCGCAGCAGATTAAATAGGCGCTACCAAATAAGGAAATTCTCCCCTCCCCTCTATTGCAGTTGGTTTGGTCCAAGACTCCTCCTCTGTATTGCGGGGAACTTAAACAACATTGGCGCGAAACAGCGCGCGTCAGTGATGGAGGGCTGAAAGAGGTCAGGTGGAACCGAAAGGGCGGAGCTTAAAAAAGGTGGCAGCAAAATGTGCCAAATTGACAGATATGTTCTCAAGACCAGCTGGTAGGTTACGAAAGATATGGAGTATGATAACCCTGTTTGTCGATTTTATCAGTCTATGCTAGGCCTATAATGTGTCGATAGTTTGCGATGTCAATTCAGCTTTTTGATGTCATGTGAAATCTCGCAATTTACACGGTATAGATGTGGTGTATGTCTTAATTCTAAGAAGAACCAGACATTGCTTTACATCCCAGTTATTAACAATTTTAGATGAACAGGTCCCAAATGTGCTGTTGCGCGTTATTTCCTCATCCAGCCTATTTCATCTCGCTGTCACACCGTGCATTTCCACAGGCGTGCGCACATTGTGGTTATGAACACATAGGCCTAGAAGTCATAAATTTGATGTTAAATAATTGTTAAATATATAACTTAGAAGAGGTGTATGCCAATATTCTAAGCAGAATCGAACACTTGCTTTAGCCTACATTTCATTTAACCATTTTTGAGTTGCCTAATGCGCCCTCACGCTTTATCTGCCGGTTGCTGAGGACCCAGCATTGCTGATTTGCCATTATTTTCGAGGCGTATGCGGCATGTAATGCACAAGCATTGGTTCAAATGCACGCGAGATGGGTGCTTTCGTTATTTTAAGACTATGTGACTAAAAATGTGTTGTGTAATTCGTCTTAAATAACGCGAAACAATCAGCCATACTCGCTGCTTTGCTATTTGGAGTGGCAGTCAGCTGGATTTCGCCCCCGACGTAAAAGTTCATTCCCACACCCGGGCCGAAGATGCCGATTTCTGAAGATGCATGTCCTTTGGATGTGTTTTCAAATATTTTCACTAAGGAACTTTGGGATGTTGGTGACAGATAAATGCGGATTAGACACGCGGCCACACACCATCCAATTTTAAGTGGAGCCCCGTCTCATACTAGATGAAATCGTTCGTCGGTCTCTGCATTACGTTTGTGGTCATTAAACTACCGCGTAATGGAAGTTTTATTAACCCTAAAGTAATGCAGAGAACGACGAACAACATACATGTCACTACCTGAATTTAAACCAAATAAAAAGCATTGTGAAAGAAGTTATTTGTTTTATCTTTCTTAATGTACTCAAATTCTTCCTCCATTTCAAAGTGGCCTGAATGTGAATTAAACTCCCGGAGTGAAAACAGGGCCCACTCCGGCCCTGCTCAAGCACTTCAACTGGTTCAAATGAAAAACCAAACGGTGATGGGCAACGAGGACGCTGAATGATGAATGGACGGATAAAAACATGATTCCCCGCGTAATTTCCTTTGGATTTAAAGAATACTCCAATACAGATGGCAAACGCATTGCTACGTGCAGAACATGTGGAGCCACAATTTCGGACAGCCAGTCAACCACATCAAACTTCGCTCGTCACCTGAGGCTGCATAAGGACAAGTAAGTAACAAAGCCAGGTAGCAAGAATCTGTACAGGCTAGTTGGTGGCTAGAAGTGGAATGTGTTAATGTATTAACGCTGTCAAGGATTTGTTTTGCTTTGCTGAATATAAAATAGTGAAGATTTTTTTTTTTTTATTGGATTGCTTTTGTGTTCAGTCTAGTGTTAGATTATGTGGGCTAGACTGTTAACACACATTGGGAAGGCATAGCCAGAAGGTGGTGATTTGGTCAGAGCAGAGAACGTTTACAAGATTGTTATAAAGGCTCTGGTCAGAACGACACAGACTTATGATAAGAACCGGACAGCAAAGGATAAAACTTAAATCAAATAAACAGTTACCCAGGCTGCAAACTAAGTATGTAAAACAGAAGTTCACTCTTTGCAATGGGAAAGTCAGTGCTTGTCATGAAGGCATTTAAACCACCGAGACGAGATGACTAGCAATGCAAGTTAAACCAGGCGTTTAACTGTTTGCTACGTACTGTACCAAGTCGTGGACGCTGTGCGATGTGTGTTATTAGTGCTGGGATTACGCGTCATCAGAGACATTCAATTCTATTCTCTTCCTCTCTCTGGTGTCATGTAGGCAATGTGAATAATGGGCCATTTGGGCTATGTAAAATGTAAGCTCAGCTGACGTTTTATAGCGCAGTACATCCCGACAGATTGGAGTGTAGCCTACTCCGACGCGAAGCATTATCCCACAGTCTTACCCAAACGACAGGGCACACAATGCCTCTACATAGCGTGGCTTTACCAGTGCATTTATTAGTCTCTGGCGAGAAACCAAATTCGCCAAAAGCACGCAACTTGGATCTGGAGGATTCCGCTGAACATTCTGAAATTCACAACAACTGTTTATTCTACTTTATTATACGGCTCTCTAGAATGTTGCCAGGGCTTCATTCTCACATTCTGGCCAGAGCCCTAGAGGACTCTGATTCTGGCTACATCGTCACAACGTTCTGTGTTTACTGAGGCTACCGGTATTTTAGCGAGTGTTGAGTGAATGCATTGTGGTCTAGCTAAACTGCTTAAGGGAACATCCTGGCTGGCTTGTATTAAACATTATACTGTGTATAAACAAATGTTCGGATTAAATGAACTCAGACTTTGATATTGAAAATGATAAAAACATGTTAATGTCTACATGATTAAAAACAGAAAACAAGTAGGCCTACTAATTTTACATTTTTTTTTCCTTGTTTAGATTTGCAGAATATCTGAAGAACAAGATCATCCCAAGTGAGACAGAGCAGCCGTCCATTTCTGGATTCCTTACTGCAAAAGATAGACAGTACAATGCTACCCACCCACAACAAAAAGCCATCACAAATTCAATACTAACAGATTTGGTCATTGGATGCAACATCCCTCTCTCAGTAGTGGAGAACAGATATTTCCGGAATTTTTTGTCAGTTAGTTGGTCTCTCTCACACACACAAACGTACTCAAGTCACGTTGTATTGTGTTAAAGGCGTGTCATGTTGTATGTTGGGACAGTGCCTAACTTCAGAAGGAAAACCATTCTTTGATTCTAAAAGTACACAGATCATCTGTTAGCTTGGACTTTGAGTTTCATGTCTTAAAATGCACATGAAAAGCATTTTTATGTGAAAAATGACATGAATGAAATGAAAAGAAAATGATTTTTGTTACACAGTACCAGTACTAGTTTTGTTTAGAATTTTGTTTTAATTTCTCACTAATTTTCCAATAAAAAATGTAAGGAAATGGTCATACTTTCACTCATTCTCACACCCTTAGCCTCAGATGTACACTGACTCACTCAAACTAAACTCACTGAAAATTTAGGATGCTTTACTAACGTTAACTAACTAATCATTGTCTCCTCTGAGATTCTTTGATTGTCTTGGGGCACAAGCTCTAAAACATTTTAAAATGGAAAAGAATGGGTGTACTGTAGTTACTTGTGCTGACTCTATGAATCATTGACATTACATTACATTTAGCAGACATTTTTATCCAAGGTGACTGGCAAAGGAGGACATACACTGCAGTGTGGAGAGTAATACATTTGTGATCAAAAATGTGTTGATTGCCTGTAGAATAAATGGTGACTTGTTAGGGACTTGGAAAAAAATGAGACTTGGACTTGGACTCGACTTGGACTTGGACTTGACTTGGTCAAAAGTGCCTTGACTTGTGACTTGACTCGGACTTGAGTGGTAGGACTTGAGACTTACTTGTGACTTGCACATTAGTGACTTTGTCCCACCTCTGCTATTAAGGTATCCATAATTTGGGTTAATTTATCCAAATTATACATATGTATTTATGATATATGCCTACACAACAACTATGCTTTATTTATCTAATAGGAGGGAGAGCAAGCCCCAAACCATCCTAAATTATTATTATTAAATTGTAGAAGTCTGGGAGGCTTGCTCCTCATACAGTTATCAACTTGGGGCCAATTTAGCATGTTTTAAATCTGAATTTCTTGCGTTTGCTTACCTCAAAGTGTCCGCAGATCATGCACAGACATCCATTATATCCACAGTTTTTTGCCAAGTCTCACACAGGTTTCTTTCAAGTCTACTGTTGGGCCAATAAATCATAAATAAAACAGCTCAGATTTGTTTGTTTAAGTCATTTGCCACTCCACTTTATTCTCGTGGGTTCACATACCGCTGCCGTTATTTCCCCCAATCACGAGTTTGTTGGTCTTCCAATATGGCGCAGGGTCTGTTTACTTCCAGTTTCGGGTGACGTCAGTGAAATCCCTCTATAGTGAGTAGCGAGCAATTTCGGACACAGGGATTGTTAAAAGACGCACGCGCCCTCTTTCGAATGCTGACGTAATCAAGCCGGAAGTTTTGTTTGTTTTGATAGCGATCAGGAAAGTTTGAAAAAAGTAGGAAATTCAGTCCGATGACTCAATCCAGCTTCCAGCGGTCTGGTCTGCACTCTGACTGATGTGTGCACGCTCTGGCCAGCAGGAGAAGAGGCGCGAAATGATGCTGCTTGCCCTTCGCAGCGAGATGTACTCATCACTATGGAGTCAATATCAAAGTAGGAGGAGGAGGCACAAACCGTCACGAACTGTCTATGGGTGCGAAGTGACCTCCTTGCCCTTTGGGTCAATATCAAACACCCCCCCAATTTTTTTTTCTCATCGGATCTACTGTACATGATTCACGTAGGTCAACCATTTTGGTTTCAAAACGGCGAATTTCACCGAAAGGTGAGGGATTTTCATGTATGGATGTAGCCTTTGATTTCTTTCTTCTTTCCTGATGAATATTTAAATTTGTAACTGGTAATGGGAATAACCATGGTGGAACTGGTGATAATGGGACTGTTGGGCAGTACTGTAGCTGATGTAGACCAATACTCTCTGCTTTAGTATCATTTATCCATCCAAAACTTAGGAAATTAGATTCATAGTGTTCCCAACAATCTTTTGTTATGCTTTTAGCAGGATGGTTGTCATAATGCCCCTGAAGATTGACCCAGTATGTCATCAATTGTAGCCTTCTGATCTTTAATGGCATTTCCCCCATTTCCACCTGCATTGAAGACACTGGGGATGTTTTAAAAGACCCACTGCAAATTCTTAAAGCCTGAGCTTGTCGTACATCTAATGTTTTAATGTTTGATTTTGCTGCAGACATATAAGCTAAACATCCATGATCAAACACAGACCTCATAAAACCCCAATATATGTTTAAGGACACTCTGCTTGCTCCCCAAGTTTGTCCTGTCAAACACTGGAGAATATAGAGTATCTTTTTGCATTTATTTTGACCTTATCGAAGGGAATCTTCCATGTTAGCGTTTCATCAAACCAAACTCCTCAGAATCTTACTACCTTGACTTGCTCAAGAAGATGACCATAAAATTTTATAGAAATAGGTCAGATTTTATGTGTTCTTGTAAAACATGTTACTTGTGTTTTGGAAACTGATAATCTAAATCCCATTTATTTGCCCATTTTCCTACTTCATTTATTGCGGTTTGCATTTTTGTTTTGACATATGATATATTGTGGCCTCTTACTCATAAGGCCCCATCATCTGCATGGAGAGATTTACCTATACCTTGTTCACCAGTAGAGAAGATATCATTAATCATAATGTTAAATAATAGCGGGCTACACACTCACGCCCTTGTGGAGTTCCATTTTCTATTGTGTATACTTTGGAATATTCCGCACCTTCCCTTTCCTGTATCCTTCTATCAAATAAAAAAATCCAGAATCCACTTATATGCCCTGCCAACTATTCCCAGATTATTGAATTTAATGAAAAAAAAAACCTCTTTCCAAAGCATATCATAGACTTTCTCTGTATCAAAAAAATACCACTACTACTACTTCCCTATTAGTCTGTGCTTTTCTGATATCTGATGCTAAACATCATACTGAGTCCATTGTATTACAGCCTTTACGGAATCCACTTTGCTGTGGAGAAAAGAGATCACGGATTTTGAGAAAGTAATTTAATCTTAGCGTGATTATTCATTCCATAGTTTTGCATAATTGGGAAGTGGTCTATAACTCTCAGGGTCTGATGGATCTTTCCCTGGTTTTAGTACAGGCACTATTGTTGCATGTTTCCATGCTGTTGGAAGTTGACCAGCAACCCAGATCTTGTGAAATAGTTTTCGTACTTTTTCCAGTGTATTATCCGACATAGTATCTAACATTTTATAACATATCATAGCTATCCCTGGGGTAGATTGTTTAATGGAATTAATTGCTTTTTTCAACTCAAACATATTAATAGGTAAATCCAATGGATTTGGATTGCTTTTGGTGGCCATCCATCAAGGAGGACGTCCAGGAGTTCGTGGCAGCCTGCGACACATGCTCCCAGAACAAGACAGCCAATCGAACCCCTGCCGGCTTGCTCAGACCCCTCCCGACTCCACATCGACCTTGGTCTCACATCGCCCTGGACTTCGTCACAGGACTCCCCAACTCAGGTGGCAACACATTCATTCTCATGGTCATTGACAGGTTCTCCAAGACCGTTCATTTCATCCCTCTGTCCAAGCTCCCCTCAGCCAAAGAAACCGCTGAACTACTCATCCAGCACATTTTCCGTCTACATGGACTGCCCACTGACATCGTTTCTGATGGGGGTCCTCAGTTCACTGCGCAATTCTGGAGGGCCTTCTGTAAACTCATCGGGGCCACCTGTAGTCTCTCCTCAGGCTTCCACCCACAGACCAATGGCCAGGCAGAACGGGCGACCCAAGCTTTGGAGGTTGCACTCAGGTGCATGGCGTCCAGGGATGCCAGTTCTTGGAGTAAGTACCTACCCTGGATCGAGTATGCTCATAACACTCTTCCTTCATCTGCCACAGGTCTCTCACCCTTCCAGTGCTTCCTAGGTTACCAACCACCACTCTTCTCCAACCAAGAGGAGGAGGTCGCCATACCCTCTGCCCATATCTTCATATGCCACTGCAGGAGGATGTGGGCATTGGGCCGGAGAAAACTCATTCACTCCGCCCTAGCATCCAAGAGGCAGGCCAACAAATGCCGCTCTAAGGCGCCCATTTACCGGGTGGGGCAACGAGTCATGCTCTCCACATGCCATCTACCACTCAGAACCATCTCCTCCAAGCTGGCTCCCAGGTACCTAGGACCCTTCCTCATCAAAAAGGTAATCAACCCATGTTCCATCAGACTGGTAGTACCACTCACCATGCGACGCATCCACCCCACATTCCACGTGTCACAGCTTAAACCTCTGGTCACCTCTAGGAATGAGGGGAAGGGAAAAATATAAGGTGTTTATAAAACTAATACAAGAAGGGACATCTTTTAAAGACAGAGAAAAACAAAATTAAATTTCCTCCGGGTGCTCTGGTTTCCCCCACATTTCAAAGACATGCTGTTAGGTTAACATGGGGTGGCCTTGGGCTGAAGTGCCCTTGAGCAAGGTACCTAACCCCTGACTGCTCCCCGGGTGCTGTAGTATGACTGCCCACTGCTCTGGGTGTGTGCGTGCGCGTGTGTGTTCACTGCTTCAGATGGGTTAAATGCAGAGGATGAATCTCACTGTGCTTGAAATGTGCATGTGGCACTCGTCATGTTTGCCCACTTACGATGTTAAAGATGATTTATCCATGGATTATATTGACTCTAATTGGGATTACCATCATTGGGCAACTCCCTGCTCACTCAAAGTTTTCTGTTGTACCGGAGAGAGAAATGGACTTAATATCTGACTGGGACCGTCGCCTCAACGCAATCTACAGCCGTGATTCCCTGCTTGCATTTCGCCATTTGCCACCTTCGCCACCCCCGCCGTTCCTGAGTGACATTCCCGTTGAGCTGAGAAAGCCCATGCGCAGGAAACGAGGCAGGAGAGGTGGAATACGGAATTGGCTCAGACGAAGGTACACCAAACCTCCGCTCCCAGCAGTCATTCTCAGCAACCTTCGGTCTTTGAACAACAAGATCGACGACCTCCGAACCCACGCAAGGTACTGCTCCGAATTTCGTGAAGCTTCGCTGTTGTGTCTTACAGAAAGCTGGCTGCAACCCAACGCCCCTGATTCTCTTTTCGAGATAAACGGATTTACTCTGATCCGGCTCGACAGAGACAATAACTCTGGGAAAAGCAAGGGCGGTGGGATTTGTGTATACGTGAATGATCAATGGTGCCGCCAGTTTACCGTTAAAGACACGATATGCGATTCAAACGTTGAGATGCTCTGTTTGACATTGAGGCCTTTTTACCTGCCCCGTGAGTTTGGATGCGTGCTTCTCTGTGTGGTGTACGTACCACCTAGCGGCAAGGCTTCGATCGCCGCAGCCACTATTGCGGACTATGTTTACAAACTTTTACAGAAACACCCAGACGCGCCTGCCATTATAGCAGGGGATTTAAATCACTGTCAATTGGACGCAGTTCTACCTGGCTTCTATCAAGTAGTCAAAGGTGAAACGCGGAAAGACAGACTATTGGATAAATGATATGTGAACGTAAAGGATGCTTATGGGTCTAAAATCAGACCCTCTATTGCTAATTCCGATCACAATGTGGTCCACTTAATCCCGACATACAAATCCAAATTGAAACGCTGCAATGCAGTAGAAAGAGAAATACGATGCTGGTCTCCTGAAGCGTGCGAGGATCTGAGAGCATGTTTTGAAATAACAAACTGGGATATATTCCACGACCAGAACTCCTTAGATGTCACCACTTCAGTCATCACGGATTATACTAACTTTTGTGCACAGTTAGTTATCCCCAGTAAACGTATAAAGATCTATCCCAATAACAAACGATTTGTATCCAAGGACATTAAAGACATAATTAACAAAAGAAAAGCAGCTTTCAAAAGCAAAGACATGATTAAATGTAAACAATTGGAGAAGGTTTTAAAAAACAAACTAAGGGAAGCTAAACAGGTACATAGAGATCAGCTGGAAAATAACTTTAAAGAAAAAAACCCCAAAAGACTTTGGGACAATATGAAAAAAATAACTGGAATGTCATCTTCCAACAAACCCATTGTGACTAGTAATGAACGCATGTTTGCAAATGAACTGAATGACACTTTTTGCAGGTTTGATTCTTTTTCCCACTTCAATGACTGTGAAAAAATAATCAATACCATTAACCCGTCCTACTCTGACAGAATCCTCATAACTGTCGAGGAGGTTAGGGGCGTCTTCCAGCGCAATAATACAAGGAAAGCCTTAGGGCCTGACCACAGCAGTGCTCTTATATTAAAAACATTCGCCAGGGAACTAGCCCCGGTATGGCAACCCATTTTTCAGCAGTCCTTGGACACCCATTACATCCCACTAGCATGGAAAACATCTCACATTAAACCTATCCCCAAAAAGAAATGCCCAAAAGAACATAATGACTATAGGCCAATAGCCCTCACATCAGTGATCATGAAGTCACTAGAAAAAATCATAGTCCAACATTTAAACAGACAGATGGGGGGACTTCAAGACCCCTACCAATTTGCATATAAACAAGGCCGTAGCACAGAGGATGCAGTGGTTGCACTGACACATATCATATCTAAACATCTAGATAAATCCAATACATATGCCAGGGCACTTTTTATTGATTTCTCTTCAGCATTCAATACTGTTCAGCCAAACTTGCTTCTGTCTAAAATGATTAAGTTTCATATAAACCCATATATTATTTACTGGTATTTTTCTTTAACAAACAGGGTCCAGCTAGTTAAGGTTAATGACACACTTTCTTCTCCCATCACCACCAATGTTGGAGTTCCCCAGGGCTGCATAAGCTCTCCCAGGCTGTTCACCCTGTATACCTCGGACAGCACTACCAATGTGCCAAATCAATATCTTTTTAAATATTCAGATGACTCAACATTAGTCACTCTTTTCACAAAATCAGATGATGACTCTTTGTACCAAAACAATGTGGACTGGTTAATTGAATGGTGTGATATTAATTACCTTATCATTAATACAGTGAAGACAGGGGAGGTCATCTTTGGAAAACCTCCTCTCCAACTTTCCAAAGTTAAAATCCATAACTCAGACATTGCTCAAGTCCCATCCTATAAATACCTTGGTGTCATGATTGACCAGAATCTGACATGGACTGACCACATAGAATTCACATGTAAAAAAATACAACAACGTATATATTTCTTGCGAAAACTAAGATCTTTTGGTGTCAGCGACCAAATAATTTTTTTGTTCTTTACATCTGTGATCCAGAGCGTTATGCTTTACTGCAGTACAGCTTGGTATAGCAGCCTCTCTGTCAAGGATAAAGCTAAACTTCAGCATCAAATAAAAATATGCTCTAAGATCATTGGGCAGCCCATAGCACACCTATTTCAGGAAGCTCACAATAAGAGCATGCTCAGACTGGCCACATGCATCTCCACTGATGCTACGCACATCTTACACCAAGAATATCAATTATTACCTTCAAATAGGCGCTTCAGAGTTCCCTTCTTCAACCGTAATAGACTTAAACATTCTTTTATACACCAATCAATTCTTTTACTGAATCTGCAGCATGCACCAGCGAGCATTTAATCCAATGTATTACACATGGTGAAAATTTCTCTCATGTTATGTATGGCTGTTTTTATGTATGTCTGTATGAAGGTATGTGTCCTCCGTCTTGCCTTTACCCCTGACTATGGTGGTGGGTTATTGTATTGTTACTGTGATGTTATATGTGTGTGTTGTCCTCAAGCGAGTCTTGTTCAGGGATGCAAACCAAATTTCAGTGTAAACTGACAATAAAGTATTATCGTATCGTATGTGACAGGTTTCTTCTTCTTTTTCTACTTCTTCAAAAAGCTCAAGAAATGGAAATAAATGAATATAACAGTACATTAGTGAATGAAATAAGAAGCTCTGCTGAGGAAACAATGTCTAAAAGTACAGAAATTAGAAGCAATAAGAATGTACCGTGGTGGAATAATGAATGTAGTAAAGTGATAAAAGCAAGGAGTAAAGCATTTAAACTTCTCAAAAAATCCCATTCTCAAGATGCACTGACAGATTATAAAAGATCACAGGCAGTTGTCAGGAAAACAATCAGGAAACAAAAACAAACCTTTTGGAGAGAATACTGCAATAGTATTGGAAGGACTGTGCAACTACCAGAAGTATGGGGCATGATAAGAAGAATGGGAGGGATTCGAGGGAAATGAGTTACCAGTATTAATCAATGGATATAAAGTGGCAATAAATAATTCAGAAAAGGCTGAACTCAGCCCAGACATTCAGGAAAGTACACAGCTCAGTAAATCTCACCAAGGAGGCTGAGAAAACATGGATCCCAGACGTCCGCTATTTAGTGGAATTCCGCTATTTTTCTCGCCAAAGTGTTGGTTTTTTTAAATCTCTTGTATATCCATAAAAAATATGTTTAAGTAAAATGACCAGCAGAATACGTTCTGATTTGGTTTGCTTGTTTAGCAATGTTTTTGTCGGCTTCGTTTGTTCTCGTTGACATTTGGGAACACTCGAAAGTTAAATTGATGTAAATACCGCGAGACTGTACACGATAGAACGAGAAAACAATATGGCTGCGTCCATTTGCTAGAAAACGTGTTTTAACTCTGTTCGTGCTTTTGTTTCTAATGCGTTGAACTTAATTCAATGTGTCGTGGAAAGTAGGGCTGCACAATTAATCGAATTTAATCAAAAATCGCGATTTTGGCTGCCACGATTAAATTAAATGAAAAATCACGATTTATTTCCATTTAAAATGCGAGCTCTGCTGCATATCTGATCAAGCACTTTTTGACCAGTACTCCGCCAAACCATTAGGGGGCGAACCGACGCATGTAAGGTTTCATTACTCCGCCTAAATAAGCAAGCAAGCCAAGTGCGCAGAGCTTCAGTGCAGCGGTATCCAGTGTTGCAAGATTGGGTGGTTTTAAGTGCATTTTGGAGGATTTGAACATATTTTGTGCTGGGAAACGTCAGCAGTGTCTGGCAACACTGGCGGTATCTTATTCAAGGGGTGATAGCGTGAGAGTAGGTAACAGATTGAGCGTATTTAGCACTGGAGGCAATGCTGTGACCTGCCTTCGCTCATGTTTAAAGCCAGAGCATGTTGATAGGCTGGTCTTTCTAGCTAAAAACTTGTAGGCCTCAGTATAATGCTATGTAATTGTTACAATTGAGTTTTCAGTTCCTTCATCCTTTGGTAAATTTTGGTAATCTTGGATAAATTTCATTTATTTGTCATTTGGAAATCAGAATTTCTCTTTTAAATTTCATTCTGCACTGAAAGCTGTTCATATTGTTTGTTTGAATATAGTGAAATAAAATTTAAGTGATTTCCCTAACATCAAGAATAATCGTGATTAATAATCATGATTACAATTTTGATCAAGATAATCGTGATTATCATTTTTTCC
Organism: Neoarius graeffei; assembly: GCF_027579695.1. Classification (NCBI taxonomy): domain Eukaryota; kingdom Metazoa; phylum Chordata; class Actinopteri; order Siluriformes; family Ariidae; genus Neoarius; species Neoarius graeffei. Next base: position 119,628,376 of record NC_083569.1, on the reverse strand, counting down.
ATAATCGTGCAGCCCTAGTGGAAAGCGTACTTGCGCTTCGCCAGAGAGGAAGTCGAATCCAAGAAGAGATTAATGAATGTGGTGAATACAGAACTTGAAACAAAAGCTCATGCGAACAGAGTAGCCAAGAAACTACCCAAAAGGTCACTGCAGGAACATCAGAAAAAGCAGAAGGAAAGATCAGAGAAACAAAAGCAGAGAAAACTGGAGGAAAGATCACAGAATGCACCCCAGAAAAGAGCATTAAACTCCTCTGCAGTGAAACCTTTCAAAAAGAGAAAGGTTTAAATCAAATATCTCCAATATTTGCTGTACATATGTATATATATCTAATATTACTGAATCATTGATTTCTGCTCATATTAATGATTTTTGAAAAATGAATGTGGCTTATATTAGACGAGTATTGACATTAACTCAAAACAAATAAACAAATGAGATGAACTATGGATACTATTGTTATAACAAAATCAGTGGAATATTTAGCCAAGTATATTCTTCAAAGCTACATTTTCGTCTAATTTTTATAAAAAAAAAAAAAAATTGCCACTTATGTCATAGATTACAACATATGGCATCAAATAGATACACATTGTTAAATCTATGTAAAAAATGTGTTCTATAGCATCTTTAAAGGTCCCATGGCATGAAATGTTCACTTTCTGAGGTTTTTTAATGTTAAAATGAGTTCCTCTGACCTTCTTAAGTCGCCCCAGTGGCTAGAAATTTCATAATGTGTAAACCAAACTATGCCCAACATTTGAGAATGGCGCATCAAAACGGTGCGTTGATAAGCTCTTCCCTTTACTACGTCAGCAAGGGAGATGATCCCCACGCCCCCCCTCTGGATTCCCACCCACTGTATGGATTGCCCACCCAGTTATAGTGAGGAGACCATAGAGGACACAACAACATGGCATCACCTAAGCGAGCGAAACATGGAAATTGCGCTGTACATGGATGTGACAACACAGAAAAGAGTCTGTTTTTACTGCCGACGGGAGAGCCCCTGAAGACGCAGTGGCTTAATTTTATTTACTTCAATAATACGCCGTCGAGTCTACCTAAGACGGTGTATGTTTGTCGGAAGCATTTTCCTGAGGAATGTTTCCACAACTTGGGACAGTACAGGGCAGGTTTTGCACATCAACTGTCACTGAAGCCTGGGTCCGTACCAAGCATCCCTGCCGCATCAGCAACAAACACCGAACAAGTAAGTGTATAACTGGTCGTTTTGCCGTGTTTTAAAATCGGTGCATTAGCCTAGCAATGGCTACATTAGCTGGGCAGCTAACCGCTTCCTGCAGTTAGCCAGGTAATCTGTGCTACAAAACTAAAGAGCATGCAGCATGCTCTGTTAAACTGAGTTTAGTCTGGAAATTGACTGTAACTTATGAGCTTATGTTTGACTATTGCTCCGCAATGCATGTCTTCTGTTGGATAAGCGATATGTTGCTGTAGTTGCTGCTTCTATCCTCTTTGGTTATGGAGTGCGTGTTCAAGCCTAGGGTATTATACGTTCATAAACTACCACTCCGAACACTCTCACTCTCTGTTCTCTGCGTCACGTTGAGTTTACGAAAGGAGTCCGAGGGAGAACGGGTTTTGTCTTAGCAGCGTGGCTACAGGCGCTGATAGCAGCGAGTATGTGTGTGCGCAGCTTAGTCAAGCCCCTCCCCCCATGGCCCGCCATCACCCTCTACCCTTCCCCGCCTCCTGCTTCTCATTAGCAAAAAGACGCACTGGGAAAAGCGCTGAAATGGGGCTTTCTCCCAGGAGGCTATATTTACGTGCTGAGGGTTCATTTCGAGAAAGGCTGCGGATAAAACATCCGGAAGCCTCCACGAGCCCGTTTAAAGCATCAACAAACCACCATGCCATGGGACCTTTAAATGTTAAAATCTCAACAGCTTCAGGGGGCTTTGCCCCGTACCCCCAGCAGGGGCGCTGCCCCTGCACCCCGCAAAGGGCTTGCAGCCCCTTTGACCCATGCTTATAATTTCTTACATTCCTCTATTTTTTTCAATTACTGCTTGGATCCCTGAGAAAAACAGAAGTAAAAGTTTTAGAAAGTTATCCAGCAGTTTTAGAACAGAAGGAGAGTTCAGGAAATCCATTGGATTTACTTATTAATATGTTTGAGTTGAAAAAAAGCCATTAATTCCGCTAAACAGTCGACTCCAAGGATAGATATGATATGTTATAAAATGTTAGATAATATGTCGGATAATACACTGGAAAAAGTACTAAAACTATTTCACAAGATCTGGGATGCTGGTCAACTTCCAACAGCATGCAAACATGCAACAATAGTGCCTGTACTAAAACCAGGGAAAGATCCATCAGACCCTGAGAGTTATAGACAGGGGTGTAGTGGGCGTGATACGCGGGGGTACGCCGTCCACCCACTTCTCCCGAGGTGAGATAAAAAAAAAAAAAAAACTGTCATTCAATGGCCTGAGTTTATACGCTCTACAGTAAGTGACACGTGCCTTTGTGCTCATCATCAATGCCCCCCCCAATCGAACGTTACGTAAAACGTAGCGATGCAAAGTAGAATGCATTCTAAACACAGCCGAGATATTAGAATTATGTAAACGGTTGACTCCGCCATCTGTCGGTTTAATGCTTTATGATATTTGAAGTTCTAATGCGATTTTTGCTCAGTATAGGCCTATGATTTTGAAGAGCCTAATAATAACAGTAGGGTCTCTCTCTGTGTGTGTGTGTGAGATTTCCGGGCGTTCATGGTAGCAGCACCGAGAGGGCAACAGAACTGATATAATCGCCTGCCTGGTCATCCTTACGCGGATAATTTCACCACATACTGTATTATATATATGATTTGAAATTCATAATCTTTGTGGCCTTCCTGTTTCGTGTTTTGTTGTACATCCGACAAATTTAAAGAAATACTCAAGTCTTTAAGAAGGAGTGCATGGTAGGGCTTAACCCAATGGCTGCAAGTCATGTATTTTGTATACGCAGGTGCCTCAATCGCGCCAGACTAAATGCTTGATTTATTCGATTGGTGCCTTTTATAATAAATTTCAGCCCATTGCTGGTTTGTATGCGATGTGAGTGAGTGACGTGACTTTTTTTGAACTTCTGGACACATGCTGTAGCTGTTGCCACGGCAGTAAGTAGGCTAGTAAAAATATCGAATTCCGAATGCAGCTCGGCTCAAATGAACGTGAATCGAACATGAACAAAGGTGTTTGTGTATCATAATTTCCAATATTTTGGCTTCACGCCTGATAGTCCATGTTAAACCTATGCAAGGTTTATGTTGAGTTCCAGCAGCAGAGTGGTGCTGTCTACGACGATGCATTCGGAAGGAGAAGGCGAATTTGTTCCTCTTTAGCCATTTCGGCATATTTATTGGAGACAAAATAAACCGCGGCTTTTCGCCATAACAGTTGGGCTGTACTGACAAACACGAATGAAAATTGCACGCATAAAAATGTCTGAAAAAAAGTGTCTTCTTGTGCCCTCTTGTGTTGTTAAAAGAACGTAACATTTATACAAATCATTCATACCAAACATAGGCGACCAAACAAAGGCTACCGCTTCTGACATGATATCAAATAGATGACGTCACGAATCGCGTACCCCCACTTTAAAAATCTCCACTACACCACTGGTTATAGACCAATTGCGTTCACTTCCCAATTATGCAAAACCATGGAAGGAATAATCACACTAAGATTAAATTACTTTCTGAAAATACGTGATCTCTTTTCTCCACAGCAGAGTAGATTCCGTAAGGGCCATAATACAATGGACTCAGTATGATGTTTAGCGTCAGATATCAGAAAAGCACAGACTAATAGGGAAGTAGTAGTCGCGGTATTTTTTTGATATAGAGAAAGCCTATGATATGCTTTGGAAAGAGGTTTTTTAAATTAAATTCAATAATCTGGGAATAGGTGGCAGGGCATATAATTGGATTCTGGATTTTTTATTTGATAGAAGGATACAGGAAAGGGTAGGTGCGGAATATTCCAAAGTATACACAATAGAAAATGGAACTCCACAAGGTCGTGAGTGTGTAGCCCGCTATTATTTAACATTATGATTAATATCTTCTCTACAGGTGAGCAAGGTATAGGTAAATCTCTCCATGCAGATGATGGGGCCTTATGGATTAGAGGCCACAATATATCATATGTCAAAACAAAAATGCAAACCGCAATAAACGAAGTAGAAAAATTGGCAAATAAATGTGGATTTAGATTATCAGTTTCCAAAACACAAGTAACATGTTTTACAAGAAGGCATAAAATCTCACCTATTTCTATAAAATTATATGGTCATCCTCTTGAGCAAGTCAAGGTAGTAAGATTCTGAGGAGTTTGGTTTGATGAAAAGCTAACATGGAAGTTTCCCTTTGATAAGGTCAAAAATAAATGAAAAAGATACTCAATTTTCTCCGGTGTTTGACAGGGCAAACTTGGGGAGCAAGCAGAGCGTCCTTAAACATATATTGGGCTTTTATGAGGTCTGTGTTTGATTATGGATGTTTAGCTTATATGTCTGCAGCAGAATCAAACATGAAAGCATTAGATGTACTACAAGCTCAGGCTTTAAGAATTTGCAGTGGGTCTTTTAAAACATCCCCAGTGTCTTCAATGCAGGTGGAAATGGGGGAAATGCCATTAAAGATCAGAAGGCTACAATTGATGACATATTGGGTCAATCTTCAGGGGCATTATGACAACCATCCTGCTAAAAGTATAACAAAAGATTGTTGGGAACACTATGAATTTAATTTCCTAAGTTTTGGATGGAGCAGCACGGTGGTGTAGTGGTCAGCACTGTCGCCTCACAGCAAGAAGGTCCTAGTGGCCGGCGAGGACCTTTCTGTGTGGAGTTTGCATGTTCTCCCCGTGTCATTGAATGTCCCCGAGACATTCAAAGCTGATTATCATGTCAAAAAGTCAATACATGTTAGCACAGAAGATTGAAATTTCATTTGACTAGGCTCCAATGTGTTTAGTTTAGTTTACTGTAATTTGTCACAGAAAATATATACACAAAATAACATCATAAAAAAAAAAGGTAAAATGTGACCGAAGAGACGAACAGGGCAGAGCCCCAATTGCAATGTATCCCCTAAGCTCAAAAAAAAAAAAAAATTATAATAATATATAAGGGCGAATTCATACAAGTATTAGAATTTGATTTACATAAATTAAGAAAAAAGTATACATAATTGACAAATCATGGTGGGCTATAGGTTTGTAGTAAACCTCTAAAGTGGTCGTTTAGATGGATTCTAAAACCACAAGAGATCCTGGCTAGACTTAGGCTACGTTTACATTAGACCGTATCTGTCTCGTTTTCTTCGCGGATGCACTGTCCGTTTACATTAAACCCCCTGGAAAAGCCGGGAAACGGGAATCCGCCAGCGTCCACGTATTCAATCCAGATCGTGTCAGCTCCAGTGCTGTGTAAACATTCAGAATGCGCGAATACGCTGTACTGAGCTCTATCTGGCGTCTCATTGGACAACGTCACTGTGACATCCACCTTCCTGATTCGCTGGCGTTGGTCATGTGACGCGACTGCTGAAAAACGGTGCGGACTTCCGCCTTGTATCACCTTTCATTAAAGAGTAAAAAAGTATGAAAATACTGCAAATACTGATGCAAATACTGCCCATTGTGTAGTTATGATTGTCTTTAGGCTTGCCATCCTTCCACTTGCAAGTGGTAAGTGATATGCGCTGGGATCACACACACAGCGGCTCAGTCCCGAATCGTGGCTTGTTCACTTCACTCGCGCGCTGTGTGAGCTGCGCAGGGCCGGAGTGCGCACCCTCCAGAGGGCACTCGCTGTTCAGGGCGGAGTGATTTGGAGCGCAGGATGCCTGCGGAGCCGAGCGTATCCGCGTATTGGCATTGCTGTGTGCACGGCTAACGGTTTTAGTGTAAACGCGAATCGTTTTAAGAACATTAATCTGATGATCCGCTGATTCGACGTAATGTAAACGTAGCCATAAGTATATTAGGTAAGCTGTTCCACAACTTAATCCTAGAAAAATAGCTGTTACAATAATATTCCTGATTGTGCCTAGAAATTAGGTCAAAGTTGGCTTGATGAAAATTACAGGTATTATAATGCAGAGTGGCAGTTTGAATGAAACTTCCAAAATTACTAGCAACAGTTCCAGTTTTATACTTAAACATGAGAACTAAACCATGCATTTGTCTACGAAAATCAAGAGGTAGTAAATTAAGCTGGACTAGTCTATTAACATAACTGATGTGCAGTTTAATGTGCAGTTAAAATAAAACTAAACATACTGATATAAACATCTACAATTAAAACACACACATCATCTTGTCATCAAAGTCAGTACTTTGATTTCCTGTAAATCATAATGTGAGTGCTATGCTTGCGTAAGTCTTCATACCCCTTAAATTTTTACACTGTATATTTGGCTAATGGGGGCGGCACGGTGGTGTAGTGGTTAGCACTGTCGCCTCACAGCAAGAAGGTCCTGGGTTCGAGCCCCGGGGCCGGCGAGGGCCTTTCTGTGCGGAGTTTGCATGTTCTCCCCGTGTCCGCGTGGGTTTCCTCCGGGTGCTCCGGTTTCCCCCACAGTCCAAAGACATGCAGGTTAGGTTAACTGGTGACTCTAAATTGACCGTAGGTGTGAATGTGAGTGTGAATGGTTGTCTGTGTCTATGTGTCAGCCCTGTGATGACCTGGCGACTTGTCCAGGGTGTACCCCGCCTTTCGCCCGTAGTCAGCTGGGATAGGCTCCAGCTTGCCTGCGACCCTGTAGAAGGATAAAGCGGCTAGAGATAATGTGATGTGTGATGTGATTTGGCTAATGCCCTTTAAACAGTACTGCTTTGTTGTGCTTCTGTCTCATGCTGTTGTTCTGTAAGGAAAGGGTTGTCATCTTGGCAATGTGGTGGAGTCTAAGCTTAAAAAATAGGGACACAACCAGTGTTAGCAGAGTGTGGTGGTGGTGGCTGTCAATACCATACTGCGTGTCGCAGAAAAGGTACGATTTTAGCGTGTTCAAGCACCCAGAATTACAACCACATTAATAATGTTTTAAGAAATCAAATCATTTGTATATACGTCAAAATTTCAACGAGATAAGAGTATAAACATTTAAGCACCTCAAATGGTTTTACCTCAGTGTACCGCAAATTCTGTGTAAAAGCTTGTCTGTGGTAAGATGGCCGCCCTGATTGGCGCCACCAAACTCAAACATTCCTCTCTCACTTCCTGAATCGTCACTTCCATCCTCCATCTCCTGACCAGTCACAGCCCAGCTGTTGCCAAGCGCCTCCCTTCAGACTCCTCCTCTCCTGACTGCCCGTGACGCTCAGCCAATCAATTTCAAACACTTCAGAGCGCGCTTCTTCTGATAGACAAGAACCTGAACCAATCACTGAATCGGAAACGCGCTGCAGTTTAACGGCTCCCGCGTGCGCTCCACTCTAAAGCGCCCCTGTTGCAACACTGCCTTAACATGAGTTCCGCCTGATATAAACCAGACATGTAGGTGTTAAGGTATGGAATCCATTGATAAAAAACAGATAGACATTCATATTCCACTGGGAAAAGGAGAAGCTAAAGCTTTAATTAAAACAGAGATTATGAAAAGATGGCAAAAAGAGTGGGAAACAGAACCCAAAGGTAGACAATACTTTAATATGCAGAGTCAGGTATGGGGGAAAAGAATAACGTCAATGGGATTTAACAGAAATGAGGAGGTAGTATATACAAGATTAAGACTGGGACACACAGGTCTTAATGCAACATTACAGATATTAGGTAAAAGTGATGGTCTTTGTCAAGGTTGTAGAGTTAAGGAAGATGTTGAGCATGTTTTATTTCATTGTAGTAAATACAGTTATCAAAGACAGAAATGGTTGGAGCTTGAAGCAGGTTCAGACATTCACAACACACTAAAGGAAGAAGGAATACAGCGAAATAGAATTAAAGCACTAATCATTTATCTTAATGATACAGGTCTAATGAAAAGAATATAATTTTTTTTTTTGTAGCCTAGTAATCTGACATAGAATCTGTCCGGTCCCTTCATACAGTCCTGTACAGTAGGTGGCGGTATACACAGATTGTGATAATCTGCCATTAAAAAGAAGAAGAAGTTAAGGTATGGACGAAAGAAGGGAGTGTGTGATAAATTTTTATAATCCATGTAACCAGATTGAGTTAGAGCATTTAGAAGAAATTTGGAGGGGTTTGGGTGAAAAGGTCATTTGGTGTGGGGATTTTAATGCTCACGGTTCACTCTGGGGAGATAAAAATGATATAAATGGTAGTATAATTTAAGAGTTTTTAGATGAAAAAGAGCTTGTATGTTTGAATGATGGTTCAGCACCAGACACTCCTCACAATTGTTTCAAGAACGAGGACACGATGGTGCGGGTGTACTTGACTATTCGTGTTGTTGCAAGAGACCGCAAGTTACAGTGGGTAATCACATAGAACAACCACAGGTGCAGTAACATAAACAACAGCAGGTGGCAGCACACATCCTGTAACGTCTCCCTTTTCTTAATTAAAGCAAGGGTTACCAGTGGAACTGAGACCTGGAACCAAGGCCTACTTAATACTCAAAGAAATAACATCATACCGGCAACTATCATTGTTGTACATTATACCAGCAGCAACAACATAAACATTTGGCAACAAACAGAATACAACTGTTTTTTTCTTTTTTTCCTACACTTTTTTTTTTTTGGAACAAAGCAGACTGTTCAAAGATCAAGTCTGTTTGGTGGCCTGGTCAGCCGACCATAGCGTGAGGTGACTGGAGGCCTTGTTGGTGTGGATGTTATGTCAACAGCTGGGCTGTCGACATGCTGAGGTGGGGTAGCGCACGCTGCATGGCTGGCCTGCTCCTCGGTAGCTACCTCTGGCTCGGTTCTATGCGCATGGCTGTCTGAGATCTGCGGTGTACTTGTAGTTGGTTCTGCCGCCCGAAGATCAACCCTGTTTCGGCGGTAGAGAGCTCCTTCTATGTCGACCAGGTAGGACCGCGGGGCAAGCCTCTGCACGCAGGATCCCCGTCTCCAGATGCCTGTCCGGTCGCCAGGCAATGGCTTCATTCGCACCGCTTGGCCAACCGTGAGCTCAGGTAGGTCCTTGGCTGAGCTGTCATAGGTTGCTTTGGCGACCTGCTTCCTATGATGCAGCTTCTCCAGCACTCTGGGCACCACACACGATTCCAACAGCTTGCTGGCCACCGGAAGCGCTGTCTTAAGACGTCTTGACATCAGGCGCTGCGCTGGGCTGCTGTCCATTCCTTCGGTCGGTGTGTTGCGCCACTGCAGGATTGCTTTCCAGGCATCCTCACCCTCACGGTGGGCTTTCTTGCATAAGTTCTTTGCTATCTTGACTGCTGCTTCGGCTTTGCCGTTGGCCTTGGGGTGATGTGGAGATGAGGTAATGTGTTCAAACTCCCACTGTGCTGCGAACTGTTTAAACTGGAGAGATGTGAACTGAGGGTCATTGTCTGAGATTAGACAGTCAGGCTGCCCATGGCGAGCGAACTGTGCCTTGCAGCGTTTGATTGTTGTCTCAGCCAAGAGATCTGGGAGGAGGTCAATCTCCCAGAAATCTGAATAATGATCAACCATCAGGAAAAAGTCGTTGCCATTTTGCTGGAAGAGGTCAGTGCTGACAATCTGCCATGGGCGTGTTGGCAGTTCGTGAGACATCATTGACTCTTTCTGCTGATGTATGGCAGACTGTGCACTTGCCTACAAAGTCTAGGATGTCGGCTCGCATCCCTGGCCAATACAGCGTATCGCGTGCTTGCCTGTAGCAGGCCTCGCCCCCAGTGTGGCTTGCATGTACTCTTACTAACATCTCATGACGCAGTGCTTTAGGGATAACGACCCTGTCTCCCCTGAACAGCACTCCATTCTGAACACTGAGCTCCTCCTTGTAAGCCCAGTATTCTCTCACCTCCAGTTCGGCGTCGTCTTTGCGATCAGGCCAGCCCTTCAGTGTTACTGTCTTCACCGCCTGGAGCTGCTTGTCTCTCTCTGTGTGCTGTCGAATTTGAATGAGTCTCTTGTCTGTGACATTAAGATAGTCAGCCTGGTTGATTTGTTCTACCTCTCTCTGTTCTGTTTCCAGACAGCAGATTGTGTGTGCGCCGATCCTGGAGCTTGTGCATGTGTCTGCCATGGTGGCCCTGCTGAGCATATCACTCACATCTCTGGGCCAGGCTTGTATACGACTGCAAGATTGTAGCCCTGTAGAGACAGCAGCATGCTCTGTAGGCACTTTGGGGCATTCAGCAGTGGCTTGCTGAAGATGGCGCCGAGGGGCTTATGATCCGTCTCTGCAGTGACACTGTTGCGCCCGTACAGATACTGATGAAAGCATTGGCATGCAAATACAATGCTTAGGCATTCCTTTTCGATTTGGGCGTAATTCTGCTCTGTTGGCGTGAGAGCCCTCAAGGCAAATGCAACAGGTTGGCCTTCCTGCAACAGCACACAGCCCAGGCCATGCTGGCTAGCATCACTCTGGATTGTCACCGCCTTTGTCACATCGTAGTAACGCAGCACTGGTGTTGTAGTCACCAGCTGCTTGACTTCCTTCACTGCTGCGTCGTGTTTTGGAAGCCAGTGCCACACTGCATCTTTATCTGTGAGTCTCCTCAGTGGCTCACAGACCTCTGAAAGGCGTGGTAGGAACTTGGCCAGGTATGTCACTGTGGCAGCAGGGGTGTGGCCAAGCACCAGTCTGTGACAGGAGGGCGGAGTCAGGGAAGGTAAGTGGCAGAATCACTACACCTGTTGTCAATTAACCTGTGTTTGTGTGTGTCTTCCCAGTGACTGTGCCCTATTTAAAGAGGGAGAGCAGAGAGCAGAGGAGCTCATCCCAAACCAGACGCCAGTTGTGTGTTGGTGTATGTCTGAGTTGGAAATTGTTCACTGAAAACTGTGGCAATAAAAGCCGTATTTACAAACCTGATCTCTGTCCTGCCGTCCTCCGTGCTCCACCCCTTCGTTAGAACTGTTACAGTGGTGCCAAAACCCGGGATCTGGAGTACAGCAGCCTAACAGCCCCATGGAGTCCTCCCCGTTCGCCGAACTGGTCCACACCCTCACCACGGCCCAGCAAAGCCAGCACCAGGCACTACTCGCCCTCCGAAAGGAGCAAGAACAGCGGTTCGAGGCCCTGGTGTTGGCCCAACAAGAAGATCGACAGGCGTTCCGGCACCTCCTCACATCGGCGGGGTCCACCAACGCTCCCACCACGGGCCCGTCCCCCCTCACCCTAACAAAGATGGGCCCGCAGGGCGACCCCGAGGCATTCATTATGCTCTTCGAGCAAGTCGCGGAGACCTCGGGGTGGACGATGGAGCAGCTCGCGGTGCGCCTCCTCCCCCTGCTAACGGGAGAGGCACAGTTGGCCGCGCTACAGCTCCCTGCCGACCGCCGGCTGGCCTACGCAGACCTTCGCTGGGCCATCCTCCAGCGTGTGGGGCGCACCCCTGAACAGCAGTGTCAGCGCTTCCGCGCTTTGCGCTTGGAGGAAGTCGGCCAGCCGTTCGCGTTCGGCCAGCAACTCCAGGACGCCTGCTGGCGGTGGTTGAGGGCCGACAACCACGACGCCGAGGGGATCATCGACCAGGTGGTGCTGGAGCAATTCATTGCACGCTTGCCAGTGGGAACCGCGGAGTGGGTCCAGTGCCACCGCCCGGCGTCGCTGGATCAGGCAGTCGAGCTGGCGGAGGACCATATGGCGGCTGTCCCAGCGGCAGGACAGCAGACAGCCTCTTCCCTTCTCTCTCTCTCCCTCTCCTCCTGTGTCTCGTCCTCGCCCCATTCCCCCACCGCGGAGGCGGGGGCTGGCGCCACCTGTGCCAGCCCGCTGCACTCGCGGTGGCCTCCCGTTTCTCCCTTCTGTGTCTGTCTCTCCCCCCCCTCAGGTGAGTGAGCCCCAGAACACCGGTGCGGAGAGGAAGCCCGGGCCGGTTTGCTGGCGCTGCGGGGGGCCGGGCCACCTCCAACAACAGTGCACGGTCATGGAGATGGGCACGGTGGTTCGGATCCCCGACGCTCCAGGAGCCGCCCTCGATCGGGCCGGAGCGTATCGCATACTGGTGAGTATTCAAGGGGATACATATCAGGCGTTGGTGGATTCTGGTTGTAATCAGACTTCAATTCACCAAAGCCTGGTGCAAAACGAGGCATTGGGGGGAGCACAGGGGGTGAGGGTGTTGTGTGTGCACGGGGACATTCACAGCTACCCTTTGGTGTCGGTCCACATTTTTTTCAGAGGGGAAAAATTTATAGTGAAGGCGGCGGTTAATCCTCGCCTTACCCACTCTTTAATTTTGGGGACGGATTGGCAGGGATTTCGGGATTTAATGACACACTCAGTAAAGAGTGGGTCCACCATTTAACGGGGGGGGTCCCGGTGTCACTTTAGCGGGAGCAGCTGTCACAGAGCCTTCTACATCATCTCTGCGTCAGAGTGAGGAGCCGCCGGCCCCTCCTCTCTCTGTTGGGGAATCCCTCGCGGATTTCCCATTAGAACAATTGCGAGATGAGACTCTGCGGCATGCGTTTGACCAAGTGAGAGTAATCGATGGTCAAACGCTCCAGCCGAACGCCACCCCGTCCTTCCCCTACTTCGCGATTATGAAGGATAGGTTATACCAAGTGATGCAGGACACTCAAACTAAGGAGCGAGTCACGCAGCTTTTAATTCCGAAGAGCCGCCGGGAATTGGTATTCCAGGTGGCTCACTTTAATCTCATGGCTGGACACATAGGGCAGGATAAGACACTATCCCGAATAATGGCCCGATTCTATTGGCCGGGGATTCGCGGCAATGTCCATAGGTGGTGTACGGCGTGCCGCGAATGCCAGTTAGTAAATCCAGCGGCCATTCCAAAAGCACCTTTGTGCCCTCTACCGTTAATCGAGACCCCATTCGAAAGAGTTGGGATGGATCTCATCGGGCCATTAGATTGGTCAACACGAGGGTACCGCTTTATATTAGTTCTGGTGGACTATGCAACGCGATACCCGGAAGCCATGCCTCTTCGCAATATCTCAGCATGCAGTATTGTGGAGGCACTCTTCCGCGTCATCTCCTAAGATGGAATCCCAAAAGAGATTCTGACTGGTCAAGGCACCTCGTTTATGACACGAACACTGAACGAACTGTATGGGTTATTAGGTATCAAACCGATCCGCACCAGCGTATATCACCCACAAATGGACGGTTTAGTGGAACGGTTTAATCGCACCCTCAAGAGCATAATTAAAAAATTTGTAAGTGAGGATGCACGTAACTGGGATAAATGGCTCGAACCCTTGTTATTTGCAGTGTGAGAGGTCCCCCAAGCCTCCACGGGGTTCTCCCCGTTTGAATTATTATGGGCATAAGCCGCGCGGCATTTTAGATGTGCTGCGAGAAAATTGGGAGGAGGGACCTTCAACAAGTAAAAACGAAATTCAGTACGTTATTGACCTGCGTGCAAAACTCCACACACTCACGCACCTAACCCAGGAGAATTTGCGGCAGGCCCAAGAATGGCAAACCCGCCTGTACAACAAGGGTATGCGCCTTAGAGAGTTCGCACCGGGAGATAAAGTACTTGTACTGTTGCCCACATCGAGCTCTAAATTAGTCGCCAAGTGGCAAGGACCCTTCGAGGTCACACGGCGAGTCGGGGACATCGACTATGAGGTGAGGCGGACAGACAGGTGTGGGGCGCTACAGATTTACCACCTCAATCTACTCAAACTCTGGAATGAGGAGGTCCCCGTAGCGTTGGTGTCGGTAGTTCCGGAGAAGGCGGAGCTGGGGCCGGAGGTTCAAAAAGGCGCATTGACATCGCATACCTCTCCGGTCCCCTTTGGAGACCACCTCTCCCCGACCCAACTCACGGAGGTCGCCCAGTTGCAGACCGAGTTTTTGGACGTGTTCTCGCCCCTGCCCGGCCGCACCAACCTCAGAGCACCACATTGAGACGCCCCCGGGGGTGGTAGTGCGCAGCCGCCCTTACAGGCTCCCCGAACACAAGAAAAAAGTGGTTCGGGAAGAACTCGAGGTCATGCTCGAAATGGGCATCGTTGAGGAGTCCCACAGTGACTGGAGCAGCCCGGTGGTCTTGGTACCCAAGGCCGACGGGTCGGTCCGGTTCTGTGTGGACTATAGAAAAGTCAACGCAGTGTCTAAATTTGATGCGCACCCAATGCCTCGTATTGATGAGTTGCTCGATCGACTAGGCACTGCTCGCTTTTATTCGACACTGGATTTAACGAAGGGATACTGGCAGATCCCCTTGACTCCACTATCCCGTGAAAAAACGACCTTTTCCACACCGTTTGGTTTACACCAATTCGTCACACTTCCGTTCGGGCTGTTTGGGGCGCCCGCTATGTTTCAGCGGCTGATGGACAGGGTCCTCCGCCCCCACGCCACCTATGCAGCCGCCTACCTTGATGACATTATCGTCTACAGTAATGACTGGCCGAGGCATATTGAACATCTGAGGGCCATCCTTAGGTCGCTGAGGCGAGCGGGTCTCACAGCCAACCCGAAGAAGTGTGCGATTGGGCGGGTGGAAGTATGGTATCTGGGCTTCCACTTGGGCAACGGGCAGGTGCGTCCCCAAATTAACAAGACCGCAGCAATTGCAGCCTGCCCGAGGCCCAAGACCAAAAAGGGGGTGAGACAGTTCCTGGGGCTGGCTGGCTATTATCGGAGGTTTATACCTAATTATTCGGACGTCACCAGCCCGCTGACTGATCTCACGAAAAGGGGGCACCAGATCCGGTCCAGTGGACGGAGCAATGCCAGCAGGCTTTTTCTGAGGTAAAGGCCGCATTGTGTGGGGGGCCACTTTTACACTCCCCTGACTTTTCTCTCCCCTTTATATTACAGACCGTATGCGTCGGACAGGGGGCTGGGGGCGGTTTTGTCCCAGGAGGTGGAGGGGGAGGACCGCCCCATCCTATACATCAGCAGGAAGCTGTCGGTGCGTGAGGGGCGCTACAGCACCATAGAGAAAGAGTGTCTGGCAATCAAGTGGGCGGTCCTCACCCTCCGTTACTACCTGTTGGGGCACCCTTTCACCCTCTGTTCGGACCACACACCCCTCCAGTGGCTCCACCGCATGAAGGATGCCAACGTGTGGATCACCCGTTGGTATCTGCCACTCTAACCCTTTAATTTCAAGGTGGTCCACAGGCCGGGGGCGCAGATGGTCGTGGCGGACTTCCTCTCCCATCAAGGGGGGGTGGAGTCGGCTGCAGGCCGGATGGCCACCCGGCCTGCATCGGGCGGTGGGGGTATGTGGCAGCGGGGGCGTGGCCAAGCGCCAGTCTGTGACAGGAGGGCGGAGTCAGTGAAGGTAAGTGGCAGAATCACTACACCTGTTGTCAATTAACCTGTGTTTGTGTGTGTCTTCCCAGTGACTGCGCCCTATTTAAAGAGGGAGAGCAGAGGAGCTCATCCCAAACCAGACGCCGGTTGTGTGTTGGTGTATGTCTGAGTTGGAAATTGTTCACTGAAAAGTGTGGCAATAAAAGCCGTATTTACAAACCTGATCTCTGTCCTGCCATCCTCCGTGCTCCACCCCTTCGTTAGAACTGTTACAGTCATGAAGCCAACGAACCGCTGCACGGCCTTCACATCTGTTGGGAGGGGCATGTCCATCACTGCCTTCACTTTCTCTGGGTCAGCTTTCAGACCCTGTGCCGAAAGGATATGCCCATGAAAGCGAACCTCTGGCACTTTAAACTGGAGCTTCCGTATGCTGGGCCGAAGTTTGACTTGTCGGCATCTGTCCATGAGGGCGAGCAGCTTTGTATCGTGGTCACGCCCTGCCTCCTCATCTGAATCCCCGCAGCCCACGATGAGGATGTCATCTGCTATAGGGTACACCCCATTGAGCCCCACCAGGAGCTCGTGCTGTTTCCGTTGGCACACCTCTGGGGCCACAGAGATGCCGAACGGGAGTTTCAGCCAGCGCTTGCGCCCCCAGGGTGTCCAAAAGGTGGTCATGTAGCTGCTTGGTTCATCCAGTCTGCATTGTAGAAAGGCGTCCCTCGCGTCCACCAAGGTGAAGGCCCTGGCTTTGGGGAGCTTGTAAAGTATGTCCTCCAGAGTGGGCATGATGTAGTGTGATCGCAGCAGAGCCTGGTTGAGGTGCTTTGGGTCAATGCATATTCGCAGTTTGTCTGGTTTCTTGATGATCACCATGTTGCTGATCCAGTCAGTCAGCTCTGTGACTGAGGTGATGTGGCCCTCCGCCTCATGTTTTTCCAGTTGAGCTTTCACTGCCGCCCTCATGGTGACTGGGACATTGTGGGGGGCACTCTGGACTGGCTGAACTGCTGGATTTAGCTGAAAGTGCACCACCCCTGGGACGGATTCTACTGGCGAGGTGAAGACATCCTGATACCTCTCGATGAGAGTCTCTCTTCTCAAAAACCCATCCTGGGTGCTACTGTTCACTGCATTCAGGCCTGCTGGGATAGTAAACTGCATAAGTCCAAGGCGCTCGCATGTGGACCCCAAAAGCAGTGGCTGCTGGCTGGCGTTAACTATCTCAAATTCTAAGGTGTGTTTGTGGTCTCACACAACACACTCTGTCACGAACAGACCCATGGAAGTCATCAACTGACCCGAGTAGAGCTTGAGCTTGGTGCTGCTTGGCATGAGTTTTTCTTGAGGTGCAATTCACATCTTGTCTCTCAGGCTCATAACGTCCCACGTGGCTCCCGAGTCTAGCTGGCACTTTTGCTTAGTGCCATTCAGTATGAAAGCAGCGAACCACTTTTTTCCTTTAGGACCAATGGCCCCAATGCATTCGGTTGTGAAGAGATCATCTCCGCTGTCTGTTTCCTGGGAAAGTATCGGATTGTCCATGGAGTGAACCTGAGCAGGTGCTTCGGATCCCTTGGTTTGCATGCAGACGCGAGCAAAGTGGTTGGGTGTACCGCAAGCTTTGCACACCTTTCCATAGGCAGAACATTGCTCTCGCCCTCTTCCATGATAGACACCACAGTATCTGCATGCAGAGACATTGCCTGTGGCCGTGGCTGGGGTGTATTTTTCTGCTGCTTCCAATTAGGACGGGGAGTTTTATTTGATGGCTGTCTGGACGCTGCGTTGACACTGTCTGTCTGTGGCTTGTCTTGTTCCATAGATCTTAGTGTTATGTCTGTCAGCTCTGCGGCTCTGCATAATTCCAAGGCTTTGGCCAGCGTTAGAGCTTGTTCTCTCAACAGCCGTCTACGAGTGGCCTCATTGGCAATGCCAAGTACTAATTTGTCTCTGATTAATTCGTCCCTTAGGGCCCCATAGTCACAGATTGCTGCTTTTTCTCTCAAACGGGTAACAAAAGTGTCAATGGACTCACCATCCTCCTGAAGACATAGCGCTCATATATTACGTTTTTAGACTGGTGGAAGTACTCCCCTAATTTATCCAGAACTTTCTTCACGTCATTGCGTTCTGCCTCCGTCAACTGCAGGTTGTGCTTGTAAACATGGCGACACTCTGGCCCCATTAGACTCCTCAACGTGGCAGCCTGAACCGCTGATGATGCCTGTATTAAATCCACTGCTAAACTGTAATCTTCGAATTCAGCCCTGAAGATGTCCCAGTTCGTGCTCCAGTCTCCGCTGAGCTTCATTGGAGTGGGAGGCGGGATCGGGTAGTTGAATGCCATCTTGACCACAATGTTATGCTACACGGAAGCTAATCTGCCCGGTAGTGCTAGCGATACTGTGCTAAACTAATAAAACAAAAAACGGCATATGCATAGCTGACGAACTCACTGCTTAATTGCACTGTCCATTAGCTGTCCATTCGTCATCAAGTCATCGCATTTATTAACAGCTAAGCCACTTCTGACACCATGTTTCAGGAACGAGGACACAATGGTGCGGGTGTACTTGACTATTCATGTTGTTGCAAGAGACTGCAAGTTACAGTGGGTAATCACATAGAACAACCACATGTGCAGTAACACAAACAACAGCAGGTGGCAGCACACATCCTGTAACAACAATAATCAACAATACTGTCCAGATCACTTCTACATCCATAGAAACCCCTCTGCTATAACGTGTACTGTGTGCACTGACTATCAGCATCAGTACTTTACAGCGAACTGGTTGCTACACATGGTTAAAATGGCTCTTGTGCAATATACCGACTTACTTGTGCAATACTACCTGGGTAATACTGGTAATAATACCTGTGCAATACTTACACGTGCAATACCACCTTTGCAATACACTTATGTTAACTATCTGCAAACCTGTTAATTTTTGCAAATTTGTTAATTTTTTTAATCTCTAAATTTGTAGTTTATTTCTTTTATATATATACTTTCGTTATACTAAGTACTTTTGCACTACTCCTTCACTGCCTTTCTTTTTCTCTTTATATATTTTGCTGCTGTAACAATGTAAAATTCCCCTTGTGGGATAATAAAAAGCTATCTTATTATTATTATTATTATTATTATTATTATTTTTATTTTTATTATTATTATAATAGGCAAAGATGGAGGTGGCGGAGTTGAGGATGTTAAGGTTTGCGATGGGAGTGACAAGGTTGGACAAGATAAGGAACGAGCACATCAGAGAGACAGCACATGAAGCTAAGAGAGATGAGACTGAGATGGTATGCGCACATCCTGAGAAGAGATGCAGAGCATGTGGGAAGGAGAATGTTGAGGATGGAGCTGCCAGGCACATGAAAACGAGGAAGGCCAAAGAGGAGATACATGGATGTGGTGAGAGAGGACATGAAAGTGGCAGGTGTGGTAGAGAAGGATGCGGAAGACAGGGAGCAATGGAGACGAAAGATCCGCTGTGGCGACCCCTAATCAGGAGCAGCCAAAAGAAGATTAATGTACACATTGCTCCAGCACACTCCGATGACAAAATTAATATCATTAGTAAAAAAAAAAAAAAAAACATGCTTCCTAAAACCGTACACAGTGCAGATTTTATTCCAGAGATGGAGACAGAATGAAACCTTGGAGTTCACTGAGTGAATTTACTCCATCTAGTGGTTAAAAAGTGTAACTGCCTCATGAGAAAAAAGTCAAACAGTGGGCGTGTCTCATATGACGTCAGTAGGCTGAATCGAAAAAGGAGCTCAAATCCTTTCCCTGACCAAAACCAGACCCTTTCAGCAGGACACAATCTCCAGTTTGAAGTTGCTCTCTGTTTCTTCAAGGGATTAAAACCACTGCAGGTAAACACTAAGAGAACAGGAACAAGAGGGAAAAGAGAAATAGAAAGAGGAATAGAAGAGTGCTACAGATGACTCTACTTTCTGTTTGTGTTGTTGTTTTCCACTTGATTTCTGTGACATTACAGTTCAGTTTCACAGATCATTAAATGTAACAACAAAAGAATAAAAAGTATGACGTAATTCTTTAAAAAATAAAATGTAAATATTTGACAACTTGCTGTAGGTTTAGTGAAATAAAACACTTTGGGACATGCTGTTATTGAAAAATAATCAACATTTGGGTGTGAACAGTAACTCCACTTCCCCACTGATTATTTCCAATAACAGCATGACACTGACTGTACTGTCTCCTGCTTGGAGAATTAAAATGTACTTCGTGCTTAAGGACATTTAATACACCGTGACAATAATGCATTTTTAATTACTAATTAAAATTAATATGAAGTGTTTAAAATACTCCTGAAATTTGCATTTTGAATTTCAAGTGGTTTCAGGAGAAAGGGATGAATATGAAAAATGCATTTACACTAAAGGACATATTGAAGAAAACATCACACAAGTGCAGTGAGAAGTGAATCATTCAGGAGAGAGATTTGAGATCATTACTGGTGTTATGGATTATATTCAGTTCAGTGTCCATGAACATTGTGTAAAGTTTTCTGTTGTCTAAATCCACTCTTATCATGTCTCCTGTGTCAGTCATGGCTTCCTCCAGCGGTGTCCTGAGTGAAGATCAGCTCCAGTGCTCCATCTGTCTGGATGTGTTCACTGATCCAGTCTCGACTCCATGTGGACACAACTTCTGTAAGATCTGTCTCAAAGAGTACTGGGACAGCAGTTCACACTGTCAGTGTCCAATGTGTAAGGAGGAATTCCCTAAACGACCTCAACTACGTGTGAATACGTTCATCTCTGAACTTGCTGCTCCATTTAAGAAGGCAGTTCAGGTGAAATTCAGTAGTGCTGCAGAAAAACCCACACAATCTGTGGTGCTCTGTGACGTCTGCTGTGAAAAGAAATGTGCAGCTGTGAAGTCCTGCCTGATCTGTATGGCCTCTTACTGCAAGACTCACCTGGAACCTCATGAGAGAATTTCTTCATTAAAGAAGCACAAACTGATGGATCCTGTGGAGAACCTGGAGGACTACATCTGCCTGAAGCATGAGAGACCCCTGGAGCTGTTCTGTAGAGTCGACCAGACGTGTGTGTGTCAGTTCTGTACTGAGGGAGAACACAAAACTCACAGGACTGTTCCTATAGAGGAGGAGAGTGAAGAGAAGAAGGTGAGGGACTGGAAAGTTCTGATGTATTGTATAAAGTTTGCAAATGAATTTCATGCATGAAATATCAACCTTTTAAAAAAGTTGATGCATTGTGTGTATGTTTCTCTCAGACTGAGTTGGGAAAGACACAAGTGGAAGTTCAGCAGATGATCCAGGAGCGAGTGAAGAAGATTGAGGAAATCAGACACTCTGTAGAACTCAATAAAGTGAGTCTCTTAACCCACCTACAAAATAGCTCCTTTATAAGAACACATTCAGAGATTATGATCTAATCACATGAAATAAAACAACTTCTCAATTTGTCTCCTGTTAGAAAAACACAGAGAAGGAGAAAGCAGACAGTGTGAAGTTCTTCAGTGCTCTGATGCGCTGCATTGAGAGAAGTCAGACTGAGCTGCTTAAGGTGATGGAGGAGAAGCAGAAAGCAGCAGAGATGCAGGCTGAAGAGTTCATTAAAGAGCTGGAGCAGGAAATCACTGAGCTAAAGAGGAGAAACACTGAGCTGGAGCAGCTCTCACACACTGAGGATCACCTCCACCTCCTACAGGTCAGAGTCCCTCTGTTTCTCAATAGCAATGCAGCACATGACAGGACAGCAGTCCCCATGCTGAGGGATTTCTCCTCTCTCCTGCTGTACTGTAGATTTACCTGTCACTGTGCAGCCCTCCACACACCCAGGACTGGACTGACGTCACAATTAACCCTCATCTGAGTGAGGAGACTCTGAGGAGAGCTCTGTCTCAGCTTCAGGAAACTCTCAGTGAGGAAATGCAGAAGGTTCCAGAGATTAGTAAGTGTTTATTACACAGACACATTACATTTCCAGTATTTTGTTTTAATTTATAAAAAGCAAAACATTTAATTAAATCTCTCAACATTTACTCATGAATATTATCCAAAATGTTTTACCAAACAGACCTGAAGAGAATTCAACAATATGCAGGTTTGTGAGCTCTTATTGATCACATGACTAAATATATATTTCTTCACTGTTCCGCACTGTGCAATGATAAAACTGATGTTAACTGTGTTTCTGTCTCTCAGTGGATGTGACTCTGGATCCTGATACAGCTCATCGTAAACTCATCCTGTCTGATGATAGGAAACAAGTGAAACATGGAGACAAGAGACAGAATCTCCCTGATAACCCAGAGAGGTTTAATCGTTGTGTCTGTGTCCTGGGAAAGGAGGGAATCTCCTCAGGGAGATTTTACTATGAAGTGCAGGTCAGAGGGAAGACTGCATGGGATTTAGGAGTGGCCAGAGAGTCCATTAACAGGAAAGGGGATATTACAGCCAGTCCTGAAGATGGATACTGGTGTGTGTGGCTGAGGAATGAGACTGAATATGAGGCTTGTGATTCTCCCTCTGCCTTCCTCTCCTTGAAACAGGCTCCTCAGAAGGTGGGGGTGTTTGTGGATTATGAGGAAGGCCTGATCTCCTTCTATGATGCTGATGCAAAATCTCATATCTACTCTTTCACTGGTCAGAATTTCACTGAGAAACTTTATCCATACTTCTGTCCCTGTCCCAATGATGGAGGTAAAAATTCAGCACCACTGATCATCTGCCCTGTTCATCAGATCTAATCTTTCTATTTATTTTATTTTAGTATTCATACTGTCTTGCATCAGATGAATTATCCAAGCTTTAAATGCTCTTACATCACCTCATTTTAAAAATGGTATACATGTTGCTGTCTTTTTCCTGTCAAAATATTATGTTGGGCATCATGGCACGTCATTCATTTTATTTCTGAAATCTTTCTATTGCACTTTCCTGAAAATTATTTACTTGTTTCAGGGAGACAATGTTAATCATGGACACAAAGATATAAATCATACCCATACATTCAGTATAATATGGAGTTAAAAGAAGCTAAGAGAATGATTCATGCTTTAATAATTCTCTCTAAACACAGAAATTGGTTGTTTGCTGTGGGATAAAACACTTCTGAACATGTTCTTGTTGGAAAATAAACTTCAGGGTGGTAACAGTGACTCTGCTTCATGACATCAGCACAAAAAGTGTTTTATTCCCTGCGTAGATCATTAAAGCAGATATAATGCTTTATGATGTTTTTAATTGAGAGCTGCATTTTCAATGTGAATTAAATAAATGAAGTGTTTAAAATAATCCTGAGATTTGCATGTTGAGTTTCGAGTTGTCCGCAGTTGTTTGGTGAGACAGGAATCAGATAAAAAACGTATTTTAACTGAAGAACAGGTTTTTGAAAATGTCACAGAAACACAATGTGAAATGCAGGAACATAAGTGTTACATAGCCAGATCATCCCCAGAATACCAAACGCCGACCGAGACGCTACAAAAACAAAGGGATACAAAGCTAACTTATCTGTCAAAGTTGATGGATTTTTAAACCAATAGTTAGCTCGGACCTGGATGTAATTTTCCCTGTCATGTCTACATTGAATGTGAACTTGTATCTATATCAGGAATGTGTGTCGTGATTTTTCTCACTAAAGTTGTGAAGGCCACAGGAGAGCAGCTTACCACAAATGTGCTCTTGGACAACCCAATCCTCTCTCTGAAGAGCGGCCAGCCAAAGCTCCAGTGGTTATCTCACAGTTCAAGTTTTATTTTTGTCGACGATGATAATCCAAAACAAAAATGGCCAAGACAAACCAAAGTCCTCAGGGGCTACTTCTAGATGCATGCAGTCAGCTAAGGAAAACTCACATCAAAGTGTACACCACCCGGTATGATCACCTGTTTCCTTTTCGAAGAGGTGCGTCACACACGTCCACTAATCACCTGATGCTCCCACAGCCTTCCCAGTCATCGGTATGTGCATCTTTCCCTGACTGACATGCTTCCTAACAAAAGCTTTATTAGAAAAGTCTGCAACAAATCCAATCTGTAGAGCAAAATCAGAAACCAGAAACAGAAAATGGTCAGGCAATCAACAAACAGCATAAACTACATCTGAAACAGATCTGGACATCTGGAATATACAATTTATTTTAAATATCTTATTTTGTCTGATTATAATGGGGTCATTAACTGCAGTAATCTTCTTTTCTTCTTCTTTTGGCTGCTCCTGAACAGGGGTCGCCACAGCAGATTTTTTGTCTCCATTGCTCTCTGTCTTCCCCATCCATCTCTACCACACCTGCCACTTTCATGTCCTCTCTCACCACATCCATGTATCTCCTCTTTGGCCTTCCTTGTTTTCATGTGCCTGGCAGCTCCATCCTCAACATTTTCCTTCCAACATGCTCTGCATCTCTTCCCAGGATGTGCCCATATCATCTCAGTCTCATCTCTCTTAGCTTAATTTCCAAGCTCTCCACATGTGCTGTCCCTCTGATGTGCTTGTTCCTTATCTTGTCCAACCTTGTCACTCCCATCGCAAACCTTAACATCCTCAACTCCATCACCTCCAACTTTGCCTTGTGGAAACTGCCCGGATGTGGGTGGAGCACAGAAGTACGGCAGGCTGTTATTTGCTGCAAGTTCATTTTATTTGGCTTTTCAGCGCAACTCTTTTCATTTGGGGGTATACATGGACACTCATACAGACACCATTATCAAGTCAACTTTATTTGTATAGCGCTTTTAACAATAAACATTGTCGCAAAGCAGCTTTACAGAATTTGAATGACTTAAAATATGAGCTAATTTTATCCCTAATCTATACCCAGTGAGCAAGTCTGTGGCGACGGTGACCAAGGAAAAACTCCCTCAGACGACATGAGGAAGCAACCTCAAGAGGAACCAGACTCAAAAGGGAACCCATCCCCATCCGGGCAACAACAGACAACATGACTATAGCATTAACAGTCCAAACATAAAGTCAGCTTTGTTGATGCTATAAACCCCCCACCGACGGAAACCCAAGGGCAAAACCGTTCATGACAACTGTAGTCCCAAAGTCAGCAAATCAACTGCAGTCCTAAAGTCAGCAAGTCAAATGCAGTCCCCAGCCACAAAAGCACCACTGCAAGAGTCCAGAGCGTCCTCCAGGTGCGACCCCCAACTGTCCACATGGGGCTGCCTTCCACAAGAGCAATGCGATGAGACTCCAACCAGACACAGGGCACCAGGATGTATCAGGCAGGTCCGAGGAGCAGAAGAGGTCAGCATCTCAATCCCAGGACCAACATGTAACTCAGAGGGACAATTTTTTTTTTGGGGGGGGGGAGAAAACACAGGTTGTTAGGTATACCCAGTGTCACCTGAATAAGTAGGAAAAGTATACATATTGCACTGAGTACAAGCAGGGACTCCGGCAACTAACTATGACAGCATAACTAAAAGAGGAGAGCCAGAAGGTAACACAGGCATGAGAGAGCCCTGGGACATAAAGCAGCCAGCCACTACACCGTCAACAAACTCGAGTGAGCAAGTGAGTGGGGATTGACAGCATCCATACATCCCAATTTACCAAAACACTATGTCTGAGGACCCTCCAGATCTACACCTTTACCTCATAAGCACCATTAACAAAAGGCTTGACTAAACAAATATGTTTTCAGCTGAGACTTAAACACTGAGACTGTGTCTGATTCCTGAACACTACTTGGAAGGCTGTTCCATAACTGTGGGGCTTTGTAAGAAAAGGCTCCGCCCCTGATGTAGCCTTCACTATACGAGGTACCAGCAGATAGCCTGCACCTTTTGATCCAAGTAAGCGTGGCGGGTCATAGAGGAGCAGAAGTTCACTCAGGTACTGTGGTGTGAGACCATTCAGTGCTCTAAAGGTCAATAGTAGTATTTTATAATCAATACGAAATTTGATTGGGAGCCAATGCAGTGTGGATAAGACAGGGGTGATGTGGTCATATTTTCTAGCTCTAGTAAGGACTCTTGCTGCTGCATTTTGAACTAACTGGAGCTTGTTTATGCACTTATTGGAACATCCAGACAGTAAGGTATTACAATAATCCAACTTGGAGGTAACGAAAGCATGAACTAGTTTTTCCGCGTCATGCAGTGACATTAAATTTCTTATCTTAGCAGTATTTCTGAGATGAAAGAAAGCTATCCAGGTAATGTTATCAATGTGAGTTTCGAATGAAAGCCTGGGGTCAATAATCACTCTGAGGTTTTTTACTGCTGCATGTGAAGAAAGAGAAAGGCCATCCAGAGTTACTGTGTAATCAGAAAACTTACTTCTAGGTGCATGTGGTCCTAGTACAAGTACTTCAGTCTTGTCAGAGTTAAGCAGAAGGATATTAATAAGCATCCAGTGTCTAATGTCCTTCACACATTCCTCAATTCTATTAAGCCGGTGTCTCTTATCATGTTTTGCAGAAACATACAACTGTGTGTCATCAGCATAACAGTGGAAACTAATACAATGTTTACGAATAATATCACCCAGAGGTAACATATATAATGAAGAAGCAGTGGACCCAAGACAGAACCTTGTGGAACACCAAACTTTACCTCAGTACGTCTAGAAATATCACCATTTATATCAACATACTGATAGCGATCAGTTAAATATGACCTGAGGCAGGAGAGGGCCGTTCCCTTCACTTCCACAACATTTTCTAGCCTATCCAGAAGAATGGAATGATCCATGGTATCAAATGCTGCACTAAGGTCAAGCAACACAAGTAGCGAGACACAGCCCTGATCAGACGCCAACAGTAGGTCATTTACTACTTGAACCAGAGCTGTCTCTGTGCTATGATGAGGTCTAAATCCTGACTGATACATTTCATGGATGTTATTCCTATGTAAATATAAGCATAACTGCTGTGCCACAGCTTTTTCAAGGATCTTGGAGATAAAGGGGAGGTTTGATATTGGCCAATAATTGGGCAGCTGACAGGGATCAAGGTCAGGTTTTTTAATTAGGGGTTTGATAACTGCTAGTTTAAAAGATTTGGGTACATAGCCAATCCTAAGAGAAGAATTTATTATTTTTAGAAGTGGTTCAATTACTTCAGGTATTATCTGTTTGAATAGATGTGTAGGTAAGGGATCTAGTACGCAAGTTGAAGCTTTTGATGCCAAGATCAATGAAAGTAATTCAGTTTCTTTTAGGGGAGTAAAACATTCTAATTGCTGATCTGATACAGTTATATTGTTAACTACAGGGTCACTTACATTGTCTGACCTGAAATTAGTAGTTTGAATTTTTTGTCGGATATTCTCAATTTTGTCATTAAAAAAAATTCATGAAGTCGTTGCTACTACGTACTGCAGGTGTGCATGTGTTGATAGTGGACTTATTCCTGGTTAATTTTGCTACAGTATTAAATAGGAATCTAGGATTATTTTTGTTATCTTCTATTAGGGAGGAGAAATATGTTGATCTCGCAGCACTAAGAGCTTTTCTATACTTCAGGAAGCTCTCCTTCCAAGCTAATTTGAACACTACCAATTTTGTTTGACGCCATTTATGTTCCAATTTTCGAGTGGTCTGTTTTAATGTGCGAGTGTCATCATTATACCAGGGTGCTAATTTTTTGTCTCTGACCATTTTCCTTTTTAGAGGAGCTACATTATCTAAAGTATGGCGGAATGTTGACTCTAAGCATTCAGTTGCCTGATCAAGTTCTGCAGGGGCTGACAGTGACCCAATCAAAGTTGACAGCTCTGGGAGATCATTTATAAAGCTCTGTGCAGTAGTTGACGTGAAAGTACGTTTAATACAGTAGCGTGGTGAGGTGCATATATTATTACTCAGACATATTTTGAATGAGATGAGGATAATGATCTGAGATAACTTCAGACTGTGGAAGTATGACTATATTGTCTACGTTTAACTCGAATGTTAGTATTAGATTGAGGGTGTGACCACCATTGTGGGCCGGTCCTATGACATTCTGATTAATCCCTACTGAATCTAAAATGCACACAAACGCTGTTTTCAAAGGGTCTTCTGGGTTATCGAAGTGAATATTAAAATCTCCGACAACTAAAGCTTTGTCTAAGGAAATAACCAGATCTGAGAGAAAATCTGCAAATTCAGAAAGAAACTCAGAATATGGCCCCGGGGGCATGTAAATAATAAGTAACGGAATTAACTGGTTAGACCTATTTTTCAAGGCTACATACGTTATATGAGTATGAAGAACTTCAAATGTATTAAATTTATAACCAGGTTTTTGTGTTACACCTAGATAATCATTATAAATAACCGCAATGCCTCCTCCTCTGCCAGTTAGACAAGGCTGGTGTATATAACTATCCAGGAGGACTCGCTTCATTTAATGCTATATATTCATTTGGCTTAATCCATGTTTCAGTTAAACAAAGTACATTAAACTCCTGATCAGTAATAAGTTCATTAACCATTAGCGCTTTAGATGTAAGAGATCTAATATTTAATAGCCCCACCTTTAGATCAAAGGTGCTGGCAGCAGCTGTACAGTCAGTATGATCTAATTTTATATTGATTAGGTTACTGGTGCAAACTCTCTGAATATTTCTACTTTTTTGTTGAGCCCGGGGAACAGACGCAGTCTCAATGTAGTGGACCCTGAGTGATGACTCTGTACAGCTAGCAGACAGTCGGTTTAGCCTGTTCGTCTGCTCCCTGGCCTTTGCTCTGGATTTTCAGAAATTAACTTGGCCTGTTCTGAGACTATGACCTATGCTGCAGGAAATGAGAGCAGCACCTTCCCGAGTGGGATGGATACCGTCCCGCCCTAGCAGGCCAACAGTGCCCTCAAAATTAGCCCAATTTTCTTTAAAGCCCACCCTGTTTTCAGAGCACCACCTGGACAACCAGCAGTTCAGCGACCATAACCTGCTATAAGCTACAATTGCCACACTGCATTGGGATGGAGCCAGAGCATACTACAGCATCGGACATCGCCTTCGCTTGTTTAAACACCTCTACAAAGTTACTCTTAGTAACCTCAGACTGACAAAGACATATATCTTTGAGAACCTATTTATAAGCACCTGAAAGCTCTGCTCCCTATGGTGCTAAGGCGGGAAGAGGGCACGGTGAGATGCAGGGGCATCAGAAGCATTTTATTGGGGGGGGACACTGGTGGGGGTCTGGGGGTCCTCCCCCAGAACATTTTTTATTAATTAGATGCCATTTCCTGCATTCTGGTGTATTTTTAACAGGTTGTTAAACACCTAATTTTACCTATAAAAAAAAGTCACTTAATTCAATGACTATTTTAGAGACTCAACAATACGTCCTCATTCAACTAGTCCATATATTCATCAGCCTGTTTTTAAACCCACTGCTATGCCTAAGATAATGAGATGAATGTGACACAATTTATCACCAACAATGACTTTATGGGTGCATTTTACTTTTTATTTTGTGTTTCCTTTTTATTTAGTTTTAGATGTAACAACATGCCACTGTGCCAAGCTATAGTGACACTCAGCTGTATGTTTAAAAATAAGAATATTCATAATTTCACACAATGAACAGGCATGACATGGCATCATGCAAACTTCATAACACAAAATCACACTGTGTCAAGCAATGGTGACACATAAAATGTAACTTCACACAATGAACCGGTGCAATTTTGTTAACTACCAACAGTGACTTTAGTGGGTGCATTTTACTTTTTTCCCCCGATTTAGTGATACTCATAACAAAAATGACATGGCATCATGCAGTCTTCAGAAGAAGAAACCTTTATTTGTCACATGCACACTTCAAGCACAGTGAAATTCATCCACTGCATTTAACCCAGCTGAAGCAGTGAACACGCGCACACACACAGAGCAGTGGGCAGCCACACCAGAGCACCCGGGGAGCAGTCAGGGGTCAGGTACCTTGCTCAAGGGCATCTCAGCCCAAGGCTGCCCCACGTCAACCTAACTGCATGTCTTTGGATTGTAGGGGAAACCAGGGCACCCAGAGGAAACCCACACTGACACGGGGAGAACATGCAAACTCTACACAGAAAGGTCCTCGCCAGCCGCTGGGTTCGAACCCAGAACCTTCTTGCTGTGAGGCGGCCATGCTAACCACTACACCACCGTGCCGCCCATGTATGGGCAGGGGGATAAAAGTGCAGTTTTGTCAACCTACATGCAATGGTGGTACTACAGTAATATTTACAGATTAGTATAACAAATAGATTTATAGATACAACTCTTTACATTGGTACCACCACAATTTCATAACACAAAATTACACTGTGTCAAGCAATGACACATCAAAGATAACTTCATACAATGAACAAGTGCAATTTTGTCAACCTACATGCAATGGTGGTAATACAGTAACATTTGCAGATTAGTATAACACATAGATTTATAGATATAACTCATATATATAACTAAGCTTATTGGTACCACCACAATTTCTACCACTTCCTAACTTTTATCCCCCTTTCCTTCACAATCCACCTGGAATAACATCCATCTATCTCCATTGCTTTCCTTTCTACTATTCCTTCCCCATACACCAGTGGCGGCTGGTAGTCTTTCAAACAGGGGAGGCTGGTCGGTTACGATATTTCCAATATTTTAAAAGAAAAAACACATCAATTTTGCCCATACTCTTGCCTCTGATCTGGCTGATTGTTGGCAGGGTCACAAACTGTGAAATAACAGGTTCTTTTGGCCCATTAGCCTACTGTCCAATATACATGATGGTGGTGTTGGGGGGAGGGGTATATTTTAACATTTTATATTTTAAAATTGTGGCATGTGGCATGTTGTTTAAAAATTGATCATTATTGAAAGCAGCTCTTTATCAGGAACCTCAGCAGTAACAGCAGAGTGTTCTGGAATAGGCACAAGCACTGACCTTGGGGAGCCAAACATAGAGCTGGGTGCCACACATTTCAGTCAATGACATTTTCCCTATATTTTACTTATTTTGACTGAGAAATGTTTTATTGACAATTTTGATAACCCTTCACTTCTAATCCAGGTCTGTAGTGTGAAATGTTCTCGGCTGTGTTTTTGTTTAAAAATGTTTTCCAAATTGTAGCTGTGTTTAATTCATATCCAGAGAAATATATATTCCAATATAATATACTCAGCATAAACATTTTAAATAGATTCTATATTTTTGGTCCACATGTTACTAAAGTAGCCTATTTACTGTTGTTGATGTGGGTCACTTGCTGTTAGCCAATTCACTTTCTCGTACCAGGAGAGCTGAAAGGAACGAGTATTATTCCCTACCTTTTTCACCAAGTCAATTTGAGGTGTTGGTCTACCCTGCTCTTTAATTTTAATTTTTTCCTCGAAAGGAAGACTGGCAAATGGCTTCGCCAAAATTAAATCAACAATGCTTGGCATCCGTGCGCAGCTTTCTTGCTAGCTGACTAGCCCCCTCAAGTTCAAGTTCAGTCACTCAAATAAATGAAATTTCTGGAACTAAGATAGCAAACTTGACAACACTATATTTACACTTTATTTACAATGAAAATATATACAAACTAAAAAAGCTGGTAGAAACCGTATGTAATGAATGAAATTGAAATGTAAGCTGATCTCTTACAATACACCACAGCACTTGCGAATCCGCATGGGACTGAACTGAGATTCACCGCTGCCTGTCTATATTTGAAACGAGCTGTCAATCAAAGAAAATATCCCGCCGCTTTCACCAATCACCAGTCTCCTTGTGGAAAGCTTTGCCATGTCCCTCCAACTGTGAGGCTGGGAGTCCGTGGGTGGGCGTTTTCACAGTATTTGTCCAATAACCGTCTTGCATTTTGAGATTGAAAAGCGCATAGCTCCCAAATGCCATTGAAGTCCACTGTGAGGGTGGGAGTCTGTGGGCAGGCGTTTTCGCAGTATTTGTCCAATAATTGTCTTGCATTTTGAGATTGAAAAGCGCATAGCTCCCAAATGCCATTGAAGTCCACTGAGGCTGGGCTGCATCACGTTGTCACGAGGGGGAAAAACTCATGCACACATTAGGCGAACTGGGGAAAGTTATAACGGAGTGATTTCGCACTGTAGTTGGGTTGAGCATATATATTTCTATGATTCTAGGTCTGAAATAGCAATGTTATAAGGTCGGCTATAACATAAGCCTAGCGCAGTTCATCCTACACGATGTTCGTCATTTTTAGAGGAGGCTGAGCCTCTCTCGTTGTCTTAGAGCAATCGCCCTTGCCATACACTGATTTCCCATGTTACTTTCCAGAAAACTGGCAAAGACCAGACAAAAGTTCTTCAAATCACAACAGGGAATCAATAAATATCATCAGAGCAGACTTGACCTCATTCTTGGCATTACAATAAGGTCGGCCTACTGGGTTTGAATTAAATGATAGCTAACATTAAGCTAGCTGATACATCTAATATTGACTAGCCAGCTAACTGCACTAACATTTCCACTGGGACAAAAAAAAAAAAAATGTCCTGTGGGGAAATTTTGACTTGCTTTCCACTTCTTTGTAAAGAATTTCCTTTTGTCCATTGTGTCTGGGGAGGGAGCAAATATTACAAACAATTCATCAACCAAGAATACCCCATTAGGCTAAGCTTATTTCATTGTTTAGTTGAACATTAATTTAATGTGGCCTAGGGTTAATTTTGAGGGCATATAACAAAAGAATAAGGTTTAGGAAAAGCGAGACATTGTGAGGTGGCAATGGGGCTGACGTTACCTCCGCCACTTTCGAGCAGCCTGCACCTTGCACCGAAATTTCTCTGCTTGCACTGAGATTCACTTCACTTGCGTGTGGTGAGTTGTTGTAGGTAACGCCCGGAAAACCCGGAGTGGATTTTCAGTGGTATGTGTATTCTCTTATTGATCAAGTGGAATGGATTCTTTCATGAAGCAATAGAAACAGCACTGGGTGAACTAATATTTTATATTAAATATGGGGGGGTCCAAATGAAGTATTATGAAATGTGAAGGGGACACGTCCCCTTCACATTCAATGGTGGCGACACCCATGGTGAGATGAGTGGAAGAGGAGGATCTGAGCAAACGGGTGGAAGTTGTGATATGGAGGAGATTTGATGGGTGGGGTGGGGGGGCAAGATTGCGGATGGCCTTGAATGTATAAAGGATAATTTTGAAATCAATTCTGTACTTAACTGGGAGCCAGTGGAATTGTTGTAGGACAGGGGTAATGTGGTGGAATGAGGGAGTTTTGGAGATAATGCAAGCGGCTGCATTCTGGACCAGTTGAAGCTTATGGAGGGATTTGTGAGGGAGGCCAAAAAGGAGAGAATTACAATACATTAATACGGGAGGTGACAAGGCTCTGAACAAGGATAGACATGGTATGGGGGGTGAGGGAGGGGTGGAGACGATTAATATTACAAAGATGGAAATATGCAGACTGGGTTATATTACTGATGTGAGATTGAAAAGATAATGAGCTATCGAGGAGGACACTCAGACTCTTAACCTGAGGGGAGGGGGAAACTAAGGAGCTGTCGATTGTGATGGAGAAACTGTCAACTTTGGATAGTGTGGATTTTGTACCAAGGAGCAAAATTTCAGTTTTGTCATTGTTAAGTTTTAGGAAGTTTGAGGTGAACCAGGATTTTATTTCAGATAAGCAGTTGGAAAGGGAAGAGGGCGCGAACGTGGAATTTGGTTTGCTAGATAGATTGAACTGGGTGTCATCCGCATAGCAGTGGAAATGGATATTGAATTTATGGAATATAGTGCCAAGGGGAAGAAGGTAAATAATGAAGAGAAGGGGTCCCAGGACAGATCCCTGGGGCACACCTGAGGAAACGGGGGATGACTGGGATCTGAAGGATTTGAGTTGGATGAACTGAGTGCAACCCGAGAGATAAGAGTAAAACCAGTCAAGTGCGGTGTGATTGATGCCAATGGAAGATAATCTGTTAAGGAGGATAGTGTGAGAAATTGTGTCAAAGGCTACACTCAGATCAAGAAGGATAAGAATGGAAAGTAAACCGGAATCAGCTGCCATAAGGAGGTCGTTGGTGATTTTTAAGAGAGCAGTTTCTGTGCTATGGTGGGGGTGGAAACCAGACTGGAATTGTTCACAGAGGCTATTTTGGGTTAGATACGGTAGGAGTGAAGTTGAGTGGCTATAATCTTTTCAAGTATTTTGGAGATGAAAGGAAGGTTACAGATGGGGTGGAGGTTATTAAAATTATTGGGATCTGAGCCAGGTTTTTTCAGAATGGGGTAACAGCTCCTCAATCCCACCATCATGTCTTCCATTGAGGAAGTGGAGGCTGATGACTCAGAGGTGGACTCGTCCATTACCCAAGCCAAAGTCACTGAGGTGGTTTGCAAGCTCCTCGGTGGCAAGGCACCGGGGGTGGATGAGATCCATCTTGAGTATCTCAAATCTCTGGATGTTGTGGGGCTGTCTTGGCTGACACACCTCTGCAACATCGCGTGGCAGTCAGGGACAGTGCCTCTGGAGTGGCAGACTGGGGTGGTGGTCCCTCTTTTTAAGAAAGTGGACTGGAGAGTGTGCTCCAATTATAGGGGAAATCACACTTAGCCTCCCAGGGAAGGTTTACTCCAGGGTACTGGAGAGGAGAACTCAGCCAATAGTCGAACCTCAGATCCAGGATGAACAATGCGGTTTTTGTCTTGGTCGTGGAACACTGGACCAGCTCTATACCCTTCATAGGGTGCTCAAGGGTTCATGGGAGTTTGCCCAACATCCACATGTGCTTTATGGATCTGGAGAAGGCATTCAACCATGTCCCTCATGGTATTCTGTGGGGGGTGCTTTGGGAGTATGGGGTTCAGGGCTCTTTGCTAAGGGCTGTCTGGTCCCTGTACAAACGGAGCAGGAGTCTGGTTCGCATTGCCAGCAGTAAGTCAGACCTGTTCCCAGTGCATGTTGGACTCTGGCAGGGCTGCCCTTTGTCACCAGTTCTGTTCAAAATTTTTATGGACAGAATTTCTAGGCACAGCCAGGGGCCGGAAGGAATCCTGTCTGGGAACCACAGGATTTCATCTCTGCTTTTTGTGGATGATGTTGTCCTGTTGGCTTCTTCAAACCAGGACCTTCAGCATGTACTGGGGCAGTTTGTAGTCAAGTGTGAAGTGGCTGGGATGAGAATCAGCACCTCCAAGTCCAAGGTCATGGTTCTCGACCAGAAAAGGGTGGCTTGCCCTCTCCAGGTTGGTGGAGAAGTCCTGCCTCAAGTGGAGGAGTTTAAGTATCTCGGGATCTTGCTCACAAGTGAGGGAAGGATAGAGCGTGAGATCGACAGGCGGATCAGTGCAGCCTCTGCAGTGATGCAGTCGCTTTACCGGTCCATCATGGTGAAGAAGGAGCTGAGCCAAAAGGCAAAGCTCTTGATTTACCGGTCGATCTACTTTCCAACTCTCACCTATGGTCATGAGCTTTGGGTAATGACCGAAAGAACAAGATCGTGGATACAAGTGGCAGAAATGAGTTTCCTTCGCAGGGTGGCTGGGCGTTCCCTTAGAGATAGGGTGAGAAGCACAGTCACTTGGGAGGAGCTCGGAGTAGAGCTGCTGCTCCTCCACATCGAAAGGAATCAGCTGAAGTGGCTCAGGCATCTCTTTCGGATGCCTCCTGGACACCTCCCTGGGGAGGTGTCCCAGGCATGTCCCCCTGGGAGGAGGCCCCGGGGAAGACCCAGGACACGCTAGAGGGACTATGTCTCTCGGCTGGCCTGGGAACGCCTCGGTGTTCTTCCCGAGGAGTTGGCTGAGGTGTCTGGGGAAAGGGAAGTTTGGGCTTCCATGCTCAGACTGCTGCCTCCGCGACCCGGCCCTGGATAAGCGGAAGAAGATGAGATGAGACGAGATGGGTAACAGCTGCTGTTTTGAAGAGTGTAGGAACAATTCCAGTAGTGAGTGAGGAATGGATGATGGCAGTTATGAGGGGGAGCAGAGAGGAGAGGCAAGATTTGACCAGAGCTGTAGGGAAAGGATCTAGCCGACATGTAGAAGGCTTAGATTTACGGATGAAGTCATAGATAACAGATGCATCTGGGAGTTGGAAACAGGAGAATGGCTGACAGTGTGGGAGAGGTTCAGAGGAGGAGAGAGGCAGAAGATCAGGACTTAAGTTCTGGTGGATTTTATGAATTTTCTCACTAAAAAATAGCATTAGAGAGTTATAGGTGTCAATTGAGTAAAGATGGGGGGGGGGGTTTAGGGAGTCTGGGGGTTGGAGGATTTTGTTTAAGAGAGAAAACAGTGTTTTGGTGTTCCCTTCATTGGAGCAGATTAAACCAGACTAAAAATGGATTTTGTTTGAGCAATTGAATCCTTATAATGTAATATATGAGTCTTGTGCATTTCTTAATGAATAGTAAGACCAGTTTTTCTATGGAGTCTCTCAAGTTGACGAGCTTTGGCTTTCATTGACCAGAGTTCAGGGGTATACTGGGGGCAGATTGACAGAAGGAAACAGACCGTGTTTCTGGAGTTTTTACTAGCGCGAGAGAGTTGAGAATGATGTTTAAACCACTGTAATAGTGAGCAACCAGTTCATCTGGCAAGGATAAATTGTCCGGGATCAGAATATTGTCAAGGCTGGAGAAGAGGACATCCATCTTAAGGTCTTTGATATTCCTAAATGAGATGAGATGTGCTGGCTTGGTTATGGAGAGGCAGAGTGTAATGTTAAATGAGAGGAGGAAATGATCAGTTATATGGAGTTCATCAGCTGTGAAATTTGAGTGGGTGAGACCAGAACAACAAATTAAGTCCAGAGTATGTCCTTTTATGAGTGGGAAAATCAATGAATTGATGAAATCCAAAATTCTCAAGGCAGGATGAAAAGTCTTTGGTGAGAGGAAGATTACTGCTGTCCATGTGGATATTGAAATCCCCCAACAGTATTACGTTTGGTGAGAGAATAGATAAATGAGTGAGTAGAAAGGCAAAATTAGTTAAAAAGTCACTGTGTGGCTTCGGAGGATGGTAAACTGTGGCGACAGTGGTGGGACCAGACAGTTCACACACTAAACATTCCAGTGAACTGAATGCAGGCACAGATACTGGGAAGACTTTCCAATTCTTGCGGTGAATTATCGCAAGACTTCCTCTACAACCTACGCCATGAGGTTGACAGACAAACAAACCCAGGAGGAGTGGAGTCATTAAATTGTGAAAAGTCATTGGGTTGTTGCCATGTTTCAGTTAGGCAAAGAAAGTCAAACTTACGGTCAGTGAGGAGATCTTGAATGAGGTGTCCCTTGCTCATAAGTGAGCAGATGTTAAGAAGACAAAAGTTGACAGTGGTGTTGTCATGTTTGGCGGTAGCGTTAGCTGACCTAGCTAGGCTAGCTAACACGCTGTGATTAACAACCTGGCTGTTGTTCCTGGGAGGGTGACGAGTGGTAGACCAGAAGGATTTAATTGATGTAGAGTTGTCAAGATGACAATTCCAGCGAGACCCATGATGGGTGTATCTCGGGCGAGGCAGAAGAGCAATGTCCAGGTGCAGATACAGCACTGCTGGCGGAGGCTCAGACAGCGAAGCCGGAGGAGTTCAGCAGTGGTGTATTGGAGTAGACCTGCCGCAGATTGATAGAAGAGCAACAGGAAAATCCAGGCAAGTGCAGACCAGATGTACATATGTCTCGCCCACATTTGGTGAGCAAAGCAGATGGTGTGTCAAACCAGGTGGTGTGTCAAACAGTTAGGCCACTCACACACAAACACGCATGAGTGACAGCAAAATCAACGATTATCCAAGGTTAGAGAATGAATGATTCTCCCTTGTATGCAGTTACACAGTCTGTTTGGCCGAAAACAGTTTATTAAAAAAAAAAAAAAAGAGTTAAAAATTACAGGTGAGTAGCGGCAGCAAGCTGCGCCAGCATCCACTCGACCCAGATGGAGCACTGGAGCTGATCTTCACTCAGGACACTACTGGAGGAAGCCATGTCTGACACCGCAGATATGATGAGAGTGGATTTAAACAACAGAAAACGTGACACAATGTTCATGGACACTGAACTGAATATAATCCATAACACCAGTAATGATCTCAAATCTCTCTCCTGAATGATTCACTTCTCACTGCACTTGTGTGACATTTTCTTCAATATGTCCTTTAGTGTAAATGCATTTTTCATATTCATCCCTTTCTCCTGAAACCACTCGAAATTCAAAATGCAAGTTTCAGGAGTATTTTAAACACTTCATATTAATTTTAATTAGTAATTAAAAATGCATTATTGTCACAGTGTATTAAATGTCCTTAAGCACGAAATACATTTTAATTCTCCAAGCAGGAGACAGTACAGTCAGTGTCATGCTGTTATTGGAAATAATTAGTGGGGAAGTGGAGTTACTGTTCACACCCAAATGTTGATTATTTTTCAATTATTTTTCAATGTCCCAAAGTGTTTTATTCCACTAAACCCACAGCAATTTGGCAAATATTTACATTTTATTATTAAATAATGACGTCAAACTTTTAATTCGTTTGTTATTACATTTAATGATCTGTGAAACTGAACTGTTATGTCACAGAAACCAAGTGAAAAACAACACAAATAGGAAGCAGAGTCATCTGTAGCACTGCTTACCAATTTTTATTTCTCTTTTCCCTCTTGTTCCTGTTCTCTTAGTGTTTGCCTGCAGTGGTTTTAATCCCTTGAAAAAACAGAGAAAAAGCTTCAAACTGGAGATTGTGTCCTTTAGTGTTGCCACCTGTCCCGGTTTTTCCTGATTGTCCCGGATTTTCATGGTCTGCCCCGGAAAAAAAAATAAATCTGGGACACTGAATGTCCTGTTTTTTTGTACATGATGGGCAAAATGTGTATTTCAGTTTAATCAATACTAAATTGAAGCGTACCTACTTCCATAAACTTATGCACAGCCTTATTGGCTCTAGAAAAATGATGTAGCATACTCGTGTGGTGGGGCTGGCGGCTCATTCGGAATGGTGAGGTGGAGAGTTGCTGCGTTCATGTGCTATGGGAAGATGATATTTTCCAGTTGGGAAGTGGTATTTACCAGTGTGTTGTGTTCACATGCTTTTGTTGTTGTTGACAAAGGACGCGGACTACTACTTAGCAATAGTTAGTTAGCTATTGTTAGCAATAGCGTCTGCTCTGGATAGGTAAAAACAAACCATAACACATTTTTAAAGGAAACGGATTTCTAACGTATTATATTACACTTGTTAATGATGCAACATTGCATAGACACCAAAAACTACCCACTAGTACTAGTAAAAAAAAAACTTTAGTAGCGTACAATGCTTACCATTCAAGTGTCTTGTACCGCTCGCCGCCATGTTGAAAAGGTTAAAGTTCATCTCATCTCGGCAACTCGTGTATCAAAATTTTCTACAAGTTGTCCAGTGGAAAATACCACAAGAGGGGGCATTCATGTGTGCTTTCCATGTCGGCATTTGGTATTTACCATAATTCCCATAGCACATGAACGCACCACGAGTTGGGACAAGGACAACGAAAGGATCCAGCAGGGTTCTCCACGAGGGGTTTTAGAGGTGCGGGCCACCCCCCTTTCTGTGATTCCCGCCCCCATTTAATTTCTGCCGCCCCTTTACAAAAGGAAGCGTGATATTGCCTATAAAACCGTGAGGATATAACCTGGCTGTCAGTGTTACTGTAGCTCTTGAAGTGTTTCTGCGGAGTGGTGGATCGGACTCGAGCCTGGCATGAACCGCTCCGACGCGCTATAATGACACCAATCTTTCACCAGCCAATCAGGAGACTTAATCAAACACATCCCCCGCCCACCAATCTATCACCAGCCAATCAGGAGACTTAATCAAACGCATCCCCCGCCCACTCGTGTCCGTGTCTGAGACGTTGAATTTTCTCAGAAGGAGGGAAGAAGTTGACTGAGGTAAGACTGTGTGAAATTAACGAACGACTAAGAGAGAAATTTCAACATATAGGGCTTAAGTTTCTTACCGTTAAATAAGCATTGCTTGTACAGTAACGTTATGTTGTTACAACGTTGACCCACTTTTAATGTGCCGAGCACCGACTGTAGCCACTAACAAATGCTAATTAGCTTGCTGTCAAGTTTTTCCTTTGTCGAGCTTTAAGCCCTGGATCTGGACGAAGACCATCTGTACAGTGATGTGAGCATCCTAAATGAAGTGTTTCACACTCTCCCAACAGACCTAATCCCAGACAGAAAATGGGCCCATTTTTTCACTAAAGCAAAAGACACCCCAGAGCTGTTAAAACTGATTGCTTTCATTTTTTCAATACCAGTTAGCAATGCCTATGCAGAACGTGTGTTTAGTCACATGGAGGATGCTTGGACTGATAAAAGAAACAGACTCTCTGTTGCAATGGTGAAGGCTGAGCTTCAAGTCAGGCTAAACTTTCAGTTGTCCTGTACTGAGTTCAAGACATTCATTGAAAATCAGCCAGGACTCATAGCAGCAGCAAAGAAAAACACCAAATATAAATGGAAGATTAGGTAAGGTTTTGGTGAATTAAATGAAATAGTGTAGTGTAGTACATACTCCTGTATGTATTGTATGTGCCCAGTTATATCAGTTACATGTCCTCCTATGTATTTGTTTAGCCAAGAGCAGCAAGCAGCAGAGGCACAGGCAAGCACAAGCAAAGCACACACCACACTCTAAGCAATCAGGTAAGCTGTTTGACACTACACCTTACATTGTTACATTCAGGTATTCTTAGATACAATGAAAAATTAGATTATTTATTTTTATTCCACATAAGCAAACAAACAGAACTTAATTATGTATTCCCCTTTTGCCTGTGCCTACTACTGCCCCCAGGTGTCCACAACCAAAAACTGTTGGAAATAAACCAAAATATTGAAGACCTGCTATATAATGTAAAGCAATTAACTAAACAAATAACTAGCAAAAGCGTCATTTTTACTAATTAGAGCAATACAATTTCAGTGTAGAAGGGCGATTTTTGTCTTGGGTTAGATGTGCGAAGGTCGATTGGATGGTCGAAATGTCCAGGATTTTTGCCAGACACAGGTGGCAACCCTAGTCCTGCTGAAAGGGTCTGGTTTGGGTTATGAAAAGGACTTGAGCTTGAATTTCGATTCACCTGAGTGAAGCCACATGAGACACGCCCACTGTTTGACCTTTTTCTCATGATGCAGTTACACATTTTAACCAATAGTTGGAGTAAATTCACTCGGTGAACTACAGGGTTTCATTCTGTCTCCACCTCTGGAATAAAATCTGCACTGTGGACATTTTTAGGAAATATATATATATATTATATATATTATATATATTTATATATATAATATTATAGTGGCTAACCAACCGGACATAGTGGTGGTGGACAAAGAGCAGAAGAGGGTGGTGGTGATAGATGTGGCGATCCCAGCTGACGCCAACATCAGGAAGAAGGAACATGAGAAACTTGAGAAGTATCAAGGGTTGAAAGAGCAGCTGGAACGGGTGTGGAAGGTCAAGGGTTGCGTGGTCCCCGTGGTAGTGGGGGCACTTGGGGCAGTAACCCCCAAACTGGGAGAGTGGCTCCAGCAAATCCCAGGAACAACATCTGAAGCCTCAGTCCAGAAGAGCGCAGTCCTAGGAACATCGAAGATACTGCGCAGAACCCTCAAACTCCCAGGCCTCTGGTAGAGGACCCGAGCTTGAGGATGACATGTATACCACCCCCCCGCCGGGGGTGAGAAGGAGATTTTTTTTTTTTATATATATATATATATATATATATTTTTTTATTAATGATATTAATTTTGTCATCGGAGTGTGCTGGAGAAATGTGTACATTAAAATAATCTCAGTGTTGGGCTTCACAAGAGAAAAGAAACATATTTACATTTTATTAAAGCATTTATTATTAAAATTGTAATGAGCATTGATACAACATGTTGGTATTTTTCTTTTATATAATCTCTCTCATGGCAATCCTGACAGATGATCAGTGAAAAATGCCAGAAATCTGAAGATGTTCTATTTAACTCAGACCGACCATAATACAGTGGTGCTTGAAAGTTTGTGAACCCTTTAGAATTTTATATATTTCTGCATAACTATGATGTAAAACATCATCAGATTTTCACACAAGTCCTAAAAGTAGATAAAGAAAACCCAGTTAAACAAATGAGACAAAATAGTCTGCTTGGTCATTGATTTATTGAGGAAAACGATCCAATATTACATATCTGTGAGTGGCAAAAGTATGTGAAACTCTAGGATTAGCAGTTAATTTGAAGGTGAAATTAGAGTCAGGTGTTTTCAATCAACGGGATGACAATCAGGTGTGAGTGGGCATCCTGTTTTATTTAAAGACCAGGGATCTATCAAAGTCTTCACAATACATGTTTGTGGAAGTTTATCAGGGCACAAACAAAGGAGATTTCTGAGGACCTCAGAAAAGCGTTGTTGATGCTCATCAGGCTGGAAAAGGTTACAAAACCATCTCTAAAGTGTTTGGACTCCACCAATCCACAGTCAGACAGATTAGGCCTCTCTCACATTGGCTAATGTTAATGTTCATGAGTCCGCCATTGGGAAAAAAAAACACTGAACAACAATGGTGTGCATGTCAGGGTTGCAAGGAGAAAGCCACTGCTCTCCAAAAGAACATTGATGCTTGTTTTCAGTTTGCTAAAGATCACATGGACAAGTCAGAAGGCTATTGGAAATTTGTTTTGTGGATGGATGAGACCCAAATAGAACTTTTTGGTTTAAATGAGAAGCGTTATGTTTGGAGAAAGGAAAACACTGCATTCCAGCATAAGAACCTTATCCCATCTGTGAAACATGGTGGTGGTAGTATCATGGTTTGGGCCTGTTTTGGTGCATCTGGGCCAGGATGGTTTGCCATCATTGATGGAACAATGAATTCTGAATTATACCAGTGAATTCTAAAGGAAAATGTCAGAGCACCTGTCCATGAACTGAATCTCAAGAGAAGGTGGGTCATGCAGCAAGACAGCGACCCTAAGCACTCAAGTCGTTCTACCAAAGAATGGTTAAAGAAGAATGAACTTAATGTTTTGGAATGGCCAAGTCAAAGTCCTGACCTTAATCCAATGGAAATGTTGTGGAAGGTCCTGAAGCGAGCAGTTCATGTGAGGAAACCCACCAACATCCCAGAGTTGAAGATGTTCTGTATGGAGGAATGGGCTAAAATTCCTCCAAGCCGGTATGCAGGACTGATCAACAGTTACCGGAAATGTTTAGTAGGAGTTATTGCTGCACAAGGGTGTCACATCAGATACTGAAAGCAAAGGTTCACATACTTTTGCCACTCACAGATATGTAATATTGGATCATTTTCTCAATAAATAAATGACCAAGTATAATAGTTTTGTCTCCTTTGTTTAACTGGGTTCTCTTTATTTACTGTTAGGATTTGTGTGAAAATCTGATGTTTTAGGTCATATTTATGCAGAAATATATACAATTCTAAAGGGTTCACAAACTTTCAAGCACCACTGTATGGGTTGAATTTTTTTTCATATTTATCATTTTTGCAGTTAATGACCCCATTGTAATCAGACAAAATAAGATATTTAAAATAAATTGTTCCAGATGTCCAGATCTGTTTCAGATGTAGTTTATGCTGTTTGCTGATCACCTGACCATTTTCTGTTTCTGCTCTACAGATTGGATTTGTTGCAGACTTTTCAAATAAGGCTTTTGTTAGGAAGCATGTCAGTCAGGGAAAGATGCACATACTGATGACTGGAAAGGCTGTGTGAGCATCAGCTGATTTGTCAACGTGTGTGATGCACCTCTTCGAAAAGGAAACAGGTGATCATACCAGGTGGCGTTCTTTCTCTTTGATGTGAGTTTTCCCTTAGCTGACTGCATGCATCGAGAAGTAGCCCCTGAGGACTTCGGTTTGTCTGGGACCTTTTTGTTTTGGATAATCATCAACAAAAATAAAACGTGAACAGTGAGAACCACTGGAGCTTTGGCTGGCTGCTCTTCAGAGAGAGGATTGGGTTGTCTGCTTTGGGACAATCTATTGTGAAAAGCACAGTACAAACAAACACTATTCAAACTGTCCCAGAGCACATTTATGGTAAGCTGCTCTCCTGTGACTTTCACAACGTTATTGGGAAACATCACGACACACATTCCTGATATAGATACAAGTTCATATTTAACACAGACACTACAGGGAAAGTTACATCCAGGTCCGAGCTAACTATTGGTTTAAAAGTCCCTCAACTTTGATAGGTAGGTTAGCTTTGTATCCCTTCGTTTTTGTAGTGTCTGTCAGCGTTTGTTATTCTGTGGCTGATCTGTGTCACGGAACAGACAGAAGAGGAGATCAAATGTGCTCAAACCACAGTTTATTAATAATAGGGGAAAGGGGAGTTGGAAGAATGTGTGGGTGAAGTCCAGTGGCAGGAGAACTGAGAGGCAGGGATGGCTGGTGGTGACATCTGAGGTCTCCCATCCAAGTACTGACCAGGCCCAACCCTGCTTAGCTTCAGAGATGAGACAGGACCAGGCGTAGTGAGAGAGGTGTGGCTGTAGGGCTAACAGCGCTAGGGTTACAGGTAGTCTCCCAGCAAACAGTTCCTCAGCAGGCAGGAGATAGAGAGCAGGCTGAAACACAGTCACAAATCAGGTAGCAAGATAGGAGGCAGAAATGCAGGGTCAGGTTACCAGGGCAGAAGAGTAGGGCTCCAGGCAGGGTAGCTCACACCAGGCAGATGGAGAGGCAGGCAAGCATCAGGGCTGGGCAAGCTGGAGATCAGGCAAAGGTACAGGAGGGGCAGGCAGAGTCAACAGAACAGAAGGCAGATCAGGTTACCAGAGATGGAGAGCAGACACAGTCAGACAGAACAGGAAATCTTCAGGAGCCAGAGTAGTAGGACCACAGAGCAGGTTATCAGGCTGAAAGTTGCAGACAATCTGACACAGGAGCTAGGGAGAACTGCAGCTTAAATACACATAGGGGGAGAGCAGGTGATCGGCGACAGCCAATGACGGTCACTGAAAGATAATAAGAGGAAGTGAGTGCGGACGTGGCCAGTAATGCTGAGTGGAGATGTACCTGAAGAGAGAAGCCCACAGGTAGGACCATGGCAATCTGGCTATGTAACACTTATGTTCCTTCATTTCACATTGTGTGCATATGACATTTTCAAAAACCTGTTAATCAGTTTTTTGTTTTTTTTAAATATCATTCCTGTGTCACCAAACAACTGTAGACAATTCAAAACTCAAAATGCAAATCTCAGGATTATTTTAAACACTTTGTTTATTCAATTTACAATAAAAATGCAACTCTCCATAAAAAAATCTTAAATCATTATATCTGCTTTCATGATTGAAGCAGGGAATAAAACATTTTTGGTGTT
Organism: Neoarius graeffei; assembly: GCF_027579695.1. Taxonomy (NCBI): domain Eukaryota; kingdom Metazoa; phylum Chordata; class Actinopteri; order Siluriformes; family Ariidae; genus Neoarius; species Neoarius graeffei. The sequence continues at coordinate 119,583,698 of NC_083569.1, read as the reverse complement.
GTGCTTACTGTATGTCATGAAGCAGAGTCACTGTTACCACCCTGAAATTTATTTTTCAAAAAGAACATGTTCAGAAGTGTTTTATCCCACAGCAAACAAGCAATTATTACATTTACAGAGAGAACTATTAATGCAAAAGGGATCATTCATGCTTCTGTTAGCATTTTTCAAAAGTCAAAACATATTTTCATTCCATATTCTTTGAGAAAGATTAACTCCATATTATACTGTATGTATGGGTATGATTTGTGGCTTTGTGTCCATGATTAACACTGCCATGATTTTCAAGATTGTCTCCTGGAAACCATGAGATAATTTTAAAAAAAAAATGCAACAGAAAGATTTCAGAAATGAAATGAATGACCTGCCATTATGTCCAAAATAATATTTTGACAGGAAAAAAACAGCAAAATATATACCATTTAAAATGAGATGTAAGAGCATTTAAAGCCTGGACCAACTCCATCTGATGCAATACAGCATGAATACTAAAATAAAATAAAAGCGATGATTAGATCTGATGAACAAGGCAGATGATCAGTGGTGCTGAATTTTTACCTCCATCATTGAGACAGGGACAGAAGTATGGATAAAGTTTCTCAGTGAAATTCTGACCAGTGAAAGAGTAGATAAGAGATTTTGCATCAACATCATAGAAGGAGATCAGACCCTCCTCATAATTCACAAACACCCCCACCTTCTGAGGAGTCTGTTTCAAGGAGAGGGAGACAGAGGGAGAATCACAAGCATCATATTCAGTCTCATTCCTCAGACACACACTCCACTGTCCATCTTCAGGACTGGCTGTGATCTCCCCTTTCCTGTTAATGGACTCTCTGGCCACTCCTAAATCCCATGCAGTCTTCCCTCTGACCTGCACCTCATAGTAAAATCTCCCTGAGGAGAATCCCTCCTTTCCCAGCACACAGGGACAATCATCAAACCTCTCTGGGTTTTCAGGGAGATTCTGTCTCTTGACTCCAAGTTTCATTTGTTTCCCATCATCAGACAGGATGAGTTCAGGATGAGCTGTATCAGGATCCAGAGTCACATCCACTGAGAGACAGAAACACATCAGTTTTATCATTGCACAGTGTGGAACAGTGAAGAATTATATATTTAGTCATGTGATCAATAAGAGCTCACAAACCTGCATATTGTTGAATTTTCTTCAGGTCTGTTGGGAAAATAATTTTGGACAATATTTGTGAGTAAATGTTCATGCATCCATCATCTGTAGCCGCTTATCCTGTCCTACAGGGTTGCAGGCAAGCTGGAGCCGATCCCAGCTGACTATGGGTGAGAGGCGGGGTACACCCTGGACAAGTTGCCAGGTTATCGCAGGGCTGACACATAGACACAGACAACCATTCACACTCACATTCACACCTATGGTCAATTTAGAGCTACCAATTAACTTCACCTGCATGCCTTTGGACTGTGGAGGAAACAGGAGCAACCAGAGGAAACCCACGCGGACATGAAGAGAACGTGCAAACTCCACACAGAAAGGCCCCTGTCGGTTGCTGGGCTCAAACCCAGGACCTTCTTGTGGTGAGGCGACAGTGCTAACCACTACGCCACCCGTGAGTAAATGTTGGCATATTTAATTCAATGTTGGCTTTTTATGAATTAAAACAAAATACTGGAAATATGTGTAATGTGTCTGTGTAATCAACCCTTACTAATCTCTTCAACCTTCTGCATTTCCTCACTGAGAGTTTCCTGAAGCTGAGACAGAGCTCTCCTCAGAGTCTCCTCACTCAGATGAGCGTTAATTGTGACGTCAGTCCAGTCCTGGGTGTGTGGAGGGCTGCACAGTGACGGGTAAATCTACAGTACAGCAGGAGAGAGGAGAAATCCCTCAGCATGGGGACTGCTGTCCTGTCATGTGCTGCATTGCTATTGAGAAACAGAGGGACTCTGACCTGTAGGAGGTGGAGGTGATCCTCAGTGTGTGAGATCTGCTCCAGCTCAGTGTTTCTCTTCTTTAGCTCAGTGATTTCCTGTTCTAGCTCTTTAATGAACTCTTCAGCCTGCATCTCTGCTGCTTTCTGCTTCTCCTCCATCACCTTAAGCAGCTCAGCCTGGCTTCTCTCAATGCAGCACATCAGAGCACTGAAGACCTTCACACTGTCTGCTTTCTCCTTCTCTGTGTTTTTCTAACAGGAGACAAATTGAGAAATTGTTTTATTTCATGTGATTAGATCATTATTCTCTGAACGTGTTTTTATAAAGGAGCTATTTTGTAGGTGAGTTAAGAGACTCACTTTATTGAGTTTTACAGAGTGTCTGATTTCCTCAATCTTCTTCAATCGCTCTTGTATCATCTGCTGAACTTCTGCTTGTGTCTTTCCCAACTCAGTCTGAGAGAAACATACACACAATGCATCAACTCTTTTTTTTTTTTTTTTTTTTTTTTTTAACGGTTCATATTTCATGCATGAATTTCATTTGCAAACTTTATACATCAAGTTTTCAGTCCCTCACCTTCTTCTCTTCACTCTCCTCCTCTATAGGAACAGTGCTGTGAGTTTTGTGGTCTGTCTGAGTACAGAACTGACACACACGTCTGGTCATCTCTACAGAACAGCTCCAGGGGTCTCTCATGCTTCAGGCAGATGTAGTCCTCCAGGTTCTCCACAGGATCCATCAGTTTGTGCTTCTTTAATGAAGAAACTCTCTCATGAGGTTCCAGGTGAGTCTTGCAGTAAGACGTCATGCAGATCAGGCAGGACTTTGCAGCTGCACATTTCTTTTCACAGCAGACGTCACAGAGCACCACAGATTGTGTGGGTTTTTCTGCAATGCTGCTGGACTTCACCTGAACTGCCTTCTTAAATGGAGCAGCAAGTTCAGAGATGAACGTATTCACACGTAGTTGAGGTCGTTTAGGGAATTCCTCTTTACACACCGGACACTGACAGTGTGAACTGCTGTCCCAGAACTCTGTGAGACAGATCATACAGAAGTTGTGTCCACATGGAGTCGTGACTGGATCAGTGAAGACATCCAGACAGATGGAGCACTGGAGCTGATCTTCACTCAGGACACCGCTGGAGGAAGCCATGACTGACATAGGAGACATGATGAGAGTGGATTTAGACAACAGAAAACTTTACACAATGTTCATGGACACTGAACTGAATATAATCCATAACACCAGTAATGATCTCAAATCTCTCTCCTGAATGATTCACTTCTCACTGCACTTGTGTGACATTTTCTTCAATATGTCCTTTAGTGTAAATGCATTTTTCATATTCATCCCTTTCTCCTGAAACCACTTGAAATTCAAATTTCAGCAGTATTTTGAACACTTCATCTCATCTCATTATCTGTAGCCGCTTTATCCTGTTCTACAGGGTTGCAGGCAAGCTGGAGCCTATCCCAGCTGACTACGGGTGAAAGGCAGGGTACACCCTGGACAAGTCGCCAGGTCATCGCAGGGCTGACACATAGACAACCATTCACACTCGCATTCACACCTACGGTCAATTTAGAGTCACCAGTTAACCTAACCTGCATGTCTTTGGACTGTGGGGGAAACCAGAGCACCCGGAGGAAACCCACACGGACATGGGGAGAACATGCAAACTCCGCACTGAAAGGCCCTCGCTGGCCACGGGGCTCGAACCCAGACCTTCTTGCTGTGAGTCGACAGTGCTAACCACTACACCACCGTGCCACCCCTGAACACTTCATATAAATTTTAATTAGTAATTAAACATGCATTGTTGTCACGGTGTACTAAATGTCCTTAAGCACGAAGTAGATTTTAATTCTCCAAGCAGGAGACAGTACAGTCAGTGTCATGCTGTTATTGGAAATAATCCGTGGGGAAGTGGTGTTACTGTTCACACCCAAATGTTGATTATTTTTCAATAACAGCATGTCCCAAAATGTTTTATTCCACTAAACCCACAGCAATTTGGTAAAGATTTACATTTAATTATAAAAGAATGACGTCATACTTTTAATTACTTTGTTGTTACATTTAATGACCTGTGAAAGTGAACTGTAATGTCACAGAAATCGAGTGAAAAACATGAAGTAGCGTCATCTGTAGCACTGCTTACCAATTTCTCTTTTCCCTCTTGTTCCTGTTCTCTTAGTGTTTACCTGCAGTGGTTTTAATCCCTTGAAGAAACAGTGAGAAGCTTCAAACTGGAGATTGTGTCCTGCTGAAAGGGTTTGGTTTGGGTTATGAAAAGGATTTGAGCTGCAGTTTCGATTCAGCCTACTGACGTCATATGAGACACGCCCACTGTTTGACTTTTTTCTCATGAGGCAGTTACACTTCTTAACCACTAGATGGAGTAAATTCACTCAGTGAACTCCAGGGTTTTACACTGTCTCCATCTCTAATAAAATATGCACTGTGTACATTTTAGGAAGTATTTTTTTTACTAATGATATTAATTTTGCCATCAGAGTGTGCTGGAGCAATGTGTAAATTAAAATAATAATCTCTGTGTTGGGCTTCACAAGAGGAGAGACATATTTACTTTATATTAAAGCATTTATTATTAAAATCAGAATAAGCATTCAGACATGTTGGTATTTTTCTTTTATACTATCTCTCTCATGGCAATCCTGACAGATATTCAGTGAAAAATGCCAGAAATCTGAAGATGTTTTATTTAACTCAGACCAACCATAATACTGTGGTGCTTGAAAGTTTGTGAACCCTTGAGAATTTTCTCTATTTCTGCACAAATTTGATTTTCACACAAGTCTTAAAAGTGAGGAAAACTTCTGTTATGAAAAACAACTGAGGAATCTCATCTCATTATAAAAAACATTTATTTTAACTGAAGAACAGGTTTTTGAAAATGTCACATGAACACAATGTGAAATGCAGGAACATAAGTGTTATATAGCCAGATTATCCCCAGAATACCAAATGCTGACCGAGACGCTACAAAAACAAAAGGATACAAAGCTAACCTACCGATCAAAGTTGAGGAATTTTTAAACCAATAGTTAGCTAGGACATGGATGCAACTTTCCCTGTCGTGTCTGCGTTAAACATGAACTTGTATCTATATCAGTGTAGTATCTGAACAGGTGGGTGGAGCACAGAAGCATGGCAGGCCAGAACTGAGTTCTCAAAACTCTTTTATTTTTAAAGATATATATATAGCTTTTCAGCCAACTGCACCACCAGTGCACACTCACTCTCTCACACACACATTTCTAGTCGGGAGAGAGACTTCCTCCTCTGCTCTCCCTCTCCTCTTTATAGGGTGCGGTCACTGGGGAAGACACACAAACACAGGTTAATTCCCATCAGGTACAGTGATTGCACCACTTACTTTCCCTGACTCTGCCCTCCATTCACAGACCGACGCTTGGCTACGCCCCCGCTGCCACATACCCCCACCGCCCAACTGAGGCTGGGGAGCTGTCCACCCTGCAGCTGACTCCCCCCCCCCCCGATGGGAGAGGAAATCCACCATGACCATCTGCGCCCCTGGCCTGTGGACCACCTAGAACTTAAACGGCTGGAGTGCCAGATACCAACGGGTGATCTGCGCATTGGCATCCTTCAAGTGGTGGAGCCACTGCAGGGGCGCATGGTTCGAACAGATGGTGAAAGGGGGCCCCAGCAGGTAGTAGCAGAGGGTGAGGACTGCCCACTTGATGGTGAGGCATTCCTTTTCTATTGTGCTGTACCTGCCCTCACGCACCGACAGCTTCCGGCTGATGTACAGCTCTGGACGGTCCTCCCCCTCCACCTCCTGGGACAAAACAGCCCCCAGCCCTCTGTCCGACATGTCCGTCTGCAAAATAAAGGGGAGAGAAAAGTCAGGGGAGTGTAACAGTGGCCCCCCACACAGTGCAGCCTTTACCTCAGAGAAAGCCTGCTGGCATTGCTCCGTCCACTGGACCGGATCTGGTGCTCCCTTTTTAGTGAGATCAGTCAGCGGGCTGGTGACATCTGAATAATTAGGTATAAACCTATGATAGTAGCCAGCCAGCCCCAGGAACTGTCTCACCCCCTTTTTGGTCTTGGGCCTCAGGCAGGCCGCAATCACTGCTGTCTTATTAATTTGGGGATGCACTTGCCCATTGCCCAAGTGGAAGCCCAGATACCGTACTTCCACCCGCCCAATCGCACACTTCTTCGGGTTGGCTGTGAGACCCACTCGCCTCAGCGACCTAAGGACAGCCCTTAGGTGTTCGAGGTGCCGCGGCCAGTCATTACTGAAAATAATGATATCGTCTACAGTAAGTAGGCGGCCGCATAGGTGGCGTGGGGTTGGAGGACCCTGTCCATCAGCCGCTGGAATGTAGCGGGCTCCCCAAACAGCCCAAAAGGAAGTGTGACAAATTGGTGTAAGCCAAACGGTGTGGAAAAGGCCGTTTTCTCTCGGGATAATGGAGTCAAGTGGATCTGCCAATAACCCTTTGTCAAATCCAGTGTCGAATAAAAACGAGCCGTGCCTAGTTGATCCAGCAATTATCCAGCAGATTATGATTGATTCATGATTATTATTTACAAGTATTATTTTATAACTTGTTCCATTTTGCATAAATGTAGTAACTCCTCCTCCTTTACCATTCACCTTATCCCTCCTAACTGCACTATATCCTTTTATGATATAATCTAATTCTTATTTCAACCATGTTTCTTGTACACAAATTATGTTGGGTTTCTCTCCAAGTTTATCAATATATTTCTTGAATTATTGACCATTAGCTATCAAGCTTCTAGCATTCCATTGCAGTATTAACGTCTTTAATATGAGCTGGATCCTGTCTGGGATGATTGTATGTCTTCGTTTAAGAAGCCTGTTTCCCATAACAGACCCATCCATCCCATTATCTGTAGCCACTTCTCCTGTTCTACAGGGTCGCAGGCAAGCTGGAGCCTATCCCAGCTGACTATGGGCGAGAGGCGGGGTACACCCTGGACAAGTCGCCAGGTCATCACAGGGCTAACACAGAGACACAGACAACCATTCACACTCACATTCACACCTATGGTCAATTTAGAGCCACTGATTAGCCTAACCTACATGCCTTTGGACTGTGGGGGAAACTGGAGCACCTGGAGGAAACCCATGTGGACACAGGGAGAGCATGCAAACTCCACACAGAAAGGCCCTCGCCGGCCGCTGGGCTCGAACCCAGGACCTTCTTGCTGTGAGGCGACAGTGCTAACCAGTTCACCACCATGCCGCTCATACCAGACCCTTAACCCCTAAATATTTCTCAGTTGATTTCACAATAATTTGCATCCTTTCATTACGGCTATGTGTCTGGGCTGAACAGTTTACAATATCTGCCATAAAAAGCACAAAGTCACTTTTCTTAACTATTAAGGCTTCCTTTCCCAAACAATCACATCCCTCATATTTTCCGCTTCATTTCTGACCTTGTTCTGATTGAACATTGGATCAACTCTGGGGACCTTCTTCACAGCTTCTGAGTAGCTAATTCTTTGAGTGATTTTTACTCTTTGTAACTCTGTTGCTCTTTTACTGAATTTACAGCCTGATAAGCTGCACTGGGCTCCCCTCCACAATTACACAATTTTGATTTGGTATGTCTGTCACACTCATTATATTCACGTTCGCCACCACACTTGCTGCATCTCAGTTTGCTTCTGCACACAGCTGCTATTTGCCCAAATCTCTGACACTTGTAGCATTGAAGTGGAGGTGGAATGTACAGTTTGACTTCATAACATATATACCCTATATAGACCTTTTCTGGCAATTTCTCTTTATTGAATGTTATCATGATTTAAAGACTGTCTCAAATTTCACCATTTCGATTAGTCTTCAGCAATTTGACCTCATTTATTTTAGCATTTCTAATGTTTTCTTTTCATGCTTCTATTTTTACATTTACCGGGTGTAGAAATAGTTGAAGGTGGGTGGAGCACAGAAGCACGACAGGCCAGAACTGAGTTCTGACAAACACTTTATTTTGCACTTTTCAGTGGCTTACTTCGCTCGCCCACAAGTGTCCAGGTTGGGGAGAGCTCCCTTTCTCTGCTCTCTCTCTCCTTTTAAAGGGCGCAATCACTGGGGGAGACACACAAACACAGGTTAATTCACGTCAGGTGCAGTGATTCTGCAACTTGCCTTCCCTGACTCCGATCTCCATTCACAGACCGACGCTTGGCCACACCCCTGCTGCCATATACCCCCACCGCCCGACTGAGGCCGGGGAGCTGTCCAGCCTGCAGCTGACTCCCCCCCTTGACGGGAGAGGAAATCCACCATGACCATCTACGCCCCCGGCCTGTGGACCACCTCGAACTTAAGCGGCTGGAGTGCCAGATACCAACAGGTGATCCGCGTGTTGGCATCCTTCATGCGGTGGAGCCACTGCAGGGGTGCATGTTGCATGGTGCTTGAAAGTTTGTGAACCCTTTAGCACTTCTTGCTTCCTGAGTTGTTCGCGCCGAGTCCTTTTTCCCGCGAGTGCCGGCGTTAATTACTAATCCTTTTTTAACTTTTTTCTATAAATAAATTTCCAGTATCCTCTTCATTTTTATTGTACTGTCGCTTTCATTTTTGTACTTTTCACTTTCACTTTCCTTTTTCCGTTTTTTTTTCCCGGTTTTTTCTCTTTCTTTTTTCGGAAGAACGCCGAGACCGGAAGCTTTCTTTTTCTCTCCTCCTGTGTAAAGTCCACAAGCGGAGGCCATCTGATCTGCTTTAATATCAACAGATCTTCATTTAAGGTACGTGAATCTTTTCATCATGGCACACCTTCAGCCTGTTCAGTGTGCTGAGTGCAGGATGTTTAGTCATTCTTCCTCCGTCACTAGCGATAGCTCTATTAGCTTTACTTGTGATAAGTGCAGATTAGTTAGCTCTCTGACGGAGAAGATTACAGTGCTAGAAGCGTGTGTCCAGGCTTTAGAGCAGGTTAGTGAGCGTGAGAACAGTGTAGTTTCTGTTAGGGAAAGTCTGGACGCCCTAGGTGGAGTTAGCAATCCCCCAACTCCGGCATTAGAGCCCTTACAGCGGGGCGAATGGGTGACGGCTCGGCGGCATAAGCGTAGAGCCAAAGCTACCGCTGAGGCTCGCCCACGGGAGCACCACTCCTCTCCGCGTCACGTGTCGAACAGGTTTGCTATCCTTAGTGATGCACCCACTGAGAAACCTGAAAGAGCTCTGGTTATAGGGGACTCTATCATACGGCACGTGAAATTAGCTCAGCCTTTAGGGGCACCAGCAGCTTTAGTCAGGTGTATACCGGGAGCCAGGGCGCCGGACATAGCAGGTAATCTTAGGGTCCTAGGCAAGCACAGGTTCTCAAAGATAGTTATCCATGCAGGAGCTAATGATATACGCCTTCGTCAGTCTGAGGTTACTAAGAGTAACTTTGTAGAGGTGTTTAAATTAGCGAAGGCGATGTCCGATGCTGTAGTATGCTCTGGCCCCATCCCAATGCGGCGTGGCGATGTAGCTTACAGCAGGTTATGGTCGCTGAACTGCTGGCTGTCCAGGTGGTGCTCTGAAAACAGTGTGGGCTTTATAGGTAATTGGGCTAATTTTGAGGGCACTGCTGGCCTGTTAGGGCGGGACGGTATCCATCCCACTCGGGAAGGTGCTGCTCTCATTTCCTGCAGCATAGGTCATAGTTTCAGAACAGGCCTAGTTAATTTCTGACAATCCAGAGCCAAGGCCAGGGAGCAGACGAACAGGCTAAACCAACTGTCTGCTAGCTGCACAGAGTCGTCACTCAGGGCCCACTACATCGAGACTGTGTCTGTTCCCCGAACTCAACAAAAAGGTAGAAATTTTCAGAAAGTTTGTTCCAGTAACCTAATCAATATAAAATTAGATCATACTGACTGTACAGCTGCTGCCAGCACCTTTGATCTAAAGGTGGGGCTATTAAATATTAGATCTCTTACATATAAAGTGCTAATGGTTAATTAACTCATTACTGATCAGGAGTTTAATGTACTGTGTTTAACAGAAACATGGATTAAGCCAAATGAATATATAGCATTAAATGAAGCGAGTCCTCCTGGATACAGTTATATACACCAGCCTCATCTAACTGGCAGAGGAGGAGGCGTCGCGGTTATTTATAACGATTATCTAGGTGTAACACACAAACCTGGTTATAAATGTAATACATTTGAAGTTCTTCATACTCATATAATGTATGTAGCCTCGAAAAATAAGTCTACCCAGTTAATTCCATTGCTTATTATTTACAGGCCCCCGGGGCCATATTCTGAGTTTCTTTCTGAATTTGCAGATTTTATCTCAGATTTGGTTATTTCCTTAGACAAAGCTTTAGTTGTCGGAGATTTTAATATTCACTTCAATAACCCAGAAGACCCTTTAAAAACAGCGTTTGTGTCCATCTTAGATTCAGTCGGGATTAAGCAGAATGTCATAGGACCGACCCATAATGGTGGTCACACCCTTGATCTAATACTAACATTCAGATTAAACGTAGACAATATAGTCATACTTCCACAGTCTGAAGTTATCTCAGATCATTTTCTCATCTCATTCAAAATATGTCTGAGTAATAATATATGCACCTCACCACGCTACTGTATTAAACGTACTTTCACGTCAACTACTGCACAGAGCTTTATAAATGATCTCCCAGAGCTGTCAACTTTGATTGGGTCACTGTCAGCCCCTGCAGAACTTGATCAGGCAACTGAATGCTTAGAGTCAACATTCCGCCATACTTTAGATAATGTAGCTCCTCTAAAAAGGAAAATGGTCAGAGACAAAAAATTAGCACCCTGGTATAATGATGACATTCGCACATTAAAACAGACCACTCGAAAATTGGAACGTAAATGGCGTCAAACAAAATTGGTAGTGTTCAAATTAGCTTGGAAGGAGAGCTTCCTGAAGTATAGAAAAGCTCTTAGTGCTGCGAGATCAACATATTTCTCCTCCCTAATAGAAGATAACAAAAATAATCCTAGATTCCTATTTAATACTGTAGCAAAATTAACCAGGAATAAGTCCACTATCAACACATGCACACCTGCAGTACGTAGTAGCAACGACTTCATGAATTTTTTTTAATGACAAAATTGAGAATATCCGACAAAAAATTCAAACTACTAATTTAAGGTTAGACAATGAAAGTGACCTTGTAGTTAACAATATAACTGTATCAGATCATCAGTTAGAATGTTTTACTCCCCTAAAAGAAACTAAATTACTTTCATTAATCTCAACATCAAAAGCCTCAACTTGCGTACTAGATCCCTTACCGACACATCTATTCAAACAGATAATGCCTGGAGTAATTGAACCGCTTCTAAAAATAATAAATTCTTCTCTTATGATTGGCTATGTACCCAAATCCTTTCAACTAGCAGTTATCAAACCCCTGATTAAAAAACCTGACCTTGATCCCTGTCAGCTATCCAATTATCGGCCAATATCAAACCTCCCCTTTATCTCCAAGATCCTTGAAAAAGCTGTGGCACAGCAGTTATGCTCATATTTACATAGGAATAACATCCATGAAATGTATCAGTCAGGATTTAGACCTCATCATAGCACAGAGACAGCTCTGGTTAAAGTAGTAAACGACCTACTGTTGGCGTCTGATCAGGGCTGTGTCTCGCTACTTGTGTTGCTTGACCTTAGTGCAGCATTTGATACCATTGATCATTCCATTCTTCTGGATAGACTAGAAAATGTTGTGGGAGTTAAGGGAATGGCCCTCTCCTGGCTCAGGTCTTATCTATCTGATCGTTATCAGTATGTTGATATAAATGGTGATATTTCTAGACGTACCGAGGTAAAGTTTGGTGTTCCACAAGGTTCTGTCTTGGGTCCACTGCTTTTTTCTCTATATATGTTACCTCTGGGCGATATTATTCATAAACATTGTATTAGTTTCCACTGTTATGCTGATGACACACAGTTGTATGTCTCTGCAAAACCTGATGAGAGACACCAGCTTAATAGAATTGAGGAATGTGTTAAGGACATCAGACACTGGATGCTTATTAATTTCCTTCTGCTTAACTCTGACAAGACTGAAGTACTTGTGCTAGGACCACATACAGCTAGAGGTGAGTTTTCTGATTACACGGTAACTCTGGATGGCCTTTCTGTTTCTTCACGTGCAGCAGTAAAAGACCTCGGAGTGATTATTGACCCCAGTCTTTCATTTGAAACTCACATTGATAACATCACCCGGATAGCGTTCTTTCATCTCAGAAATATTGCAAAGATAAGAAATTTAATGTCATTGCATGATGCAGAAAAACTAGTCCATGCTTTCGTTACCTCCAGGTTGGATTATTGTAATGCCTTACTGTCTGGATGTTCCAATAAGTGCATAAACAAGCTCCAGTTAGTTCAAAATGCAGCAGCAAGAGTCCTTACTAGAACTAGAAAATATGACCACATCACGCCTGTCTTATCCACACTGCATTGGCTCCCAATCAAATTTCGTATTGGCTATAAAATACTACTATTGACCTTTAAAGCACTAAATGGTCTCGCACCACAGTACCTGAGTGAACTTCTGCTCCTCTATGACCCGCCACGCCTACTTAGATCAAAAGGTGCAGGCTATCTGCTGGTACCTCGTATAGTAAAGGCTACATCAGGGGGCAGAGCCTTTTCTTACAAAGCCCCACTGTTATGGAACAGCCTTCCAAGTAATGTTCGGGAATCAGACACAGTCTCAGCATTTAAGTCTAGGCTGAAAACATATCTGTTTAGTCAAACCTTTTGTTAACGGTGCTTATGAGGTAAAGGAGTAGATCTGGAGGGTCCTCAGACATAGTGTTTTGGTAAACTGGGATGTATGGATGCTGTCAGTCCCCACTTGCTTGCTCACTCGAGTTTGTTGATGGTGTAGTGGCTGGCTGCTTTATGTCCCGGGGCTCCCTCATGCCTGTGTTACCTTCTGGCTCTCTCCTTTTAGTTATGCTGTCATAGTTAGTTGCCGGAGTCCCTGCTTGTACTCGGTGCAATATGTATACTGTTCCTACTTATTCAGGTGACATTGGGCATACCTAACCACCTGTGTTTTCTTTCCCTCCCCCCCCACCCCAAATCTGTCCCTCTGAGTTACATGGAGTCAACAGGAAATCTTTTGGTGGAGACGGTGGGGACCTCGACTGGCTATCGTAGCCTGCAGGGAATCGGCCGTCAGACATTCTGTCGCATGTCCCAGACCCGGTGAAATGTAACTGAATTGTCTTGGCCAGCCCTAAGGGTCCCATCTGCATCTCATCATTGCTGAGGAGTGTGCTCCCATCACCCAATCAAGCATCCAGCCAGAGCAGGTCATGATATATTTTTTACCATATTAACATGCCATTGTGTGTTATGCCTGATGTAAAGACTCTCGTCTCTGCGAGCCTACCACAAAGATTTAATACTTGTCATTTTTAGGGCATACCTAACAACGTGTTTTCTTTCTCTCTCTCTTCCCCCCCCCCCCCCCCCCCCCCCCGTCCCTCTGAGTTACATGTTGATCCTGGGATTGAGATGCTGGCCTCTTCTGCCCCTCGGACCTGCTTGATCCATCCTGGTGCCCTGTGTCTGGTCGGAGTTTTATTGCCCCACTCCTGTGAAGGACGGCCCCATGAGGACAGTTGAGGGTTATACCTGTTAAAACTGTTAATATTATAGTCAGGCTGTCTGTTGTTGCCCAAATGAGGATGGGTTCCCTTTTGAGTCTGGTTCCTCTCGAGGTTTCTTCCTCATGTCATCTGAGGGAGTTTTTCCTTGCCACCGTCGCCACAGGCTTGCTCATTGGGGATAGATTAGGGATAAAATTAGCTCATGTTTTAAATCGTTCAAAATCTGTAAAGCTGCTTTGCGACAATGTTTATTGTTAAAAGCGCTGTACAAATAAACTTGATTTGATTTGATTTGGTCTGAACAGACGGTGAAAGGGCGCCCCAGCAGGTAGTAGCAGAGGGCAAGGACTGCCCACTTGATGGCGAGGCATTCCTTTTCTATTGTGCTGTACCTGCCCTCACACACTGACAGCTTCCAGCTGATGTACAGCACTGGACAGTCCTCCCCCTCCACCTCCTGGGACAAAACAGCCCCCAGCCCTCTGTCCGACATGTCCGTCTGCAAAATAAAGGGGAGAGAAAAGTCAGGGGAGTGTAACAGTGGCCCCCCACACAGTGCAGCCTTTACCTCAGAGAAAGCCTGCTGGCATTGCTCCGTCCACTGGACCGGATCTGGTGCTCCCTTTTTAGTGAGATCAGTCAGCAGGCTGGTGACGGCCGAATAATTAGGTATAAACCTATGATAGTAGCCAGCCCCAGGAACTGTCTCACCCCCTTTTTGGTCTTGGGCCTCAGGCAGGCCGCAATCGCTGCTGTCTTATTGATTTGGAGACGCACCTGCCCATTGCCCAAGTGGAAGCCCAGATACAGTACTTCCACCTGCCCAATCGCACACTTCTTTGGGTTGGCTGTGAGACCTGCTCGCCTCAGCAACCTAAGGACGGCCCTTAGGTGGTCTAAGTGCCGTGGCCAGTCATTACTATAAATAATGATGTCGTCCAAGTATGCGGCCGCATAGGTGGCGTGGGGGCGGAGGACCCTATCCATAAGCTGCTGGAATGTAGTGGGCGCCCCAAACAGCCCAAAAGGAAGTGTGACGAACTGGTGTAAGCCAAATGGTGTGGAAAAGGCCATTTTCTCTAGTGATAGTGGAGTCAAGGGGATCTGCCAATATCCCTTTGTCAAATCCAGTGTCGAATAAAAACAACCTGTGCCTAGTCGATCGAGCAACTCATCAATATGAGGCATTGGGTACGCATCAAATTTAGATATTGCGTTGACTTTTCTATAGTCCACACAGAACTGAACCGACCCATCGGCCTTGGGAACCAAGACCACCGGGCTGCTCCAGTCACTGTGAGACTCCTCGACAATGACCATTTCAAGCATGGCCTCGAGTTCTTTCCAAACCACTTTTTTTTGTGTTCGGGCAGTCTGTAAGGGTGGCTGCGCACTACTACCCCCAGGGGCATCCCAATGTGGTATTCTATGAGGTGGGTGCGGCCGGGCAGGGGCAAGAACACGTCAGAAAATTCTGTCTGCAACTGGGCGACCTCCGTGAGTTGGGTTGGGGAGAGGTGGTCTCCACAGGGGACCGGAGCGGTGAGCGATGTTAATTTTCCTTTTTGAACCTCCGGCCCCAGCTCCGCCTTCTCTGGAACTACCAACACCAACGCCACAGGGACCTCCTCATTCCAAAGTCTTAACAGATTGAGGTGGTAAATCTGTAATGCCCCACCCCTGTCCATTCGCCTCACCTCATCGTTGACGTCCCTGACTCGCCGTGTGACCTCAAAGGGTCCTTGCCACTTGGTGATCAATTTGGAGCTCGATGTGGGCAACAACACGAGTACTTTATCTCCCGGTGTGAATTCCCTAAGGCCCCTGTCATACAGACAGACTTGATGTTCTTGGGCCTGCCACAAATTCTCCTGGGTAAGGTGTGTGAGGGTGTGGAGTTTGGCGCGCAGGTCAATAAGGTATGGAATTTCATTTTTATTGGTTGAAGGTCCCTCCTCCCAATTTTTCCGTCACACATCTAGAATGCCACGCGGCTTACGCCCGTATAATAATTCGAACGGGGAGAACCCCGTGGAGGCTTGTGGGACCTCTCGCACTGCAAATAACAGGGGCTCGAGCCATTTATCCCAGTTGCGTGCGTCTTCGCTTACAAGTTTCCTAATTATGTTTGTGAGGGTGCGATTAAACCGTTCGACTAAGCCATCTGTTTGTGGGTGATAAACGCTGGTGCGGATAGGCTTAATTCCCAGTAACCCATACAGTTCGTGCAGTGTGCGTGACATAAACATAGTGCCTTGATCAGTCAGAATCTCTTTGGGGATTCCGACTCGGGAGATGACGTGGAAGAGTGCTTCTGCAATACTACATGCTGAGATATTGCGAAGAGGCACTGCTTCCGGATATCACGTTGCATAGTCCACCAGAACTAAAATAAAGCGATATACTCGTGTTGACCGATCTAATAGCCCAATGAGATCCATCCCAAATTTTTAAAACAGGGTCTTGATTAATGGCAGAGGGTGCAAAGGCGCTTTTGGAATGGCCATGGGATTTACTAACTGGCATTCACGGCACACCGTACACCACCTACAGACATCGCCGCGAATCCCTGGCCAATAGAACCAGGCCATTATTCGGGCTAGTGTCTTATCCTGCCCCACGCGTCCGGCCATGGGATTAAAGTGAGCTACGGAAGCAAGATGGCGCCAGTGTGTCTGTCGGCTTGCCGTCAGCTCCGTGAGCTGCTACCTGTCCGATTTGCGCTATGTCTGTTTATGCTGCTACTCATGCTATGCTGCCACTGCTCTGCTGGCCCTACCTGGATTTATGATTGTCAGACTCTGCTACATCTTAGAAGCGCACTGGTGACCACCGATGGGTCTCTTATTCCATACATCGAATGTCATCCTCCATTTGTCTACCCCACCCTGGATTGTGTCCTTCACCTACCTTGTTGTAGCTCTCTATGGAAGAAGCGCCGCAGGTGCCGAGGCAAGCGTGGAGGCGTCCGAGTGGCAATGAGGAAAATCGCAAGTGTTTCTCTCGCCCAGCCTGGGCCTCATCGGCTCTCTGCAGTCCATCTAGGCCGGACAGATCTCTTCCTGGCCTGTCATTCGTGGGACCGCTGGTACTCCTGCCATGTTCCCATAACTCTGGAGGACCAACCTCAAACACCTGTCTGCTCTGCCCGCCCGAGACTGCGGATACGTAGCGGTGGGGTGAATTCCTTGAACATCCACCCTCTGGAATAGTCCCCTTGCCCTCAGGCTACGGTCCACTTCACTGCAAAAGTTGCCCTGGTCAACAGCAGGTCTGTGTCTAACAAAACTTTTCTTCTAAATGACTTTTTCTCCCGTTACAACCTGGATTTCCTCTTTTTAACCGAGACATGGATTAGCGCTGGAATTAGCCAGTCTTCTGTCTTTAGTGAACTCTGCCCGCCTCAGTGCTCGTTCATTAGCACACCCAGGTGCGCTGGAAGAGGAGGCGGGGTAGCGCTCATTTTTAAAAACAGTCATAATTTACGGACACTCTCTGTGGGGAGTTTTGTCACATTTGAACTGCAATGTGTAATTGTAGAATGTGCTATGTCACTGCTGGTATGTGTACTCATCTACAGGCCTCCTAAGCACAACAAAGACTTTGTAACAGAATTCTCCAACCTTCTCTCTCACCTCCTGTCATTGTATGATCGCCTTCTTATACTTGGTGACTTTAATATCCATGTCGGTTGTCCTGACAGACCCATGGTTAACGAATTCTGTGGTGTAATAGACGCCTTTGGTTTTACTCAACATATAAACAAAGCTACTCATATCTTGGGACATACACTCAACCTTGTTTTATCCTATGGTTTTTCTGTGGATAACGTGATTGAGGATGCCATTTTTTCTGATCATAAACCTATTATGTTTAATGTTAGTTTATCAAATGCTCTGCAAACTGCCAAAATTCAAGGTCGTTGCTCTCGCCACATTAACACTCAAACTGCATCCCAGTTCTCAGACAGTTTCATTAGTAACTCTGTTGCAGCTACCATTGCAACAGCGGCATCATCCTCTTCTGGGCCAGACGAATTAGTCAGTCTTTTTCAATCTTCTTGCTCTTCCATACTTAACTCTGTAGCTCCTCTCACATTCACCCGCCCCAAGCTAAAGTCTGGTTGGATGAGGCCACCCGCTCACTCAGTAAAGCCTGCCGTAAAGCTGAAAGGAAATGGAAAAAGGACCATCTCACTGTTTCCTTTGAAATTTTCCAGTCGACTTTAGCTTCCTTCCAGACTGCAGCTAAAAAAGCCAGAACTAAGCACCTCTCTGACTTAATTAGTACACACTCCAACAGACCCAATATTCTGTTTAGCACTATTAACTCTTTTCTTAACCCTCCTAACTCTCCAGTTGCTGACGTATCCACTGAGACCTGTGAAAAATTCCTCAAGATAAAATAGAGAACATCAGATCAGTGTTTACGCCCTCCTTATCAACTGCTCTACCTGTTCACTCTCGTGCACTAGCTATTTCTACTCTTAATCAATTTCAGCCCATCTCTCTCAGTGAATTGCAGGAACTAGTTTTACATATGAAACCCACTGGATCCCCCTATGATGCCATTCCCTCCTGTATCATAAAGGATGTTTTTGATGCTG
The DNA here is from genome assembly GCF_027579695.1 of Neoarius graeffei. Lineage (NCBI taxonomy): Eukaryota > Metazoa > Chordata > Actinopteri > Siluriformes > Ariidae > Neoarius > Neoarius graeffei. Next base: position 119,565,525 of record NC_083569.1, on the reverse strand, counting down.
TTGGGCCATCGATTCAAATAATTCTAAATTCATGTCTCACATCTGGTACTGTCCCTACCTTTTTTAAGCATGCAGTCGTCCAACCCCTGCTTAAAAAACCCAACCTCAATGCCCAATGTTTGCAAAATTATCGCCCCATACTGTCACAGCTGATTCCTTTTCTGACCACCCATAACATACTTGAACCTTTTCAGTCAGGATTCAGATCCCTTCACAGCACTGAAACAGCCCTGCTTAAAGTAACTAATGATCTGCTCCTCACTTTAGATTCTGGTGATAATGCCATTTTGGTTTTACTCGACCTTAGCGCTGTGTTTGATACTGTTGACCACAACATCCTCCTCAGCCATCTAGACCAGCAGGTGGGCATCAGGGACACTGCTCTTCTCTGGTTCAGGTCCTACCTTAAACATAGGACCTTCTCTGTTTCCATTGGCCATTTCTCCTCATCAACTGCCTCTGTCTCCTATGGGGTCCCCCAGGGGTCCATCTTGGGTCCCATGCTTTTCAGTCTCTACATGCTCCTACTTGGTGACATCATTAGAAAGTACAACATTTCCTTTCACCTTTATGCTGATGACTCACAGTTGTATTTGCCCTTAAAATCTAGGGACTCCATCCAGTCTCTCCTTGTCTGTCTTGAAGACATCAGAAATTGGATGGCTAACAACTTCCTCCAGCTAAATGGTGACAAGACTGAAGTCATTATTTTTGGTCCCTCCAAGGCAAGATGCACTACAGTGAATGATTTAGGTCACCTCACTCCTCATGTCACACCCTCTGCCAGAAACCTGGGTGTCTTCCTTGACTCCGATCTCTGTCTTGACAAACAGATTAGCACTGTGGTCAAAAATAGTTTTTACCAACTCGGAGTGATTTCCCGCCTCAAATCCTTCCTATCTCATAACGATCTTGAAATAGTCATCCATGCTTTTATCACATCATGACTGGATTATTGCAATTCCCTTTATCTTGGCCTCCCTCAAACCTCACTTAGACGTTTACAGCTGGTCCAAAACGCAGCTGCACGTCTTTTAACTGGCACCAGGAGACGTGAGCACATCACTCCCATTCTGGCCTCCTTGCACTGGCTCCCAGTCTTTTTCAGAATACAATTTAAAGTTTTATTATTTGTTTTTAAAGCACTCAGTGGGCTGGCCCCAGCCTACATTAATGACCTTTTACAGCCCCACTCAGTCCAAAGGTCTCTAAGATCCTCTAACACAGGGCTTCTTCATGTACCTCGCTCACGGCTGAAGCAGAGAGGTGACAGAGCTTTTTCTGTTGCTGCTCCACGTCTCTGGAATCAGCTCCCACCGGACATCAGATCTGCTCCCTCCATCTCTGCCTTTAAATCTAGGTTAAAAACCCATCTCTACTCCTTGGCCTTTCCTTAACCATCAGCTTATTGTTATTGTTGTTATTATTATAGTTTTATTTTATTTATTTCTTTTTATTTTTCTTTTGATCATTTGTCTTTTAAATACTGACTCTGTACAGCACTTTGGTCAGTGTATGCTGTGTTTAAATGTGCTATACAAATCAAACTTACTTACTAAAATCTGACTAGACTGTAACTTTTAAAATGAGCGCCGAAGGCGTGAATACGAGCACTGCAGGCATGAAGCAAAACTAGGGGGGTCCGGGGGCATGCCCCCCCGGGAAATTTTTGAAAATAGATGCTCCCAGGTGAATTTTCAGGGTCTCTGAGAGGTTTTAGATACATTATGTGATAGATTTACTGCTGTTTCATTAAAGTATTTGATGATTTCTGACCCATCTTATATTAATGTATACATATTTGAAATTTAATCATTATATTCAGCATGCAAGTTACAAAACTGTTTGATTATAGATTATTGAGGTACAAGATAGATTGAAAATATATGGTGATACCTTAATTATCTATTATTAAGTCGTGTTGTTATAAAAATGTGCATTAAAATATGTACAGATTTTGCTATTCAACCTCTCCCATCTGAATTAGAGTGATACAATTCACATAATATCTAAGATACACTGAAAAGAAAAGTAAGGCAACTTCATATCTTAAAGGTTAAATTTTGGCACTTTATTGAATGGACTCGATTAAAATTATAACAAATTTAAAGCAGATTGATTTTCCTTGGCTTCATCTTTGCCCAATGTTGGGCAACCCTCTCATAATCCATCTGCCTGTCATCCATGCTGATATGCATCAAGCTGTCCAGCGAGTCTTCTGCTAACTTATTCCTTGCTGGAGTCTTGATTTTCTTTCGGCAGGAGAAGCCTCGTTCACAATCTGAACAAAAACAGTATAGGATAAATAAAGAGAGGTAACATTGAATACTTTCACACCCATTAAAACTGATTTTGATTGTTATAGGTAAACCTACTCTTCAAACATTAATACATTTTGTTTAAAATAACATTTAATCATTTCTTTTGAAATGGAGATAGTGTGTCACAATATGCTTCATCTATAATGTTGGTAACAATTTTACTTTACTTCATGTTTAAAACTCCACTGATATCCTATTTACTATCATAATTTTTTCAATATTATACAATGGTACTTGCCTGCAGTGGAAACAGGAAGAACAAGGGCTATGGTAACCAGCAATGTGAGATGGGGCAGTAGTTCCTGATATTTGGTGGCAACATCTTGTAGATTAGCTTGAAAGCTGAGTTCCTCCTTCTCCAACATCATTTCTCTAAGCACCTGCCATTCTACCTTCAGCTGCTCGAAGTCAACCTTGAACTCTGAGCTTAGGGCCTACAAAAGTACAAATTTGAAAAATTTGGTTGTTTACAGCAGTATATTGAACTTTGCTGTTGATATGATACATGTATCAACAAAATACTCATTTGATTCAACAGTAAATACACACTTTTAAGTTATCTGCCTAACCTGGATTAACTTACAGAAAAAATATATTTACTGAAAATGAATAGACAGTTGTTGAGTTTATCATATTTAAGTATGTAACAATAATAGGATCATAACACATTCTATAATTAACATCAATTCAAACATCTGCATTAAATACCATAATAAATTTCAAATAGATACAATGTATATACAAAACTTAACAGGTTTATTTTCTTGCACATATTTTACCTGAAGGCTAGCAACTTGCTCCTCATCACAGAAGATGTCTTGAACCGTTTCGAGGCGAGCGGGATCAAAGACCATCGAGAAATGAGCCAGTCCGCAAAGCGATCCTCCAAGTTTTCAATGAAATTTCTGAGGAACTTGTCATGTACCTATAATATATATTCAAATTCAGTTTTAATACATTGTCAAATTAGTAAAAATATGCACCAATTAGATTTTTCACCCCTCCTATCTAGGACTCACACATAAAAACAAGTAATTGTTATAAATGTTATCAAATTGATAGATATTATATGAAAAAAAGTTTAAACTGCTTATAAACAATTTTGCATAGTTGATAAGATGTAGAATAAAAAAATCCATGAGGATTTTTGTCATGGTGCTAATGTATCTTTCAATCCCTGAAAAATGCTCCCCTTTCCCACCACGTAACTTTTCAAGGGATGCAATGGTTGCCCTTACAGCTGTCTGTACTGTGGTTAGATCAACACTTCGAGTCTGGAAAAGATTTTTGTAACTAATTTAAACAATATGTTCTTAGATCAGAAAACATACAATGTCCACATACATGTAAATTATTCTTCACAATTGTGTACATTATAATTAAGATATTATAAGCTCTTAAACAGCAAATTTGGAGTGCTAATGTTTCCTGTTAAATTTGAAATAAGTATGATTAGTGTGAAGATTATTTACGTGATTTATTTAAGTAGGCCACAATGAGTACGATCTCATTGTAATATGTGAACTCACCTGGAACACACGGGACAAGCTGGCGAGGGATGGGAGGATGTCGCTACACATCAGGACTGTTGCAACAAAGTTAAAATTGTCAACCATCATGGCTAGGCCCCTTGCTGTTGCATCGTGCCTTTCCTCGCTTTCTCGACCTAGGCTTGTTATGACAGCATTGATGTCCTGCCTGAGAACCGCAACGGCTCTCTCATGGCTTAACCAGCAAACATCAACTGCCTTCACTAGCTTCAGCCGAGGCTCATCTACAACCCCGATTCCAAAAAAGTTGGGACAAAGTACAAATTGTAAATAAAAACGGAATGCAATAATTTACAAATCTCAAAAACTGGTATTGTATTCACAATAGAACATAGACAACATATCAAATGTCGAAAGTGAGACATTTTGAAATTTCATGCCAAATATTGGCTCATTTGAAATTTCGTGACAGCAACACATCTCAAAAAAGTTGGGACAGGGGCAATAAGAGGCTGGAAAAGTTAAAGGTACAAAAAAGGACCAGCTGGAGGACCAAATTGCAACTCATTAGGTCAATTGGCAATAGGTCATTAACATGACTGGGTATAAAAAGAGCATCTTGGAGTGGCAGCGGCTCTCAGAAATAAAGATGGGAAGAGGATCACCAATCCCCCTAATTCTGCACCGACAAATAGTGGAGCAATATCAGAAAGGAGTTTGACAGTGTAAAATTGCAAAGAGTTTGAACATATCATCATCTACAGTGCATAATATCATCAAAAGATTCAGAGAATCTGGAAGAATCTCTGTGCGTAAGGGTCAAGGCCAGAAAACCATACTGGATGCCCGTGATCTTCGGGCCCTTAGACGGCACTTCATCACATACGGGCATGCTTCTGTATTGGAAATCACAAAATGGGCTCAGGAATATTTCCAGAGAACATTATCTGTGAACACAATTCACCATGCCATCCATCGTTGCCAGCTAAAACTCTATAGTTCAAAGAGGAAGCCGTATCTAAACATGATCCAGAAGCGCAGACGTCTTCTCTGGGCCCAGGCTCATTTACAATGGACTGTGGTAAAGTGGAAAACTGTTCTGTGGTCAGACAAATCAAAATTTGAAGTTCTTTATGGAAATCAGGGACGCCATGTCATTCGGACTAAAGAGGAGAAGGACGACCCGAGTTGTTATCAGCGCTCAGTTCAGAAGCCTGCATCTCTGATGGTATGGGGTTGCATTAGTGCATGTGGCATGGGCAGCTTACACATCTGGAAAGACACCATCAATGCTGAAAGGTATATCCAGGTTCTAGAGCAACATATGCTCCCATCCAGACGACATCTCTTTCAGGGAAGACCTTGCATTTTCCAACATGACAATGCCAAACCACATACTGCATCAATTACAGCATCATGGCTGCATAGAAGAAGGGTCCGGGTACTGAACTGGCCAGCCTGCAGTCCAGATCTTTCACCCATAGAAAACATTTGGCGCATCATAAAACGCAAGATACGACAAAAAAAGACCTAAGACAGTTGAGCAACTAGAATCCTATATTAGACAAGAATGGGTTAACATTCCTATGCCTAAACTTGAGCAACTTGTCTCCTGAGTCCCCAGATGTTTACAGACTGTTGTAAAGAGAAAAGGGGATGTCTCACAGTGGTAAACATGGCCTTGTCCCAACTTTTTTGAGATGTGTTGTTGTCATGAAATTTAAAATCACCTAATTTTTCTCTTTAAATGATACATTTTCTCAGTTTAAACATTTGATATGTCATCTATGTTCTATTCTGAATAAAATATGGAATTTTGAAACTTCCACATCATTGCATTCCATTTTTATTTACAATTTGTACTTTGTCCCAACTTTTTTGGAATCGGGGTTGTAATAGCGTCTAAACAGAATGTCAATAGTTGATATATTATGTTAAGTACCATGCAGCAATAACTTCGTCATCAATCGTGACTTTGCATTATATATTTGTGAGAAAAAAATATGTATTTTTTTCAAATATCAAAATCACCTGAAGATAGTTTATGTAGAGAAACAAATTTCCATTTTGATAAATTATTTCAATTTTGCTTGTGTTTAATACCTGTATTGCTTTCAGACCTGCTGTCCTAACTGATAAGTTTTGATAGAAATAGAAGAGTTGACTTGAGGTGGCCTTGAATTTCAGCATGTAGGCCACATCTTTAGCTGCCTGAGCAGCTGCCAGTGCAAGGCAGTGGGCAACACAGTGGATGCTCTGGATCTGGTTGTTTTTTTTCTTTCAGCTGAGCTATTACCTGTAAAGGGTCAAATGTTTTATAATAATGGACATTTCATTAGTCATAAAAATCAAGACAATTATCCAAATTAGGTTTTCATTCTACGCCATGCTCACTTGAATGAATGAATGAATGAATGAATGATCCCTTTATTATCACTGTTACCAGTGAAATTGACCATCAACCTATCCTTACAGAGGGGGAACAGGACAGAAAGACTGGGATAAATGAAAAGAAAAAGAAACACAGTAGTAAAATGAGGAAAGATGAGGAAAAAAACAACCCCCCCCCCCCACTATGCTCCTATCAGGAGTACAGTGTGGGAGCATTTAAAAACCTCCGCACAAGCACACAATAACACAAGTACACTTTAAAACATGGGACTTGAGGGGGGGGAAAGGGGGGAAGGAGGGGGCAATCAGGGGTGGGAGGGAAGGGGTAAGGGGGTAGGAGGGGAGGAGGTAGAGGTAACCCAGCGCAAGCAAGCAGCCGTCCGCTCCTGCAGCCATGGAAGCGGCACTGGTCACGCACCCGCTTGTCACACTGGGGGTGAAAAACGGCGACCGCGGAAAATTGGGGAAGGAATGCGAAGAATGCGAGAGGGTCTCCCAGCAGTGACCTTCTGGGGGAAATGTTGTCCCAGCAATGGCCTTGATCGAGGCCGGTGCTGTTCAGGGAGCCGAATGTCGATAAGATAGAGATTGTTTGGTCTTTCGAACAGACGCAGTCTTTAGACGTCCACACCACTCATCCATATCTGTCCATTTCATCCATTCTGTTCAAATCAATTCCATTTGATCTCCGAAATACTTATTCCTTGCTAAGCCGAAAGCGTCTCCAAGATGACAACCATGTTGTGGTTCAAGTTCTGCCACAGTCTGAGTGCCGACAGCTTTGCCCACTGCTCCAATCATATCGGGCAGCTTTGTGGGGCTTTGAACAGCTGTCGCCGTTGTCTGATTTCCTCGATATACCAGGGCAATGCCTAATCCAATCAGCAAAAGTCTGGTAATTATGGTTCCGAATAGGTAGATATCTTCAATGTCCTCCACAGACGTTCCGGCAGGACAGATGGGTTCCCCCGAACCCAGAACTGTGTCAATTTCATTAGGAGACCAGTTTATCAAATCCATGCTTTTTTAGTTTAGAAATTCAATGCAGAGAGAGTCTCTCAAAAAAAAAGTATAGGCAGACGAGATGAAACAAAGAGCACAAGCAGGAAAAAAGGAGAGGAGAGGAGAGCAGAGCAGAGAAATGCGACCGCCTTCCGTGAGAGCATGGAGAAGAAGACCGTTTGTTAAAGTAAAGGTATTTGATATGCAGGCAACAAATACATCTAACCTATCAATCATGACAGATTCCTTAGGCTTATTAACGTATCTGCATGTCCTGCAATATTACAGTTAATATCACTAAAAAATACAATCATATAATAAAACAAAGACATTTTATGTTAAATATTATGTGGTAACTGTTAGATTTAAAGCCATGATTTATTAGTTTTACAGCTACACGTGATTTAGGATTGTTAAGACTTTATGATTTCATATTTTAGAGCTTTTTAAGATCCTTTATTATAACAGTGATTTTAAACTATCCCTGTGTAACCTGACCTTCCTCCAGTGGAGAAGACACACTTCTTTGCTAAGACTAAACATAGTAGAATTGTCGTAAAAACATTTCGCGCTTTGACGTGCATAAATGCTGAAATTGCTGAATCGCTGATATGAATATTATTTTGCTTATGATTGAAGGTTTCATTTACACACACATATTGTAAGGTTTTATTCCTTTGTAAGGATAAATAATTGTAAATATTTATTTTTGACCAAGAAGGCAGTAATTCTTAATACTTAATACTTATTCTTAATATTGTAGTTAGAATTCCAGCTAGAAGGCATTGAATTCTGTGTAACTTGTAAGTTACTGTGTGACCTTCTGTCTAAGCTAGACACATTGCTCGAGACGTGTTTTGGAACATTCTATCAGAACATGAGGCAAATGTTGATCTGTTAGAACATCTGAAATGTATACAGGATATATTTTCACTTACACACATACATATTAAGGAATTGGAATTAAGATGTGATTTGCTGACTTAGCACAAGATATCCACACACACACACACACACACACACACACACACACACACACACACACACACACACACACATCTTACATCCACCCCTCTCTGAGGTCACACACAAACACGCACACATATTCGACAGACACAATAGCCGTTTAGAGAGATTATAATTTGTTATAAAAGGTGTTTGTAATATTTCATCTTTGGCGAGAAAACTGTGAATAAACAGCAGTGAAACCGATCTCTGGTTCTCTGTTTTTTTGCTGTGTTCCGTCCCAGATATCTGTTGGTGGCACGAAGGCATTGGTCTCGAGAAGTTGACCGTTCTGGCTGGGAGAACCCTAACAATTTGGTGGCCCGTACGGGGATACTTCCAATCAGGTAAGGGGTCTCTTTTAATTGATTAGTTGGGGGGGACTTCCGCCTGGTTGGTAGTATCAGAAAAAAAAACAGTTGTTTATTTTTTTGGTTATCCTTGTGTAAAGGCACGGGAAGATGTTGTTTTTATTTGGTGATCCTCGTAGTTTGTTTATGGGATGATTTTATTTGGTGATCCTCGTAATTTGTTTTCCGGGAAGATTTTATTTGGTGATCCTCGTAATTGGTTTACTGTAATAATCATCCAGAATGGGATTATGATTACATGACCAGAGGCTATTTAGAATGGATTAAAATGAAATCAATATGGGATGATTTTCACGGAATTAAAGAAACTAAAGAGCAAAAGAAATCAGTACCATGCCCTAAGCCTGATGAGAAAGCAAAACCTGCTTTGTTTAGATCTACAGCCTCCGCTCTCCCGCCGATGTACGGGAGATCAAGAAACACACCTGCAAACGTTCCTGTAAACACACCGGCAAATACTTAATGTCCCGCTGATAGCGTTCCTAGCGTATCTCTTAACACAGGTGCTAAACGTAAAAAACCCTCTGTAAGCTTAAAAGCGCTGTTACAAAAAAACGAGACTAATGATTCCAGTACAGATGAGGACTCAGATGATGATCGCCCCATAAATGCAGCTTGTGTGTGGGCCCGAAGAGGAAGAGGATTTAAGATCTCTCCGCCTTTGGCATCAGAATTAAAAGATATTATTAAGTTGTTGCCTTCGATAGACAACCCACTTAACTTTGTAGAAATGCTCTTAAAAATGTGTAGACATGCCCAGCTGGTCAGAGCAGATTACCGTTTTATCCTGCATGCCGTTCTAAGTGATAATTATGATGAAACTGCATTGCTAGCTGCAGTGCCCTGCTTAAGTCCTGAGAATGATGAATACGAAGTAGTTGAAATTAAGGTAGAGGAAGACGGCAAAACCACCACAAAGCATGAGCTTAAGTTCTACTGGAAAAATACCGATAGAGCACAGAGAATATTAAAGGACCAATTGACGCATTATCTGCTCTCACGACGACAGGCTAGCCGTGATCTTTCACAGGTTACTAATTGTAAACAGGAGAAGGCTGAACTCACTTCAAAGTTTCTGACTCGTTTTAGTGAGACGTGGACTTGTTTGGGAAACATGCAATTGAATCAGCACCAAACCAATCCGCTTTTTATTTCGACATTTTTGAATAATTGTCATCCTGATAGACAGAAGGTTCTGAAATATCATTTAAGTGACCGTTGTAATATGACAGTGAAAGCCCTAGGGGAAAAAATTAGAACTTTGGAGGGAGATGGTATTCTGCAGACATGTGGACTCGAGTCATGTGACTTGGAATCAAGTCAGACTCGAGTCACCATTTTGATGACTTGAGACTTGAAATCCCTAGATGAGGAATGACTTGCAACTCGACTCGGACTTGCACGCTGTTGACTCGAGACTTGACTTGGACTTGACAGTTTTAGCTTGCAATGACTTGGCGTATCAGGTATAAATATTCTTTCCCCCCCCCTCGATTTTGAATCCAAGTACACTTGTTATTATTTGAATGCGGTGTAGCTCCTTGTCCTCGGCTACGGCAGCTCAATCCACTAGCACTAGGTGTCACTCAAGCATTTCAACTGGTTCAAATGAAAAACCAAACGGTGATGGGCAATGAGGACGCTGAACATTGATGACGCTGAATGATGAACGGACGGATAAAAACATGATTCCCCACGTAATTTCCTTTGGATTTAAAGAATACTCCAATACAGATGCCAAATGCATTGCTATGTGCAGAACATGTGGAGCCACAATTTCGGACAGCCAGTCAACCACATCAAACTTCGTTCGTCACCTGAGGCTGCATAAGGAAAAGTAAGTAACGAAGCTAGGCTACAGCTAGCAAGAATCTGTACAGGCTAGTTGGTGGCTAGAAGTGGAATGTGTTAATATATTAACACTGTCAAGGATTTGTTTTGCTTTACTGAATGTAAAATAGTGAAGTAGATTTTTTTATTGGATTGCTTTTGTGTTCAGTCTAGTGTTAGATTATGTGGGCTAGGCTACCAGTTAACACACATTGGGAAGGCATAGCCAGAAGGTGGTGATTTGGTCAGAGCAGAGAATGTTTACAAGATTGTTATAAAGGCTCTGGTCAGAACGACACAGACTTATGATAAGAACCGGACAGCAAAGGATAAAACGTGAATCAAATAAACAGTTACCCAGGCTGCAAACTAAGTATGTAAAACAGAAGTTCGCTCTTTGCAATGGGAAAGTCAGTGCTTGTCATGAAAGGCATTTAAACCACTGAGACGAGATGACTAGCAATGCAAGTTAAACCAGGCGTTTAACTGTTTGCTACGTACTGCACCAAGTCGTGGACGCTGTGCGATGTGTGTTATTAGTGCTGGGATTACGTGTCATCAGAGACATTCAATTCTATTATCTTCCTCTCTCTGGTGTCATGTAGGCAATGTGAATAATGGGCCATTTGGGCTATGTAAAATGTAAGCTCAACTGACGTTTTATAGCGCAGTACATCCCGACAGATTGGAGTGTAGCCTACTCCAATGCGAAGCATTATCCCACAGTCTTACCCAAACGACAGGGCACACAATGCCTCTACATAGCGTGGCTTTACCAGTGCATTTATTAGTCTCTGGCGAGAAACCAAATTCGCCAAAAGCACGCAACTTGGATCTGGAGGATTCCGCTGAACATTCTGAAATTCACAACAACTGTTTATTCTACTTTATTATACGGCTCTCTAGAATGTTGCCAGGGCTTCATTCTCACATTCTGGCCAGAGCCCTAGAGGACTCTGATTCTGGCTACATCATCACAACGTTCTGTGTTTACTGAGTCTACCGGTATTTTACCGAGTGTTTAGTGAATGCATTGTGGTCTAGCTAAACTGCTTAAGGGAACATCCTGGCTGGCTTGTATTAAACATTATACTGTGTATAAACAAATATGTTCAGATTAAATGAACTCAGACTTTGATATTGAAAATGATAAAAACATGTTAATGTCTACATGATTAAAAACAGAAAACAAGTAGGCCTACTAATTTTACATTTTTTTTTCTTGTTTAGATTTGCAGAATATCTGAAGAACAAGATCATCCCAAGTGAGACAGAGCAGCTGTCCATTTCTGGATTCCTTACTGCAAAAGATACACAGTACAATGCTACCCACCCACAACAAAAAGCCATCACAAATTCAATACTAACAGATTTGGTCATTGGATGCAACATCCCTCTCTCAGTAGTGGAGAACAGATATTTCCGGAATTTTTTGTCTGTTAGTTGGTCTCTCTCACACACACAAATGTACTCAAGTCACGTTGTATTGTGTTAAAGGCATGTCATGTTGTATGTTGGGACAGTGCCTAACTTCAGAAGGAAAACCATTCTTTGATTCTAAAAGTACACAGATCATCTGTTAGCTTGGACTTTGAGTTTCATGTCTTAAAATGCACATGAAAAGCATTTTTATGTGAAAAATGACATGAATGAAATGAAAAGAAAATGATTTTTGTTACACAGTACCAGTACTAGTTTTGTTTAGAATTTTGTTTTAATTTCTCACTAATTTTCCAATAAAAAATTTAAGGAAATGGTCATACTTTCACTCATTCTCACACCCTTAGCCTCAGATGTACACTGACTCACTCAAACTAAACTCACTGAAAATTTAGGATGCTTTACTAACGTTAACTAACTAATCATTGTCTCCTCTGAGATTCTTTGATTGTCTTGGGGCACAAGCTCTAAAACATTTTAAAATGGAAAAGAATGGGTGTACTGTAGTTACTTGTGCTGACTCTATGAATCATTGACATTACATTACATTTAGCAGACATTTTTATCCAAGGTGACTGGCAAAGGAGGACATACACTGCAGTGTGGAGAGGTTATACATTTGTGATCAAAAATGTGTTGATTGCCTGTAGAATAAATGGTGACTTGTTAGGGACTTGGAAAAAAATGAGACTTGAACTTGGACTCGACTTGGCTTGGGTAGGACTTGGACTTGACTTGGTCAAAAGTGCCTTGACTTGTGACTTGACTCGGACTTGAGTGGTAGGACTTGAGACTTACTTGTGACTTGCACATTAGTGACTTTGTCCCACCTCTGGTATTCTGGATAGTAAGCAGGTAGCCTGCCTTTCTGTGGTTGGTGGTGGCTACCCCCAGCCCCGTGAGGACATGAATAGACAAAGGAATCAGAATTGGGGCACCCGCCCGCAAGCCAGGGTGCCCTGGAATAGAGTACGCCCTGGAGTGTGCTTTTATTGTGGTAAAGAAGGACATTGGCTACGTGATTGTCGAAAGAAAAGAGCAGATGAAGACAATGCACAGCATATGTTTCCCCTTTCTTCTTCTAATCTTCAGCAGAATCAATCTGATGTGTCCCTTCCTCCTCCTCCTCCCCCTCCTCCTCCTGCTGCTCTGTCTGCCCCTTTCGTGCAGCAACACTGCACAGGCCCATATCAAACCTAGGGCTGCCTACAGAGCTGTGACCCCATAATGCTACATTGTTCTTTCGACTTTTATCTAGCCAGTGATTTGCCTGTCGTAGAATTGCCTATAGATGGAAAGGTACTTCCTTTTCTAATTGATACTGGTGCTACGATGTCCTCTGTGGGAGAATCCTACGAGGGTCCGATTTCTAACAAAACTGTTCGCTCTGTGGGAATTGATGGGGTCCCTTTCTCCTCCCCTTGCACTCCTCCATTATTGGTAACCTGTCCCGCTGACACAGCACTTCGTAAACATCACTCTTTTGTGTTGATGCCACAGTGTCCTTTTAATCTAATGGGGCGGGATCTAATGAGTCTAGTCTGTTACATTTATCCATTTTGTTTCAGGGATCAAAAATGATTATTTGCACTCCTGACTCTCTGCCTCCCGCCTTATCTTTATGTGTGTTAACTTACGGTGTTATAGTTTCACAAAAATACTTACACCATTATTTTTGCCAACCATTACAGCAGCACCATCAGAGCCAAGCCCCACCATTTTTTTAATGTTGATTTCATGCTCTGTCATAAAATCGATCGAGGCGTTGGTGATGGTAGATGCTCTTCCATCAGCTACATCCAATAACCCAAGATATGCTGCTGTTACCTTCAAGATAAAAATTAAAACAATTTTGATGAGATATCAAATCTGTGTAACAAAAAGTTACATGGTTTACTTTAAAAACAACTATCTGAATGGAATATTTAATTAAAATGAAGAGCTTTTCAGACACTTTTAATTTTTCTTGATAATCATTTAATCAAGATGGAATTTCAAAAAAATTATAAGAATATATACTTGTAAAATATACACATGATACAGTTACCTGGTTATTTATAGACATGTATCAGCCATATACAATAAGTTGTTTTAGCACAGATACGTCAGTGGTCTCGTCGATCAGCAGAGAAAAGTATGGGCTTCCCCGCAGTTGCTGTAACTTGTCACTACGTATCACATGCCCTATTGATGCAACCATCTCTGTGATTGTCCTCATTGATGTATAGTTGGCATTGTCTCCCTACAAATCACAATAGAATGATCATATACTTTGAATTTATAATCATAACAAAAATGATTATAACCATAATAAAAAATAATCTTAATCATGTTTAATAAATCAATTCAAGCTCATTGACCAATTTGATTCTACTGATTACCTTGTTTAAATGTGAAAGGTAGTCACATCCCAACTCTCGCACAAAATCCAATAGGTCCTTGTAATTTGTTGTGTGGGCAATCTCTCTCTTACATAGCCAGTGTAACAATCTCTCTCTTACATAGCATGGTGGTGTAGTGGCTAGCACTGTCGCCTCACAGCAAGAAGGTTCCGGGTTCGAACCTCACGGCCGACAGGGGCCTTTCTGTGTGGAGTTTGCATGTTCTCCCCGTGTCCGTGTGGGTTTCCTCCAGGTGCTCTGGTTTCCCCCATAGTTTAAAGACATGCAGATTTGGTACAATGGGGCCACTGTAATTGGTGCAAGCTGTTGTGGTTTCCCATGCCATGATGTATGTATATATATATATATATATATAGATCTTCCTATGGCAAAAGCTAAATAAATTATAAATTACAGTGAAGGCAGCGCAGGGCACTGAGAAATGCTTTTCGCTCCAATGATACCACCAGGCTGAGAGCGTCTGTGAGGTTGTTGGAGACAGACTGCTTCTCTCTGAAGACAGCATCCATGTGCATCTGTGACTTCAAATGCATCTTAACTGCTTGCTCAGTTATGCTTGTGCAGGGCTTAGATGTCCATATACATGACTCACTCCTAGTCTTGACTTTATGCTTGATGCATAGAGAGTGCAAGACATTCCTGAAATGAGATTTTTCCATATATATATATATATATATATATATATATATATATATATATATATATATATATATCACTCTAATTGATTAATCAATATATATATAAATCAGCATTATATGAAAACTAATTTAACATTTTTGTTTCACAATTATGGAGGGGGTCCATTGGAAAAAAAGAAGGGTTTTTTTTGATGCAAGGTGGTTATTATTTAAGAAATGAAATAACTTTTTAATAAGTACTTGAAACATTCATTAATCAGAAAGTATCCTGCATCCATCACTAGATACGATAACATTTCAATTTGCTTCAAGATATCCTGGCAATCAAATTATATTCAGTGCCATCAAAATTACATTAAAGTATTTATTTAACGCAGCGGTTATTTACCTGTACCATCCGAAGTGCTCTGTAACCAGGGGTTATCCTTGGTCCACGCAGCATCGAAACCAGATTTCCTTTTTTTCGGATCTCTCCTTGTTTCTTCAGCTTCAAGCGATCTCTTAGTGCTGTGGCACTGAAAGAATTCTGGCACAGGACCAGCGGTCATCATGGTGGGGGTGGACAGTCTAGTATTGCTTTCTGAATTGGCCACCGTGGTACACGTTGACGAAGTTTCCGTAATCGTGACAGTTGTTTTATTTTGTGCGCCATCACTCACGTGGGTTTGTTGACATTTAGTCAACCAATCTTTGATCGAAGGCATAACAATAGACTAGGTCAAGCTTTTGTGATTAAAATCAATGCTGGCTTTGTTCGTCTGCTGATGGAATAAATTTAAGCGTATCGGATTTTAACAATGAATCGATAGCGTATCGGCAGGCAGTGGAAGCGTATCGGGCCCGACACGCCATAACGCTTTGGGGAAAACCGTGGTCTGGATGTTCCAATAAGTGCATAAATAAGCTCCAGTTAGTTCAAAATGCAGCAGCAAGAGTCCTTACTAGCACTAGAAAATATGACCACATCACCCCTGTCTTATCCACACTGCATTGGCTCCCAATCAAATTTTGTATTGATTATAAAATACTACTATTGACCTTAAAAGCACTGAATGGTCTCGCACCACCTGAGTGAACTTCTGGTCCCCTATGACCCGCCACGCCTACTTAGATCAAAAGGTGCAGGCTATCTGCTGGTACCTCGTATAGTGAAGGCTACATCAGGGGGCAGAGCCTTTTCTTACAAAGCCCCACAGTTATGTAACAGCCTTCCAAGTAGTGTTCGGGAATCAGACACAATCTCTGTGTTTAAGTCTAGGCTGAAAACATATCTGTTTAGTCAAGCCTTTTGTTAATGGTGTTTATGAGGTAAAGGAGTAGATCTGGAGGGTCCTCAGACATAGAGTGTTTTGGTAAACTGGGATGTATGGATGCTGTCAGTCCCCACTCGCTTGCTCGCTTGCTCACTCGAGTTTGTTGATGGTGTAGTGGCTGGCTGCTTTATGTCCCGGGGCTCCCTCATGCCTTTGTTATCTTCTGGCTCTCCCCTTTTAGTTATGCTGTCATAGTTAGTTGCCGGAGTCCCTGCTTGTACTCAGTGCAATATGTATACTGTTCCTACTTATTCAGGTGACATTGGGCATACCTAACAACGTGTTTTCTCCCTCTTCCCCCCCCCAAAATCTGTCCCTCTGAGTTACATGTCGGTCCTGGGATTGAGATGCTGGCCTCTTCTGCTCCTCAGACCTGCCTGGTCCATCTTGGTGCCTTGTATCTGGTTGGAGTCTCATCGCATCACTCCTATGGAGGGCGGCCCCATGTGGACAGTTGGGGGTCATGCCTGGATGACACTCTGGACTCTTGTAGTGATGTTTTTGTGGCTGGGGACTGCAGTTGATTTGCTGACTCTGGGACTGCGGTTGTCGTGAACACTTTTGCACTTGGGTTTCCATTGGTGGGGGGTTTATAGCATCAACGAAGCTGACTTTGTTAGGACTATTAATGTTATAGTCATGTCTGTTGTTGCCCGGATGGGGATGGGTTCCCTTTTGAGTCTGGTTCCTCTCGAGGTTTCTTCCTCATGTCATTTGAGGGAGTTTTTCCTTGCCAACCGTTCCCACAGACGTGCTCATTGGGGATAGATTGGGGATAAAATTAGCTCATATTTTAAGTCGTTCAAATTCTGTAAAGCTGCTTTGCGACAATGTTTATTGTTAAAAGCACTGTACAAATAAACTTGACTTGACTTCCTACTAAATTAAATCTAAAGTCATCAGAGCCAGACTCATCCTTTTCTTTCTTTCGCACCAAATCCCACTCTTCACAGCTCCCATCATACTTCAATTCTCCTGTCTCTCTTCCTGAGCTGTCACTTCCTTCTCCCACCTCCTGTCCATTCACAGCCCAGCTGTTGCCAACCGCTTGAAGCTCAGACTCTGGAGACATGCGTCGATGCCTTCTTCATACAGTGTCCACATCAGCTAGTGTCTGAACCTCCTCAGCTCCTCCCTGAACCAACCTGAACCTGCAGAGCTCCTGTCTGAACCTCTGCAGCTCCTGCCTGAACCTCTCTGAACCTCTGCAGCTCCTGCCTGAACCTCTCTGAACCTCTGCAGCTCCTGCCTGAACCTCACTGAACCTCCGCAGCTCCTGCCTGAACCAACCCGAACCTCCACAGCTCCTCCCTGAACCAACATGAACCTCCGCAGCTCCTGCCTGAACCAACCTGAACCTCTGCAGCTCCGCCCATAACCTGAGCCTCCGCAGCTTCTATCTGAACCTCCCTGAACCCCTTATGATACAACTGCCTCAGCACAGTCCTTAAATAGGCAAACACATAGTCCTTAATTGAGCTCAGGTGTATGGTGTTATTTTTGCCTCATTAATATTTGTAAATGCACAGAAAGTGATCTACAAATAGTCAGTGGTTTGTACATGTGTTTTGATATCCATTTTTGCCTCATTAATATTTGTAAATGCACAGAAAGTGATCTACAAATAGTCAGGGGTTTGTACATGTGTTTTGATATCCACAAATGTAAATTTAATATTTGCAAATAAATGTGTACTTGTAAATATACTGTTTTTCATTTGCAAATCAAAAATACATTTGTAAAACTGACAATTCTGTTTGTGAAATGTGAGTCGCATTTGTGGATCAGCAATGACACGCATTCACCGCTTTTCCTCTGTGGCGTATTTTTGAGACACTCTACAAAATCCACAAATGCAGACAAAATCCACAAATGCAGACAAGATCCACAAATAGCCTCACATGCACATTCATGTCCACTAGATGGCAGTGTTATAGGAATTGTCTCAGGAGGCAACAAGCTAGAGCATTCGCGCAAAAAACCTTAATCGAGATGATGAATCATGGACGGACAGCAAGGACAGCAGTCACCATACCCTACTGTAAGTACAAACAATTTGTCTTGTTCTGAATTAAGATAGGTCTAGACCTTTTTGATTAATATGTGAATCACGCATAAAGTAAACTCTTTTTTATTTTGACTAAAAGGTTTAGACTATCAGTATTTTTGTACAGTTACGCTAACTATCGGATGTGGGGCTAAACTAACATTTACCTTGCCTCTTACTAACATAGGGCTAACGGTCCGTGTTTAGCCCCACATCCGATAGTTAGCGTAACTGTACAAAAATACTTTCCCCACAAAGAATACACTGATCCAAAGTATCCAGCACTAAAGAACATGGAAATGCAAAGACTTCATGCCATACAGAAGTGCCGACCTAGTATGCTAGCTATTGGCATCAACTGATAGTCTAAACCTTTTAGTCAAAATAAAAAAGAGTTTACTTTATTCGTGATTCACATATTAATCAAAAAGGTCTAGACCTATCTTAATTCAGAACAAGACAAATTGTTTGTACTTACAGTAGGGTATGGTGACTTATGGTGTTATTTTTGCCTCATTAATATTTGTAAATGCACAGAAAGTGATCTACAAATAGTCAGGGGTTTGTACATGTGTTTTGATATCCACAAATAATAACACCATAGAGATGGAGGCAGAATGAAACCCTGGGGTTCACTAAGTGAATTTACTCCATCTAGTGGTTAAAACATGGAACTGCATCATGACATCACGATGCGGAATCGAAACTTGAGCTCAAATCCGTTTCCTGACCCAAACCAGACCCTTTCAGCAGGATACAATCTCCAGTTTGAAGCTTCTCTCTGTTTCTTCAAGGGATTAAAACCACTACAGGTAAATACTAAGAGAACAGGAACAAGAGGAAGAGAAATAGAAATTGATAAGTGTCATATCTGGTTTATACAGGGCAGAACTAAATGTTAAAGCAGTGTTACAACAGGGACGCTTTATGGCAGCGGACTGGATGTTTTGGAGACAGATAGAAAACACGTTCATGATGTGTGTTGTTGCTAATGGTTGCATGTTCGAGCAGACAAAGTTAATATAAAGGAGTAGCCTAAGCCGACCCTCGATCATTTCATGTGGTGTCAGAAGTGGTTGACACTTAAGAAATAAAGTAAGAAGACGGACCGAAAAAAATGGTGAAGTTTAACCCTCCAGACAACTTTGCCTTTGATAAGCCGACAGAGTGGCCCGAATGGAAGCAAGACTTCAAGCGGGACAGTATCGCAACGAAACTTAGCAAAGACGAAGGACAAGTCCAAGTGAGCAGCCTTATTTATGCGATGGGCAAGGAGGCAGAGAACGTTTTTAAATGACTGTTCAATCTTCCAGAGATTCAGCCTCCCCACAGACACCTTGCAAAGCCTGCTTAACATAAGGACCATCCATGGGGATCCCATTGGGGATAGACTAATCTCTACCCATACAACCCCTCTACAGATTCAGGTGAGAGCACTCCATTCTAAACTCATTTCTCTATTCATCACTGTTTTGCTCTAACTTCTTTTTCTTGTAGATCCAGCCCAGTTCTCATCTTCCCTCGCCGTTTTGAGAAGTTCACTGATGTAAGCAATCGGAGTTTGTCAGATTCTGGCTCGTACCCTAGTCCAAGAGCCTTATTTTCCTCATCCCGCATCTGATTCGGGAGGACCAGGGTTTTGGGTTCTGTTGACCTGCAATCACAAGGGCTGTTAGGATCCTCACTCCTCCCACTTTGACCAGTCAGGACCCAAGGTTTGAGTAAGAAACCTCCTGCTTGTAAGATTTTTTCGACACCTTTAGTCGTCCTAATCAAAGCTTGGAGGTCATCATGGGACGTCAATATGTCGTCGACATAGCAGTCCTCTGTTAAAATGCGACGCTCTGCGAGCATGGCTGCGAACTGGGGCAGATTAGCAGTTTCCCTCATGGCCACCTGAGCAATGCAACCAGCGGGCTTGTCACCAATATTAACCCTCACAACAGCATACTCGCCAATCTCTTCTTTGGGGTCATCCCTCCAGAGGAATCGGTGGAGATGAACTTCCTCATCCTTAAGCCATACAGAATTGTACATTTTCTTTACATCACCAAGGGCGGCATACAACCCACTTCTGAATCTCAAGAGGACCCCCCGGATAGAGTTGAGAACATCGGGGCCTTTGTAGAGCAAGTTGTTCAAGCTCATACCTCTAAATTCCTGGCTACTATTCCAGACTATTCTCACTGGCGTGGAGCTGGAGCGAGGATTGGGGGCAACCAGGTGACTAATATACCATACTGGCCCATTCCAGTCTTTTATCTGCTGCCTGGTGAACTTGACAGCTACTCCTCTTGACACCATGTCATGAATCTGCTCTCTGTATGCTGCTTTCCACAAAGGTTCTTTAGCCAGTCGCGCTTCCGCATTCCGGAAGGTTGCTTCCACTGCTTGGCGATTATTTGGCAAAATTGCTGGGTTGGCCTTCCAAGGGTATGCGGCGTCCCAATGTGGACTATCACTGTGCTTGTCTGCCAGGACATATGAGAGACAGCCTTTTACTTTTTCTAAGTCTCTCTCTTCTCCGAGGGTCATCTCCTGGCCACCCGGGGAACACTTGCCGCACTTGCAGCCCCCGCATTTCGGCTCACACGCTGCCCCAATACTGTCCCATTTGAACCATTCAAGAACCTCTTTAGTGGCTGTGATGTTACTGAGTGTTACTGCCTGTGCCACATCTTCATCCAGGCCTTCTGTACTAACAATGACCTCTCTGTAGAGCTTTGTAGAGGTTCTCATGGTACGAGCAAAATGAGTTTCAGACTGGTGCAGCGTTAAGTCGACTGACTCAAAGAGGTCAGGGTGGGTACCACCAATTGTTTTACCTAGTGGTCCATCCCAGAGGACGAGATCGCCCTCCCTCCTTGATGGTTGGGGCACCAGGCGACCTTCTCGGTGGCTTATGAGAAGGTCAATCGTATTAGGACGGGCCAACTCTGCTAAAGAAACATCAGGGAATATCTTCTGCAATTGCTTTGGTATAACTGGGTGGCAAACCTCAGCAAAGCTATCCAGTCCATAGCAGATCAACTTATGCTCTGCCACTGTACCCTTTGCCGTCCTCACTCTTAAACGGAGGCTATACCTCTTGGTTCCGACCGTCTTGGTCATTCCTCCGACGCCATGCACTATTAGCTGAATGCTCTCACCATTCAGTCCGAGCTGCTGAGCAGCACAGTGAGTGATATAGTTTGTATCAGAGGCGAGGTCTATTAGAGTGCCAATGAGCTGGCCAGAGTTGGTTGTAACTTCGAGGAGCATCAGCACTACCGGATACTCTTGTAGCAATTTTCCGGCAGAGCAAGTTATGGCAGAGGTTTTATTTGAGAACGCTTTCCGGAACTCCTCCCTCAATTCTGGGGCAACTTTAGCCAGAAGCTCTTCCTGACGACTGGTGAGACCTAAACCTTTACTATTGGCCCCCTTCTTGGTGTTTTCCATCAACATAGCTTTGGGACAGAGTAAGTAATGATGGAGCTCATCAGATCGGCAGTCTGCTTTAGTGCAAACAAACTTCTTGTTGCTACAAGCACTCTGCGCATGAGAACCAAGGCATTGAAAGCATAGTCTGTATGCGTTGAGATGGGTCTTCTTTGCCTGGAGATCCATCCCTCTAAAAATGGAGCATGCAAAAAGCCTACCAGCGTGTTTTGTCTCAGAGCAGGCCGTGCACGCATCTGCCAGTGGCTTTGATGAAGACCCCCTTTGGCCAGAGGTGGCCTTGGAAAATGCCTTTTTGGCTACTTTGTCCACCGGTGTCTTTACCGAGGGATTCCCTCCACCAAGACCTTCCTCCAGCTGATCCAATTCCTCCAACATTGCCTCTTGTTTCTGGAGGAACAATAGGAGGCAGTCAAAATGGTTTTGTGGGCTGAATTCATTGAGTGGCTCTGCCTTGTACTCAATCCACTTTTCTTTTAGTGAGCTGGGCAACTTTCTTTCCAGTGTTTGGGCAACGAGGCGGTTCTTTACAATGTCCTCTTCTCCCAGGATGGCCAGATTGCTCAGGGCTCGCTCCACTGCCTGGATGAGTTCAATCGCCTTCCGGGGGTTATTTCCCTTTACAGCGGGTAGGTCCTCAACCTCCTCTGCAATTTTTAAAACAATCTTAGCTTTATTGCCAAAGCGATTATCCAGTCGCTTGAACATTTCCTCCATAGTCGCACAACTGGAAAGAACCAGGTCTCTCTTCACCTTTTCAGTAAGGCTGGCTAGTAGATGAAAACGAGTGACCCCGGCAGTCCTCAGAGGGTTACCAAGAGTCTCTAATTCTGTCCACTCAGCCTTCCAACGATAGTAATCAGTCATATTGCCCGAAAATACGGGCAGCCGTGTCCTTTCGAGACTGATTTGTGGCTTTGAGATGGCAGACATGTTAGATGACTGGGATCTGGAGTTGGGCTCTGGTTTAGGTTTAAGTGTGCGGCTCGCTTTCTTCCAGCTCAGCTCCCAGTCCCGTACTCTGCTCCTGAATTTGTAGAGGAGTTGCTTATGGGGGGTGACTTTGTCAGAGACAATCCGTTCCCAGGCTAACACCTTCTGCTCGAATTCATGGATAGCTTCTAAGAGGCTTTCACGATGGGATTCAAACTCGAGCTCCGGCATGTCATCGACACCGGTGACTTCCACCTCCTTACATTTCTCCTCTGTGCCTTCAAGATGCAGCTGAATTTCAGGGCTGGCAAACTTGATCCACAGGGTATCCCTGGCCAACTGGAGTGAGTCACGGTACACTGTAACAATCTGCCCAATTTTTTCATTGGTCTTAGCTGCTTCGCTTTCGCCACCTTCGACCTCTACTAAGGCCTCCAACAATGTTGAGGCAGCATCATATGCCCTGTTGAAGTCAGCGCTAAGTACACGCATTTCCTCCATGAGTGCTCCTTTTTCCAGGATGTCCACAGTAAGGGATAGTTTGTTGGCTCTCCTGGTGAATGTGGCCTGTGCCGTTGTCCGCTTTCCTTTCAGGGCAGTGATGTCAGCTGATTCCATTTTTGGAAGTAAAGGAGGAGAATTTCAAAAGGTGATTTTCCTTTTCTTCTTCTTTACCACCACGATGGCTTGGTGGTTTTCACCGCAGTTTATAACTGTTCGGTTACATTGCTTTTCTCCCCACCGAAAGGGGGCGTCAAGAGAGCAAAGAGCTTAAGTTACAACTCATGTGGGTTTTATTTCCTTTGATTTATTTGTTTCCACAACAGGTATCCACATATAGGTTATAAACCTATAAAACACATAAAGATCGCAATATAAACTGCCATTTTGATAGATAAATCATGAAGGCGTCGCTGCCACCCTCCTACGAACACGAAAGAAAGCTTGGATTACACAAGGACGAAAGTTAGTAAAGAAAATACTTAACAATTGCGTCACCTGTACCAAGCGAAGGGCTCAACTCTGCCAACAAGTAATGAGCGATCTGCCTCCAGAACGCACCCAAAGAGCCAGCCCCTTCGAGTTCACAACCCTTGACCTCTTTGGCCCCTTTAAAGTGAAGGACACTGTAAAACGAAGGATAACAAAGAAAGTATGGGGTATCGTCTATTGTTGTATGGCCTCTAGAGCAGTCCATGCGGACCTCACGGATGACCAGTCCGCAGAAAGCTTCCTTCAGGCATACACTCGCTTTGTTGCCCTTAGGGGGCATCCAAGAAAGCTTTGGTCTGATCGAGGGACCAACTTCATTGGTGCTAAATCAGCCCTTCAACAACTTTACAAGCATCTTGATTGTCTTCAAACTTTGTCCATTGAAACTGTGGCTGCCAAAAATGGTACTGAGTGGAAGTGGGAGTTTCACCCTGCAGATGCACCTCATAGAAATGGAGCTGCAGAGGCCGCTGTTAAGCTCCTGAAGAGGGCGCTCATGAGCCTTGGTGGAACCACAAGATCTCTCACATGGGGAGAATTCCAAACCCTTCTGTATCAGGCAGCCAACTTGACGAACGAACGTCCGATAGATGCGAGGGCTCAAGAGCAAGAGAATTCCATTGAGTATTTAACTCCGAATTCTCTCATCCTGGGTCGAGCGTCTCCTGGAGGTGACGCCTCTGGTCTCGATCTTGAGGCTCATTCCTGGCGCCGGTTGCGGGCTATCCAAATTGGGGTGGATCGCTTCTGGGCTAAGTGGAGAGAACTTGCCGGTCCAAACCTCTTCATTCGACAGAAGTGGCACAGGTCGGAGAGAAACGTGCAAGTTGGCGACCTGGTCTGGGTTGCTGATCCCAATGCCTTGAGGAGCCAGTTTCGCCTAGGCCGAATCTTGATGGTCTACCCTGACAATAAAGGGATTGTCCGGGATGTAGACATTGCCACTTGTGCTGGTACTCCAGCTTCCCAGGCGGGTGGCCACAAGAAAAGCGGCTCTCCGTTGCCCACGGTGGTCATCAGGAGAGATGTAAGAAGGCTGGTGGTCCTTCTTCCTGTGGAAGACCAAAATCCCCCCCTGTTAACTTGACCCATTTTGGGTCAAGCCGTTGTCCATGGCAACATGCGGTGTAGGCCGAACGCTGCCGCTGTTCGCACAGTGCGCGTACACACACTCACATACATACATACATCATGATATTTGCATCACATGAAGAGCTTATTTAACCATGTACCCAAACAGGACATTACATACTTGCTATGAAATGTACTTTTAAGTCACTTTGGACATTGAACTCTTCGTGGACATTTGCTGGAAAAAAAAAAAAACTTTTGTATGTATTGTGGTGCAGAGATATTTCTTGTAGTAAGATGTGATTGTGACCTCCTTAAATTTAGGATTAGTTCGGTCAAGTGGGAGGTGTTTTGCTCACTGTGTGGTTGTAAGTGGGAGGGTCTACTAGGTCATGTTTGTCAAAGATGGTAAGCGCAAGTGAATGAGAGGGTGGTTCACTTACCTGGTTGATTCATGGTGTAGCCAGTAAGATCTTCCACGCAAAACCGAAACGGGTAGTTGTTATCCAATGAGGTGCGCTTAGAGATTTTAAATGGGAACGCGCTTAGCTGTCCAACATGGCGTCTCGTTGAGAGAGCAAAGCACCACCAGTGAGTAACTCCTCTCCTTCACTTTGCTGCGGTTTTTACTGTGTTTTGAATTGTCACTATTTTGTGAATGGCTGATAAACTGTTTCTTGGTTGCGCTGTAGATATTGCTGTGTTTAAATGATCGGTGTTGTAATGTTTATGGTTAACTTCGCAAATGTTTTGAATTGTAGTGATCAGACCGGGTTGCGGTGGCTGTTGGGTAATGTAGTTGGTTTCTGGTTTTGCGTCTTGTCTGTGAAGCGGATGAGAAATGTAGATGGTTAATTAAATTGATTTATGGGTTGTTGCAGTTGCTATTTATACTTCAGGTAATGTTGCTCCTCTGGAATGATAAACTGCTCTGTTGATATGGGTAATTATTTATTGTGACATTTCATGAGAAGTAATGCTATTGCTAATATATTGGTTTATTTTAAGTAACTGATTTTTGCTGTAAAGTATTTGTTGTGGATACCAAACAATGTGGTGGCTATTATGCAATAATATTTGTATGTGCATTGATGCCAGCTTTGCTTTCTGGCCTGTAGTTACAGTGTTTTCGCTCAATGCTTTTGAAGTCACTGTGCTATGTGGTGATGCAATGCAATGTTTGATTTTCTATTGATGTGAAATACACATGAATATTTATATTGGTATTTGTAAATGAATTTTAACAATTTTTCTCTGGATTTATCTATCAAAATGGCAGTTTATATTGCGATCTTTATGTGTTTTATAGGTTTATAACCTATATGTGGATACCTGTTGTGGAAACAAATAAATCAAAGGAAATAAAACCCACATGAGTTGTAACTTAAGCTCTTTGCTCTCTTGACGCCCCCTTTCGGTGGGGAGAAAAGCAATGTAACCGAACAATCACCCAAACTGCTCATCATGACATCATCCTAAGTTACCCCTGGCTTCAACTCCATGACCGGAATCGATGAGCACAATAACTTTTCCATCATAGTGGGGAAGTTTGATGAGTACTTTTTCCTGCAGAGGAATATTATACATGAACGGGCATGATGAAACAGCAAGTCCAGCGGCCAGGTGAGAAAGCAGAGTGTTTTATCCAAGCCCTGTATGATCTATCAGAGCACTGTGAGTTTGGCACAACTCGTGAAGAGAACATCCGCGACCAAATTGTTGTCAGGATACTGGACAAGGAGCTCTTGCGCAGGCTGCAACTGATGGCGGACCTCACGCTTGCACAGACGATATAGACCGTCAGACAGTCGGAGGAGGTCAAGGTACAAGTGAGCCGACAAGGGGACACTACGGGATCAGTACAGGAGGTGCAGTTTAAATGGAAAACCACGAAATGGAAGCCACAACAGCAACAAGGCAAGTTAAAGTACAGAAAACAGGGATGGAATGAAAAGAAATGTGGGAAAACGCAGCATAACAGAGATGAAAAGTGCCCTACTTTTTCCTGCAGAGGAATATTATCCATGAACGGGCATGATGAAACAGCAAGTCCATTTCATCATCAATTTGGTCACGGATGTTCTCTTCACGAGTTCTGCCAAACTCACAGTGCTCTGATAGATCATAAAGGGCTTGGATAAAACACTCTGCTTTCTCACCCGGCCGCTGGACTTGCTGTTTCATCATGCCCGTTCATGGATAATATATGGATAATATTCCTCTGCAGGAAAAAGTAGGACACTTTTCATCTCTGTTATGCTGCGTTTATGCCCTGCAGTAAAAGCTACCTGCCACAACTGTCACAAAATGGAACACTGGGCCAGAGTGTGTCGCAACAGCAGGTCAATGAATGAAGTCACAGAGACTGAGAAGACTGAGCAGACCTCTTATTTCCTTTGTTCAGTGTGTGATGCTAATGCGAAAAGTGAACAGTGGACTGTGCGGCTACATGTGGATTCCATTCTAATAGAATGTAAAATTGACACAGGAGCTGATGTCACCATCATAAATGAGGACACGTTTCACACACTCACCCCTGAGAGAACGCTAGACCCACCTGACATCCCTCTGGACAGCCCTGGAGGTGAGCTGCTGTGTCTGGCTGTTTTAATGCAATAGTCAGTCCCAGAGGAGAGGATTACCCGTTCACAATTTACGTAGCCCGTGGACACAAAGTCAACAATCTCCTCAGCCAGGCCCTGTCAATAAGGGTGAACCTGGTGAGGCAAGTAAATGAGTTAAAATGCATCACCAACCATCTGCAAGCCTGTGGTCAGGGTTTTCATTAGTATGGAAAACAACAAATGAAATGCAAAACGTAACAGATTAAGCCAGGGGTCACGGGAGCCACCTAGGCCCCCATGTGGGTCCAGGGCAATGCACTGGTGGGGGGACCAGGGGAGCGAAGGCCCCCAGGCCGAAAACGAATTTTGCAATTTCTAACAGCCAATCGTTATCTCTCTGTGGTCCATCTGAAATAGATTTTTCTATAAATATATATCCATAACAAATTACACATCAAGTATTTTCTTAACCTTACAAACCTTTGCTGATTAGAATTCAGAATCTGTTGAATCAGCAAGGGACCAGGGGCATGAAGTCCCCTTGAAGCTGACGGACTTTGGGCTTTTTTGACGGTGAAATTGGCCAATAAATGGATAGGAAATGCTAATTCATTGTTAAAATCATTTTACAAAAGATTAACACATTCTTACTCTATAGATCATCTTTATTGTCAATGTGAGACTCTTTTGACATTTCAGTTGAGACTGATGCGCCTGTTGCGCATCCCTGAATTAATTATATATTTTTCTGTGTGTGAAAAATAAATGAACTTCCATGCATAAACAAAATACCCAATTACAATAAATGCATACATTTTTTACAATACACATAATTAATGTTAATTGGGTGAAACCACTCCAATCCATGCACGAGCTGGTGTGCGTGCCTGAGACTGACACTACAAAGCCACCCCGGCCTCCATAGTTCAGGTCCTTTGACCCAGGAACCCAGAAGTCCTGCAGTAAACAACCACAGGGAAGCAACGGGAAAATGAAGCTTTTGCCTACACAATCACAGATACGTAAAATAAAAGACCTGAACTTAACTAATGTGTGTGTGTGCACTGTTATATGATTACTGTAACTGTGTATGGTCAGAAAAGATGATAGATAAGCATAACCGTTGCACAATAACACTACAAACACCTGCAAAGTTATTTAGCTGCTGGCTAGCTGGTCTTCTGCATGTTAAATAGTTACAAAATTATAATAAAGCGAATATTTTATGATTTATTTGGTGTATACTGAAGTTACTTTTTTTTTTGGCCCAAGGGAAGGGTGGCGGGCAAGAATTATAATGTGGCGATGCGCCACTTTAAAGGTGCCCATGGAGAACACTGCCGGGCATTGTCTGCGAGATTTACCAGGTTTTTTCTGCCAAGCCGAAATCAAACAGCATTCGCTTTCGTTTTTTCACAGTCGCCATCACACTATACCATACAGGATAGGGTTGTCATCTTACCACGTGGGAACCACGTGATATGCGATAACTTAATATGCGCTATATGATTGGACGATATCAGAAGGATTAGCCAATCAGTTGTAGGGACAGTGGCCATGCCTGTAACCATGATAACCCTTTCACAACCAGTTTGAAACACACCCATTTCTGTACTCGACGCCATGTTTTATCTCCTCCCCTTCGTCTGACTTCCTGTAACGGTATTGGACAGAGAGGATACCTGATACCATGTACAGTGACGTCACGACTGCTTTAAATCAGTGAGGGAAATGAAATCTCCCTCTCTCTGGCCATGGATGTCCTCTCTGGTGGACTCCACGTGTGAAAGAGAGAAGCCAATGCATTTGGCACTACAGAAGGACAGAGAACAAAGAACCAGCTATTGATACCGGATTTTAGCCAAAGTTCAATGTGCTTGACCTTTGCGGAGTTGTAATAATAATTGAACCGGTTATAGTTACCGCAGCCTACGCAGTACTTCAAAAAAGGAAAGAGGTGACCGGCTTCCTCTGCCCCCTTTTCTCCAACGTCGATGAAATTATAAGCAAGACTCTTTCTAGATCATCGGGCGCCTGACGAGACGCTGAGGATCTCCAGCTGACGAGCTGCGGAAGGAGCAAAACCGTCTTCTCTCCAGGTCTGCATTCCGCGCTATCTTGGATCAGAAGGCTCACTTCCAATACCGTCTTCCCCCGGATAACAGAAGGCACATTTCCAATCACTAATAAGAGCGATCGCCCGGAGTAAGGAACAAAACCGTCTTCTTCCTGAATTGGAGAAGGCACACTTCCAATTGCTAATGAGTAAGGCTGGCATCTGGGCAAAGTTTGTTAGTTTTACTTGTAGCTAGTTAACATGAACAGTGTTGTTTATTTGAATTCATTCATGATTTAAATGTATGCATTTTGATTCACATGAAAGTTGGTCTTAGACCGTGTGTTGTTGGTTTACTTTGTTTACTATCTGTTTAGCTAGATTGTGCCTGCTCTCTCTCTCTCGCTTTTTAACCGAGGCTAGTTCAAACTCCACATTCCTTTGTCTTAATTTTCGCATGCTCTCCTTGTAGGTGCGGCCTGGCACGGCTCATGCATTCCATTCGCATCACACACACACACACACACACACACACACACACACACACACACACACACACACACACACACACACGTGATTTTCCCTATCACATTTTAACATCCATTCGCCCTATTACTTCTGATCACCATTAGTGCCTTAATTGTCATACACTACTGATTCTTATATGTATATATTTTGGATATATTGTACCATCATTTATACTGAGTTATTCTTTGGCTGCTTTTGTTGCTATATCTGATCAGTATTAGTTTGCTAAGTCCTGAAAGCTATTTCAACAAATGGTATCTTTGGAATAAACTGTGTCCTGTTTACTGTTACAATATTCACTGAAGTGCCAACCTCTGCCAAGAAAAGAACTCTAATTGCCTTCACCCATTTTGTTAATGAATTTATGAGACTGATACCTTTTTTACATGAGACTGATTTGATTGATTTTAATAGTTTAGTTATAAACTATTAGATACACTAATTAATGATTAATTAATTTATGAGACTGATGAATGAATTTATGAGACTGATTTGATGAGACTGATTTGGTAAGCCCATTGCACTTACACAGTTCCCACATTTTATCTCGTCACATACACAGCCTCAGCAACCAAATGGCGTGCAAGTAACAGCATTCCTTATCAAATAAGTCCAACGAAAAAGTTCAAACAATTATGGGAAAACTGCATTTGGCTGAAAAACAACCGATTCAGACATCATTACAACCGATGATTTTGATCAGCAATCGGTTACTAATGAAAACCCTGACGGTGAGCATGGCACTCTAAAAACTGAACCAGTCAGAATCCAGTTAAGAGATGATTCTGTACCATATGCTGTGCACACTGCATGCCGTGTGCCTTTTCCAATGTTACAGAAAGTGAAAGTAGAATTACAGAGGATGGAGAAGGATGGTGTCATCAAGCAGGTGACACTACCTGCCGAATGGTGCGCTCCCATGGTACCGGTCCTGAAAAAGAACACAGGCAGAGCCAGAATCTGCGTTGACCTTACAAAACTAAATAAGTCAGTCAAAAGAGAATGCTACAGCTTACCAACTCCTGATGAAATAACCTCCAAGCTAAGTGGTGCAAGGGTGTTCTCCTCCCTCGATGCTGCCAGCGGATTCTGGTGGATTCCTCTGCATCCCAACAGCTGCAAACTGACAACATTCATTACACCGTTTGGCAGGTACTATTTTAAGAGATTACCTTTTGGTATAACAAGTGCACCATAAATTTTCCAACGGAAGATGCTGGAGACTCTTGAGGGGCTGGAGGGCGGGCGTAGAAGTCTTCATGGATGACATCTTGGTGTACGGGGCCACCATGGAACAACACGATGCCCGACTTGAGAATGTGTTGCATCACATTGAGTTAGCTGGCCTAAAGCTCAAGCAGGAGAAGTGTTCCTTCTGGCAGAGCCGGCTACATTTTCTGAGTCATCTCACTGACCATTCTGGGGTCAGGCTGGACCCAGAGAAAGTGGAGGCCATTCAACAGCCACCTGGAAATGTACAAGAGTTAAAAAGAGTCCTGGGCATGGTTAACTACCTGGACAGATACATCTCTGCTCTTGCTACAGTAGGCCAGCCCTTGTACAAGCTGCTAAAGATTAAGAATGTCTGGACCTGGGGCCATCCACAACAGTCAGCTTTTGAGAACATCAAAATGATGCTTACAACAGCACCAGTCCTTGCTTTTTATGACATCACAAAGCCCACAGCTGTATCTGCTGACGCCAGTAGCTTTGGATTAGGGGGCGTGCTACTTCAACTCCACAGCGACGAGTGGAAGCCAGTAGCTTATAGCTCCAGATGGCTCACTGAGACTGAATCACGCTATGTCCAGATAGAGAAAGAGTGTCTGGCTAGCGTATGGGCTTGTGAGAAGTTTGACAAGTATCTGTGTGGCTTGGATCAGTTCAGGCTTGAGACCGACCACAGGCTGTTGATGCCGCTTGTCAACAGCCGGAGCCTTGACAATGTCCCCTTAAGGTGTCAGTGTCTCCTGATGCGGCTCATGAGGTACAAACCAGAGGCAGTCTACATGCCTGGTAAAACTCTTGTCGTAGCCGATACCCTATCACAGAGCCCACAGACCTGTACAGTGGAAAAGACTGACACACACAGCAGGGTGGAATGTTACATAGCTACACTGTTACAGGGTATCCCAGCATCTCCAAGCCAAATGGAGAACATTAAAGTGGCCACTGCAGCTGATAGTGAACTATAGACTGTCATCAAATACATAAGAGGAGGATGGCTGAATACAGTGGAAATGTGCCACTGAATATCAGAGCATACATGAAAGTGAAAAATGAGCTATCAGAGGCTGAGGGCTTGGTCATATGAGGATGCAGGATAGTCATTCCAAGGTCACAGAGGACAGACATCCTAAAGAAAATACACGATGGGCACCAAGGACTTGCCAAGTGCAGAGACAGAGCTAATTCATCAGTTTGGTGGCCAGGGCTCTCTGCTGAGCTCAAAGACACTGTGACACGATGCCACACCTGTCAGGAACAGAGGCAAAATCAGCAAAAAGAGCTGCTCATCTTAACACCTCTGCCTGATTGGCCCTGGAAAAGAATAGCTCTAGACCTCTGCGAACACAACAAAAACAACTACCTTGTTATATCAGATTATTACAGTTCTTGGAAATACTACACCCACCTTCCACAACCAGCACTCAGGTTATTCAGAGACTTAAAGCAACCTTTGCCAGGTTTGGGATCCCGGATGAGGTGGTGAGTGACAGTGGCCCTCAATTCTCCAGTGCAGAATTCCAAGACCTGTCAAGACAGCTAGACTTCAGACACATCACGTCCAGCCCTCACCATCCTCAGGGAAATGGTCATGCGGAGAGAGCAGTGCAGACTGCAAAGAGAATCCTCCAACAAGAAGATCCAGTAATAGCCCTCATGTGCTACAGATCGACTCCCTGTGCCACCATGGGAGTAAGTCCAGCAGAACTTTTAATGGGGAGAAAGATCAGAACAAAACTTCCCACACTGGAGAAGAATCTTCAGCCCAAATGGTCCAACAAGAGTTGTTGAACAAAGGGATGCTAGTGAGAAGGCTAAACAAGCTTTCTATTACAATCGCTGCCACAGGGCCAGACCTCTTCCTCCACTATGACCAGGAGACACAGTCTTCACCAAGCTGAATCAAGAAAAGACTTGGATGACCCCAGCAGTTGTTTCCAAGGAGAGTGTCACCCCGAGGTCTTCTTACCAAACACCGCAAGGGAGCAGTGCTGCGGCAGAACCGCTGCCATCTCCGACCAGAGTCATCTCTACGGGCTTCCAAAGACTCTCCTTCACCACCAGCTGAGAGTACTGGGGAAGCAATCCCCCAGTCTGCAGGCGTCCTCACTCCAGAGACTGTCTGCTCTGAGGTCACAACCCTCACACACACACCTACAGACACACCAGCACAGACTCGCACCAGATATGGACGAAGGTGCAAACCAGTCATGAGACTGGATTTGTAGACACTGACACGTCTACCATTTGGCCTTTTTTTGGGGGGGGACGGAAAGACATGTACTGTCTTTAAAAAAAGGAGAGAATGACATGGCAATTGCATTTTGAGTCTTGAAAAAAATGATTACAGTTTATTGCACTTTGAGTTTGTTTGGATTACCTCAGTTACAGGGGAACATTTACAAGGTAAATGTGTTTACTAGAGAAGTAACATTTACAACATGCTAAGGATACATGTTATGTTTGAAAAGAAGAGCTACTTGAAATATTTTTCTAGCTGGTATGAAGTTTACTATGGTTCAAATGCACTTTCTTTGCAGGCCATTCCCTCAGCAAGGCCTCTGGAATCCTGGGTCAAAGCAGGAGAAGGGCCATTAACAATAACGTGGAGGTGGCAAAAAAGGCATCCAGATGGCTCTGGCTGAAGAGGGGCGACAAGTGGGGGTCGTAGTATGCCACTTGGACACAGACCGGGGCTTGATCAACCCCGGTCGGGTCACCTGTCTGAGGGTGTCTGTTGTAAGACCCGAAACACCCGATGAAGCCAGGATACAACACTGATGATGTGTCCAAGTTCGTGCATTGGAAGATGTATGTATCACCGCAACAGTCTGGAATAACCAGTGGCAACCAGGAAGAGACTGGTTGACAACTGCGAATAGAGCAGTGACATCTGGAGAGACAGAGGACAGCCGGAGAGATGGCAATCAGGGTGGGGAGGGTTGGCAGCCCAAACAACATCTTCTAAAGGAAGAACCCAAAACTTGCTACAAAAACCACAAAGGAGAAAGACCCCCGGAGGTGCCCGGGGGGGGGATGAGCACCCCAAACGGACAGACCCAAGGTTAATGACACAGGACAATGGACAAATGACATCACAAGGATTATGCACCTGCAGCAAAGCCTGTAAGAATATCAGGGGCTTGAAGATACATCAGGCCAGGAAGGGGTGCACAACAGGGGTAGTGGTGACACAGCGCACAGAAGCATCTTCTGGTGAGACAACAAAGGAGCTTGGCCCGGAGGCAAGCCACAGTGCCCAGAGCCTCTCACTGTCAGTCATGCCTACTGCCAGCACCCTACTGGCTGACCCAATGGCAAGTAGTACCCAGAGCCACTAACTACCATCAGCTGCCAGAGATGAACAGAACCATCAGAGCCACCAAGCAACACCTGCACCAGCTGTCCACAATGACACTCCAACAGCCTACTCAAGGATCCAGTGGCCCCAGTCCACAAAGACAACCAAGTGGCATCAGTTCGATGGGGATGTTGACCAGATCCTGGAGGGGATGGCTAAGGGGGATGTAGAAAGCCGGCTGGCTACTATGGCTACAATCATAGTTAACATCGCAGCCAAGTGATTTGGGATGAAGGAGGCCAAGCCCGCACAATAAGCCTATGCTCCAAACCACCAAGCAAGGAGAATCCAGTGCCTCAGGGAAGAGCTCAAGGCTCTCAAGAGGCAA
The DNA here is from genome assembly GCF_027579695.1 of Neoarius graeffei. Taxonomy (NCBI): domain Eukaryota; kingdom Metazoa; phylum Chordata; class Actinopteri; order Siluriformes; family Ariidae; genus Neoarius; species Neoarius graeffei. The sequence continues at coordinate 119,530,773 of NC_083569.1, read as the reverse complement.
GATAAGAAGGCAGGGGCTGTGGAGAGGGAAGGTCTGACAGATCTGCGGGCAATCCTGAGGAAGGAGCTACTGACCTTGTGGAGGGCAGAAAACCACAGGAGGAGGCATAGGGAGAGGGCAAGGAGGAGAGCTGTATTCCTGGCCAACCCCTTCAAGCTGACCAAGGAACTTCAAGGTCAGAAGAGGACTGGCCATCTTACCTGCTCGAGAGAAGCCATTAATGACCACCTTAAGAGCACCTACAGTGATAGCAGGATAGACCAACCCCTGGGAACATGTGAGGCTCTCATAACTCCACCAGAGCCAACAGCAGACTTCAACCTGAAGGAGCCCAGCCTAAAGGAAGTGGAGGAAGTGGTGAGGAGAGCAAGAGCCAGTTCTGCACCAGGCCCAAGCGGAGTGCCTTACAAGGTATACAAGAACTGCCCAAAGCTACTGCACCAGCTTTGGAGCGCCTTGAAGGTGATCTGGAGAAGAGGGAAGATCGCCCAGTCATGGAGATATGCGGCAGGGGTGTTTATTCCGAAAGAGGAGACATCTGAGAAGGTTGATCAGTTTCGGATCATGTCTCTGCTCAGTGTAGAGAGCAAGATCTTCTTCAGTGTGCTGGCCAAGAGACTCACCAACTTCCTGCTGAACAACAATTACATTGACACCTCGGTACAGAAGGGAGGCGTACCAGGTGTTGCAGACTGCCTAGAGCACATACCGTAGGTGTAGTGACTCAGCTCAGCAGGGAGGTGAGAGAGGGCAGAGGGGACCTGGTGGTACTGTGGCTGGATCTCACCAACGCCTATGGTTCAATACCACTTAAGCTGATAGGAGTGGCACTCGACAAGCACCACGTTCCACAGAAGGTGCAATATCTCATCTTGGACTACTACAGAAAGTTCAGCCTGAGGGTATCTGCTGGTCTTACAACATCTGACTGGCACCAGCTTGAAGTGGGGATAATCACTGGCTGCACCATCTCGGTGACCCTGTTCGCCTTAGCAATGAACATGCTGGTCAAGTCAGCAGTACGAGAGTGTCGAGGCCCTCTCAGCAAGTCAAGCATGAGACAGCCGCCCATAAGAGCCTTCATGGATGACATCACGGTAACAACAACAGCCATGCCCGGAGCCAGGTGGATCCTTCAGGGGTTGATGAAGCTCATGTTTTGGGCCCGCATGAGTTTCAAACCCACCAAATCCCAGTCTTTGGGCCTGAAAAAAAGGGAAGGTCATGGATAGATTCCGCTTCAGGCTGGGAGAAGACCAAATTCCGTCTGTTATGGAAGAAACAGTGAAAAGCCTCGGGAAAGTCTTCAACTGTAGCCTGAAGGATATAGATTCTATCAAGGCAACCAACGCCAACCTGGAGGGATGGTTGAAGGTGGTAGACAAGTCTGGCCTCCCTGGGCGATTCAAGGCATGGGTCTACCAGTACGGGATCCTCCCAAGAATCCTCTGGCCCTTGCTCATCTACGAGGTACCTATGACTGCAGTAGAGGGATTTGAGTACAAGGTGAGCAGCTATCTCCGCAGGTGGCTAGGTTTGCCATGCAGCCTGTGCAGCATTGCTCTGTACAGGAACACCAATAAGGTCAGGCTCCCTCTCAGCTCAATCAGGGAGGAGTTCATCATGGCTCGAGTAAGAGAACATCTGCAGTACACCAGATCAGGAGACAGCAAAGTAACCAGGGCAGGGATTGTTGTAAAGACAGGAAGGAAGTGGAAGGCAGGTGAGGCAGTGCAGCAGGCAGAAGCTTGCCTACAGCAGAAGGTCCTTTTTGGAAGCATGGCTCATGGCAGAGCTGGGCTTGGATGTTTTCCATTGACCCGATTTAACACCACCAGCGAGAAAGAGAGGAGAATGTTGGTTCAGGAAGAGGTGCGCTCTGCAGTGGAGGAAGAAAGAACATCTAGTGCTGTGGCAATGAGACAGCAGGGTGCTTGGATGAGGTGGGAACAGGCAATGGAGCGGAATGTCATCTGGCAGGACATCTGGAAGTGGAACACCCAGAGGATCAAGTTTCTGATCCAGGGGGTTTATGATGTCCTCCCCAGCCCTTCCAACCTGTTCAAATGGGGCAAGGTTGAAACACCAGCTTGTCCACTTTGCTCTAAAACTGGGACCCTTGAGCACATCCTAAGCAGCTGTGCTAAGGCACTGGGAGAAGGTTGCTATCATTGGAGACACGACCAGGTCCTCAAATCCATCGCCAAGGCAATCAGCAAGGGGATCAGTGATAGCAGGTGTACCAACACCACAGCCAGAACTATCCAGTTCGTGAAGGCAGGAGAACAGCTAAAGAACAGACCCAAGAACTGCCCAGGAGGTCTGCTTTCCACAGCACGAGACTGGGTGATGTCAGTTGACATAGAAAGGCAGCTGAAGATTCCAGCTCATATCACCCAGACTGCACTGAAACCAGACATCATCTTGGTGTCAAGTGCCACAAGACAGCTGATCCTCTTGGAGCTGGCCCTGGGAAGAGAGGATGGAAGAGGCACAGGAGAGGAAGAGGGCAAAATATCAGGAGCTTGTGGAGGACTGACGCAGGAATGGGTGGAGGACCAGGTGCATGCCAGTGGAGGTGGGCTGTCAGGAGTTTGCAGGCCATTCCCTCAGCAAGGCCTATGGAATCCTGGGGATCATGGGTCAAAACAGGAGAAGGGCCATTAACAATAATGTGGAGGTGGCAGAAAAGGCATCCAGATGGCTCTGGCTGAAGAGGGGCGACAAATGGGGGTCGTAGTATGCCACTTGGACACAGACCAGGGCTTGATCAACCCCAGTTGGGTCACCTGGCTGAGGGTGTCTGTTGTAAGACCTGAAACACCCGATGAAGCCAGGATAGAACACTGATGATGTGTCCAAGTTCGTGCATATTTCTGCATAAATATGACCTAAAACATCATGATTTTCACACAAGTCCTAAAAGTAGATAAAGAGAACCCAGTTAAACAAATGAGACAAAAATGTTATACTTGGTCATTTATTTATTGAGGAAAATGATCCAATATTACATATCTGTGAGTGGCAAAAGTATGTGGACCTCTCAGATTAGCAGTTAATTTGAAGGTGAAATTAGAGTCAGGTGTTTTCAATCAATGAGATGGCAATCAAGTGTGAGTGGGCACCCTGTTTTATTTAAAGAACAGGGATCTATCAAAGTCTGATCTTCACAACACATGTTTGTGGAAGTGTATCATGGCACAAACAAAGCAGATTTCTGAGGACCTCAGAAAAAGCGTTGTTGATGCTCATCAGGCTGGAAAAGGTTACAAAACCATCTCTAAAAGAATTTGGACTCCACCAATCCACAGTCAGACAGACTGTTTACAAATGGAGGAAATTCAAGACCATTGTTACCCTCCCCAGGAGTGGTCGACCAACAAAGATCACTCCAAGAGCAAGGCATGTAATAGTCGGCAAGGTCACAAAGGACCCCAGGGTAACTTCTGAGCAACTGAAGGCCTCTCTCACATTGGCTAATGTTAATGTTCATGAGTCCACCGTCAGGAGAACACTGAACAGCAATGATGTGCATGGCAGGGTTGCAAGGAAAAAGCCACTGCTCTCCAAAAAGAACATTGCTGCTCATCTGCAGTTTGCTAAAGATCACATGGACAAGCCAGAAGGCTACTGGAAAAATGTTTTGTGGACAGATGAGACCAAAATAGAACTTTATGGTTTAAGTGAGAAGCGTTATGTTTGGAGAAAGGAAAACACTGCATTACAGCGTAAGAACTTTATCCCATTTGTGAAACATGGTGGTGGTAGTATAATGGTTTGGGCCTGTTTTGCTGCATCTGGGCCAGGAAGGCTTGCCATCGTTGATGGAACAATGAACTCTGAATTATACCAGTGAATTCTAAAGGAAAATGTCAGGACTTCTGTCCATGAACTGAATCTCAAGAGAAGGTGGGTCATGCAGCAAGACAACGACCCTAAGCACACAAGTCGTTCTACCAAAGAATGGTTAAAGAAGAATAAAGTTAATGTTTTGGAATGGCCAAGTCAAAGTCCTGACCTTAATCCAATCGAAATGTTGTGGAAGGACCTGAAGCAAGCAGTTCATGTGAGGAAACCCACCAACATCCCAGAGTTGAAGCTGTTCTGTACGGGGGAATGGGCTAAAATTCCTCCAAGCCGGTGTGCAGGACTGATCAACAGTTACTGGAAATGTTTAGTTGCAGTTATTGTTGCACAAGGGGGTCACACCAGATACTGAAAGCCAAGGTTCACACACTTTTGCCACTCACATATATGTAATATTGGATCATTTTCCTTAATAAATAAATGACCAAGTATAATGTTTTTGTCTTATTTGTTTAACTGGGTTCTCTTTATCTACTTAGATTAGATTAGATTAAACTTTATTGATCCCTTTGGGAGGGTTCCCTCAGCGAAATTAAGATTCCAGATAAATTAAATTAAATATTTACATATGTAACACTGTCTATTGTACATGAGCTAAGGTGACTGTCATGTACTTTCAATTTAGGCCAAATCAGAAGATATAGTTTCGCTCAAGGAGGATATATATGTGACATGGACAACAGTTTGAAAACGGTAACAAAGATATATTCTTTACTGGCAGAAAAGCCACTCTTCAGTTGCACCAAACTGAAGAGTTCAGTTAACGACTGAATTTATATTTCTCCATCAAAACCCAGTAACCAACTTGAGATACGGTATACTATTAAACAGGCTCAGTTGTAAACAACAACAAAACAGATGCACAATATGGGGAAAAAAAAGAAAAGAAGTAATACTGTTCAAAGTGCAAATAAAATAGAAAAATGGGCCCAAAATAATAAACAAAAAGTCCAATGAAGTCAGTCGTACAGATTAGTCAGTGTCCTCAGTTCGTCCGTATCCAGTGTGGGTGTGTGTATTAGTACTTCAATGTACAACTGTTTAATTGTTCATATACTTGTTCATCTAACCGGGTAGTGTGATTTTGTATCTTATCTGTATGAGGTGATAGATGTGCTTTCTCCAGATGCACGATGAAGCTGCCTCCGACGTCACACCCTCTACGCATGTAAGCCGGTGTCCTGCTCCGCGTCCCTCAGGTCCGGGCTCTGGCTCGCCATCCCAATCGACTCATACACAACCAAAAAAAAAAAAAACAACCTGCATAGAGTAGCAGTTTTTATAATCTCTCATCAGTCTCTTTTTCTCTATTTAGACATTTTTCAAAATCAACTGTACAGTATTTATTCTCTTTTTAATCTTAAATCAGCGAACATGAACCATTCACATTGACAATGTACCATATACAGCTATAAAATGAATTTTTAAACAGCCAACACACAGAGACTCAGATTGTTGGCGCGCCCACGTCTAAGACGCACTATTTCGAATAATGAACGCATTGTCAAGAGGGGCAGGGGCCAATATGGACGCGAGCATTTTATACCCTATTTGGAATGTTTTGTGGCGTATTACTTGACTTCATAGTCTCAATATCGAAAATCTTGCACAAATATACAACTTCCAACATAATTATCTGGATATTCAACAGATTTCAGCATCAGATGAATTTGTTTTGACCGCCGCCATATTGAATACATGTCGGACCTGTTCATGTATTTATGCCGCCCCATTTGTAGCATCCCAAGCGAGTAAAACCTGATCCAAGTCTTTCGCTAGGTGGTGTCTTACGGTCTATGTACGAATACTCAAAAGAGACAAGAAAACATGGATAAGAAAAAAAAGAAAAATACATCTATTTTGTCATTCTTCGGCAGAAAGAGAGTACATTCACCTGAAAAAACTTATACCCCTGATACCCAAGGTAATTAGTCATACTAGATTTACAACAACTACTACTGCAACATCAACTATTACAACAGCAACCACTACTACTTGTATAAGTTGTTACTACGGTTGTTAAACATTAAAGAAATGTTCAGAGATTGAGTTCAATTATTTTATTTTCTATCATCACAAAATACTGAACAGCATGCAGAACAATCATAGACATACATACACACATCACTGGCGGCTCGTTAATAAGGGTGATTTGGGCGACGCACTCCCAAACGGAGGGAGATTTTTTTTTTATCTACTCCTACTACCACAGCAACAGTAATGTAATTGTCCAATCAGGCTAAGGTCGCGCCTGGTGTAGCCACGCCCTTTTGGGGCGATTTCTGTCAGGTTCAGATTTGCCCCAAAATCTCCCATTGACAGTAATTGTATGTACGTTTTTTTCGAAAATCATGCTCCCAATGCATTTTCTATTAGGTTTTATGTGCTAGCACAAGCTTACATCATACAGTACGTCATACGCCTGTTGCGCGGGAAATGTGTGAACATTCTATGAACAAGATGGCGAGTGTTGAGTGCAACAATAGGATAGCGTCTCTGAAAGAAGTTCCCTTTAGTCGTCGTACCAATGAGGAGAAAACGGCAATCAAACAGCTAGGACCTCCTAGACCGAATTTAAACATCAAGCAAGTGTCTACGAAGGGGGAGAAGACCTACTCAAGAGGTTTTAACAAGAACTGGTACCACCGGAAAACTTGGCTAGCTGGCTGTGATGTAGTCAGTGCTCTTTTTTGCTACCCTTGCGTTCTCTTCCACCCTGGAAGTAGCACAGCAGACGGTACAGTGATATCTGATATTTGAATTTACTAGGCAAAAGGGTTTTTTTTTTGTGTGTGTGTGTGTGTGTGTCTGTGTGTGTGTTACCAATGGCAGTTTAACATTGCCATGCTTGGAATATTTCAGTAGCCTCAAGTTCTCTCTGACTTGGTGTAAATTAAGCATATTTTCAGTTTTTATATATTGTACAGTATGTGTGTTCATTGGAGCCAGCAGCACCTTACCTTTTTTCCAACTTGTTAAGCCAAGTTGCACTGACTACAAAACCTTGTGTAACCTTGTGTGTATATAGCTAAATAACTAAAGCCTTTTATGTTCATTGACATGCTTGTAATACTTTAAATTTCCTTTTAAGGCATGGCTTTCTGGAGGAATTCTTGGGGAAAAAACTGCAGAATTTATTTAGAATTATTATTTGTTGTTAAAATGGTGCAATTCCATATTTAAAAAAATGCATAATTAAGCTGCACACGTTTGTTTGATGGTTATGCTTTTCTTCATCTTTTCCAAAACTTAAATAAACACTTGTTTTGGATTTATATCCTGCCACTTTAATTGCATTCTTTAGAATGAAGAAATTAGAATATGTTTATAATTAAGAATTTGTGTCTACTTATTATAGAATACTGGAAAAATATGAGAAAATAAATGAGTAATGTAATATTAATTGATTGTGATGCCAAATGCTTTGCTTTGAAGGCTTCACAATGAATCGTCCTTAGTTTTAGCCTGGCAAGCCAGACTAAATGTGAATATTTGCCACTCGTAGGCAAAAATATTTTTGGCCGCTAGGCGGGTGGGTCTAGTTTACTAGGCGACCTTAGTTTGCCACCTTTAACTTGTTCAGTGGGGTGGCACGGTGGTGTAGTGGTTAGCGCTGTCGCCTCACAGCAAGAAGGTCCGGGTTCGAGCCCCGTGGCCGGCGAGGGCCTTTCCGTGTGGAGTTTGCATGTTCTCCCCATGTCCGCGTGGGTTTCCTCTGGGTGCTCTGGTTTCCCCCACAGTCCAAAGACATGCAGGTTAGGTTAACTGGTGGCTCTAAATTGACCGTAGGTGTGAATGTGAGTGTGAATGGTTGTCTGTGTCTATGTGTCAGCCCTGTGATGACCTGGCGACTTGTCCAGGGTGTACCCCGCCTTTCGCCCATAGTCAGCTGGGATAGGCTCCAGCTTGCCTGCGACCCTGTAGAACAGGATAAAGCAGCTAGAGATAATGAGATGAGAACTTGTTCAGTGTTGCCACCTAGTGGAGAGAAGAGATATTGTCTATATTGATATCCGAATTTACCAGGCAAAAACAAGTTCGGCCAATTGATTTGCTACCTAGGTCAATTTACTTCAGTCCTGTGGACATTTATGGTCTGTGTAGACATAACGGGGGGAAATTGCCCCCCCTGAAAAAAAATTCAGGAGCCGCCACTGACACACATCCTGATTCTGATGATTTCATCAACTGTTGTACCATTAGTATCAGACATTATTAATTTTCAAACTTCATAGCCTGAATTTGAACCCAAGATTGAAGATTCAGCATCCCATCTGATTCTCTGAAATTAGAAGTCGAGATAATTAGAGACAGGCAGAATTAGACCGTCACAGCATGCAAAAAACAAACCCATTCTTGTGCTATAATTTACAAGGAGGAGATAATATTGATGTGATATATAGTGGCCTGTGGTTGAATTCCAAAATATTGCCACTGATTAAATAATATCTCAATATATTTGGTTGAAGCATTGATTTTTGTCATCTACATTGCTTCATATGGCTTCTAATACCAAAAAAGCCAAGAATTGATAAGAAAAAAACAGCCCCTGGGCTGCCCCAGGCCATTATTAAAAAATGTTCTGTTTCCGGTCCACCGGCCGGGTGAGTGCCGTTTGTGCGGTTGGAATTTTTTTTAACGCCGGTTTTTCGAAATTTTTTTCGGGTTCGTAAATCTAAAATCGAACTTGACATTTACGCATTCCGCGCAGAATATAGACTCAAATCAGCTCTGCGCATGCGCCGTGCGGCACAAAAAAATGGCAGCCACCATGAAGGAAGGAGATCCAGAGTTTTCAAACATTTGCTTAAGTGTGAAATCGCAAAATGGTATTCTAGCGAACAACAAAATAGTAAAGATTCAGAAAAACAAATCATTCAGTAATCATTTTAATAGTGTAATTTCATCCGAACTAGGCCTAACGGTCGATTTAGAACTACAAAAAGTCCGTGTGTCGGACCATCACAAACCGTTACTGGAAAATTCGTTTGATCTTGATCCATCCGAGACGTTACAAACAGCTTTTGAGTTTTGTTATGCGAAATTCATTGCCTACTTTGTTAATGACCCTGACAGATCTGTAGGAGAACCTAATAGATCTATTCAAAATGAGAACGGAACTGAACAAAAAAATGCATTTACGGAACTAATGCAGGTTGGCTGGACAGAATTAAAAACTTTGTCTGTAGCAAATAAAAAGAACGAATTACACAATGAAATTATAAAAGATATCCAGAGAGAAGGACCTTATCTATCTAGACACAGCTGCAGCTGCAAGAGTAGCAAAAAAATCTAAAAAATAAGCATGTTAAAGTTTATTTACATTGAGGTTAAAATTTGTTTACACTGAAGTTTTGCTTGTCATAGTTTCAAAGAACAAAAACCTGAAAACATTGGTAAATTATCAGTTTCTTTGCACGCTTACATAAAAATTCTGAATGTCAAATGAGTGCAGTGCAGTACAAAGTTTAGTGTTCAAAACATTTTAAGTACCTTTGTAAAAGTTTTGCAAATGTTGCAGTCAGCATTTAAAATGCTAACTTAAAGTTTTTGTACAAGTTTCAGTTGATTAAACTGTCATATTTTATTAAATGTGTCTGCTTTTGTAATAAAAAAAGTACTGAAAGAAAAAGCAAACACAGCATTGCGATTTCTTATCCATCCATCCATCTCTCTCTCTCTCTCTCTCTCTCTCTCTCTCTCTCTATATATATATATATATATATATATATATATATATATATATATATATATATATATGTATGTAGCAGTTCGGATGGGTGGGTGGAGCACAGAAGGATGGCAGGCCAGAACTGAGTTCACAAAACCCGTTTATTTTAGCTTTTCAGCCTTGACTATACACACAGACACACACACACTCCCGTCGTCTGGTTGGGGAGCCCTGATCTGCTCTCGCTCTCCTCCTTAAATAGGGCGCGGTCACTGGGGAAGACACACAAACACATTAATCAACCTCAGGTGCAGTGATTCTGCCACTTACCTTCCCCGACTCCACCCTCAGGTCACAGACCGACACTTGGCCACGCCCCCGCTGCCACATACCCCCACCGCCCGACTCAGGCCAGGCGGCCGTCCGGCCTGCAGCTGACTCTCCCCCCCCTTGACGGGAGAGGAAATCTGCCACAGCCATCTGCGCCCCCGGCCTGTGGATCACCTTGAAGTTGAAGGGTTGGAGTGCCAGATACCAACGGGTGATCTGCGCGTTGGCATCCTTCATGCGGTGGAGCCACTGGAGGGGCGCGTGGTCCGAACAGAGGGTGAAAGGGCGTTCCAGCATGTAGTAACGGAGGGCGAGGACCACCCACTTGATCGCTAGGCACTCCTTTTCAATGGTGCTGTAGTGCCCCTCATGCACCGACAGCTTCCTACTGATATACAACACTGGGCGGTCCTCCCCCTCCACCTCCTGGGACAAAACAGCCCCCAGCCCTCTGTCCGACGCATCCGTCTGTAACATAAAGGGGAGAGAAAAGTCAGGGAAGTGTAAAAGTTGCCCCCCACACAGTGCAGCCTTTACCTCAGAAAAAGCCCACTGGCATTGCTCCGTCCACTGGACCGGATCTGGTGCCCCCTTTTTAGTCAGATCAGTCAGCGGGCTGGTGACATCTGAATAGTTTGGTATAAACCTACGATAATAGCCAGCCAGCCCCAGGAACTGTCTCACCCCCATTTTGGTCTTGGGCCTCAGGCAGGCCACAATTGCCGCTGTCTTGTTAATTTGGGGACGTACCTGCCCGTTGCCCAAGTGGAAGCCCAGATACCGTACTTCCACCCACCCAATCGCACACTTCTTCGGGTTGGCTGTGAGACCCGCTTGCCTCAGCGACCTAAGGACGGCCCTCAGATGTTGGAGGTGCCTCGGCCAGTTATTACTATAGATAATGATATCGTCGAGGAAGGCGGCCGCATAGGTGGCGTGGGGGCAGAGGACCCTATCCATCAGCCGCTGAAACGTAGCGGGCGCCCCAAACAGCCCAAAAGGAAGTGTGACAAACTGGTGTAAGCCGAACGGTGTGGAAAAGGCCATTTTTTTCTCGGGATAATGGAGTCAAGGGGATCTGCCAATAACCCTTTGTGTACACGTCGAATTTAGACACCGAGTTGACTTTCCTATAGTCCACACAGAACCGGACCGACCCGTCGGCCTTGGGTACCAAGACCACCAGGCTGCTCCAGTCACTGTGGGACTCCTCGACGATTCCCATTTAGAGCATGGCCTCGAGTTCTTCCCGAACCACGTTTTTTCTTGTGTTCGGGTAGCCTGTAAGGGCGGCTACGCACTACCACCCCCGGGGGCGTCTCAATGTGGTGCTCTATGAGGTTGGTGCGGCTGGGCAGGGGCGAGAATACATCTGAAAACTCGGTCTGCAACTGGGCAACCTCCGCGAGTTGGGTCGGGGAGAGGTGGTCTCCACAGGGGACCGGAGAGGTACGTGATGCCAATGTTCCCTTTTGAACCTCCGGCCCCATCTCCGCCTTCTCCAGAACCACCGACACCAACGCCTCAGGGACCTCCTCGTTCTAGAGTTTGAGCAGATTGAGGTGGTAAATCTGTAACGCCCCACCCCAGTCCGTTCGCCTCACCTCATAGTCAACGTCCCCAACTCGCCGTGTGACCTCAAAGGGTCCTTGCCACTTGGCGATTAATTTGGAGCTCGATGTGGGCAACAGTACAAGTACTTATCTCCCGGTGCGAACTCCCTGAGGCACGTACCCTTGTCGTACAGGCGGGTTTGTCATTCTTGGGCCTGCCGCAAATTCTCCTGGGTTAGGTGGGTGAGTGTGTGGAGTTTTGCGCGCAGGTCAATAACGTATTGGATTTGATTTTTATTTGGTGAAGGTCCCTCCTCCCAATTTTCCCGCAGCACATCTAGAATGCTGCGCGGCTTACGCCCGTATAACAATTAAAACGGGGAGAACCCCATGGAGGCTTGGGGGACTTCTCGCACTGAAAACAACAAGGGTTCGAGCCACTTATCCCAATTACGTGCGTCCTCACTTACGATTTTTTTAATTATATTCTTGAGGGTGCGATTGAACCGTTCAACTAAACCGTCTGTTTGTGGGTGATACATGCTGGTGCAGATCGGCTTAATACCCAACAACCTATACAGTTCATTTAGTGTACGTGACATAAACGCGGTGCCTTGGTCAGTCAGAATCTTTTTCGGGATTCCAACTCGGGAGATGACATGGAAGAGCGCCTCCGCAATACTGCGTGCTGAGATATTGCGAAGAGGCACCGCTTACAGGTATTGCGTTGCATAGTCCACCAGAACTAATATAAAGCGGTACCCTCGTGTTGACCGATCTAATGGCCCGATGAGATCAATCCCAATTCTTTCGAACGGGGTCTCGATTAATGGGAGAGGGCGCAAAGGTGCTTTTGGAATGGCTGCTGGATTTACTAACTGGCATTCGCGGCACGCCGTACACCACCTATGGACATCGCCGCGAATCCCTGGCCAGTAGAACCAGGCCATTATTCTGGCTAGTGCTTTATCCTGCCCTAAGTGTCCAGCCATGGGATTAAAGTGAGCCGCCTGGAATACCAATTCCCGGTGGCTTTTCAGAATCAAAAGCTGCATGACTTGCTCTTTAGTTTGAGTGTCCTGCGTCACTCGGTATAATCTATCCTTCATAGTCGCGAAGTAGGGGAAGGACGGGGTGGCGTTTGGCTGGAGCATTTGACCATCGATTACTCTCACTTGGTCAAACGCATGCCACAGAGTCTTCTCTCGCGACTGCTCTAATGGAAAATCCGCGAGGGATTCCCCAAGAGAGAGAGGAGGAGCCGGCGGCTCCTCACTCTGACGCGGAGCTGACGTAGACGGCTCTGTGACAGCTGCTCCCGCCAATGTGACACCGGGACCTCCCCTTATTAAATTGTCCCAGCAACAGCCTTGATCGAGGCCAGTGCTGTTCAGGGAGCCAAATGTCGATAAGATAGAGATTGTTTGGTCTTTTGAACAGACGCAGTCTTTACACATCCACACCACTCATCCATATCTGTCCATTTCATCCATTCTGTTCAATATAGCAATAGCATCGTTGCTAACACAGTAATAGTTCGATTAGCACAGACAATTTTCCACTAAAATACTATGAAACACATCCTCAATTCACACATATACACTCATCTGTCTCCGGTTGGTTTTAAACATGGTCTCTGAAGCATAACAATACACAAAAATATATTTTTTCCATGAAATGAGTGAGCAATTAGCTGTGGTCGGCAGCAGCTAGCATACTATGCTAAGCGCTAATGATTATTACTCACCGGAGTTTTCTCTTGACAAAACACAATAACACAGCGATGTACGGCAACCCAAAAACCTCCTCACTGGTGCAGATACCTTCCGGGATAATTAACTCAACACGAAATAAAGTTTTAATCACTCTTCAGCTAGCTATCAACACAACATGCTCTCTCTCTGTCTCGGCTGTAGCATGTCTGCTAAGAAATAAGAGCGCGGGTGGCGCTTGTGCGAGTGAATGCACACCCTGCTGGTGAAAATAAGGAACTACAACTACAAACTCATTCAGACTGTATAGCTCAACATGGTTAAACTGGAAATATTAGGGATTAGACTGTGTGTGTAACTTAAGGGCGTTACACATATACAAATATAAAAAGAATAAGATATGGGGAAGGGACCAGCAGGAGAGGTATTGCACATTATATTGGGCGGCACGGTGGTGTAGTGGTTAGCACAGTCGCTTCACAGCAAGAAGGTTCCAGGTTCACAGCCGGCAAGGGCCTTTCTGTGTGGAGTTTGCATGTTCTCCCTGTGTCTGCATGGGTTTCCTCCAGGTGCTCCAGTTTCCCCCACAATCCAAAGACATGCGGTTAGGTTGACGTGGGGTGGCCTTGGGCTGAGGTGCCCTTGAGCGAGGTACCGAACCCCTGACTGCTCTCTGGGCTGCCCACTGCTCTGGGTGTGTGTGTGTGTGTGTGTGTGTGTGTGTGTGTGTGTTCACTGCTTCAAATGGGTTAAATGCAGAGGATGAATTTCACTGTGCTTGAAGTGTGCATGTTACGAATAATAAAATAAAGGTTTCTTATTGAACATTATATTACGCATTGTCCAGTATTGCTTATTGTTAGGCTAGGCTACTGCTCCTTCCCATCCTCTGTCCTTCTGTACCCCCCCCCGAGAGGAGTTATACAGTCTGATGGTGTGAGGGACAAAGGAGTTTTTGAGTCATTGTCCTGCACTTGGGAAGGAGCATTCTGTCACTGAACAGGCTCCTCTGGTTGCTGATGACGGTGTGCAGAGGGTGACTGGCATTGTCCATGATGTTCAGTAGTTTGTCCATAGTCCTCTTCTCTGTCACCGTCACCAGAGAGTCCAGCTTCATGCCGACCACAGAGCCGGCCCGCCTGATCAGTTTGTCCAGCCTGGATGTGTCCTTCTTGGATGTGCTGCCCCCCCAGCACACCACGGTGTAAAACAGGACACTGGCGACCACAGACTGATAGAACATCCACAGGAGTTTCCTGCAAATTTTAAAGGACCGCAGCCTCCTAAGGAAGTGTAGACTGCTCTGTCCCTCCCTGTATAAATGATTGGTGTTGCAAGTCCAGTCCAGCTTGCTGTGACTTTTGGGACTCGTGTGAAAATCTGATGATCTTTTAGGTCATATTTATGTAGAAATATAGAAAATTCTAAAGGCTTCACAAACTTTCAAGCACCACTGTAACACAAAAAGGAGGAGATGTCATATATGGTTTATATAGGGCGGAACTAATTTTAAGGCAGTGTTGCAACAGAGATGCCTTTTGGCAGCAGACTGAATGTTTTGGAGGCAGATAGAAAACATGTTCATTCTGTGTGTTGCTCCTAATGGTTGCATGTTTGAGCAGACAAATAAAGTTAATGTAAATTAGGAAGCTGACCCTCGATCAATTCACAGTAAGCAATGCTACAGATGACACTACTTCCTGTTTGTGTTGTTGTTTTTCACTTGATTTCTGTGACATTACAGTTCAGTTTCACATAACACTAAATGTAACAAGAAAAGAATAAAAAAAATGATGTCATTACTTCATAATAAAATGTAAATCTTTACCAAATTACTGTGGGTTTCATGGAATAAAACACTTTGGGATATGCTGTTATTGAAAAATAATCGCCATTTGGTGTTAACAGTAACTCCACGTCCCCACTGATTATTTCCAATAACAGCATGACACTGACTGTACTGTCAGTAAACCGGGATGTATGGATGCTGTCAGTCCCCCACTCGTTTGCTCACTCGAGTTTTTGACGGTGTAGTTGCCTGTGTTACCTTCTGGCTCTCCCCTTTTAGATATGCTGTCATAGTTAGTTTTACCAGAGTCCCTGCTTGTACTCACCTCAAAATGTATACTGTTTTTACTTATCAGGTGACATTGGGCATACCTAACAAACTGTGTTTTCTCCCCCCCCCCCATCTGTCCCTCTGAGTTACATGTCAATCCTGAGATCAAGATGCTGACCTCTTCTGCTCCTCTGACCTGCCTGATCCATTTGGTCGGAGTCTCATCACATTGCTCCTGTGGAGGACGGCCCCATATGGACAGTTGAAAGTCAAACCTGGAGGATGCATTTGCAGTCATGCTTTTATGGCTGAGGACTACAGTTGACTTGCTAACTTTAGGACTGCAGTTGTCATGAACAGTTTTGCACTCGAGTTTCCATCAATGAAGAGTTATAGCATCAACAAAACTGACTTCATGTTAAAACTGTTAATGTTATAGTCATGCTGTCTGTTATCACCCAAATGAGGATGGGTTCCCTTTTGAGTCTGGTTCCTCTCGAGGTTTCTTCCTCATGTTGTCTGATGGAATTTTTCCTTGCCACCATTGCCACAGGCGTGCTCATTGGGGATCAATTAGGAATAAAATTAGCTCATGTTTAAAGTCATTCAAATTCTGTAAAGCTGCTTTACGACAATGTTTATTGTTAAAAGTGCGATACACATAAACTTGACTTAATCTATTTTAGGACTTGTGTGAAAATCTGATGATGTTGTAGGTCATATTTATGCAGAAATATAGAAAATTCTAAAGGGTTCACAAACTTTCAAGCACCACTGTATTATGGTCGGTCTCACTTCAATAAAACGTCTTCAGCTTTCTGGCATTTTTCACTGAACATCTGTCAGGATTGCCATGAGATAGTATAAAAGAAAAATACCAACATGTTGTATGAATGATTATTAAGATTTTAAGAATAAATGCTTTAAGGTGATGTAAATATGTTTCTCTTCTCTTGTGAAGCCCAACACTGAGATTTTTATTTTAATGTACACATTTCTCCAGCACACTCTGATGACAAAATTAATATCATTAGTAAAAAAAAAAATACTTCCTAAAATGTACACAGAGCAGATTTATGACAGAGATGGATCTTCAATGCATCTTCAACCTTAGCCTGCAGCTAGGGAGATTGCCAACCCTCTGGAAGACATCATGTATCGTTCCAGTTCCCAAAAAGAAATTGGCCCAGCGAGCTGAACGACTTCTGACCAGTGGCATTCACTTCACATCTGATGAAGATGTTGGAGCAGCTCTTCCTCAGCCTCCTCAGACCCCAGGTACAACATGCCGAGGACTGTCTGCAGTTTGCGTACCAGGCAGGTGTCGGTGTGGAAGACCCCATCCTCTACCTGCTACACTGAGCCCACTCGCATCTGGATAAGGGAAATGGCACAGTGAGGATCCTCTTCTTGGACTTCTCGAGTGCCTTCAACACCATCCAGCCCCTATTGCTTCAGGACAAACTGAACAGGATGCAAGTGGACCCCTGCCTGGTCAGCTGGATCTCCAGCTACCTCACTGACAGGCCGCAGTACATCAGGCTGAAGGACATCATGTCTGACACTGTAATTAGCAGCACCAGAGCACCCCAGGGCACGGTGCTAGCCCCTCTTCTCTTCACCCTGTACACCGTGGACTTCTGCTACAACTCGGAGCTGTGTCACATTCAGAAGTTTGCCGATGACACAGCCATCGTTGGGTGTATCAGTGATGACAGAGAGGAGGAGTATAGGAGCCTGGTGAGGGACTTTGCTGTGTGGTGCAACAGGAACTTTCTACAGCTCAACACCTCGAAGACCAAGGAGCTGGTCATTGACTTTGGGAGGTCACGACCAGTTCTGATCGAGGGAGTCGAGGTGGAGGCTGTGGATTCCTACAAGTACCTCAGGCTGTGGCTAGACAGCAAGCTGGACTGGACTTGCAACACCAAACACTTATACAGGGAGGGACAGAGCAGGCTACACTTCCTTAGGAGGCTGCGGTCCTTTAACATCTGCAGGAAACTCCTGTGGATGTTCTATCAGTCTGTTGTCGCCAGTGTCCTGTTTTACACCGTGGTGTGCTGGGGGGCAGCACATCCAAGAAGGACACATCCAGGCTGGACAAACTGATCAGGCGGGCCGGCTCTGTGGTCGGCATGAAGCTGGACTCTCTGGTGACGGTGGCAGAGAAGAGGTCTATGGACAAACTATTGAACATCATGGACGATGCCAGTCACCCTCTACACACCGTCATCAGCAACCAGAGGAGCCTGTTCAGTGACAGAATGCTCCTTCCCAAGTGCAGGGTGAACAGACCCAAAAACTCCTTTGTCCCTCATGCCATCAGACTGTACAACTCCTCTCTGGGGGGAGGAGGGGTAACAGGAGGACAGAGGATGGGAAGGAGGAGTAGCCTAGCCTAACAATAAGCAATACCAGACAATGTGCAATATAATGTGCAATATAAAATGCAATATCTTTCCTGCTGCCCCCACACACTTCTCCCCCCTTCCCCCCTCCTATCTCTCCCCCCTTCCTATCTTCCCCATATCTTATTCTTTTATATTTGTATATGTAAATATTTAATTTATTTTAATTTATCTCGAAGTTTTCTCTAATTCTTTTCTCTGTTTATCTGTAATGATGCTGCTGGAATCTTAATTTCCCTGAGGGAACCCTCCCAAAGGGATCAATAAAGTTTTATCTAATCTAATCTAATCTAATCTAATCTAATCTAATCTAATCTAATCTAATCTAATGGAGACAGTAACCCTGGAGTTCACTGAGTAATTTTCCTCCATCTATTGGTTAAAAAGTGTAACTGCCTCATGAGAAAAAGTCAAACAGTGGGCGTGTCTCATATGGCGTCACTCAGGTGAATCAAAACTGGAGCTCAAATCCTTTTCATGACCAAAACCCTTTGACCCTTTCAGCAGGACACAATCTCCAGTTTGAAGCTTCTCTCTGTTTCTTCAAGGGATTAAAACCACTGCAGGTAAACACTAAGAGAACAGGAACAAGAGGGAAAAGAGAAATAGAAATTGGTAAGCAGTGCTACAGATGACTTTACTTCCTGTTTGTGGTGTTGTTTTTCATTTGGTTTCAGTGACATTACAGTTCAGTTTCACAGATCATTAAATGTAAGAACAAAAGAATAAAAAGTTTGATGTCATTCTTTAAGAATAAAATGTAAATATTTGCCAAATTGCTGTGGGTTTAGTGGAATAAAACACTTTGGGACATGCTGTTATTGAAAAATAATCAACATTTGGGTGTGAACAGTAACTCCACTTCCCCACTGATTATTTCCAGTAACAGCATGACACTGACTGTACTGTTTCCTGCTTGGAGAATTAAAATGTACCTTGTGCTTAAGGACACTTCATACACTGTGACAATAATGCATTTTTAATTACTAATTAAAATTAATATGAAGTGTTTAAAATACTCCTGAAATTTGCATTTTGAATGTCGAGTGGTTTCAGAAGAAAGAGATGAATATGAAAAGGACATAATGAAGAAAATGTCACACAAGTGCAGTGAGAAGTGAATCATTCAGGAGAGAGATTTGAGATCATTACTGGTGTTATGGATTATATTCAATTCAGTGTCCATGAACATTGTGTAAAGTTTTCTGTTGTCTAAATCCACTCTCATCATGTCTCCTGTGTCAGTCATGGCTTCCTCCAGCAGTGTCCTGAGTGAAGATCAGCTCCAGTGCTCCATCTGTCTGGATGTGTTCACTGATCCAGTCACGACTCCATGTGGACACAACTTCTGTAAGATCTGTCTCAAAGAGTACTGGGACAGCAGTTCACACTGTCAGTGTCCGGTGTGTAAAGAGGAATTCCGTAAACGACTTCAACTACGTGTGAATACGTTCATCTCTGAACTTGCTGCTCCATTTAAGAAGGCAGTTCAGGTGAAATCCAGCAGCGCTGCAGAAAAACCCACACAATCTGTGGTGCTCTGTGACGTCTGCTGTGAAAAGAAATGTGCAGCCGTGAAGTCCTGCCTGATCTGTATGGCCTCTTACTGCAAGACTCACCTGGAACCTCATGAGAGAGTTTCTTCTTTTATGAAGCACAGACTGATGGATCCTGTGGAGAACCTGGAGGACTACATCTGCCTGAAGCATGAGAGACCCCTGGAGCTGTTCTGTAGAGACGACCAGACATGTGTGTGTCAGTTCTGTACTGAGGGAGAACACAAAACTCACAACACTGTTCCTATAGAGGAGGAGAGTGGAGAGAAGAAGGTGAGGGACTGAAAATGTTGATGTATAGTATAAAGTTTGCAAATGAATTTCATGGATGAAATATGATCCCTTCAAAAAAACCAGTTGATGTATTGTGTGTATCTTTCTCTCAGACTGAGCTGGGAAAGACACAAGCGGAAGTTCGGCAGATGATCCAGGAGCGAGTGAAGAAGATTGACGAAGTCAGACACACTGTCAAACTCAATAAAGTGAGTCTCTTAGCTGACCTACAAAATAGCTCCTTTCTAAAAACACATTCAGAGAATAATGATTTAATGACATGAAACAAAATAATCTCAATTTGTCTCCTGTTAGAAAAACACAGAGAAGGAGAAAGCAGACAGTGTGAAGGTCTTCAGTGCTCTGATGTGCTGCATTGAGAGAAGCCAGACTGAGCTGCTTAAGGTGATGGAGGAGAAGCAGAAAGCAGCAGAGATGCAGGCTGAAGAGTTCATTAAAGAGCTGGAGCAGGAAATCACTGAGCTAAAGAGGAGAAACACTGAGCTGGAGCAGCTCTCACACACTGAGGATCACCTCCACCTCCTACAGGTCAGAGTCCCTCTGTTTCTCAATAGCAATGCAGCACATGACAGGACAGCAGTCCCCATGCTGAGGGATTTCTCCTCTCTCCTGCTGTACTGTAGATTTACCCGTCACTGTGCAGCCCTCCACACACCCAGGACTGGACTGACATCACAATTAACCCTCAACTGAGTGAGGAGACTCTGAGGAGAGCTCTGTCTCAGCTTCAGGAAACTCTCAGTGAGGAAATGGAGAAGGTTGAAGAGATTAGTAAGTGTTTATTACACAGACACATTACATTTCCAGTATTTTGTTTTAATTCATAAAAATCAAAACATTTAATTAAATCTATCAACATTTACTCAGAAATATTGTCCAAAATTATTTTCCAAACAGAACTGAAGAGAATTCAACAGTATGCAGGTTTGTGAGCTCTTCTTGATCACATGACTAAATATATATTTCTTCATGGTTCCACACTGTGCAATGATAAAACTGATGTTCACTGTGTTTCTGTCTCTCAGTGGATGAGACTCTGGATCCTGAAACAGCAAATCCTTATCTCATCCTGTCTGATGATGGGAAACAAGTTACATGTGGAGACAAGAGACAGAATCTCCCTGATATCCCAGAGAGGTTTGATCGTTGTCCCTGTGTGTTGGGAAATGAGGGATTCTCCTCAGGGAGATTTTACTATGAGGTGCAGGTCAGAGGGAAGACTAAGTGGACTTTAGGAGTGGCCAGAGAGTCCGTTAACAGGAAAGGGATGTTTACAGCCAGTCCTGATGATGGATACTGGTGTGTGTTTCTGAGGAATGAGACTGAATATAGAGCTTGTGATTCTCCCTCTGTCCCCCTCTCCTTGAAACAGGCTCCTCAGAAGGTGGGGGTGTTTGTGGATTATGAGGAGGGTCTGATCTCTTTCTATGATGTTGATGCAAAATCTCATATCTACTCTTTCACTGGTCAGAATTTCACTGAGAAACTTTATCCATACTTCTGTCCCTGTGTCAATGATGGAGGTAAAAATTCAGCACCACTGATCATCTGCCCTGTTAATCAAATCTAATCTTCGCTTTTATTACCTCGCCTGGGACGGATTCCTCCAGGGGGCGAGGTATCTCATCTCATCTCATTATCTCTAGCCGCTTTATCCTGTTCTACAGGGTCGCAGGCAAGCTGGAGCCTATCCCAGCTGACTACGGGCGAGAGGCGGGGTACACCCCGGACAAGTCGCCAGGTCATCACAGGGCTGACACATAGACACAGACAACCATTCACACCTACGGTCAATTTAGAGTCACCAGTTAACCTAACCTGCATGTCTTTGGACTGTGGGGGAAACCGGAGCACCCGGAGGAAACCCACGCGGACACGGGGAGAACATGCAAACTCCACACAGAAAGGCCCTCGCCGGCCACGGGACTCGAACCCAGGACCTTCTTGCTGTGAGGCGACAGTGCTAACCACTACACCACCGTGCCGCCCTGGGCGAGGTATCGTTTTTGGTCATTTCTTTGTTGTTTTGTTTTTTTTGTTCACAATATTATGGGAAAATGGCTGGATCAATCTTAATGAAACTTTCAGGATAGATGGGCATTGGTCTCAAATAGAACCTCCAACATTTTGAGGGTCATCTGGTCAAGGTCACCAAAAAGGTCAAAATTGTTTTTGTTGTGTCTACTGCCTCATATAGAGGCGCTAGCCACTACGTCATCGTGCTGTAAGAATGTGAGTGTAATAGTCGCGCTCTGCGCATGCACATAGTACATGTTCCTATTAAGATGGTCAGTGAGTGTGTACAATTCGGTTCACCATTCAGAAAAAATGGACGAGACTAAAGAAATCGCTTTCAGACATCTCATCTCATTATCTCTAGCCGCTTTATCCTGTTCTACAGGGTCGCAGGCAAGCTGGAGCCTATCCCAGCTGACTACGGGCGAAAGGCGGGGTACACCCTGGACAAGTCGCCAGGTCATCACAGGGCTGACACATAGACACAGACAACCATTCACACTCACATTCACACCTACGGTCAATTTAGAGTCACCAGTTAACCTAACCTGCATGTCTTTGGACTGTGGGGGAAACCGGAGCACCCGGAGGAAACCCACGCGGACACGGGGAGAACATGCAAACTCCGCACAGAAAGGCCCTCGCCGGCCCCGGGGCTCGAACCCAGAACCTTCTTGCTGTGAGGCGACAGCGCTAACCACTACACCACCGTGCCGCCGCTTTCAGACATGTTTATGCTTATTACAGAGGGAAAGTGCATTCCACTGAGCTCTAGCTCATAAGAGTTTGGGTCATGGTGACAGCGTGTGTATGTCAGCCTCGGTTCAGAGGTTTCGGTTTTGAAAACTGTCAGAGGTAGGAGTAGAATAATATAAAGTACACACTTGGTATATTTTACTTCTGTGATTTTTTTTTTTTTTTTTTAATTATTAATTTTTGGATTACTCTATTTTTATGGCTACTGACTCATAGAAAATATATATAATGCTGTATTTACTGTATAGACATGGGATCAGAAAACTGTTTTATTTATGAGCAGGAGCCACATGGACCCATAGGGGACCTATTTTTTTTAATTTTTTTTCATAATATCTTCCTTCATATTTATCATAAATGCTACCGGGCGGCGGCACGGTGGTGTAGTGGTTAGCGCTGTCGCCTCACAGCAAGAAGGTCCGGGTTTGAGCCCCGTGGCCAGCGAGGGCCTTTCTCTGTGGAGTTTGCATGTTCTCCCCGTGTCCGCGTGGGTTTCCTCCGGGTGCTCCGGTTTCCCCCACAGTCCAAAGACATGCAGGTTAGGTTAACTGGTGACTCTAAATTGACCGTAGGTGTGAATGTGAGTGTGAATGGTTGTCTGTGTCTATGCGTCAGCCCTGTGATGACCTGGTGACTTGTCCAGGGTGTACCCCGCCTTTCGCCCGTAGTCAGCTGGGATAGGCTCCAGCTTGCCTGCGACCCTGTAGAACAGGATAAAGCGGCTAGAGATAATGATATGAGATGAGATGCTACCGGGTGAGGTTTGTTTTGCCTGGCAACACTTGTTTTATTTTAGTGTTCATGCTGTCTTGCATCACATGGAGTTGTTCCAAGCTTTAAATGCTCTCACATTTCCTCATTTTAAATGGAATATATTTTGCTGTCTTTTTCCTGTCAAAATATTATGTTGGGCATCATAGCAGGTCATTCATTTTATTTCTGAAATCTTCCTATTGCATTTTTTTGAAAATTATCTCATGGTTTAAAGAAGACAGTCTTGAAAATCATGGCAGTGTTAATCATGGACACAAAGACACATCATACCCATACATACAGTATAATATGGAGTTAATCTTTCTCAAAGGATATGGAATGAAAATATGTTTTGACTTTTGAAAAATGCTAACAGAAGCATGAATCATTCCTTTTGCATTAACAGCTCTCTCTGTAAATGTAATAATTGGTTGTTTGCTGTGGGATAAAACACTTCTGAACATGTTCTTATTGGAAGATAAACTTCAGGGTGGTAACAGTGACTCCGCTTCATGATATCAGCACAACACCAAGTATTTTATTCCCTGCTTAGATTATTAATGCAGATATAATGTTTTATGATGTTTTAAATTGAGAGTTGCATTTTTAATGTGAATTAAATAAATGAAGTGTTTTAAAATCATCCTGAGATTTGCATTTTGAGTTTCAAGTTGTCCACAGTTGTTTGGTGAGACAGGAATAAGATTTTAAAAAATGTATTTTTACTGAAAAACAGGTTTTTGAAAATGTCACACAATGTGAAATGAAGGAACATAAGTGTTACATAGCCAGATCGTCCCCAGAATACCAAATGCTGACCGAGACACTACAAAAACAAAGGGATACAAAGCTAACCTACCTCTCAAAGTTGAGGGATTTTTCAATTAATAGTTCTGTATTGGTTTTGTATTGCAGTAAACAGAGTTAGTTATGGCTTTTCAACTCTCCACATTTTTTTGCCATTTTACTTCCTTCTGGTTGTCATCTCCAAGAGTTAAAATGTGGCTTCAGTTATATAAGCACTTATGGAAATGGTCTGGAGAGCTTTTCATTTCATGCATCCACTACATGGGCTGAAAATCAGCGTTTTGGGTTTTGATCAGTGAAATCTTGGCTTGTTCATCTACGTTTCTCTCATGAGTTTATTGTTCCTGTCCTATTGTTTCTAAAATTTGGGTTTGTTCACAAAATAGCCGTAAAAAGAAAGTGTCACAAGGGCCCTTGTGCATACTATGCTAATTCTACTGCAACATTCCATGTTTTGTTGGAAGGTGATTTAGTCTTCAAATTCAACCCTGGGGGCGGCATGGTGGTGTAGTGGTTAGCGCTGTCACCTCACAGCAAGAAGGTCCTGGGTTCGAGCCCCGGGGCTGGCGAGGGCCTTTCTGTGTGGAGTTTGCATGTTCTCCCCGTGTCCGCGTGGGTTTCCTCCGGGTGCTCCGGTTTCCCCCACAGTCCAAAGACATGCAGGTTAGGTTAACTGGTGACTCTAAATTGACCGTAGGTGTGATTGTGAGTGTGAATGGTTGTCTGTGTCTATGTGTCAGCCCTGTGATGACCTGGCGACTTGTCCAGGGTGTACCCCGCCTTTCGCCTGTAGTCAGCTGGGATAGGCTCCAGCTTGCCTGCGACCCTGTAGAAGGATAAAGCGGCTAGAGATAATGAGATGAGATGAGATTCAACCCTGGTCAAACAAACTTTCAAATTAGCACTATTGTTACTACAAATTTTTGATCACAAAGGTCACATTCTTTGAACACACGTAACGCCGCTTGTCTCATAAATGTGAACATCCAGAAGACCACTCCACATTTATCTTCATTCATATGATTTGGGACATGGAATGCTCATTCGTTGAGTAAAAAAATCTGCTGCAATTTGTGTTCTTATAATATCCAAATGCTTGGATGTACTAACCATCACAGAGTCCTGGCTGTCTGTTGATCACCATGGCAATAATACAATTGCTGAGATTCTCAATAGTTTAAAGGACTATGATTTTCATCATGTTCCTCATGTCACTTGAGCTGGAGGTGGTGTAGCCATTTTTCTGCGTAAGGGGTTTAAAGTATTCAAGAATGTCTGCCAGTCATTTTCATCGATGGAATATATGGACATAACTATCAGTCATCGAAATTCGTCCATTCAGCTTATTACCATCTACACACCTTCTCAATCCAAAAAGAATTGTACTACACCTACTACCTTTGCTCATGAATTCTCTATGCTTCTAGAGAGTATATCACTGTCAAATGGGTACCTCTTGTTGAATGGGGATTTTAATTTTCATATGGAACTGCCTGATGATCGTAACGCTGCGATGTTCAAGGACATTTTAGAAACCTTTGGTTTGAAACATGTTACAATTCCTACTCATCGCTGTGGTCACACATTAGATCTTCTTACTGACCGACAAGATGATGTTATATCTAACTTATCAACAGTGTCTGATTTACCATCTGATTAATCATGCTGTCCTCTGCTCTATTGCATTTGAGAGACCAAATGTATCAAAGGTACAATTCAGGTACAGTGTAGGAGCAAATGGGCTTACCAAATCAGTCTCATCAAATCAGTCTCACCTAAAAAGGTATCAGTCTCAGAAATTCATTAACAAAATGGGTGAAGGCAATTAGAGTTCTTCTCTTGGCAGAGGTTGGCACTTTAGTGAATATTGTAACAATAAACAGGACACAGTTTATTCCAAAGATATCATTTATTGAAATAGCTGACAGGAATTAGCAAACTAATACTGATCAGATATAGCAACAATAGCAGCCAAGGAATAATTCAATAGAAATGATGATACAATATCTACAAAATACTATTCAAAAAAAGTAGGGGATATTTTATTTTGAGATCCAAATTTTCACATATACAAAGGGATACGAAAGCATGTTGTATAGTTCCTTACTGAGGAAGCATTTCCAAAGAAATTCATCACCCAAACACATCAATGACACTCTCATGATCAGCATGGGATGCTACTGATGATCAAGGGGGTCGTGCCACAAATTTGCATGACTCTGAATTGGAAGGTTAGAGCCACTCCAAAGGAAGATTTTGAAGAGAAAGCATCAGATTATCAGTGGTTGAAGTCGTTAATTAAACAGAGACCATGCGCCGTCTTACACAGGATGAGAGGTTACGTGCCCTTGGCATGCTACAGGTTGGCACAAGACAGGTCGTTGTGGCAAGAGCATTGAATGTTTCCCAGTCTGTCATCAGCAGATTATGGTCCAGACATCGTGCTACAGGGTCTGTTCAGGATAGACCACGATCCGGTCGACCAAGGGCAACAACTCAGGCTCAGGACAGATTCATCCGCACTATTGCCTTGAGAAATCGTATGGTAACAGCAAATCAGATAAGGTCTCAATTTCGAAGGGATACTGGCTTGGTAGTGAGTGGCCAGACCATCAGGAATCGACTGCACAGATTTCACTTACACGTCCGACGTCCTCGTGTCATTCCCTGTTTGAGGGATCATCACATTAGGGTCAGACTCCAATGGTGTCGTCATCATCAACGCTGGGATAATCGCCGATGGAACCACGTAATGTTCTCAGATGAGTCGAGGTTCACTGTGGACTTCCTGGACAGACGCAGGAGGGTTTGGCACCGACGTAACGAACGTTTCCATGATGTTAACGTCATTAGACATGATCCGTATGGGGGTGGCTCTGTAATGGTGTGGGGAGGCATCACTGCTGCCGGCAGAACAGACTTGCATGTTGTTGCTGGACGTGTCACAGGGCAGTACTACCGGGACAACATCTTGGCACCCCATGTTGTGCCGTTTGCACGTTGTTATGGCCGCTGTTTCATTTTCCAAGATGACAAGGCCAGATGTCATAGGGCCAGGATCGTTACAGATTACCTCCAGCAGCAGAATATCACCAGATTACCATGGCCAGCACTCAGTCCGGACCTTTCCCCCATCGAGCATGTCTGGGACATGCTTGGACAGCGGCTACGCCAACGTCAACAACCTCCTGCCAATGTCCAAGAACTTGCTGCAGCATTGCAACAGGAATGGAATAACATTCCCCAAAATGACCTGGGACGTCTCGTTAGGAGTATGCCACGCCAAATTCGAGCTTGTCTAGCCAACCGAGGGGGTTTTACCCGCTACTGACTCGGTTTCAAAATGGTGGTAAATTTGCTGTGTGACCCTGTGTTTGTGTTGACCCTTATTCTGGAGAATCTGTCCTTTACTGGCTGTACACAGGGTTTCGAATAAATTGACAAATGTTTCCTTAATGTTTTTCTGTCATTTGTTTCCTTCCTGACCTCATGATCTGCATTTCGTTCTACTGGTAAATCCAATATCCCCTACTTTTTTTGAATAGTATATATACATATAAGAATCAGTAGTCTCATCTCATCTCATTATCTCTAGCCGCTTTATCCTTCTACAGGGTCACAGGCAAGCTGGAGCCTATCCCAGCTGACTACGGGCGAAAGGCGGGGTACACCCTGGACAAGTCGCCAGGTCATCACAGGGCTGACACATAGACACAGACAACCATTTACACTCACATTCACACCTACGGTCAATTTAGAGTCACCAGTTAACCTAACCTGCATGTCTTTGGACTGTGGGGGAAACCAGAGCACCCAGAGGAAACCCACGCGGACACGGGGAGAACATGCAAACTCCACACAGAAAGGCCCTCGCCGGCCCCGGGGCTCGAACCCAGGATCTTCTTGCTGTGAGGCGACAGCGCTAACCACTACACCACTGTGCCGCCAGAATCAGTAGTGTGTATGATAATTGAGGCAATAATGGTGATCAGAAGTAATAAGGCGAGTGGATGTTAAAATGTGATAGGGAAAATCACGTGGTTGTGTGTGTGTGTGTGTAATGCGAATGGAATGCACGAGCCGTGCCAGGCCGCGCCCACAAGGAGAGCATGCGGAAATTAAGACAAAGGAATCTGGAGTTTGAACTAGCTTCGGTTAAAAAGCGAGAAAGAGAGAGAGCACAATCTAACTAAACAGATAGTAAACAAAGTAAATCAACAACACATGGTCAAAGACCGACTTTCATGTGAATCAAAATGCATACATTTAAATCATAAAAGGATTCAAATAAACAACACTGTTCACGTTAACTAGCTACAAGTAAAATTAACAAACTTTGCCCAGATGCCAGCCTTACTCATTAGCGAATGAAGTGTGCCTTCTCCAATTCGGGAAGAAGACGGTTTTGTCCCTTACTTGGGGTGATCACTCTCATTAGTGATTTGAAGTGCTTTCTATTATCTGGGAGAAGACGGTATTGAAAGTGAGCCTTCTGATCCGAGATAGTCAGAGGTGATTCTAGAGTCTGTTGTGGCCCCAAGCAAAAATTTCCAGGGGGTCCTTCTGACCAGTGTTCATCACCAATATGTTATAAATAATCTGACACCAACGAAAAATGTATGAAACCAAAGTTTTTTAAATTCCAAATGTGAAAATACAATAGTAAAGAACAATAAAAACAATAAAAAACAAAATAAATTAGCCCTCATGTCCCAACTCTTGGGGGTCCCCCGGGCCAGGGGGCCCCAAGCAGTTGCCTGCCTTGCCTGTTCACAAGCTGCGCATCTGGAGATAGTGTGGAACGCAGATCTGGAGTGAAGACGGTTTTGCTATTTCTGCAGCTCATCAGCTGGAGCATACTTGCCAACTTTTCAAAATTCTCATGGGGGAGAAAAGTGCATGAGCGACATTTTCAGTTGGACAAGGATATGATGCATGGTTGAAACAATAAAAACAGTGGATCCCAATTAATCACAAACCATTTTAAATTTATACAATTAGAGTTTTTGAATTGTTGATATTGTTCTATCAATTACTATAGGTTATGGGATTCATGTATCAGGCATGAGATAGCTCAGAGTGAAAAATCTGAAATAATACTCTTGTCTTGAATTTTAATATAATAACAATGAAAGGGAAGTCTTGCATCAGATTTTTAGCTGAAAAATCTCGTCTGAATATTGTATACATACAGAGACCCACAGAAAATAACACAAGTGATGCTTTAGAAGAATGTTTATAATTTCTTAAAATAGTCACAGTGAATGAAAGTATTATTGGATTGCATCAAATGTGTTTTCCTTCTGTAAGCTCATGTAAAAATACAGAGAACTATAATATTATATATAAATTAAATTTTAATAAGATTTGACCAAAATAGTAACAACTCAATTAAATAAATACTGCACTGTCTTAGTACTACTAAAATGCATCTCTCTCCCTAAACACTTTCCAACAGAATTTTTAAAAAGCACTAGAAATACTATCAAAATCCTATCGGAATGCATCAAAGGAATTTGCTCATTTGCAAACTTTGAAAGTTTTCAAACAAAATGTAAAAATGGCACTATAAATACTACCATTCTATCAAAATATACTCCACAAAGAAATTCACTCGAAAGCAAAATTTTAGTCCGACCAAAATACAGTAGCTGTGGTAGCATCATAGTTGTATGTGTAATACAACTATGAATGCTACCACAGCTATGATGTGACATGCGCAGATACACACACAGCATGTGCAGATCTGCGCATGTCACACACAGCATGTGCAGTCTGCGCATGTCACACACAGCATGTGCAGTCTGCGCATGTCACACACAGCATGTGTGGTCTGCGCATGTCACACACAGCATGTGCAGTCTGCGCATGTCACACACAGCATGTGTCGTTGTCGTAAAAATAAATAGCCGTGAATCGCACATGGATTGAAAAAGTCGCTTGGACATTTAAAAACAATTCACTGGAATTTTTTAAGACTTTATAATAATTCCGTACAGAATAACACTGTTTGCCCTAACATCGTATTTACGTAACTTTTCCGTACAAAATATGGCCAATCCGTACTCTGGCAGTGGCGGTTTATTTAGTTTTTTCGAGGAAAATACTTTAGGCATTGGGGGAGGAAAAAGCCAGCTCAATTCCTCAGAAGATGAAGAAGAACAGCCGAAGAGAAAAAAGGTACCTTACATTTTTCCTAACTATAGACATTTTTTTTTGCCCAGACTAATTCACTGGCCTAATGTTTTAAATAAATTCTCTAATCTATTAATTATCCATGTCTAAGGCCACGCTTCATCATGCCACTTGGAAAAATTACTCCACAAAAGGCAGCAGAGATTTAGTGCAAGTTCTTTCATTTGTAATCAAATTGATTGAAATGATCTGGACCTTGGTTTATTTAAACCAAGGCTACAAGTTGCATAACTATGTAGGCCTATTCTCTAAAAGACTGACAATTAAAAAAAATCATGCAATTACATAATGTCTTTCCTTTTCAATCTATTTCAGGGTGAAGAACCAAGGAGAGAACAAGTTGCTGTAAGTAGCCTAATTCATCAAGCATGACATGAAAAGAAAGAAAGAAATCAGTGGGTCCTTGAATAGTAACAAATGGTATTACTTGAATAGGATGTCACAATGTTATTACATGGTTCCCCAGAGGGGGGGTTTGGCCAGGTATTGCAATGACCCCTTTTGTTATGTGACACTTTGGGCCATGTTGCCATCTGTGATTGCGCCTGTTCTTTATTATTTTTAAGGGAAAGGACTGTTCAAAATGTAAACGCCTCGAACAGCGTGTCAGAGAACTGGAGGAAGATCGGCAGCGGTTGAGCCTACAGCTGGATACATTTAATGGTAAGTTTGGACTTGATAAATTTATTGGCCAGATTTTGAAGCTTTTACTCTCTCTTTCTTCAAATAGTGTAGTAACTTAGTTTAGACACATCCGAAATCTAAAGCGGACTAAAATATTTGAAAATGTAGATGGTAATAGTGATTTCTGTGATACAATTCTGTGATTTCTTAGATCTGAGAAATATGCTGGCTGAGGTCTTGGTCAGCCATCACCAGGCCCCAACCAGCCATCACCAGGCCCCAACCAGCCATCACCAGCTCCCAACCAGCCATCACCAGCCAACCAGTCAACCAAGAACAGGCAAATGATGATGTAAGTGAATTTTGTAAGAGCATCCATTTACAGTGGTGCTTGAAAGTTTGTGAACCCTTTAGAATTTTCTATATTTCGGCATAAATATGACCTAAAACATCATCAGATTTTCACACAAGTCCTAAAAGTCGATAAAGAGAACCCAGTTAAACAAATGAGACAAAAATATTATACTTGGTCATTTATTTATTAAGGAAAATGATCCAATATTACATATCTGTGAGTGGGAAAAGTATGTGAACCTTTGCTTTCAGTATCTGGTGTGACACCCTTGTGCAGCAATAACTGCAACTAAACGTTTCCGGTAACTGTTGATCAGTCCTGCACACCAGCTTGGAGGAATTTTAGCCCATTCCTCTGTACAGAACAGCTTCAACTCTGGGATGTTGGTGGGTTTTCTCACATGAACTGCTCGCTTCAGGTCCTTCCACAATATTTTGATTGGATTAAGGTCAGAACTTTGACTTGGCCATTCCAAAACATTAACTTTATTCTTCTTTAACCATTCTTTGGTAGAATGATTTGTGTGCTTAGGGTCGTTGTCTTGCTGCATGACCCACCTTCTCTTGAGATTCAGTTCATGGACAGATGTTGTGACATTTTTCTTTAGAATTCGCTGGTATAATTCAGAATTCATTGTTCCATCAATGATGGCAAGCCGTCCTGGCCCAGATGCAGCAAAACAGGCCCAAACCATGATACTACCACCACCATGTTTCACAGATGGGATAAGGTTCTTATGCTGGAATGCAGTGTCTTCCTTTCTCCAAACATAACACTTCTCATTTAAACCAAAAAGTTCTATTTTGGTCTCATCCGTCCACAAAACATTTTTCCAATAGCCTTCTGGCTTGTCCACGTGATCTTTAGCAAACTGCAGATGAGCAGCAATGTTCTTTTGAGGAGCAGTGGCTTTCTCCTTGCAACCCTGCCATGCAAACCATTGTTGTTCAGCGTTCTCCTGATGGTGGACTCATGAACATTAACATTAGCCAATGTGAGAGAGGCCTTCAGTTGCTTAGAAGTTACCCTGGGGTCCTTTGTGACCGCGTCGACTATTACACGCCTTGCTCTTGGAGTGATCTTTGTTGGTCGACCACTCCTGGGGAGGATAACAATGGTCTTGAATTTCCTCCATTTGTACACAATCTGTCTGATTGTGGATTGGTGGAGTCCAAACTCTTTAGAGATGGTTTTGTAACCTTTTCCAGCCTGATGAGCATCAACAACACTTTTTCTGAGGTCCTCAGAAATCTCCTTTGTTCATGCCATGATACACTTCCACAAACATGTGTTGTGAAGATCAGACTTTGATAGATCCCTATTCTTTAAATAAAACAGGGTGCCCACTCACACCTGATTGTCATCCCATTGATTGAAAACACCTGACTCGAATTTCACCTTCAAATTAACTGCTAATCCTAGAGGTTCACATACTTTTGCCGCTCACAGATATGTAATATTGGATCATTTTCCTCAATAAATAAATGACCAAGTATAATATTTTTGTCTCATTTGTTTAACTGGGTTCTCTTTATCTACTTTTAGGACTTGTGTGAAAATGTGATGATGTTTTAGGTCATATTTATGCAGAAATATAGAAAATTCTAAAGGGTTCACAAACTTTCAAGCACCACTATACCTCCCAAGCAATAGCCTTGAGCCAGCCATCCCTCAAATCAAATAGTCTGCTGTCAAGTCAAACAAGCCTGTTGTTAAAATGTCCAAATGTTATCAGTTAATTTATAGTAGATCATGAAGATAAGTTCAGAATTGTCAGCCAATGTTAACTGATGGGGGTGAGGAGGCTTCATATAGCCTATATAACAAGTTTGTGATTTTTCTTCTGAATTTCAAGGTTGTCATTGGAGGAACCCTCAGGGTCAAAAAAATTAAATTGCAAAGATGCAACCAACAACTCCCGACCAAGCTGGTGTGCGACCTGCTATGAGTTGTATTTTCAAAAAGAGAGATGGCCACCTCGTCCCTGACTGGACAAAAGGGCAGTGCCAAAGACGAAATAAAACCACCACTGGAGGCCACCGCGGTCAAAGCTATTTTTGGTAAGTTTAGCCATTCTGTGTGTCTAATCTGCTGCACGTATTAAGATATACAGTATATGCCATTTTTGCAAATTAACACCACTACTACTGCCATTATGTTTATGTCGTACCGCACCATTATCACAAAAGAAACTGACCTTTAGAATGTTGCCATGTCTTTTACTGTTTAATCACATATGGGATTATGTTTTTCACATTACTTTGCAGAATACACTCTGCAGAAATTTCCCAATGTGGAACTATCCATCCTGAGGGGAGCCGTCAGGAATAAGTTAAACAATGTCAGCAAGCTGTTCAAGAAAACACAGTAAGTGTACTCAACAGTGAACACACACACACACACACACACAGGCATCAGGAAGGTCACCACAGTCTTAATCCATAGTCAGCCTATGTAGCTCATTGTATAATTAAAGGAGAATTCTGGCAAATTTTTAAAAGTAAACAATCCATGCCCCATGAGAATGGCCAGGATAGGGCTTAACAAAAAAAAAAAATGCTGCAATACAACTGCATGTTGAAATTGGCTGGAATTCTCCTTTTAGGCTAGCATTTCTTTTGACCCACTGACACTGCTGTAAAATAGAAATCCATATACATTAGTAGCCTATGGCAAACATTGTGTTATATCTTTTGCTAGCTAAATAAATACATACATACAGTACATACATACATACATACATACATACATACATACATAAATCATTAATCTGTATTATATCTCTTTCTCTGTTCCTCTCTCACACACCTAGGGCTGAAGCTGGATCCGATGGACCCTGATCCCTCAGACATTGATTTATTAGTGGAAAATAAAAACTTTAATTATATACAGATTGATTCTTCTGTTTTTATTTTAGGCAGATGGAAGCATGAAGTCATTTAAGTGGGTTTTTTACGTTTGTGGATACAATTAGGCTATTTATTATTGTTTGCTGTGTGAATTATTGTAGCCTACTTTTGAAACTTGAATAAGAAAACCATGGTTTAAAAAGCATGGTTTGGTTGAAAAAAAAAAAACATGGTTTATGGCAAAGATTATACCATAGTGAAACCATGGTTAAATCATGGTTAAACCATAATCATGAACCATGGTTTTCATGGTTACCCTGAAAACCATGAATAACTATAAACCATGGTAAAACCATGGTTAGTTTTCATAGTAAAACCATGGTTAATTTTCGTAAGGGACTCACTAGTAATCTTTCACTTAAAACCTCAAAACTCTATCAAAATCAATCCCTTTCCAGATAATTCACTTGTAAACTTTCACTTAAAACTTTCAAACATAAATTCAAAATAGCACTAAGACACGACCACACTATTCAAATACACTCACCAAACAAATTCTCTGTCATGCAAAATTTCACTAAACACTTTAGAAGTTGTACAGTTTGTTTCTGAAATGGTACGGAAGACTAGTTTAATTTCACACTCAAATGTCCATTATATTCTGATTTAAGGTATCTTTACCTTAAAATGTGTAACTGTCTGGTCAAACATTTGCTTATCTATGGAAATTAATTCTCCCATGCAACCTGGTATTTGCATTCATATTTTTGCCACTT
Organism: Neoarius graeffei; assembly: GCF_027579695.1. NCBI lineage: Eukaryota > Metazoa > Chordata > Actinopteri > Siluriformes > Ariidae > Neoarius > Neoarius graeffei. The sequence continues at coordinate 119,496,189 of NC_083569.1, read as the reverse complement.
GGTATTGGGTTTAGTGGCCATGATGAATGACTGCTTGTAAGAAATGTCGGACAGCCTGGGTGAATCCTACATTACGGAAGTGACTGTCGTTCTGTTCGTTGATTGGTTAAAAGTCAGTTGACGTCAGCAGTGTTTCTCATACGATTCTGATTGGACATAATCGGGAGTATTTTTAACTTGGCGGTAGGGATTTCCCAAAACCGGGAGATTATCCAGTTTTTAACAAATAAGATCGGGAGGCGGGAGACAGAGGCTAAAATCGGGAGCCTCCTGCCGAAATCGGGAGGGTTGGCAAGTATACTGGAGATCCTCGGCGTCTCGTCAGGCGCCCGATGATCTAGAAAGAGACCTGCTTATAATTTTGTCGACGTTGAAGAAAAGGGGCAGAGGGAGCCGGTTGCCTCTTTTCCTTTTTGAAATACTGCGTAGGCTGCAGTAACTATAACCGGTTCAGTTATTATTACAACTCCGCGAAGGTCAAGCACATTGAACTTTGGCTAAAGTCCGGTATCAATAGCTGGTTCTTTGTTCTCTGTCCTTCTGTAGCGCCAAATGCATCAGCGTCTCTTTCATGCGTGGAATCCACCGGAGAGGGGATCCACGGGCAGAGAGGACGGACTTCGTTTCCCTCGCTGATTTAAAGCAGTCGTGACATCACTGTACCTGGTATCCGGTATCCTCTGTATCCAATACCGTTACAGAGAGTCAGAGGAAGGGGAGGAGATAAAGCATGGCGTTGAGTACAGAGATGGGTGTGTTTCAAACTGGTTGTGAAAGGGTTACCATGGTTACGGGCATGGCCACTGTCCCTACAACAGAAAGCTCAAGACCATCGACATCAAGGCCTTAAAAGAAGATATCCGTCAGTTGACACTATGTTCAAATACTACCTGTACTGACATTAATGATCTCACGGATTTGTACAACAATGATTTACAAGAGCTTATTAACATCCACGCGCCAGAAATGGTCAGATCAGTAACTTTACGTCCAAATGCACCATGGTAGAACGACTCTTTGAGATCTCTTAAACAACTAAAACGTGAATGGAAATATCTTTCTTCAGGTCTTGAGGTACATCGCTTAAAGGTCCCCTTGCATCATTTTTTCATTAATTGTGCGGTGGTCTCTAGTATGAATGAATGCCCTGTGAGCTGGTTTTGGTGAAAAAAATGCTGGGGTTCTCCTGTTTCAGGCTGTTCTAGTTTGGTGGAGGAGTGGGTGGCAGGAGAACGACAGGATTTCAGCTCTTACTCATTAACATTCATGACATGTAAACATGTTACCTCTGATTGGCTAACAGCACTGTGATGCTACCTCCAGTGGGTCAGAACAAGCAGATGTTGGTGTCTTTGTAAAAACTGTTTCGATTGGCTATTATGGTCTCAACATCGATATTTTGACCAATAACAATGTAGATGTGGCAGCGGGGGCGTGGCCGAGCGTCGGTCTGTGAATGGAGGGTGGAGTCAGGGAAGGTAAGTGGCAGAATCACTGCACCTGAAGGGAATTAACGTGTGTTTGTGTGTCTTCCCCAGTGACCACGCCCTATAAGAGGAGAGGGAGAGCAGAGGAAGGGAGCTCTCTCCCCAACCAGAACACTTGTGTGTGTGTGTGTGTGTGAGACTGGGAGGGATTCATTCATTCATTCATTTAATTGAATACTCCCTGCGGCAGCAGCTCTCATCAAGGCACGAGGCATGGAGCAGAGCTCGCCTCTGGGGGTGTGGGGGGAATAATGTCCCCTGACTGGGAGCTGATGGGCCCTGGCAGTGCTGGTTCGGTCGGGAGAGGGCAGAGGTTGCTGGCTGCCAAGTCTGGGGAGGCTGGGACCTAGGGTTAGGGTTAGGTGAATTACATCCCGAGGCGTGGAGCTAGCTCACCCAGGGAGCACTCTTTTGTTCGGGAGAGGGCAGAGGCCACTGGCTGCCAAGTCTGGGGAGGCTGGGACCTCCCCTGCCCGAGTTACAAGCATGCAAAGTCGGGCTGGAGCCGCCGTTAGAAACGAAACTGATGCGGAGCACCGCGCCGCACCTCAGGGCGAATGACGTCTCTCTCCTCACGTTTTCTAATTTTCGAAGTGACATCACTTCGTATGGCTTTTTCTGATCCGCTCGTTTTTCCGACTATTTTCTTTCATAAGCTAATATAGGGTAGAGGTCTGCGCGGGTCGGATTTTTCAGTCCCGCTCCCACCCGTGCCCGCATTGTGCAGTCCTGCTCCCGCTGCGCCTGCAAAGAATTATGATTTTCAGTCCCGCTCCCGCCCGCGCCTGCCATATTTTGTCCCGCTCCCGCCTGCAAATCCCTATTTTGTCCCGCTCCCACCCGCAAATCCCGCATGATGCAGATGTTCGCGTTATTTCTCAGGAAAGTTCTTGTCTTGACACAGCGTGATGGTGCCCCGCCCCCTGCTTTGAGTGGATTTGAGCATAAATATCTACAGCTCACGTTCACGTTTGTTATATTTACCTTGTTTCTGAATTCAGTATGTAGTGTCTCTAATAATAATTAGTGCTATCAAGCGATTAAAATATTTAATTGCAAATCACACATTTTTATCACATGAGAAACCATTGTAATTCTCTGATCGGCATAAAAAAGTGAATGGGCTTGTTTTGTACCAATGGTGTTTTTTTTTATTTTATTGCAAAGCAGAGCTAGTAAGTGAAGTGAATTGATTTACTGCTTGAGTTAGTCTACAACTCTAATCAGAGAGGCAGGTTACACAGTGACGGTAGGCTTGACTCAATGCTATCCCAGAAATCCTTCCAGTAATATGCAAATTTGGCCACCTCTGATTGGACAGCCAAATTTGCATATTACAGGAAGGATTTCTGGGATAGCATTGAGTCAAGCCTACCGTCACTGTGTAACCTGTCTTGCTGATTAGAGTTGTAGACTAACTCAAGCAGTAAATCAATTCACTTCACTTACTAGCTCTGCTTTGTAATAAAAAAAAAAACCTCCGACACTTGTAGCATCAAAGTGGGGGTGGAATGTATAGTTTGACTTCATAACACACATACCTTATATAGACCTTTTCTGGCAATTTCTCTTCATCGAATGTTATCATGATGGAAAGGCTGTCACACATTTCACCATTTGATTAGTCTTTCAACATTTGGCCTCGCTTGTTTTAGCATTTCTAATGTTTTCTTTTCATGCTTCTTTACATTTAACAGGATTCCTTTAATGACTCTCCTGACTTGTTTCTCACCACTTGCCATTGTACATTCTTTCCATTGATTTTATTTATTCCCATTGTTTTCTCATGTTCTTTCTTTTTGCAAAAAACTAACAATTTTCCACTTCTCAGTATTTTTGCACTTTGTACCTCTCCAATTTCCTTATTCAGGCATTTTGTAATCTGAATTGGATTCCAGTCTTTCAAAGATGTCCCTTCTTGTATGTTTTATAAACACCTTATATTTTTCCCTTCCCTTCCCTTCCCTTCCCTTCCTTCCTACGAAATTAAATCTAAAGTCATCAGAACCAGACTTATCCTTTTCTTTCTTTATCTTTCACACCAAATCCCACTCTTCATAGCTCCTGCCATACTTCAATTCTCCTGTCTTACATCCTGAGCTGTCACTTCCTTTTCCCATCACAGCCCAGCTGTTGCCAGCCGCTCGAAGCTCAGACTCTGGAGACATGCGTCGATGCCTTCTTCATCCAGCGTCCACATCAGCTAGTGCCTGAACCTCTGCAGCTCCTTCCTGCACCTCCCTGAACCTTCGCAGCTCCTGCCTGCACCTCCCTGAACATCCCTAGCTCCTGCCTGAACCAACCTGAACCTCCGCAGCTCTTGCTTGAACCAACCTGAACCTCTGCAGCTCCTACCTGAACTTCCCTGAACCTCCGCAGCTCCTGCCTGAACCTCCGCAGCTCCTGCCTGAACCTCTGCAGGTCCTGCCTGAAACTCCGCAGCTCCTGCCTGAACCTCCCTGAACTTCCACAGCTCCTCCCTGAACCTCCACAGCTCCTGCATGAACCTCCCTGAACCTCCGCAGTTCCTGCCTGAACCAACCTGTACCTCCACAGCTCTTGCTTGAACCAACCTGAACCTCTGCAGCTCCTGCCTGAAGTTCCCTGAACCTCTGCAGCTCCTGCCTGAACTTCCCTGAACCTCCGCAGCTCCTGCCTGAAACTCCGCAGCTCCTCACTGAACCTCCACAGCTCCTGCATGAACCTCCCTGAACCTCCGCAGCTCCTGCCTGAACCAACCTGAACCTCCGCAGCTCTTGCCTGAACCTCCCTGAACTCCTCGAGATACAACTGCATATAAATAGGCTAACACATAGTTCCTTAATTGAGCTCAGGTGCGCCTTATTCACGGTACAGGTGCTGGAGTCCACTCGGCGCTTACACAATGCCTTCAGGTGCACGCACCATGCAGTATTGACAATAATGTAAATATGTTTCTCTTCTCTTGTGAAGCCCAACACAGATTATTTTTATGTGCACATTTCTCCAGCACACTCCGATGACAAAATTAATATCATTAGTTAAAAAAACTTCATAAAAATGTCCACGGGCGGCACGGTGGTGTAGTGGTTAGCACTGTCACCTTACAGCAAGAAGGTCCGGGTTCGAGCCCCGTGGCCGGTGAGGGCCTTTCTGTGCAGAGTTTGCATGTTCTCTCCGTGTCCGCGTGGGTTTCCTCCGGGTGCTCCGGTTTCCCCCACAGTCCAAAGACATGCAGGTTAGGTTAACTGGTGACTCTAAATTGACCGTAGGTGTGAATGTGAGTGTGAATGGTTGTCTGTGTCTATGTGTCAGCCCTGTGATGACCTGGCGACTTGTCCAGGGTGTACCCTGCCTTTCGCCCATAGTCAGCTGGGATAGGCTCCAGCTCGCCTGCGACCCTGTAGAACAGGATAAAGTGGCTAGAGATGATGAGATGAGAACATGCAACCATCAGGAACAACACACAGCATGAACGTGTTTTCTATCTGCCTCCAAAACATCCAGTCGGCTGCCATAAAGTGTCCCTGTTGCAACACTACCTTAACACGAGTTCCGCCCTATATAAACCATATATGACATCTCCCCCTTTTTGTGTCATTTTCAATAACAGTGGTGATACATACATCTTCCAATGCACGAACTTGGACTCATCATCAGTGTTGCATCCTGGCTTCATCGGGTGTTTCAGGTCTTACAACAGACACCCTCAGCCAGGTGATACAACCGCCCCGGTCTGTGTCCAAGTGGCATACTACGACCCCCACTTGTCGCCCCTCTTCAGCCAGAGCCATCTGGATGCCTTTTCTGCCGCCTCCAGATTATTGTTAATGGCCCTTCTCCTGTTTTGACCCATGATCCCCAAGATTCCATGGGCCTTGCTGAGGGAATAACCTGCAAACGCCCAACAGCCCACCTCCACTGCCATGCACCTGGTCCTCCACCTGTTCCTGTGGCAGTCCTACACAAGCTCCTGATATTTTGCCCTCTTCCTCTCCTGTGCCTCCTCCATCCTCTCTTCCCAGGGCACGGTCAGCTCCAAGAGGATCAGCTGTGTCATGGCATTTGACACCAAGATGATGTCTGGCCTCAGCGCGGTCTGGGTGATATGAGCAGGAATCTTCAGCTGCCTTTCTATGTCGACTGACATCACCCAGTCTTGTGCTGTGGAAAGCAGACCTTCTGGGCAGTTCTTGGGTCTGTTCTTGAGCTGCTCTCCTGCCTTCACAAACTGGATAGTTCTGGCTGTGGTGTTGGTACACCTGCCATCACTGATCCCCTTGCTGATTGCCTTGGCAATGGATCTGAGGACCTGGTCATGTCTCCAGTGACCTTCTCCCAGTGCCTTGGCGCAGTTCCTTAGGATGTGCTCAAGGGTCCCAGTTTTAGAGCAAAGTGGACAAGCTGGTGTTTCAACCTTGCCCCATTTGAACAGGTTGGAAGGGCTGGGGAGGACATCGTAAAACCCCTGGATCAGAAACTTGATCCTCTGGGTGTTCCACTTCCAGATGTCCTGCTTGGTGACATTCCGCTCCATTGCCTGTTCCCACCTCATCCAGGCACCTGAGATCGAGATGCTGACCTCTTCTGCTCCTCTGACCTGCCTGATCCATCCTGATGCCCTACCTTTGATCGGAGTCTCATCACATCGCTCCTGTGGAGGATGGCCCCATATGGGCAGTTGAAAGTCACACTTGGAAGGCGCTCTGGACACTTGCAGTAATGCTTTTATGGCTGAGGACTACAGTTGACTTGCTAACTTTAGGACTACAGTTGTCATGAACAGTTTTGCACTCAAGTTTCCATCAGTGAAGAGTTTATAACATCAACGAAACTGACTTCATGTCAATGTTATAGTCATGTTGTCTGTTATCACCCACATGAGGATGGGTTCCCTTTTGACTCTGGTTCCTCTTGAGATTTCTTCCTCATGTCGTCTGAGGGAGTTTTTCCTTGCCACCATCACCACTGGCTTCCTCATTGGGGATCAATTAGGGATAAAATTAGCTCATGTTTTAGGTCATTAAAATTCTGTAAAACTTTGCGACAATGTTTATTATTAAAAGCGCGATACAAATAAACTTGACTTTATCTACTTTTAGGACTTGTGTGAAAATCTGATGATGTTGGAGGTCATAGTTATGCAGAAATAGAGAAAATTCTAAAGGGTTCACAAACTTTCAAGCGCCATTGTATTATGGTCGGTCTGAGTTAAATAAAACGTCTTCAGCTTTCTGGCATTTTTCACTGAATATCTGTCAGGATTGCCATGAGAGAGATAGTATAAAAGAAAAATACCAACATGTCTGAATGCTTATTCTGATTTTAATAATAAATGCTTTCATATAATGTAAATATGTTTCTCTTCTCTTGTGAAGCCCAACACTGAGATTATTATTTTCATGTACACATTTCTCCAGCACACTCTGATGACAAAATTAATATCATGACTAAAAAAAAAAATACTTCCTAAAATGTACACAGTGCAGATTTTATTACAGAGATGGAGACAGAATTAAACCCTGGAGTTCACTGAGTGATTTTCCTCCATCTAGTGGTTAAAAAGTGTAACTGCATCATGAGAAAAAAGTCAAACAGTGGGCGTGTCTCATGTGGCGTCACTCAGGTGAATCGAAACTCAAGCTCAAATCCTTTTCCTGACCAAAACCCTTTGACCCTTTCAGCAGGACACAATCTCCAGTTTGAAGCTTCTCTCTGTTTCTTCAAGGGATTAAAACCACTGCAGGTAAACACTAAGAGAACAGGAACAAGAGGGAAAAGAGAAATAGAAAGAGGAATAGAAGAGTGCTACAGATGACTCTACTTCCTGTTTGTGTTGTTGTTTTCCACTTGATTTCTCTGACATTACAGTTCAGTTTCACAGATCATTAAATGTTACAACAAAAGAATAAAACATATGACATCATTCTTTCATAATAAAATGTAAATATTTGCCAAATTGCTGTGGGTTTAGTGGAATAAAACACTTTGGGACATGCTGTTATTGAAAAATAATCAACATTTGGGTGTGAACAGTAACTCCACTTCCCCACTGATTATTTCCAATAACAGCATGACACTGACTGTACTGTCTCCTGCTTGGAGAATTAAAATGTACTTCGTGCTTAAGGACATTTATACACTGTGACAATAATGCATTTTTAATTACTAATTAAAATTAATATGAAATGTTTAAAATACTCCTGAAATTTGCATTTTGAATTTCAAGTGATTTCAGAAGAAAGGGATGAATATGAAAAATGCATTTACACTAAAGGACATATTGAAGAAAATGTCACACAAGTGCAGTGAGAAGTGAATCATTCAGGAGAGAGATTTGAGATCATTACTGGTGTTATGGATTATATTCAGTTCAGTGTCCATGAACATTGTGTAAAGTTTTGTGTTGTCTAAATCCTCTCTCATCATGTCTCCTGTGTCAGTCATGGCTTCCTCCAGCAGTCTCCTGAGTGAAGATCAGCTCCAGTGCTCCATCTGTCTGGATGTGTTCACTGATCCAGTCTCGACTCCATGTGGACACAACTTCTGTACGATCTGTCTCACAGAGTTCTGGGACAGCAGTTCACACTGTCAGTGTCCGGTGTGTAAGGAGGAATTCCCTAAACGACCTCAACTACGTGTGAATACATTCATCTCTGAACTTGCTGCTCCATTTAAGAAGGCAGTTCAGGTGAAATCCAGCAGCGCTGCAGAAAAACCCACACAATCTGTGGTGCTCTGTGACGCCTGCTGTGAAAAGAAATGTGCAGCCGTGAAGTCCTGCCTGATCTGTATGGCCTCTTACTGCAAGACTCACCTGAAACCTCATGAGAGAATTTCTTCTTTTATGAAGCACAAACTGATGGATCCTGTGGAGAACCTGGAGGTCTACATCTGCCTGAAGCATGAGAGACCCCTGGAGCTGTTCTGTAGAGACGACCAGACGTGTGTGTGTCAGTTCTGTACTGAGGGAGAACACAGAACTCATAACACTGTTCCTATAGAGGAGGAGAGTGAACAGAAGAAGGTGAGGCACTGAAAAATTTTGATGTATAGTATAAAGTTTGCAAATTAATTCCATGCATGAAATATGAACCTTTAAAAAAGTTGAAAAGTCATCCATTACCCATGCCGAAGTCACTGAGGTGGTTTGCAAGCTCCTCGGTGGCAAGGCACCGGGGGTGGATGAGATCCGCCCTGAGTATCTCAAGTCTCTGGATGTTGTGGGGCTGTCTTGGTTGACACGCCTCTGCACCATCGCATGGCGGTCGGGGACAGTGCCTCTGGAGTGGCAGACTGGGGTGGTGGTCCCTCTTTTTAAGAAAGGGGACCGGAGAGTGTGCTCCAATTATAGGGGAATCACACTTCTCAGCCTCCCAGGGAAAGTTTACTCCAGGGTACTGGAGAGGAGAATTCGACCAATAGTCGAACCTCGGATCCAGGAGGAACAATGCGGTTTTCGTCCTGGTCGCGGAACACTGGACCAGCTCTATACCCTTCATAGGGTGCTCAAGGGTTCATGGGAGTTTGCCCAACCAGTCCACATGTGCTTTGTGGATCTGGAGAAGGCATTCGACCGTGTCCCCCGTGGTATTCTGTGGGGGGTGCTTCGGGAGTATGGGGTTCGGGGCTCTTTGCTAAGGGCTGTCCGGTCCCTGTACGAACGGAGCAGGAGTCTGGTTCGCATTGCCGGCAGTAAGTCAGACCTGTTCCCAGTGCATGTTGGACTCCGTCAGGGCTGCCCTTTGTCACCGGTTCTGTTCATAATTTTTATGGACAGAATTTCTAGGCGCAGCCAGGGGCCGGAAGGAATCCTGTTTGGGAACCACAGGATTTCATCTCTGCTTTTTGCGGATGATGTTGTCCTGTTGGCTTCTTCAAACCAGGACCTTCAGCATGCACTGGGGCGGTTTGCAGTCGAGTGTGAAGCAGCTGGGATGAGAATCAGCACCTCCAAGTCCGAGGCCATGGTTCTCGACCGGAAAAGGGTGGCTTGCCCTCTCCAGGTTGGTGGAGAAGTCCTGCCTCAAGTGGAGGAGTTTAAGTATCTCGGGATCTTGTTCACGAGTGAGGGAAGGATGGAGCGTGAGATCGACAGGCGGATCGGTGCAGCCTCCGCAGTGATGCGGTCGCTTTACCGGTCCGTCATGGTGAAGAAGGAGCTGAGCCAAAAGGCGAAGCTCTCAATTTACCGGTCGATCTACGTTCCGACTCTCACCTATGGTCATGAGCTTTGGGTAATGACAGAAAGAACAAGATCGCGGATACAAGCGGCTGAAATGAGTTTCCTTCGCAGGGTGGCTGGGCGCTCCCTTAGAGATAGGGTGAGAAGCACAGTCACTCGGGAGGAGCTCGGAGTAGAGCCGCTGCTCCTCCACATCGAGAGGAACCAGCTGAGGTGGCTCGGGCATCTTTTTCGGATGCCTCCTGGACGCCTCCCTGGGGAGGTGTTCCAGGCATGTCCCCCCGGGAGGAGGCCCCGGGGAAGACCCAGGACACGCTGGAGGGACTATGTCTCTCGGCTGGCCTGGGAACGCCTCGGTGTTCTTCCCGAGGAGCTGGCCGAGGTGTCTGGGGAAAGGGAAGTTTGGGCTTCCATGCTTAGACTGCTGCCTCCGCCACCCGGTCCTGGATAAGCGGAAGAAGACGAGACGAGACGAGAAAAAAGTTGATACATTGTGTGTATCTTTCTCTCAGACTGAGTTGGGAAAGACACAAGCAGAAGTTCAGCAGATGATCCAGGAGCGACTGAAGAAGATCGAGGAAATGAAACACTCTGTAAAACTCAATAAAGTCAGTCTCTTAACTCACCTACAAAATAGCTCCTTTATAAAAACACATTCAGAGAATAATGATCTAATCACATGAAATAAAACAATTTCTCAATTTGTCTCCTGTTAGAAAAACACAGAGAAGGAGAAAGCAGACAGTGTGAAGGTCTTCAGTGCTCTGATGTGCTGCATTGAGAGAAGTCAGGCTGAGCTGCTTAAGGTGATGGAGGAGAAGCAGAAAGCAGCAGAGATGCAGGCTGAAGAGTTCATTAAAGAGCTGGAGCAGGAAATCACTGAGCTAAAGAGGAGAAACACTGAGCTGGAGCAGATCTCACACACTGAGGATCACCTCCACTTCCTACAGGTCAGAGTCCCTCTGTTTCTCAATAGCAATGCAGCACATGACAGGACAGCAGTCCCCATGCTGAGGGATTTCTCCTCTCTCCTGCTGTACTGTAGATTTACCCGTCACTGTGCAGCCCTCCACACACCCAGGACTGGACTGACATCACAATTAACTCTCATCTGAGTGAGGAGACTCTGAGGAGAGCTCTGTCTCAGCTTCAGGAAACTCTCAGTGAGCAAATGGAGAAGGTTGAAGAGATTAGTAAGTGTTGATTACACAGACACATTACACATATTTCCGGTATTTTGTTTTAATTAATAAAAAGCAAACATTTAATTAAATCTCTCAACATTTACTCACAAATATTGTCCAAAATTATTTTCCAAACAGAACTGAAGAGAATTCAACAATATGCAGGTTTGTGAGCTCTTATTGGTCACATGACTAAATATAAATGTCTTCGCTGTTCCACACTGTGCAATAATAAAACTGATGTTCACTGTGTTTCTGTCTCTCAGTGGATGTGACTCTGGATCCTGATACAGCTCATCCTAAACTCATTCTGTCTGAAGATGGGAAACAAGTGAAACATGGAGACAAGACACAGAATCTCCCTGATAACCCAGAGAGGTTTAATTACCATGTCTATGTTTTGGGAAAGGAGGGATTCTCCTCAGGGAGATTTTACTATGAGCTGCAGGTCAGAGGGAAGACTAAGTGGAATTTAGGAGTGGCCAGAGAGTCCATTAACAGAAAAGGGAAGATTACAGTCAGTCCTGATGATGGATGCTGGTGTGTGAAGCTGAGGAATGAGACTGAATATGAGGCTTGTGATTCTCCCTCTGTCCCCCTCTCCTTGAAACAGGCTCCTCAGAAGGTGGGGGTGTTTGTGGATTATGAGGAGGGTCTGATCTCCTTCTATGATGTTGATGCAAAATCTCACATCTACTCCTTCACCGGTCAGAATTTCACAGAGAAACTTTATCCATACTTCAACCCCTGTCTCAATGATGGAGGTAAAAATTCAGCACCACTGATCATCTGCCCTGTTCATCAGATCTAATCTTTGCTTTTATTTTATTTTAGTTTTCATGCTGTCTTGCATCAAATGGAGTTGTTGCAAGCTTTAAATGCTCTTACATCTCGTTTCAAATGGAATATATTTTGCTGTCTTTTTCCTGTCAAAGTATTATGTTGGGCATCATGGCAGGAAATTAATTTTATTTCTGAAATATTTCTATTGATTTTTTTTTTTGAAAATTATCTCATGGTTTAAGGGACACAGTCTTGAAAATCATGGCAGTGTTAATCATGGACACAAAGACAAATCATACCCATACATACAGGATAATATGGAGTTAATCTTTCTCAAATGATTTGGAATGAAAATGTTTTGACTTTTGAAAAATGGTCACAGAAGCATGAATCATTCTCTTAGCATAAATAATTCTCTCTAAACGCAGTAACTGGTTGTTTCCTGTGGGATAAAATGCTTCTGAACATGTTCTTATTGGAAAATAAACTTCAGGGTGGTAACAGTGACTCCGCTTCATGACATCAGCACAACACCAAGTGTTTTATTCCCTGTTCAGATCATTACAGCAGATATAATTCTTTATCATGTTTTTAATTTAGAGCTGCATTTTCAATGTGAATTAAATAAATGAAGTGTTTAAAATAATCCTGAGATTTGCATTTTGAGTTTCGAGTTGTCCGCAGTTGTTTGGTGAGACAGGAATCAGATAAATTTATTTTAACTGAAGAACAGGTTTTTGAAAATGTCACAGGAACACAATGTGAAATGCAGGAACATAAGTGTTACATAGCCAGATCATCCCCAGAATACCAAACGCAGACCGAAACGCTACAAAAAAAGGGATACAAAGCTAACCTATCTATCCCTATGAGGGATTTTTAAACCAGTAGTTAGCTTGGACCTGGATGTAACTTTCCCTGTCATGTCTGCATTAAACATGAACTTGTATCTATATCAGGAATGTGTGTCATGTTTCCCACTAAAGTTGTGAAGGCCACAGGAGAGCAGCTTACCACAAACATGCTCTGGGACAGCCCAATCCTCTCTCTGAAGAGCGGCCAGCCAAAGCTCCAGTGGTTCTCACCGTTCAAGTTTTATTTGTGAAGACGACGATAATCCAAAACACAAAGGTCCCAGACAAACCAAAGTCCTCAGGGGCTACTTCCAGTTGCATGCAGTCAGCTAAGGAAAACTCACATCAAAGAGAACGCCACCCAGTATGATCACCTGTTTCCTTTTCGAAGAGGTGCATCACACATGTCCACTAATCAGCTGATGCTCCCACAGCCTTCCCAGTCATCAGTATGTGCATCTTTCCCTGACTGACATGCTTCCTAATAAAAGCTTTATGAGAAAAGTCTGCAACAAATCCAATATATAGAGAAAATCAGAAACAGAAAATGGTCAGGCGATCAGCAAACAGCATAAACTACATCTGAAACAGATCTGGACGTCTGGAATACACAATTTATTTTAAATATCTTATTTGGCTGATTATAATGGGGTCATTAACTGCAAAGATGATATTTAAAAATATGAAAATAATTTTTTTTCAACCCATACAGTGGTTGTCAGGTGCGCCAGAGAGGCGGATGTAAGTGCAGAAGTGTTTATTATAATACAGTGCGATCAAAACAAGAAGTGCATGAAACACACACAACAGCAAACAGTCCAAATCGGCAGGCAAGGTCAAAAACCCGAAAGTAGGCAAATGGTCAGTTGAGGCGCAAAAAGGATATTGGAGGCAAAAACCAGGACGAGAACTAGAATCGGGAACAGGAGTCGAGAAACCAGGAACACCACAAACACAGGAAATAAGGCTAGGTCATGCACACTGAACGTGGCGTAAGACTTTGCGTCACATTACCATCAGCACAGTCCTTAAATAGCCCAACACTTATGCCGCTTTTCCACTACAAACGCGGCTGAGCCGTGCCGTGCCGAGTCGAGCTGAGTCGAGCTGAGCGGGGCTGTTGGAGTTGCATTTCGACTACAACCGCGCTGAACCGTGCTGGCTGGAAGTGGGTGGACACATTGGGTGGAGTTAGCGAAAGTGAGTGGACGTCACATGATGTCGTTAAGCAGCGCAAACAGTGACATCAGTGACAGTGGCGGAACAAGTCAGAGCCGGGCCGGGGGCGGGGCAAATGACCGGGCCCTTTATTAAAGCTTATCATAACATCATTTTAGGCTACAAAATGTCCGCAACTGCGGTGTTTACCAATTTCAACACTACCGGGTGCAACTATGTTATTTAGTACATCAAGTCCTTCAAACGAACATGTAACTCAGAAACAAAAAACATTAGGATACTGTACATGGCTCATAATAAAACAGCAATAGCCTATACTGCACACATTATTTGAAGGGCATACGAATGAGCGCTCAGAGGTTGCAACGGTGACAGGAAGAGTCAGAAATAAAAGGAGGGCGGTGCAAACCTCACTGAATGCACTGTGTTTACCAATTTCAACACTACGGGGTGCAACTATGTTATTTTGTACATTAAGTCCTTCAAACGAACATGTAACTCAGAAACAAAAAAACATTAGGCGACATACTGTACATGGCTCATAATAAAACATCAGTAGCCTACTGCGCGCATTATTTGAAGGGCATACGACGAGCCTTGCGCTCCGCGAACTCGTCCACGATGCTCTGTATGTCACTGATTCAGTGAGCTTTTAAGCGGTAGTCTCACGACCCGGAGAGTAAACAATAAACATGGAGGACATGGAGTCGTTAGTGTTGCTGGTCTTGGTGCTGTGGCTTGTTGTCACCGACAACGCCAACAGATACTGGCAAGAGTGTATAGATGAGGCGAGGCGCATAAGGCTTCAGAAATTCTCGTAATTCATAATTATTCTCCTTCCGGGTTTGCGGTGTTTACAGATCCCAGCGTGCTCGCGGGGCGTGTGTGGGCATGTGAGGACACGCCTCCTCACCAATCAGTGCACAGGGGAGTGTCTGCTCACGCCCCCAACCTCAGTCGGCACGGTTTGGCTCGCATCAGCCCCACTCCAAAACGGTGTGAGTTTTAGGGGCTAAGCAGGGCTGAAACGAGCTGAGTCGTGCTGGTTTTTGGTAGTCGAAACGCGAGCCGTGTCGGGCTGAAGTGAGCTGAAGCGAGCTGAAGTGAGCTGAAAAAGGGTAGTGGAAAAGGGCCATTAGTTCACTAATGAGAACAGGTGCGCCTCATTCATGGCGTGCATGCCAAATATCATTAGGCACTCTCGCAGCCTGAGGCGCAGGACTGACGGTGGTGACTGACAATGGTGCTTGAAAGTTTGTGAACCCTTTAGAATTTTATATATTTCTGCAGAAATATGACCTAAAACATCATCAGATTTTCACACAAGTCCTAAAAGTAGATAAAGAAAACCCATTCTTCAGCCCCTGTCCCAATGATGGAGGTAAAAATTCAGCACCCCTGATCATCTGCCCTGTTAATAAGATCTAATCTTCGCTTTTATTACCTCGCCTGGGACGGAGTCCTCCAGGGGGCGAGGTATTGTTTTTGGTCATTTCTTTGTTGTTGTTTTTTTGTTCACAATATTATGGGAAAATGGCTGGATCAATCTTAATGAAACTTTCAGGATAGATGGGCATTGGTCTCAAATAGAACCTCCAACATTTTGAGGGTCATCTGGTCAAGGTCACCAAAAAGGTCAAAATTGTTTTTGTTGTGTCTACTGCCTCATATAGAGGCGCTAGCCACTACGCCATCGTGCTGTAAGAATGTGAGTGTAATAGTCGCGCATTGCGCATGCACATAGAATAGAATAGAAAGCCTTTATTGTCATCACACAGAGTATAATGAGATTCAGAGCTGCTCCATAAAGTGCACACACACAGAATAAAAAGAAAAGGTATATACAAAATACAAAAACTACTATTGAACTACTAGTTACTATATACAGACACATTTGTATAGGTCCTGCATGGAGAATACACCCAAGACAAAGCACAGTAGATAAAACCTTAAGGGCAAGTAAAGTGGCTGATAGTAGCAGCATCCAGTGGTGTGCAACCATGTGTAACATAATTACAGTTCAAGTATATTGGCATTATAATAACAGTATCTACATACACACACATGCATACATACATACACATATACATACACACACACATACATACATACATATATGCGTATGTGTGTGTGTATATATATATATATATATATATATATATATATATATATATATACACACACACATACATACATACACAAATATATACATATATATATATATACATAGTACATGTGTTCCTATTAAGATGGTCGGTGAGTGTGTACAATTCGGTTCATCATTCAGAATAAATGGACGAGACTAAAGAAGTCGCTTTCAGACATGTTTATGCTTATTACAGAGGGAAAGTGCATTCCACTGAGCTCTAGCTCATAAGAGTTTGGGTCATGGTGACAGTCTGTGTATGTCAGCCTCGGTTCAGAGGTTTCGGTTTTGAAAACTGTCAGAGGTAGGAGTAGAATAATATAAAGTACAGACACTTCGAATATTTTACTTCTGTGATTATTATTTTTTTTTAATTATTCATTTTTGGATTACTCTTTATTTTTATGGCTACTGACTCAGTGTGTGTGTGTGTATATATATATATATATATATATATATATATATATATATATATATATATATATATATATATATATATGCTGTATTTACTGTATAGAAATGGGTTCAGAAAACTGTTTTATTTATGAGTAGGAGCCACATGGACCCATAGGGGACCTATTTTTTTTTTTTTCATGATATCTTCCTTCATATTTATCATAAATGCTACCGGGCGGCGGCACGGTGGTGTAGTGGTTAGTGCTGTCGCCTCACAGCAAGAAGGTCCGGGTTCGAGCCCCGTGGCCACCGAGGGCCTTTCTGTGCGGAGTTTGCATGTTCTCCCCGTGTCCGTGTGGGTTTCCTCCGGGTGCTCCGGTTTCCCCCACAGTAAAAAGACATGCAGGTTAGGTTAACTGGTGACTCTAAATTGACCGTAGGTGTGAATGTGAGTGTGAATGGTTGTCTGTGTCTATGTGTCAGCCCTGTGATGACCTGGCGACTTGTCCAGGGTGTACCCCGCCTTTCGCCTGTAGTCAGCTGGGATAGGCTCCAGCTTGCCTGCGACCCTGTAGAACAGGATAAAGCGGCTAGAGATAATGATATGAGATGAGATGCTTCCAGGTGAGGTTTGTTTTGCCTGGCAACACTTGTTTTATTTTAGTGTTCATGCTGTCTTGCATCACATGGAGTTGTTCCAAGCTTTAAATGCTCTTACAGCTCCTCATTTTAAATGGAATATATTTTGCTGTCTTTTTCCTGTCAAAATATTATGTTGGGCATCATAGCAGGTCATTCATTTTATTTCTGAAATCTTCCTATTGCATTTTTTTGAAAATTATCTCATGGTTTAAAGAAGACAGTCTTGAAAATCATGGCAGTGTTAATCATGGACACAAAGACACATCATACCCATACATACAGTATAATATGGAGTTAATCTTTCTCAAAGGATATGGAATGAAAATATGTTTTGACTTTTGAAAAATGCTAACAGAAGCATGAATCATTCCTTTTGCATTAACAGCTCTCTCTGTAAATGTAATAATTGGTTGTTTGCTGTGGGATAAAACCCTTCTGAATATGTTCTTATTGGAAGATAAACTTCAGGATGGGAACAGTGACTCCGCTTCATGATATCAGCACAACACCAAGTATTTTATTCCCTGCTTAGATCATTAAAGCAGATATAATGTTTTATGATGTTTTAAATTGAGAGCTGCATTTTTAATGTGAATTAAATAAATGAAGTGTTTAAAATCATCCTGAGATTTGCATTTTGAGTTTCGAGTTGTCCACAGTTGTTTGGTGAGACAGGAATAAGATTTTAAAAAATGTATTTTTACTGAAGAACAGGTTTTTGAAAATGTCACACAATGTGAAATTAAGGAACATAAGTGTTACATCGCCAGATCGTCCCCAGAATACCAAACGCCGACCAAGACACTACAAAAACAAAGGGATACAAAGCTAACCTACCTCTCAAAGTTGAGGGATTTTTCAACTAATAGTTCTGTATTGGTTTTGTATTGCGGTAAACAGAGTTAGTTATGGCTTTTCAACTCTCTACATTTTTTTGCTATTTTACTTCCTTCTGGTTGTCATCTCCAAGAGTTAAAATGTGGCTCCAGTTATATAAGCACTGATGGAAATGGGCTGGAGAGCTTTTCATTTCATGCATCCACTACATGGGCTGAAAATCAGCGTTTTGGGTTTTGATCAGTGAAATCTTGGCTTGTTCATCTACGTTTCTCTCATGAGTTTATTGTTCCTGTCCTATTGTTTCTAAAATGTGGGTTTGTTCACAAAATAGCCGTAAAAAGAAAGTGTCACAAGGGCCCTTGTGCATACTATGCTAATTCTACTGCAACATTCCATGTTTTGTTGGAAGGTGATTTAGTCTTCAAACTCAACCCTGGTCAAACAAACTTTCAAATTAGCACTATTGTTACTATAAATTTTTGATCACAAAGGTCACATTCTTTGAACACACGTAACGCTGCTTGTCTCATAAATGTGAACATCCAGAAGACCACTCCACATTTATCTTCATTCATATGATTTGGGACATGGAATGCTCATTCTTTGAGTAAAAAAATCTGCTGCAATTTGAGTTCTTATAATATCCAAATGCTTGGACGTCCTAACCATCACAGAGTCCTGGCTGTTTGTTGATCACCATGGCAATAATACAATTGCTGAGATTCTCAATAGTTTAAAGGACTATGATTTTCATCATGTTCCTTGTGTCAATCGAGCTGGAGGTGGTGTAGCCATTTTTCTGCGTAAGGGGTTTAAAGTATTCAAGAATGTCTGCCAGTCATTTTCATCGATGGAATATATGGACATAACTATCAGTCATCGAAATTCGTCCATTCAGCTTATTACCATCTACACACCTTCTCGATCCAAAAAGAATTGTACTACACCTACTACCTTTGCTCATGAATTCTCTATGCTTCTAGAGTATATCACTGTCAAATGGGTACCTCTTGTTGAATGGGGATTTTCATTTTCATATGGAACTGCCTGATGATCGTAACGCTGCGATGTTCAAGGACATTTTAGAATCCTTTGGTTTGAAACAACATGTTACAATTCCTACTCATTGCTGTGGTTACACATTAGATCTTCTTACTGACCGACAAGATGATGTTATATCTAACTTATCAACAGTGTCTGATTTACCATCTGATTAATCATGCTGTCCTCTGCTCCATTGCATTTGAGAGACCAAATGTATCAAAGGTACAATTCAGATACAGTGTAGGAGCAAATGGGCTTACCAAATCAGTCTCATCAAATCAGTCTCATCTAAAAAGGTATCAGTCTCAGAAATTCATTAACAAAATGGGTGAAGGCAATTAGAGTTCTTTTCTTGGCAGAGGTTGGCACTTCAGTGAATATTGTAACAATAAACAGGACACAGTTTATTCCAAAGATATCATTTATTGAAATAGCTGACAGGAATTCGCAAACTAATACTGATCAGATATAGTAACAATAGCAGCCAAGGAATAATTCAATAGAAATGATGATACAATATCTACAAAATATATACATATAAGAATCAGTAGTGTGTATGATAATCGAGGCAATAATGGTGATCAGAAGTAAAAGGGCGAGTGGATGTTAAAATGTGATAGGGAAAATCACGTGGGTGTGTGTGTGTGTGTAATGCGAATGGAATGCACGAGCCGTGCCAGGCCGCGCCCACAAGGAGAGCACGCGGAAATTAAGACAAAGGAATGTGGAGTTTGAACTAGCCTCGGTTAAAACCGAGAAAGAGAGAGAGCACAATTTTAACTAAACAGATAGTAAACAAAGTAAATCAACAACACATGGTCTAAGACCGACTTTCATGTGAATCAAAATGCATACATTTAAATCATAAAAGGATTCAAATAAACAACACTGTTCACGTTAACTAGCTACAAGTAAAATTAACAAACTTTGCCCAGATGCCAGCCTTACTCATTAGCGATTGAAGTGTGCCTTCTCCAATTCGGGAAGAAGACGGTTTTGTCCCTTACTTGGGGTGATCACTCTCATTAGTGATTTGAAGTGCTTTCTATTATCTGGGAGAAGACGGTATTGAAAGTGAGCCTTCTGATCCGAGATAGTCAGAGGCGATTCTAGAGTCTGTTGTGGCCCCAAGCAAAAATTTCCAGGGGGTCCTTCTGACCAGTGTTCATCACCAATATGTTATAAATAATCTGACACCAACGAAAAATGTATGAAACCAAAGTTTTTTAAATTCCAAATGTGAAAATACAATGGTAAAGAACAATAAAAAACAAAATAAATTAGCCCTCATGTCCCAACTCTTGGGGGGCCCCCGGGCCAGGGGGCCCCAAGCAGTTGCCTGCCTTGCCTGTTCACAAGCTGCGCATCTGGAGATAGTGTGGAACGCAGATCTGGAGTGAAGACGGTTTTGCTATTTCTGCAGCTCGTCAGCTGGAGCATACTTGCCAACTTTTCAAAATTCTCATGGAGGAGAAAAGTGCATGAGCGACATTTTCAGTTGGACAAGGGTATGATGCGTGGTTGAAACAATAAAAACAGTGGATCCCAATTAATCACAAACCATTTGAAATTTATACAATTAGAGTTTTTGAATTGTTGATATTGTTCTATCAATTACTATAGGTTATGGGATTCATGTATCAGGCATGAGATAGCTCAGAGTGAAAAATCTGAAATAATACTCTTGTCTTGAATTTTAATATAATAACAATGAAAGGGAAGTCTTGCATCAGATTTTTAGCTGAAAAATCTCATGCCTGAATATTGTATACATACAGAGACCCACAGAAAATAACACAAGTGATGCTTTAGAAGAATGTTTATAATTTCTTAAAATAGTCACAGTGAATGAAAGTATTATTGGATTGCATCAAATGTGTTTTCCTTCTGTAAGCTCATGTAAAAATACAGAGAACTATATTATATATAAATTAAATTTTAATAAGATTTGACCAAAATAGTAACAACTCAATTAAATAAATACTGCACTGTCTTAGTACTACTAAAATGCATTTCTCTCACTAAACACTTTCCAGCAGAATTTTTAAAAAGCACTAGAAATACTATCAAAATCCTATCGGAATGCATCAAAGGAATTTGCTCATTTGCAAACTTTGAAAGTTTCCAAACAAAATGTAAAAATGGCACTATAAATAGTACCATTCTATCAAAATATACTCCACAAAGAAATTCACTCGAAAGCAAAATTTTAGTGCGACCAAAATACAGTAGCTGTGGTAGCATCATAGTTGTATGTGTAATACAACTATGATGCTATCACAGCTATGATGTGACATGCGCAGATACACACACAGCATGTGCGGATCTGCGCATGTCACACACAGCATGTGTCGTTTACGTAAAAATAAATAGCCGTGAATCGCGCATGGATTGAAAAATCAAATCAAGTTTATTTGTATAGTGCTTTTAACAATAAACATTGTCGCAAAGCAGCTTTACAGAATTTGAACGACTTAAAACATGAGCTAATTTTATCCCTAATCTATCCCCAATGAGCAAGCCTGTGGCGATGGTGGCAAGGAAAAACTCCCTCAGACGACATGAGGAAGAAACCTCGAGAGGAACCAGACTCAAAAGGGAACCCATCCTCATTTGGGCAACAACAGACAGCCTGACTATAATATTAACAGTTTTAACAGGTATAACCCTCAACTGTCCTCATGGGGCCGTCCTTCACAGGAGCGGTGCGATAAAACTCCAACCAGACACAGGGCACCAGGATGGATCAAGCAGGTCCGAGGGGCAGAAGAGGCCAGCATCTCAATCCCAGGACCAACATGTAACTCAGAGGGATAGATTGGGGGGGGGGGGGGGGGGGGGGGGAGAGAGAGAGAAAGAAAACAGGTTGTTAGGTATTCCCTAAAAATGACAAGTATTAAATCTGTGTGGTAGGCTCGCAGAGACAAGAGTCTTTACATCAGGCATAACACACAACAATGGCATGTTAATATGGTAAAAAATATGGTAAAAAATATCATATCAAATATCAAAAAGTTGCTTGGACATTTAAAAACAATTCACTGGAATTTTTTAAGACTTTATAATAATTCCGTACAGAATAACACTGTTTGCCCCAGCATCGTATTTACGTAACTTTTCCGTACAAAATACGGCCAATCCGTACTCTGGCAGTTGCGGTTTATTTAGTTTTTTCGAGGAAAATACTTTAGGCATTGGGGGAGGAAAAAGCCAACTCAATTCCTCGGAAGATGAAGAAGAACAGCCGAAGAGAAAAAAGGTACCTTACATTTTTCCTAACTATAGACATTTTTTTTTGCCCAGACTAATTCACTGGCCTAATGTTTTAAATAAATTCTCTCATCTATTAATTATCCATGTCTAAGGCCACGCTTCATCATGCCACTTGGAAAAATTACTCCACAAAAGGCAGCAGAGATTTAGTGTAAGTTCTTTCATTTATCATCAAATTGATTGAAATGATCTGGACCTTGGTTTATTTAAACCAAGGCTACAAGTTGCATAACTATGTAGGCCTATTCTCTAAAAGACTGACAATTAAAAAAAATCATGCAATTACATAATGTCTTTCCTTTTCAATCTATTTCAGGGTGAAGAACCAAGGAGAGAACAAGTTGCTGTAAGTAGCCTAATTCATCAAACATGACATGAAAAGAAAGAAAGAAATCAGTGGGTCCTTGAATAGTAACAAATGGTATTACTTGAATAGGATGTCACAATGTTATTACATGGTTCCCCAGAGGGGGGGTTTGGCCAGGTATTGCAATGACCCCTATTGTTATGTGACACTTTGGGCCATGTTGCCATCTGTGATTGCGCCTGTTCTTTATTATTTTTAAGGGAAAGGACTGTTCAAAATGTAAACACCTTGAACAGCGTGTCAGAGAACTGGAGGAAGATCGGCAGCGGTTAAGTCTGCAGCTGGATACATTTAATGGTAAGTTTGGACTTGATACATTTACTGGCCAGATTTTGAAGCTTTTACTCTCTCTTTCTTCAAATAGTGTAGTAACTTAGTTTAGACACATCCGAAATCTAAAGCGGACTAAAATATTTGAAAATGTAGATGGTAATAGTGATTTCTGTGATACAATTCTGTGATTTCTTAGATCTGAGAAATATGCTGGCTGAGGTCTTGGTCAGCCATCACCAGGCCCCAACCAGCCATCACCAGGCCCCAACCAGCCATCATCAGCTCCCAACCAGCCATCACCAGCCAACCAGTCAACCAAGAACAGGCAAATGATGATGTAAGTGAATTTTGTAAGAGCATCCATTTACAGTGGTGCTTGAAAGTTTGTGAACCCTTTAGAATTTTCTATATTTCGGCATAAATATGACCTAAAACATCATCAGATTTTCACACAAGTCCTAAAAGTCGATAAAGAGAACCCAGTTAAACAAATGAGACAAAAATATTATACTTGGTCATTTATTTATTAAGGAAAATGATCCAATATTACATATCTGTGAGTGGGAAAAGTATGTGAACCTTTGCTTTCAGTATCTGGTGTGACACCCTTGTGCAGCAATAACTGCAACTAAACGTTTCCGGTAACTGTTGATCAGTCCTGCACACCAGCTTGGAGGAATTTTAGCCCATTCCTCTGTACAGAACAGCTTCAACTCTGGGATGTTGGTGGGTTTTCTCACATGAACTGCTCGCTTCAGGTCCTTCCACAATATTTTGATTGGATTAAGGTCAGAACTTTGACTTGGCCATTCCAAAACATTAACTTTATTCTTCTTTAACCATTCTTTGGTAGAATGACTTGTGTGCTTAGGGTCGTTGTCTTGCTGCATGACCCACCTTCTCTTGAGATTCAGTTCATGGACAGATGTTGTGACATTTTCATTTAGAATTCGCTGGTATAATTCAGAATTCATTGTTCCATCAATGATGGCAAGCCGTCCTGGCCCAGATGCAGCAAAACAGGCCCAAACCATGATACTACCACCACCATGTTTCACAGATGGGATAAGGTTCTTATGCTGGAATGCAGTGTCTTCCTTTCTCCAAACATAACACTTCTCATTTAAACCAAAAAGTTCTATTTTGGTCTCATCCGTCCACAAAACATTTTTCCAATAGCCTTCTGGCTTGTCCACGTGATCTTTAGC
Source organism: Neoarius graeffei (assembly GCF_027579695.1). Classification (NCBI taxonomy): domain Eukaryota; kingdom Metazoa; phylum Chordata; class Actinopteri; order Siluriformes; family Ariidae; genus Neoarius; species Neoarius graeffei. The sequence goes on along the minus strand of NC_083569.1, from coordinate 119,472,349 downwards.
AAACTGCAGATGAGCAGCAATGTTCTTTTGAGGAGCAGTGGCTTTCTCCTTGCAACCCTGCCATGCAAACCATTGTTGTTCAGCGTTCTCCTGATGGTGGACTCATGAACATTAACATTAGCCAATGTGAGAGAGGCCTTCAGTTGCTTAGAAGTTACCCTGGGGTCCTTTGTGACCGCGTCGACTATTACACGCCTTGCTCTTGGAATGATCTTTGTTGGTCGACCACTCCTGGGGAGGATAACAATGGTCTTGAATTTCCTCCATTTGTACACAATCTGTCTGATTGTGGATTGGTGGAGTCCAAACTCTTTAGAGATGGTTTTGTAACCTTTTCCAGCCTGATGAGCATCAACAACGCTTTTTCTGAGGTCCTCAGAAATCTCCTTTGTTCATGCCATGATACACTTCCACAAACATGTGTTGTGAAGATCAGACTTTGATAGATCCCTATTCTTTAAATAAAACAGGGTGCCCACTCACACCTGATTGTCATCCCATTGATTGAAAACACCTGACTCGAATTTCACCTTCAAATTAACTGCTAATCCTAGAGGTTCACATACTTTTGCCGCTCACAGATATGTAATATTGGATCATTTTCCTCAATAAATAAATGACCAAGTATAATATTTTTGTCTCATTTGTTTAACTGGGTTCTCTTTATCTACTTTTAGGACTTGTGTGAAAATGTGATGATGTTTTAGGTCATATTTATGCAGAAATATAGAAAATTCTAAAGGGTTCACAAACTTTCAAGCACCACTATACCTCCCAAGCAATAGCCTTGAGCCAGCCATCCCTCAAATCAAATAGTCTGCTGTCAAGTCAAACAAGCCTGTTGTTAAAATGTCCAAATGTTATCAGTTAATTTATAGTAGATCATGAAGATAAGTTCAGAATTGTCAGCCAATGTTAACTGATGGGGGTGAGGAGGCTTCATATAGCCTATATAACAAGTTTGTGATTTTTCTTCTGAATTTCAAGGTTGTCATTGGAGGAACCCTCAGGGTCAAAAAAATTAAATTGCAAAGATGCAACCAACAACTCCCGACCAAGCTGGTGTGCGACCTGCTATGAGTTGTATTTTCAAAAAGAGAGATGGCCACCTCGTCCCTGACTGGACAAAAGGGCAGTGCCAAAGACGAAATAAAACCACCACTGGAGGCCACCGCGGTCAAAGCTATTTTTGGTAAGTTTAGCCATTCTGTGTGTCTAATCTGCTGCACGTATTAAGATATACAGTATATGCCATTTTTGCAAATTAACACCACTACTACTGCCATTATGTTTATGTCGTACCGCACCATTATCACAAAAGAAACTGACCTTTAGAATGTTGCCATGTCTTTTACTGTTTAATCACATATGGGATTATGTTTTTCACATTACTTTGCAGAATACACTCTGCAGAAATTTCCCAATGTGGAACTATCCATCCTGAGGGGAGCCGTCAGGAATAAGTTAAACAATGTCAGCAAGCTGTTCAAGAAAACACAGTAAGTGTACTCAACAGTGAACACACACACACACAGGCATCAGGAAGGTCACCACAGTCTTAATCCATAGTCAGCCTATGTAGCTCATTGTATAATTAAAGGAGAATTCTGGCAAATTTTTAAAAGTAAACAATCCATGCCCCATGAGAATGGCCAGGATAGGGCTTAACAAAAAAAAAAAAAATGCTGCAATACAACTGCATGTTGAAATTGGCTGGAATTCTCCTTTTAGGCTAGCATTTCTTTTGACCCACTGACACTGCTGTAAAATAGAAATCCATATACATTAGTAGCCTATGGCAAACATTGTGTTATATCTTTTGCTAGCTAAATAAATAAATACATACATACATACATACATACATACATACATACATACATACATACATACATAAATCATTAATCTGTATTATATCTCTTTCTCTGTTCCTCTCTCACACACCTAGGGCTGAAGCTGGATCCGATGGACCCTGATCCCTCAGACATTGATTTATTAGTGGAAAATAAAAACTTTAATTATATACAGATTGATTCTTCTGTTTTTATTTTAGGCAGATGGAAGCATGAAGTCATTTAAGTGGGTTTTTTATGTTTGTGGATACAATTAGGCTATTTATTATTGTTTGCTGTGTGAATTATTGTAGCCTACTTTTGAAACTTGAATAAGAAAACCATGGTTTAAAAAGCATGGTTTGGTTGAAAAAAAAAACATGGTTTATGGCAAAGATTATACCATAGTGAAACCATGGTTAAATCATGGTTAAACCATAATCATGAACCATGGTTTTCATGGTTACCATGAAAACCATGAATAACTATAAACCATGGTAAAACCATGGTTAGTTTTCATAGTAAAACCATGGTTAATTTTCGTAAGGGACTCACTAGTAATCTTTCACTTAAAACCTCAAAACTCTATCAAAATCAATCCCTTTCCAGATAATTCACTTGTAAACTTTCACTTAAAACTTTCAAACATAAATTCAAAATAGCACTAAGACACGACCACACTATTCAAATACACTCACCAAACAAATTCTCTGTCATGCAAAATTTCACTAAACACTTTAGAAGTTGTACAGTTTGTTTCTGAAATGGTACGGAAGACTAGTTTAATTTCACACTCAAATGTCCATTATATTCTGATTTAAGGTATCTTTACCTTAAAATGTGTAACTGTCTGGTCAAACATTTGCTTATCTATGGAAATTAATTCTCCCATGCAACCTGGTATTTGCATTCATATTTTTGCCACTTGGTATTGGGTTTAGTGGCCATGATGAATGACTGCTTGTAAGAAATGTCGGACAGCCTGGGTGAATCCTACATTACGGAAGTGACTGTCGTTCTGTTCGTTGATTGGTTAAAAGTCAGTTGACGTCAGCAGTGTTTCTCATACGATTCTGATTGGACATAATTGGGAGTATTTTTAACTTGGCGGTAGGGATTTCCCAAAACCGGGAGATTATCCAGTTTTTAACAAATAAGATCGGGAGGCAGGAGACAGAGGCTAAAATCGGGAGCCTCCTGCCGAAATCGGGAGGGTTGGCAAGTATACTGGAGATCCTCGGCGTCTCGTCAGGCGCCCGATGATCTAGAAAGAGACCTGCTTATAATTTTGTCGACGTTGAAGAAAAGGGGCAGAGGGAGCCGGTTGCCTCTTTTCCTTTTTGAAATACTGCGTAGGCTGCAGTAACTATAACCGGTTCAGTTATTATTACAACTCCGCGAAGGTGAAGCACATTGAACTTTGGCTAAAGTCCGGTATCAATAGCTGGTTCTTTGTTCTCTGTCCTTCTGTAGCGCCAAATGCATCAGCGTCTCTTTCACGCGTGGAATCCACCGGAGAGGGGATCCACGGGCAGAGAGGACGGACTTCGTTTCCCTCGCTGATTTAAAGCAGTCGTGACATCACTGTACCTGGTATCCGGTATCCTCTGTATCCAATACCGTTACAGAGAGTCAGAGGAAGGGGAGGAGATAAAGCATGGCGTTGAGTACAGAGATGGGTGTGTTTCAAACTGGTTGTGAAAGGGTTACCATGGTTACGGGCATGGCCACTGTCCCTACAACAGAAAGCTCAAGACCATCGACATCAAGGCCTTAAAAGAAGATATCCGTCAGTTGACACTATGTTCAAATACTACCTGTACTGACATTAATGATCTCACGGATTTGTACAACAATGATTTACAAGAGCTTATTAACATCCACGCGCCAGAAATGGTCAGATCAGTAACTTTACGTCCAAATGCACCATGGTAGAACGACTCTTTGAGATCTCTTAAACAACTAAAACGTGAATGGAAATATCTTTCTTCAGGTCTTGAGGTACATCGCTTAAAGGTCCCCTTGCATCATTTTTTCATTAATTGTGCGGTGGTCTCTAGTATGAATGAATGCCCTGTGAGCTGGTTTTGGTGAAAAAAATGCTGGGGTTCTCCTGTTTCAGGCTGTTCTAGTTTGGTGGAGGAGTGGGTGGCAGGAGAACGACAGGATTTCAGCTCTTACTCATTAACATTCATGACATGTAAACATGTTACCTCTGATTGGCTAACAGCACTGTGATGCTACCTCCAGTGGGTCAGAACAAGCGGATGTTGGTGTCTTTGTAAAAACTGTTTCGATTGGCTATTATGGTCTCAACATCGATATTTTGACCAATAACAATGTAGATGTGGCAGCGGGGGCGTGGCCGAGCGTCGGTCTGTGAATGGAGGGCGGAGTCAGGGAAGGTAAGTGGCAGAATCACTGCACCTGAAGGGAATTAACGTGTGTTTGTGTGTCTTCCCCAGTGACCACGCCCTATAAGAGGAGAGGGAGAGCAGAGGAAGGGAGCTCTCTCCCCAACCAGAACACTTGTGTGTGTGTGTGTGTGTGACTGGGAGGGATTCATTCATTCATTTAATTGAATACTCCCTGCGGCAGCAGCTCTCATCAAGGCACGAGGCATGGAGCGGAGCTCGCCTCTGGGGGTGTGGGGGGAATAATGTCCCCTGACTGGGAGCTGATGGGCCCTGGCAGTGCTGGTTCGGTCGGGAGAGGGCAGGGGTTGCTGGCTGCCAAGTCTGGGGAGGCTGGGACCTAGGGTTAGGGTTAGGTGAATTACATCCCGAGGCGTGGAGCTAGCTCACCCAGGGAGCACTCTTTTGTTCGGGAGAGGGCAGAGGCCACTGGCTGCCAAGTCTGGGGAGGCTGGGACCTCCCCTGCCCGAGTTACAAGCATGCAAAGTCGGGCTGGAGCCGCCGTTAGAAACGAAACTGATGCGGAGCACCGCGCCGCACCTCAGGGCGAATGACGTCTCTCTCCTCACGTTTTCTAATTTTCGAAGTGACATCACTTCATATGGCTTTTTCTGATCCGCTCGTTTTTCCGACTATTTTCTTTCATAAGCTAATATAGGGTAGAGGTCTGCGCGGGTCGGATTTTTCAGTCCCGCTCCCACCCGTGCCCGCATTGTGCAGTCCTGCTCCCGCTGCGCCCGCAAAGAATTATGATTTTCAGTCCCGCTCCCGCCCGCGCCCACAAAAAAATTATGATTTTCAGTCCCGCTCCCGCCCGCGCCTGCCATATTTTGTCCTGCTCCCGCCTGCAAATCCCTATTTTGTCCCGCTCCCACCCGCAAATCCCGCATGATTCAGATGTTCGCGTTATTTCTCAGGAAAGTTCTTGTCTTGACACAGCGTGATGGTGCCCCGCCCCCTGCTTTGAGTGGATTTGAGCATAAATATCTACAGCTCACATTTGTTATATTTACCTTGTTTCTGAATTCAGTATGTAGTGTCTCTAATAATAATTAGTGCTGTCAAGCGATTAAAATATTTAATTGCAAATCGCACATTTTTATCACATGAGAAACCATTGTAATTTTCTGATCGGCATAAAAAAGTGAATGGGCTTGTTTTGTACCAATGGTGTTTTTTTTTATTTTATTGCAAAGCAGAGCTAGTAAGTGAAGTGAATTGATTTACTGCTTGAGTTAGTCTACAACTCTAATCAGAGAGGCAGGTTACACAGTGACGGTAGGCTTGACTCAATGCTATCCCAGAAATCCTTCCTGTAATATGCAAATTTGGCCACCTCTGATTGGACATCCAAATTTGCATATTACAGGAAGGATTTCTGGGATAGCATTGAGTCAAGCCTACCGTCACTGTGTAACCTGTCTTGCTGATTAGAGTTGTAGACTAACTCAAGCAGTAAATCAATTCACTTCTCTTACTAGCTCTGCTTTGTAATAAAAATAAAAAAAAAAACCTCTGACACTTGTAGCATCGAAGTGGGGGTGGAATGTATAGTTTGACTTCATAACACACATACCCTATATAGACCTTTTCTGGCAATTTCTCTTCATCGAATGTTATCATGATGGAAAGGCTGTCCATTTGATTAGTCTTTCAACATTTGGCCTCGCTTGTTTTAGCATTTCTAATGTTTTCTTTTCATGCTTCTTTACATTTAACAGGATTCCTTTAATGACTCTCCTGACTTGTTTCTCACCACTTGCCATTGTACATTCTTTCCATTGATTTTATTTATTCCCATTGTTTTCTCATGTTCTTTCTTTTTGCAAAAAACTAACAATTTTCCACTTCTCAGTATTTTTGCACTTTGTACCTCTCCAATTTCCTTATTCAGGCATTTTGTAATCTGAATTGGATTCCAGTCTTTCAAAGATGTCCCTTCTTGTATGTTTTATAAACACCTTATATTTTTCCCTTCCCTTCCCTTCCCTTCCCTTCCCTTCCTTCCTACGAAATTAAATCTAAAGTCATCAGAACCAGACTTATCCTTTTCTTTCTTTATCTTTCACACCAAATCCCACTCTTCATAGCTCCTGCCATACTTCAATTCTCCTGTCTTACATCCTGAGCTGTCACTTCCTTTTCCCATCACAGCCCAGCTGTTGCCAGCCGCTCGAAGCTCAGACTCTGGAGACATGCGTCGATGCCTTCTTCATCCAGTGTCCACATCAGCTAGTGCCTGAACCTCTGCAGCTCCTTCCTGCACCTCCCTGAACCTTCGCAGCTCCTGCCTGCACCTCCCTGAACATCCCTAGCTCCTGCCTGAACCAACCTGAACCTCTGCAGCTCTTGCTTGAACCAACCTGAACCTCTGCAGCTCCTGCCTGAACTTCCCTGAACCTCCGCAGCTCCTGCCTGAACCTCTGCAGGTCCTGCCTGAAACTCCACAGCTCCTGCCTGAACCTCCCTGAACTTCCACAGCTCCTCCCTGAACCTCCACAGCTCCTGCATGAACCTCCCTGAACCTCCGCAGTTCCTGCCTGAACCAACCTGTACCTCCACAGCTCTTGCTTGAACCAACCTGAACCTCTGCAGCTCCTGCCTGAACTTCCCTGAACCTCTGCAGCTCCTGCCTGAACTTCCCTGAACCTCCGCAGCTCCTGCCTGAAACTCTGCAGCTCCTCACTGAACCTCCACAGCTCCTGCATGAACCTCCCTGAACCTCCGCAGCTCCTGCCTGAACCAACCTGAACCTCCGCAGCTCTTGCCTGAACCTCCCTGAACTCCTCGAGATACAACTGCATATAAATAGGCTAACACATAGTTCCTTAATTGAGCTCAGGTGCGCCTTATTCACGGTACAGGTGCTGGAGTCCACTCGGCGCTTACACAATGCCTTCAGGTGCACGCACCATGCAGTATTGACAATAATGTAAATATGTTTCTCTTCTCTTGTGAAGCCCAACACAGATTATTTTTATGTGCACATTTCTCCAGCACACTCCGATGACAAAATTAATATCATTAGTTAAAAAAACTTCATAAAAATGTCCACGGGCGGCACGGTGGTGTAGTGGTTAGCACTGTCGCCTTACAGCAAGAAGGTCCGGGTTCGAGCCCCGTGGCCGGTGAGGGCCTTTCTGTGCAGAGTTTGCATGTTCTCTCCGTGTCCGCGTGGGTTTCCTCCGGGTGCTCCGGTTTCCCCCACAGTCCAAAGACATGCAGGTTAGGTTAACTGGTGACTCTAAATTGACCGTAGGTGTGAATGTGAGTGTGAATGGTTGTCTGTGTCTATGTGTCAGCCCTGTGATGACCTGGCGACTTGTCCAGGGTGTACCCTGCCTTTCGCCCATAGTCAGCTGGGATAGGCTCCAGCTCGCCTGCGACCCTGTAGAACAGGATAAAGTGGCTAGAGATGATGAGATGAGAACATGCAACCATCAGGAACAACACACAGCATGAACGTGTTTTCTATCTGCCTCCAAAACATCCAGTCGGCTGCCATAAAGTGTCCCTGTTGCAACACTACCTTAACACGAGTTCCGCCCTATATAAACCATATATGACATCTCCCCCTTTTTGTGTCATTTTCAATAACAGTGGTGATACATACATCTTCCAATGCACGAACTTGGACTCATCATCAGTGTTGCATCCTGGCTTCATCGGGTGTTTCAGGTCTTACAACAGACACCCTCAGCCAGGTGATACAACCGCCCCGGTCTGTGTCCAAGTGGCATACTACGACCCCCACTTGTCGCCCCTCTTCAGCCAGAGCCATCTGGATGCCTTTTCTGCCGCCTCCAGATTATTGTTAATGGCCCTTCTCCTGTTTTGACCCATGATCCCCAAGATTCCATGGGCCTTGCTGAGGGAATAACCTGCAAACGCCCAACAGCCCACCTCCACTGCCATGCACCTGGTCCTCCACCTGTTCCTGTGGCAGTCCTACACAAGCTCCTGATATTTTGCCCTCTTCCTCTCCTGTGCCTCCTCCATCCTCTCTTCCCAGGGCACGGTCAGCTCCAAGAGGATCAGCTGTGTCATGGCATTTGACACCAAGATGATGTCTGGCCTCAGCGCGGTCTGGGTGATATGAGCAGGAATCTTCAGCTGCCTTTCTATGTCGACTGACATCACCCAGTCTTGTGCTGTGGAAAGCAGACCTTCTGGGCAGTTCTTGGGTCTGTTCTTGAGCTGCTCTCCTGCCTTCACAAACTGGATAGTTCTGGCTGTGGTGTTGGTACACCTGCCATCACTGATCCCCTTGCTGATTGCCTTGGCAATGGATCTGAGGACCTGGTCATGTCTCCAGTGACCTTCTCCCAGTGCCTTGGCGCAGTTCCTTAGGATGTGCTCAAGGGTCCCAGTTTTAGAGCAAAGTGGACAAGCTGGTGTTTCAACCTTGCCCCATTTGAACAGGTTGGAAGGGCTGGGGAGGACATCGTAAAACCCCTGGATCAGAAACTTGATCCTCTGGGTGTTCCACTTCCAGATGTCCTGCTTGGTGACATTCCGCTCCATTGCCTGTTCCCACCTCATCCAGGCACCTGAGATCGAGATGCTGACCTCTTCTGCTCCTCTGACCTGCCTGATCCATCCTGATGCCCTACCTTTGATCGGAGTCTCATCACATCGCTCCTGTGGAGGATGGCCCCATATGGGCAGTTGAAAGTCACACTTGGAAGGCGCTCTGGACACTTGCAGTAATGCTTTTATGGCTGAGGACTACAGTTGACTTGCTAACTTTAGGACTACAGTTGTCATGAACAGTTTTGCACTCAAGTTTCCATCAGTGAAGAGTTTATAACATCAACGAAACTGACTTCATGTCAATGTTATAGTCATGTTGTCTGTTATCACCCACATGAGGATGGGTTCCCTTTTGACTCTGGTTCCTCTTGAGATTTCTTCCTCATGTCGTCTGAGGGAGTTTTTCCTTGCCACCATCACCACTGGCTTCCTCATTGGGGATCAATTAGGGATAAAATTAGCTCATGTTTTAGGTCATTAAAATTCTGTAAAACTTTGCGACAATGTTTATTATTAAAAGCGCGATACAAATAAACTTGACTTTATCTACTTTTAGGACTTGTGTGAAAATCTGATGATGTTGGAGGTCATAGTTATGCAGAAATAGAGAAAATTCTAAAGGGTTCACGAACTTTCAAGCGCCATTGTATTATGGTCGGTCTGAGTTAAATAAAACGTCTTCAGCTTTCTGGCATTTTTCACTGAATATCTGTCAGGATTGCCATGAGAGAGATAGTATAAAAGAAAAATACCAACATGTCTGAATGCTTATTCTGATTTTAATAATAAATGCTTTCATATAATGTAAATATGTTTCTATTCTCTTGTGAAGCCCAACACTGAGATTATTATTTTCATGTACACATTTCTCCAGCACACTCTGATGACAAAATTAATATCATGACTAAAAAAAAAAATACTTCCTAAAATGTACACAGTGCAGATTTTATTACAGAGATGGAGACAGAATTAAACCCTGGAGTTCACTGAGTGATTTTCCTCCATCTAGTGGTTAAAAAGTGTAACTGCATCATGAGAAAAAAGTCAAACAGTGGGCGTGTCTCATGTGGCGTCACTCAGGTGAATCGAAACTCAAGCTCAAATCCTTTTCCTGACCAAAACCCTTTGACCCTTTCAGCAGGACACAATCTCCAGTTTGAAGCTTCTCTCTGTTTCTTCAAGGGATTAAAACCACTGCAGGTAAACACTAAGAGAACAGGAACAAGAGGGAAAAGAGAAATAGAAAGAGGAATAGAAGAGTGCTACAGATGACTCTACTTCCTGTTTGTGTTGTTGTTTTCCACTTGATTTCTGTGACATTACAGTTCAGTTTCACAGATCATTAAATGTAACAACAAAAGAATAAAACATATGACATCATTCTTTCATAATAAAATGTAAATATTTGCCAAATTGCTGTGGGTTTAGTGGAATAAAACACTTTGGGACATGCTGTTATTGAAAAATAATCAACATTTGGGTGTGAACAGTAACTCCACTTCCCCACTGATTATTTCCAATAACAGCATGACACTGACTGTACTGTCTCCTGCTTGGAGAATTAAAATGTACTTCGTGCTTAAGGACATTTATACACTGTGACAATAATGCATTTTTAATTACTAATTAAAATTAATATGAAGTGTTTAAAATACTCCTGAAATTTGCATTTTGAATTTCAAGTGATTTCAGAAGAAAGGGATGAATATGAAAAATGCATTTACACTAAAGGACATACTGAAGAAAATGTCACACAAGTGCAGTGAGAAGTGAATCATTCAGGAGAGACATTTGAGATCATTACTGGTGTTATGGATTATATTCAGTTCAGTGTCCATGAACATTGTGTAAAGTTTTGTGTTGTCTAAATCCTCTCCCATCATGTCTCCTGTGTCAGTCATGGCTTCCTCCAGCAGTCTCCTGAGTGAAGATCAGCTCCAGTGCTCCATCTGTCTGGATGTGTTCACTGATCCAGTCTCGACTCCATGTGGACACAACTTCTGTACGATCTGTCTCACAGAGTTCTGGGACAGCAGTTCACACTGTCGGTGTCCGGTGTGTAAGGAGGAATTCCCTAAACGACCTCAACTACGTGTGAATACATTCATCTCTGAACTTGCTGCTCCATTTAAGAAGGCAGTTCAGGTGAAATCCAGCAGCGCTGCAGAAAAACCCACACAATCTGTGGTGCTCTGTGACACCTGCTGTGAAAAGAAATGTCCAGCCATGAAGTCCTGCCTGATCTGTATGGCCTCTTACTGCAAGACTCACCTGGAACCTCATGAGAGAATTTCTTCTTTTATGAAGCACAAACTGATGGATCCTGTGGAGAACCTGGAGGACTACATCTGCCTGAAGCATGAGAGACCCCTGGAGCTGTTCTGTAGAGACGACCAGACATGTGTGTGTCAGTTCTGTACTGAGGGAGAACACAGAACCCATAACACTGTTCCTATAGAGAAGGAGAGTGAAGAGAAGAAGGTGGGGGACTGAAAAGTTTTGATGTATTGTATAAAGTTTGCAAATTAATTACATGCATGAAATATGAACCTTAAAAAAAAAGTTGATGCATTGTGTGTATCTTTCTCTCAGACTGAGTTGGGAAAGACACAAGCAGAAGTTCAGCAGATGATCCAGGAGCGACTGAAGAAGATCGAGGAAATGAAACACTCTGTAAAACTCAATAAAGTGAGTCTCTTAACCCACCTACAAAGTAGCTTCTTTATAAAAACTCATTCAGAGAATAATGATCTAATCACATGAAATAAAATAATTTCTCAATTTGTCTGCTGTTAGAAAAACACAGAGAAGGAGAAAGCAGACAGTGTGAAGGTCTTCAGGGCTCTGATGTGCTGCATTGAGAGAAGCCAGGCTGAGCTGCTTATGGTGATGGAGGAGAAGCAGAAAGCAGCAGAGATGCAGGCTGAAGAGTTCATTAAAGAGCTGGAGCAGGAAATCACTGAGCTAAAGAGGAGAAACACTGAGCTGGAGCAGCTCTCACACACTGAGGATCACCTCCACCTCCTACATGTCAGAGTCCCTCTGTTTCTCAATAGCAATGGAGCACATGACAGGACAGCAGTCCCCATGCTGAGGGATTTCTCCTCTCTCCTGCTGTACTGTAGATTTACCCGTCACTGTGCAGCCCTCCACACACCCAGGACTGGACTGACATCACAATTAACCCTCATCTGAGTGAGGAGACTCTGAGGAGAGCTCTGTCTCAGCTTCAGGAAACTCTCAGTGAGGAAATGGAGAAGGTTGAAGAGATTAGTAAGTGTTTATTACACACACATTACACATATTTCCAGTATTTTGTTTTAATTAATAAAAATCAAACATAAATCTCTCAACATTTACTCACAAATACTGTCCAAAATTATTTTCCAAACAGAACTGAAGAGAATTCAGCAATATGCAGGTTTGTGAGCTCTTATTGGTCACATGACTAAATATATAATTCTTCACTGTTCCACACTGTGCAATGATCAAACTGATGTTCACTGTGTTTCTGTCTCTCAGTGGATGTGACTCTGGATCCTGATACAGCGAATCCTTCTCTCATCCTGTCTGATGATGGGAAACAAGTGAAACATGGAAACAAGAGGCAGAATCTCCCTGATAACCTAGAGAGGTTTAATGACTATGTCTATGTTTTGGGAAAGGAGGGAATCTCCTCAGGGAGATTTTACTATGAGGTGCAGGTCAGAGGGAAGACTAAGTGGATTTTAGGAGTGGCCAGAGAGTCCATTAACAGGAAAGGGGAGATTACAGCCAGACCTGAAGATGGATACTGGAGTGTGTGTCTGAGGAATGAGACTGAATATAAGGCTTGTGATTCTCCCTCTGTCCCCCTCTCCTTGAAACAGGCTCCTCAGAAGGTGGGGGTGTTTGTGGATTATGAGGAGGGTCTGATCTCCTTCTATGATGTTGATGCAAAATCTCACATCTACTCTTTCACTGGTCAGAATTTCACTGAGAAACTTTATCCATTCTTCTGTCCCTGTCTCAGTGATGGAGGTAAAAATTCAGCACCACTGATCATCTGCCCTGTTCATCAGATCTCATCTCTCATCTCATTATCTGTAGCCGCTTTATCCTTCTACAGGGTCGCAGGCAAGCTGGAGCCTATCCCAGCTGACTACGGGCGAAAGGCGGGGTACACCCTGGACAAGTCGCCAGGTCATCACAGGGCTGACACATAGACACAGACAACCATTCACACTCACACCTATGGTCAATTTAGAGTCACCAGTTAACCTAACCTGCAAGTCTTTGGACTGTGGGGGAAACCGGAGCACCCGGAGGAAAACCACGCGGACACGGGGAGAACATGCAAACTCCACACAGAAAGGCCCTCGCCGGGGCTTGAACCCAGGACCTTCTTGCTGTGAGGCGACAGCGCTAACCACTACACCACCGTGCCGCCGTTCATCAGATCTAATCTTTTATTTTATTTTAGTGTTCATGCTGTCTTGCATCAGATGGAGTTGTTGCAAGCTTTAAATGCTCTTACATCTCATTTTAAATGGAATATATTTTGCTGTCTTTTTCCTGTCAAAGTATTATGTTGGGCATCATGGCAGGAAATTAATTTTATTTCTGAAATCATTCTATTGCATTTTTTTTAATTATCTCATGGTTTAAGGGACACAGTCTTGAAAATCATGGCAGTGTTAATCATGGACACAAAGACAAATCATACCCATACATACAGTATAATATGGAGTTAATCTTTCTCAAAGGATATAGAATGAAAATATGTTTTGACTTTTGAAAAATGTTCACAGAAGCATGAATCATTCTCTTAGCATTAATAATTCTCTCTAAATGCAGTAATTGGCTGTTTGCTGTGGGCTAAAACGCTTCTGAACATGTTCTTATTGGAAAATAAACTTCAGGGTGGTAACAGTGACTCCACTTCATGATATCAGCACAACACCAAGTGTTTTATTCCCTGCGTAGATCATTAATGCAGATATAATGCTTTATGATGTTTTTAATTGAGAGATGCATTTTCAATGTGAATTAAATAAATGAAGTGTTTAAAATAATCCTGAGATTTGCATTTTGAGTTTTGAGTTGTCCGCAGTTGTTTGGTGAGACAGGAATCAGATAAAAAATGTATTTTCACTGAAGAACTGGTTTTTGAAAAATGTCACACGAACACAATGTGAAATGCAGGAACATAAGTGTTACATAGCCAGATCATCACCAGAATACTAAATGCCGACCGAGATGCTACAAAAACAAAGGGATACAAAGCTAACCTATCTATCCCCATGAGGGATTTTTAAACCAATAGTTAGCTCGGACCTGGATGTAACTTTCCCTGTCTTGTCTGCGTTAAACATGAACTTGTATCTATATCAGGAATGTGTGTCATGTTTCCCACTAAAGTTGTGAAGGCCAGAGGAGAGCAGCTTACCGTAAATGTGCTCTGGGACAGCCCAATCCTCTCTCTGAAGAGCGGCCAGCCAAAGCTCCAGTGGTTCTCACCGTTCAAGTTTTATTTGTGTAGACGACGTTAATCCAAAACAAAAAGGTCCCAGACAAACCAAAGTCCTCAGGGGCTACTTCTAGATGCATGCAGTCAGCTAAGGAAAACTCACATCAAAGAGAACGCCGCCCGGTATGATTACCTGTTTCCTTTTCGAAGAGGTGCATCACACACGTCCACTAATTAGCTGATGCTCCCACAGCCTTCCCAGTCATCAGTATGTGCATCTTTCCCTGACTGACATGCTTCCTAATAAAAACTTTATTAGAAAAGTCTGCAACAAATCCAATATATAGAGAAAATCAGAAACAGGAAACAGAAAATGGTCAGGCGATCAGCAAACAGCATAAACTACATCTGAAACAGATCTGGACATCTGGAATACACAATTTATTTTAAATATCTTATTTGTCTGATTATAATGGGGTCATTAACTGCAAGGATGATATTTAAAAATATGAAAATAATTTTTTTTCAACCCATACAGTGGTTGTCAGATGCGCCAGAGAGGCAGATGTAAGTGCAGAAGTGTTTATTATAATACAGTGCGATCAAAACAAGAAGTGCATGAAACACACACAACAGCAAACAGTCCAAATTGGCAGGCAAGGTCAAAAACCCGAAAGCAGGCAAATGGTCAGTTGAGGCGCAAAAAGGATATTGGAGGCAAAAACCAGGACGAGAACTAGAATCGGGAACAGGAGTCGAGAAACCAGGAACACCACAAACACAGGAAACAAGGCGAGGTCATGCACACTGAACGTGGCGTAAGACTTTGCGTCACATTACCATCAGCGCAGTCCTTAAATAGCCCAACACTTAGTTCACTAATGAGAACAGGTGCGCCTCATTCATGGCGTGCACGCCGAATATCATTAGGCACTCTCGCAGCCTGAGGTGCAGGACTGACAGTGGTGCCAAGGCATGCAGGACTGACAATGGTGCTTGAATGTTTGTGAACCCTTTAGAATTTTATATATTTCTGCAGAAATATGACCTAAAACATCATCAGATTTTCACACAAGACCTAAAAGTAGATAAAGAGAACCCATTCTTCAGCCCCTGTCCCGATGATGGAGGTAAAAACACTGATCATCTGCCCTGTTAATAAGATCTAATCATCGCTTTTATTACCTCGCCTTGGACGGAGTTCACCAGGAGGTGAGGTATCGTTTTCGGTCGTGTTTCTTTTGTTTTTTTGTTCACAATATTATGGGAAAATGGCTGGATCAATCTTCATGAAACTTTCAGGATAGATGGACATTGATCTCAAATAGAACCTCCAACATTTTGAGCGTCATCTGGTCAAGGTCACCAAAAAGGACAAAATTGTTTTTGTTGTGTCTACTGCCTCATATAGAGGAACTAGCCACTACGCCATCAGACACAGTAAGATGTAAGAGTGTAACAATTTTTTTCTGCAGTGAATAGATTGTGTTAAAGTAATTCTGGTGAAATTAGTTTATTATAAATAGTTTTTTGTGGGGTTTTTTCTCAAATTTTTCTTCGGACAAGTCAACTTCACATTCGGACAAGTAAATTTCCTTTCAACTTGCCCGACAGGACAAGTGGTTTCAAAAGTTAATGTAGAGCCCTGCGGGCTTGGGCTCTTGGAGGTCATCACAGAGGATGCCACACTGGATGTGGAATACACATGGGTGATACTCTCCATCGTAGGGTGTAGGAGTATAAGCATCGGTACGCCAGCAGAAATATGAGGATAGTGGCAGGGACACCCAGAAGTGGTGTGGAATTGTGTACTGAAACATGTCTGCTACATCCATTGTAAGACAAAGTATTCTGTCAGGTATGCAAGGGAGGCAGATGTAAGTGCAGAAGTTTTCAGTTTAATAATGTGCAGAATATATATACAGAGGGAAAAAAATATACACAGGCAAACAATCCAAAACAGCAGGCAAGGTCGGTCGAGGCACAAACAGTACATCAAAGGCTAGGCGAGAACAATAACGAGAAGCAGG
The DNA here is from genome assembly GCF_027579695.1 of Neoarius graeffei. Taxonomy (NCBI): domain Eukaryota; kingdom Metazoa; phylum Chordata; class Actinopteri; order Siluriformes; family Ariidae; genus Neoarius; species Neoarius graeffei. The sequence continues at coordinate 119,456,093 of NC_083569.1, read as the reverse complement.
CACAAGAATCACGAAACCAGGAGAACAAGAACATGGGTAGAAAGGCTTGGTAATGCGTACTTAACGTAGTGTATACTTCGTGATGCAACTACTTCTTCTTTAAGATTTTATGGCAGTTGGCAAACCAACTTAAAGGTGCATTACTGCCACCGACTGGGCTGGAGTGTGGAAGAGGAAATATGGGGGAGGAACAAAAAAAACCCTTATATTCTTTTAGCTAATTCTGAATCTTTCAATAGAATAGAATAGAATGCCTTTATTGTCACTATACACATGTACAATGAGATTAAAAGCATCTCCAACAACAGTGCAAACAGGGTGTAGAGAGAGAGGGGGGAGGGAGAAGAGGGGAGAGGGTGTAAGGTGCACAGTCCTGAGGTGTATGTGTTGTGTTACACATTATGGAGTGAGGTATTGCTCATTGCACATTATAAAGTATTGCACATTATAAATTATTGCATGAGAGAGTCACATTATAAAGTAAAATATTACACATTATGAAGTATTGCAAGGTAAGGTAAGGTGCACAGACTTGGTGTATGTGTTGTGTGTAAGGTGCACAGTCCTGAGGTGTATGTGTTGTGTGTAAGGTGCACAGTCCTGAGGTGTATGTGTTGCATTTCACATTATGGAGTGAGGTATTGTACATTATAAAAGTATTGCACAGAGAGAGTCACCTTATAAAGTACTGCACATTATAAATTATTGCAGGAAGAGAGTCAAATAGTAAAATAAATAGACTATAAAGTCAGAGCATATCTGAGTTCAGGGCGGTTATGGCTTTTGGAAAGAAGCTGTTTTTGAATCGATTTGTCTTTGTCCTGATGCACCTGTAGCACCTCCCTGAGGGCAACAGGTCGAACAGATCAAAGCCAGGGTGGGAGCTGTCCTTGATAATGTTCTTAGCTCTGCTAAGGCAGCGGGAGGTGTAAATGTCCATCAGGGAGGGGAGAGGGCAGCCAATGATTTTCTGTGCTGCCTTAACTACCCTCTGGAGCCTCTCCCTATCTACAGCAGTGCAGCTGCCATACCATACTGTAATACAGTACGTCAGCAGGCTCTCGATGGATGAGCGGTAGAAGGTCAGCAGCAGGTTGGAGTTTAAGTTGTACTTCCTGAGGACTCTCAGGAAGTGTAGTTGCTGCTGAGCCTTCTTAATGACTGCTGTAATGTTTACTGACCAGGAGATGTCGGTGGAGATGAGGACGCTGAGAAACCGGAAAGTGTGGACCCTCTCCACATACTCGTTGTTGATGTAGAGGGGGGCTAGGTCGGTGCTGTGCTTCCTGAAGTCAACAATGAGCTCTTTGGTTTTCTTGGTGTTCAGAGCGAGGTTATTTTCTGAACACCAGGCTGCCAACTTCAGGACCTCCTCTCTGTAGGCTGCCTCGTCTCCCTTTGAGATGAGTCCGACCACTGTGGTGTCATCATCAAACTTGACAATAAGGTTGTTGTTTTTGTGGGTCGGACTACAGTCGTGGGTGTAGAGGCAGTACAGGAGGGGGCTCAGCACACAGCCCTGTGGAGAGCCGGTGCTCAACGTGCAAGTGGAGGAGAAGTGGGGGCCAAGTCTCTCAGTCTGGGGCCGGTTGGTAAGAAAGTCCTTTATCCAGGCACATGTGAGAGGGGGGAGGCCGAGAGAGTGTCCAGTTTACTGATAAGGATGTCCGGGATTATTGTGTTGAAAGCAGAACTGTAATCCACAAAGAGTATGCGGATGTAGCTCTGCTGCTGCTGCTCCAGGCGGTTCAGTGCAGAGTGTAGAGCTACGGCGATGGTGTCCTTTGTGGATCTGTTCGTGCGATATGCGAACTGGTAGGGGTCAAAGTCTGGGGGGAGGTGGTCCTTGATGTGCTGAAGAACTAGTCTCTCGAAGCACTTCATGATTACCGGAGTGAGGGCCACAGGATGGTAATCATTCAGGCTGGTGACAGGAGACTTCTTCGGCACTGGGATTATTGTAGCTGATTTTAGGCAGGGCGGGATGACTGCCTGAGCCAGGGAGAGGTTAAAGATCCTGGTGAAGGTAGGAGCGAGCTGGTGGGCACACGCTCTGAGCACCTTACCAGGTACACCATCTGGGCCGGCAGCTTTCTTGGAGTTCACTGCCAGGAGCACCCGTCTGACATCGTGCTCCTGTACAGTGAAAGGAGTGATGTACAAACTGTGTGGTGGTGGGGGCAGGGCTGGAGCAGATGAGTACTGCTGAGATGTTTCAAAGCGAGCAAAGAAGCAATTTAGCTCCTTTGCCAGTGGCGCACTCCAGTCTCCTGTTGACGCATCACAGTCTCTGAAGTTCGTGATGTCTTGTATGCCCCGCCACACCTCCTGCATGTTGTTGCTGGACAGGTGGGACTCTATACACAGCCTATGGTCCACCTTGGCTTTTTTAATTTCTCTTTTTAGATCAGCTCAAGCGGCACTGTACAGAGATCTGTCACCTGACCTGAAGGCAGTGTCGCAAGCCCTGATGAGTGAGCGGACCTGGCTGGTCATCCAGGGTTTCTGTTTTGGGAAAACCCGGATGTTTTTATCCACCCGGATAAAAACCCGGATGTTTTTATCCATTCAGAAATTTGATAACAATAGATCTGACTTGATGCGCTCCCTAATAAACCAGGTAAAGTGAAATTGTGATGCTTAAACATTCTGAGGTGGCATGGTGATGTAGTGGTTAGCACTGTCACCTCCTAGCAAGAAGGTTCTGGGTTTGAATCCAGTGGCCGAGAAGGGCCTTTCTGTGTGGCATCTGCATGGGTTTCTTTCCACAGTCCGAAGATATGCAGGTTAGGTTAACTGATGGCTCTAAATTGATCGTGTCTGTGACTGGTTGTTTGCAGCTCTATATGTGTGTCAGCCCTGCGATGAGCTGGTGACTTGTCCTGGGTGTACCCTGCCTCTTGCCCATGGTCTGCTCAGATAGGTTCCAGCTTGCCCCCCCGATCCCGCATGGGATAAGCAGTTACAGATAAAAAAGAAAGACATTCTGAGAGTATTCTTTCACGTTCATATTTCTTACAGTGAAGCATTACATGCTCTACTGATTCCAGATGGTTACAGTATTCACAATTTCTGGTTGGGTGTTTGCCTATTTTGTTCAGAGAATAGTTAAGTCCTGTATGTCCAATTCTTAAACGGGTGATCATGATGTCTTCTCTCTGACTCCTGCCTCCTATCCTTCCATTAGTCACCTGTTTTTCAGTGTAATATAGATGTCTTCCTGTTTCACTGCCATCCCAATACTCCTGCCAGACTGACTTTGCGTAGGACTTGATGTAAAGCTTAGCCTCTGCCTTACTGATTGGGATTTGCAATTCTATTTCTATATTATTTAGTGATTGCTGAGCCAGCTTGTCCACCTGTTCATTTCCCTCCACGCCAACATGCGCAGTTACCCAAAGAAAATTAGTTGTAATGCCCTTTGAATTTATTTTATGCAAAGTTATAAAGATCTCATCTCATCTCATTATCTGTAGCCGCTTTATCCTGTTCTACAGGTTTGCAGGCAAGCTGGAGCCTATCCCAGCTGACTATGGGCGAGAGGTGGGGTACACCCTGGACAAGTCGCCAGGCCATCACAGGGTCATCACATTCACACTCACATTCACACCTACGGTCAATTTAGAGTCACCAGTTAACCTAACCTGCATGTCTTTGGACTGTGGGGGAAACCGGAGCACCCAGAGGAAACCCATGAGGACACGGGGAGAACATGCAAACTCTGCACAGAAAGGCCCTCGCTGGCCACTGGGCTCGAACCCGGACCTTCTTGCTGTGAGGTGACAGCGCTAACCACTACACCACCGTGCTGCCCCATTCCTAAATTATCTAATTTAATTAGTAACCCCTCTTTCCAAAGAATATCATAGGCTTTCTTGATATCAAAAAAATACCATGACTATTACTTTCCTATTAGTCTGTGCTTTTCTGATATCTGACTCTAAACATCATGCTGAGTCCATTGTATTACGGCCCTTACAGAATCCACTCTGATGTGGAGAAAAGAGATCACGGATTTCGAGAAAGTAATTTAATCTTTGCGTGATTATTCATTCCATGGTTTTGCATCATTGTGAAGTGAACGCAATTGGTCTATAACTAACAGGGTCCGATGGATCTTTTCCTGGTTTTAGTACAGGCACTATTGTTGCATGTTTCCATACTGTTGGAAGTTGACCAGAATCCCAGATCTTGTGAAATAGTTTTAGTATTTTTTCCAGTGTATTATCCAACATATTAGCTAACATTTTATAACATATCTATCCCTGGGGTAGACTGTTTCACGGAATTAATTGCTTTTTTCAACTCAAACATATTAATAGATAAATCCAATGGATTTCCTGAACTCTCCTTCTTTTTTAAAAACTTTTGGATAACTTTGTAAAACTTCACTTCTGTTTTTCTCAGCCTCCTTGGTGAGATTTACTGAGCTGTTTACTTTCCTGAATGTCTGGGCTAAGAGTTCAACCTTTTCTGAATTATTTATTGCCACTTTATCTCCATTGATTAATACTGGTAACTCATATTTCGCTTGAATCCCTCCCATTTTTCTTATCATACCCTATACTTCTGATAGTTGCACTGTCCTTCCAATACTTTTGCAGTTTTCTCTCCAAAAGGTTCGTTTTTGTTTCCTGGCAACTGCCTTTGATCTTTTATAATCTATCAGTGTATCTTGAAAATGGGATTTTTTGAGAAGTTTAAATGCTTTATTCCTTGTTTTTATCACTTTACTACATTCGTTATCCCATTAGGGTACATTCTTATTGCTTCTAATTCCTGCACTTTTACGTAGTGTTTCCTCAGCAGATCTTATTTCATTTACTAATGTCTTGTTATCTTCATTTATTTCCATTTCTTGAGCTTTTTCCAGTTTGAGACATCTTATTGTACTGATCTTTTGAAAACCTTCCCGATTTGCATTTTCCATTTTCCACCTGGGAATTCTTTTCATACTTTCACAGAACATCTCTGCTCCAACTTTAAGTCACATTGGATAATAATCACTTCCTATTGTTCACTTCGATAACCCAGAAGACCCTTTAAAAACAGCGTTTGTGTCCATCTTAGATTCAGTCGGGATTAAGCAGAATGTCATAGGACCGACCCATAATGGTGGTCACACCCTTGATCTAATACTAACATTCAGATTAAACGTAGACAATATAGTCATACTTCCACAGTCTGAAGTTATCTCAGATCATTGTCTCATCTCATTCAAACTATGTCTGAGTAATAATATATGCACCTCACCACGCTACTGTATTAAACGTACTTTCACGTCAACTACTGCACAGAGCTTTATGGATGGTCTCCCAGAGCTGTCGGCTTTGATTGGGTCATTGTCGGCCCCTGCGGAACTTGATCAGGCAACTGAATGTTTAGAGTCAACATTCCGCCATACTTTAGATAATGTAGCTCCTCTAAAAAGGAAAATGGTCAGAGACAAAAAATTAGCACCCTGGTATAATGATGACACTCACACATTAAAACAGACCACTCGAAAATTGGAACGTAAATGGCGTCAAATAAAATTGGTAGTGTTCAAATTAGCTTGGAAGGAGAGCTTCCTGAAGTATAGAAAAGCTCTTAGTGCTGCGAGATCAACATATTTCTCCTCCCTAATAGAAGATAACAAAAATAATCCTAGATTCCTATTTAATACTGTAGCAAAATTAACCAGGAATAAGTCCACTATCAACACATGCACACCTGCAGTATGTACTAGCAATGACTTCATGAATTTTTTTAATGACAAAATTGAGAATATCCGACAAAAAATTCAAACTACTAATTTAAGGTCAGACAATGTAAGTGACCCTGTAGTCAACAATATAACTGTATCAGATCATCAATTAGAATGTTTTACTCCCCTAAAAGAAACTGAATTACTTTCATTAATCTCTACATCAAAAGCCTCAACTTGCGTACTAGATCCCTTACCGACACATCTATTCAAACAGATAATGCCTGGAGTAATTGAACCGCTTCTAAAAATAATAAATTCTTCTCTTATGATTGGCTATGTACCCAAATCCTTTAAACTAGCAGTTATCAAACCCCTGATTAAAAAACCTGACCTTGATCCCTGTCAGCTGTCCAATTATCGGCCAATATCAAACATCCCCTTTATCTCCAAGATCCTTGAAAAAGCTGTGGCACAGCAGTTATGCTCATATTTACATAGGAATAACATCCATGAAATGTATCAGTCAGGCTTTAGACCTCATCATAGCACAGAGACAGCACTGGTTAAAGTAGTAAACGACCTACTGTTGGCGTCTGATCAGGGCTGTGTCTCGCTACTTGTGTTGCTTGACCTTAGTGCAGCATTTGATAACATTGATCATTCCATTCTTCTGGATAGACTAGAAAATGTTGTGGGAGTTAAGGGAATGGCCCTCTCCTGGCTCAGGTCTTATCTAACTGATCGTTATCAGTATGTTGATATAAATGGTGATATTTCTAGACATACTGAGGTAAAGTTTGGTGTTCCACAAGGTTCTGTCTTGGGTCCACTGCTTTTTTCTCTATATATGTTACCTCTGGGTGATATTATTCGTAAACATTGTATTAGTTTCCACTGTTATGCTGATGACACACAGTTGTATGTCTCTGCAAAACCTGATGAGAGACACCAGCTTAATAGAATTGAGGAATGTGTTAAGGACATTAGACACTGGATGCTTATTAATTTCCTTCTGCTTAACTCTGACAAGACTGAAGTACTTGTGCTCGGACCACATACAGCTAGAAGTAAGTTTTCTGATTACACAGTGACTCTGGATGGCCTTTCTGTTTCTTCACGTGCAGCAGTAAAAGACCTCGGAGTGATTATTGACCCCAGTCTTTCATTCAAAACTCACATTGATAACATTACCCGGATAGCTTTCTTTCATCTCAGAAATATTGCAAAGATAAGAAATTTAATGTCATTGCATGATGCAGAAAAACTAGTCCATGCTTTCGTTACCTCCAGGTTGGATTATTGTAATGCCTTACTGTCTGGATGTTCCAATAAGTGCATAAACAAGCTCCAGTTAGTTCAAAATGCAGCAGCAAGAGTCCTTACTAGAACTAGAAAATATGACCACATCACGCCTGTCTTATCCACACTGCATTGGCTCCCAATCAAATTTCATATTGATTATAAAATACTACTTTTGACCTTTAAAGCACTAAATGGTCTCGCACCACAGTACCTGAGTGAACTTCTGCTCCTCTATGACCCGCCACGCCTACTTAGATCAAAAGGTGCAGGCTATCTGCTGGTACCTTGTATAGTGAAGGCTACATCAGGGGGCAGAGCCTTTTCTTACAAAGCCCCACAGTTATGGAACAGCCTTCCAAGTAATGTTCGGGAATCAGACACAGTCTCAGCATTTAAGTCTAGGTTGAAAACATATCTGTTTAGTCAAGCCTTTTGTTAATGGTGTTTATGAGGTAAAGGAGTAGACCTGGAGGGTCCTCAGACATAGTGTTTTGGTAAACTGGGATGTATGGATGCTGTCAGTCCCCACTCGCTTGCTCACTCAAGTTTGTTGACGGTGTAGTGACTGGCTGCTTTATGTCCCGGGGCTCCCTCATGCCTGTGTTACCTTCTGGCTCTCTCCTTTTAGTTATGCTGTCATAGTTAGTTGTCGGAGTCCCTGCTTGTACTCGGTGCAATATGTATACTGTTCCTACTTATTCAGGTGACATTGGGCATACCTAACAACCTGTGTTTTCTTTCCCTCCCCCCCACCCCAAATCTGTCCCTCTGAGTTACATGGAGTCAACAGGGAATCTTTTGGTGGAGAGGGTGGAGACCTCGACTGGCTATCATAGCCTGCAGGGAATCGGCCGTCAGACATTCTGTCGCATGTCCCAGACCCAGTGAAATGTAACTGAATTGTCTTGGCCAGCCCTAAGGGTCCCATCTGCATCTCATCATTGCTGAGGAGTGTGCTCCCATCACCCAATCAAGCATCCAGCCAGAGCAGGTCATGATATATTTTTTACCATATTAACCTGCCATTGTTGTGTGTTATGCCTGATGTAAAGACTCTCATCTCTGCCAGCCTACCACACAGATTTAATACTTGTCATTTTTAGGGCATACCTAACAACCTGTGTTTTCTTTCTCTCTCTCTCTCTCTCTCTCCCCCCCCCCCCCCCCCCAATCTGTCCCTCTGAGTTACATTTTGATCCTGGGATTGAGATGCTGGCCTTTTCTGCCCCTTGGACCTGCTTGATCCATCCTGGTGCCCTGTGTCTGGTCGGAGTTTTATCACACCCCTCCTGTGAAGGATGGCCCCATGAGGACAGTTGAGGGTTATACCTGTTAAAACTGTTAATATTATAGTCAGGCTGTCTGTTGTTGCCCAAATGAGGATGGGTTCCCTTTTGAGTCTGGTTCCTCTCGAGGTTTCTTCCTCATGTCGTCTGAGGGAGTTTTTCCTTGCCACCGTCGCCACAGGCTTGCTCATTGGGGATAGATTAGGGATAAAATTAGCTCATGTTTTAAGTCGTTCAAATTCTGTAAAGCTGCTTTGCGACAATGTTTATTGTTAAAAGCGCTATACCAATAAACTTGATTTGATTTGATTTTGATTTATTGTTGATTGTTTAACCACCCTCCATGTGCTCTGACCTGCTATACTATTTGATATAAATGTTAGGCCCAGCACTGATTCTGTATTGTTTGAACTATTATATCGTGTACTTTCCCCATTATTAATACACACTAAATTGTGATTATCTATGAGCTCTTCTTTAACAGAGTCACTGGTATCTGTGTTGTTTCTTCCCCACAGTGAGTGATGTGAATTAAAATCCCTACACCATATTACATCATTTTGTAGTGGCCCGACAATACTTTCTAACACAAAAATACACTCATTTAATTTTTCACATAGGTTTTAATGATTACATTTGCAGAACCTCTATTTGTTCATGTCTTGATTATGATTGATTCATGACTATTATTTACAAGTATTATTTTATAACTTGTTCCATTTTGTATAAATGTAGTAATTCCTCCTCCTTTACCATTCTCTCTATCCCCCCTAACTGTACTATATCCTTTTATGATATAATCTAATTCTGATTTCAACCATGTCTCTTGTACAAAAATTATGTTGGGTTTCTCTCCAAGTTTATCAATATATTTTCTTGAATTCTTGACCATTAGCTATCAAGCTTCTAGGATTCCATTTGTGGGTGCAATCAGTTAATTATTGAAATTAAGTGATCAATCTCATTAAATCAGTCTCATTAAATTTGAAGGTTAATAATTAAAATGAATCAATCCCATTGAATTGTTTACTTTGACTCATTTGAATTGAATCATACCATAGAATCAGTCTCATTTGAAGTGAATCATTCAGTGAATCATTTAGTGAATCATTTAGTGAATCATACCATTAATCCTGGATAAATTACCAAACAGCTCGATTATGGTATATTTCCAAATTATTATTGATCACTTACTATATTACATAAATCTGCACCTTTTTGAATTCTTTGAGAGATTGGGGACTTCAGATATTGTTCACACCAACAAGATGAATACACACAGCTTTGATAATAAATGAATTTATTATACAAAGATAAAAATAATAATCAATATATACAAGCAGTGAGGTGTGTGTATATATATATATATATATATATATATATATATATATATATATATATATATATATATATATATATATATATATATATTGTGTGTGTGTGTGTTTATGTGTGGTGTGTGCATGGCCTAGCTTGTTGCTAGCTAAAACAAAGGAATGTTATCTAAATAGAACAAAGGATTAGCTCTGTTGCCAATGTGTGCTTGTGTGTGTGTGTGTGTGTGTGTGTGTGTGTGTGTGTGTGTGTGTGTGTGTGAAGGACTTGACCATGTGTTTAGCCTCGTGTAGCTAACTACACGTGGTGGAGGCCTAGATTAGCCTTGTGTTGCTAGTGTGTGTTTGTGAAAGGCCCGATGGCCTAGCTAAAGTGTGTTTGTTAGGCCTGGTGAGGCCTACTGAGCACATGGTAGGCCTTGATTAGCTTTGTGTTGCTAAGCAGACAAAGGGAAGCTGTAGCTAACCCACTAGCTCATAACCATACTGAATCCACTGAAATCTTGATGAGATCAAGATGTATAATAATGAAATTAAAATGTTAGTAAGAATAAGAGAGAGAAGCATGCACAGCCTGTCTATTAAAACAATTGAGATTAAAACAAAAACAGAACAATTCAACACGCTGCGTGTTTAACAGTGTAACAGATAAACCTGGGTTTAAATTCACACTTTTTCAATAAAGCTAAATTCCTAAGACTAGCTTAATTATTATGCCCAAATGCCAAAATCTTACTTAATCCTGCCTTTAGCAAGATATGAAGAAATATTCGCCGTTGTAGTTTTGGGCCTCGCCGTTGGAGCATGTGAGCCGCTCGTGATGGAGGCGTAGAGAACTTTCTGGTCCAGCGGAGCACTTGGGTGGTTCCCATGGAAAGCAGAGGATTCTTGGTCCGAACTTCAGCGTTCGTGAGGAAAAGTCTCTGATCAGAATAAGATGCACAGCGCTTTTGAGTTAAAAAGGATTCAATTGCTTCTTAACTTTTAACTGCCTGGGCTGCAGTCGTGACGTCACTTCTAATACGAATAAACCGGTTGTAACTCAGGTTGAGTTTAAAGATTGCGCTATTCTGGACTTTTACCTTGGCCAGTGATTAAGCACAGAACGCGCTGGATGGTGAATCTTGCAAGAAGGAAGTGTTTTCGGGTTTGAGAGCATCTCTTTATGCGTCTAGACTCCTCGGAAACCAGACGCGAGAGACAAAGAGCAGAGCTTCCGCCTGGACTTATGCGCGCATGGCGGACTGACGTAGATGATCCCGCCCACGCGTGACGTAGGTCACGCGGAAGGACTGGGAGTTGTAGTTCTTAGAGACAAAATGGCGGCATGATACCTACACATTGCAGTATTAACATCTTTAATATGAGCTGGATCCTGTCTGGGATGATTGTGCATCTTCGTTTAAGCAGTCTCTAACTGTTTCCCATAACACACCCTTAACCCCTAAATATTTCTCAGCTGATTTCACTATAATTTTTAACCTTTCATTACAGCTCTGTGTCTGGGCTGAACAGTTTATAATATCTGCCATAAAAAGCACAAAGCCACTTTTCTTAACTATTAAGGCTTCCTTTCCCAACCAATCACATCCTTCACATTTTTCTGCTTCATTTATGACCTTGTTCTGATTGAACACTGGTACAACTCTGGGCCCCTTCTTCACAGCTTCTGAGTAGCTAATCCCTTGAGTGACTTTTACTTTTTGTACCTCTGTTGCTCTTTTACTGAATTCACAGCCCTGATAAGCTGCACTGTGCTCCCCTCCACAATTACACCATTTTGGTTTGGCATGTTTGTCACACTCATTATATTCATGTTCAACACCACACTTGCTGCATCTCAGTTTGCTTCTGCACACAGCCGCTATCTGCCCAAACCTCTGACACTTGTAGCATCAAAGTGGGGGTGGAATGTATAGTTTGACTTCATAACACACATACCCTATATAGACCTTTTCTGGCAATTTCTCTTCATCGAATGTTATCATGATGGAAAGACTGTCACACATTTCACCATTTGATTAGTCTTTCAACATTTGGCCTCGCTTGTTTTAGCATTTCTAATGTTTTCTTTTCATGCTTCTTTACATTTAACAGGATTCCTTTAATGACTCTCCTGACTTGTTTCGCACCACTCGCCATTGTACATTCTTTCCATTGATTTTATTTATTCCCATTGTTTTCTCATGTTCTTTCTTTTTGCAAAAAACTAACAATTTTCCACTTCTCAGTATTTTTGCACTTTGTACCTCTCCAATTTCCTTATTCAGGCATTTTGTAATCTGAATTGGATTCCAGTCTTTCAAAGATGTCCCTTCTTGTATGTTTTATAAACACCTTATATTTTTCCCTTCCCTTCCTTCCTACGAAATTAAATCTAAAGTCATCAGAACCAGACTTATCCTTTTCTTTCTTTATCTTTCACACCAAATCCCACTCTTCATAGCTCCTGCCATACTTCAATTCTCCTGTCTTACATCCTGAGCTGTCACTTCCTTTTCCCATCACAGCCCAGCTGTTGCCAGCCGCTCGAAGCTCAGACTCTGGAGACATGCGTCGATGCCTTCTTCATCCAGCGTCCACATCAGCTAGTGCCTGAACCTCTGCAGCTCCTTCCTGCACCTCCCTGAACCTTCGCAGCTCCTGCCTGCACCTCCCTGAACATCCCTAGCTCCTGCCTGAACCAACCTGAACCTCCGCAGCTCTTGCTTGAACCAACCTGAACCTCTGCAGCTCCTGCCTGAACTTCCCTGAACCTTCGCAGCTCCTGCTTGAACTTCCGCAGCTCCTGCTGAAACCTCTGCAGCTCCTGCCTGAAACTCTGCAGCTCCTGTCTGAACCTCCCTGAACCTCCACAGCTCCTCCCTGAACCTCCACAGCTCCTGCATGAACCTCCCTGAACCTCCGCAGTTCCTGCCTGAACCAACCTGTACCTCCGCAGCTCTTGCTTGAACCAACCTGAACCTCTGCAGCTCCTGCATGAACTTCCCTGAACCTCTGCAGCTCCTGCCTGAAACTCCGCAGCTCCTGCATGAACCTCCCTGAACCTCCGCAGCTCCTGCCTGAACCAACCTGAACCTCCGCAGCTCTTGCCTGAACCTCCCTGAACTCCTCGAGATACAACTGCATCAGCACAGTCCTTAAATAGGCTAACACATAGTTCCTTAATTGAGCTCAGGTGCGCCTTATTCACGGCACAGGTGCTGGAGTCCACTAGGCGCTTACACAATGCCTTCAGGTGTACGCACCGTGCAGTATTGACAATAATGTAAATATGTTTCTCTTCTCTTGTGAAGCCCAACACAGATTATTTTTATGTACACATTTCTCCAGCAAGTCCGAGGCCATGGTTCTCGACCGGAAAAGGGTGGCTTGCCCTCTCCAGGTTGGTGGAGAAGTTCTGCCTCAAGTGGAGGAGTTTAAGTATCTCGGGATCTTGTTCACGAGTGAGGGAAGGATGGAGCATGAGATCGACAGGCGGATCGGTGCAGCCTCTGCAGTGATGCGGTCGCTTTACCGGTCCATTGTGGTGAAGAAGGAGCTGAGCCAAATGGCGAAGCTCTCAATTTACCGGTCGAACTACGTTCCGACTCTCACCTATGGTCATGAGCTTTGGGTAATGACCGAAAGGACAAGATCGCGGATACAAGCGGCCGAAATGAGTTTCCTTCGCAGGGTGGCTGGGCGCTCCCTTAGAGATAGGGTGAGAAGCACAGTCACTCGGGAGGAGCTCGGAGTAGAGCCGCTGCTGCTCCACATCGAGAGGAATCAACTGAGGTGGCTCGGGCATCTTTTTCGGATGCCTCCTGGACGCCTCCCTGGGGAGGTGTTCCAGGCATGTCCCCCCGGGAGGAGGCCCCGGGGAAGACCCAGGACATGCTGGAGGGACTATGTCTCTCGGCTGGCCTGGGAACACCTCGCTGTTCTTCCCGAGGAGCTGGCCGAGGTGTCTGGGGAAAGGGAAGTTTGGGCTTCCCTGCTTAGACTGCTGCCTCCGCGACCCGGTCCCGGATAAAGCGGAAGAAGATGAGACGAGACGAGATTTCTCCAGCACACTCCGATGACAAAATTAATATCATTAGTTAAAAAAACTTCATAAAAATGTCCACGGGCGGCACGGTGGTGTAGTGGTTAGCACTGTCGCCTTACAGCAAGAAGTTCCGGGTTCGAGCCCCGTGGCCGGCGAGGGCCTTTCTGTGCGGAGTTTGCATGTTCTCTCTGTGTCCGTGTGGGTTTCCTCCGGGTGCTCTGGTTTCCTCCACAGTCCAAAGACATGCAGGTTAGGTTAACTGGCGACTCTAAATTGACCGTAGGTGTGAATGTGAGTGTGAATGGTTGTCTGTGTCTATGTGTCAGCCCTGTGATGACCTGGCGACTTGTCCAGGGTGTACCCCGCCTTTCGCCCGTAGTCAGCTGGGATAGGCTCCAGCTTGCCTGCAACCCTGTAGAACAGGATAAAATGGCTAGAGATGAGATGAGTTAAATAAACTTCATAAAAATGTCCACGGGCGGCACGGTAGTGTAGTGGTTAGCGCTGTCGCCTCACAGCAAGAAGGTCCGGGTTCGAGCCCCGTGGCCGGCAAGGGCCTTTCTGTGCGGAGTTTGCATTTTCTCCCCGTGTCCGCGTGGGTTTCCTCCGGGTGCTCCGGTTTCCCCCACAGTCCAAAGACATGCAGGTTAGGTTAACTGGTGACTCTAAATTGAACGTAGGTGTGAATGTGAGTGTGAATGGTTGTCTGTGTCTATGTGTCAGCCCTGTGATGACCTGGCGACTTGTCCAGGGTGTACCCTGCCTTTCGCCTGTAGTCAGCTGGGATAGGCTCCAGCTTGCCTGCGACCCTGTAGAACAGGATAAAGCGGCTAGCGATAATGAGATGAGATGAGATTTCTCCAGCACACTCCGATGACAAAATTAATATTATTAGTCAAAAAAAAAAACTTCATAAAAATGTCCACAGTGCAGATTTTATTACAGAAATAGAGACAGTCACGAGGCTGAATCGAAACTCAAGCTCAAATCCTTTCCCTGACCAAAACCAGACCCTTTCAACAAGACACAATCTCCAGTTTGAAGCTTCTCTATGTTTCTTCAAGGGATTAAAACCACTGCAGGTAAACACTAAGAGAACAGGAACAAGAGGGAAAAGAGAAATAGAAATTGGTAAGTGTCATATGGTTTATATCGGTCGGAACTCATGTTAAGGCAGCGTTGCAACAGGGACGCTTTATGGCAGGGGACCGGATGTTTTGGAGACAGGTTGGCGATCTGACCGGAGGATGGCGGTAGAGATGGAGGAATGGGAGGAAGTGACGGTAGTTTGTTTGGAAGTGAGCCAGAGATGGAAGGAGAAGACGAGGGAAATTCAAATGAGAAATGGGAGAAGAAAGGAAAAGCAAAGAAGAAAGGAAACAAACGAGGTAGAGTGTCTGATGGTCACTCAGAGTCGGATAAAGATAGTAAAGCAAAACATAACGGTTTAAAGGTAAAGTTCCAGTTTGACCCCCCCTAGCTCTATCAATCCACTGAGACTTACCAAAGCACTTCATATAGCTGTAGGTACAGTGCAGGTTACACCGCTAAGGGACGGTAGTTTGATTATTGATTGTTACAATGCCGCACAGCGGGATAAGCTACTTGGAATGACTGGTGTACTCTGATATTTCTCCTAGACTGAGACAATTTTGGATTGAAGGTGTCGAATTTTGTAATAAGTGCGATAACAAATTTTTAAGACGTTCCTGACAAAATATTTGCTTTCCTAATTCTGTCAAAAGAGATTACATATTAAAAGATTTTGAAACAGTAGAAATTAAAAAGATTAGAACTAAATATTCTCTCCTTTCTAATTCCCTTCAAAGCGAAAGAAATACAGTTCAAAATTTTGAATAGAATTTACCCAACCAAAGAATTTTTTAAGAAGAAATTTAAATTTGAAACTGGTAAATGTGTGTTTTGTGAAACAGAGGAGGAGGATTTGGAACATCTTTTCTTTCTATGTGATTTAATACAAAGATTTTGGATTGATTTTCAGGCTTGGCTACAGTCTAGGGGGATTCAGTTTGCCCCTTTATCCATTAAAGAAATTAAATTTGGAGTGTTTTTAAATAATAACAAAATTGAATATGGTATTAATAATTTACTACTTTTAGGTAAACACTTTATTCACAAATGTCGTAACTAAACCTTATGTTACACACTGGAAGAATGACCTCAAGCTTTTTGCCAAATCTTTAAAGTTAGTTGAAAATAAGGATGTTGGTTATTTTATATCCTTTTTGGATGACTTTGATTTACTCAATTAACATATGTAAAGATAGTTAAGTAACCCCTTTCTTGTTCATACTTTTTACTTTATTGCTATGTGTGTGTTTTACTACTTTGATGTTTTTTGGATCTGTATATATATGGTGCTCTATTTGTTTGTATTTTGAATGTTTTTGGAAATAAAAAAAAACTTGGAATGACTGTAATGGAAGGAAAGAAAATTAGATGTACTGAATGGGAGCGTAAGAAACTTGAGCTTGGTGTTATAACTGGAGTCTCAACTGACCTGTCATGTGAGGATATTTTAAGCAATGTATCAGGAGCCAATGTGGTCAAATGCAGAAGGTTGATGTACACCCGAGATCAAATAAAACAAGAAAGCCTGTCCATTCTGTTATTTTTTGATGAGAAGGAATTGCCCGTAAGAGTTAGAGTAGGATATATGAGCTTCCAAGTTCGTCCATACATACCACCACCGTTACGGTGTTTTAACTGCCAAAAATTTGGGCACGTAGCAGCCATTTGTAGAGGGAGAAAGCGGTGCGGCAAGTGCGGAGGAGAAGATCATGAGTATGGCCAATGTCAGGAGGGCACTAGTGTCAAAAATGCATACAAAGGTTGTCAAGTACACAAAAGAGCGGCTGAAGTGCAAAGAATTAAAGTTGAGGAGAAACTTACTTATGCAGAGGCCATTAAGAAGGTTGACGGGAAAAGAAAACTAGAAACTGGCCAAAGACAGCAGAGACCGGGCCAAAGTGTTTTTTCTCAGCATAGTAATGAAATACCTAGGCAGATAAATAAGGAATCTATAGCAGTGGATAGTGTGAAATTCTTGGCATTCCTTGCCGAAGTCATAAATTGCTCAGCATTAACAGATAAAAAAAAGTGAGAAGATAAAAATCATTGTCAAAGCTGCACGGAGGCATTTTTGTGTGGGGATGGAGGTTTCATTTGAGGAAATTAATAGAACTCTAAATACTCTCCAAGGTGTGCAACTAACATCACAGCCAGTTTCATGTGGGGGTTCCTAATGGTTTTTATTATTTTGCAGTGGAATGCTAGAAGTCTCTGCTCTAATGGGCAGGAATTTAAAAAGTTTATTGAA
This sequence comes from Neoarius graeffei, assembly GCF_027579695.1. Classification (NCBI taxonomy): domain Eukaryota; kingdom Metazoa; phylum Chordata; class Actinopteri; order Siluriformes; family Ariidae; genus Neoarius; species Neoarius graeffei. The sequence goes on along the minus strand of NC_083569.1, from coordinate 119,439,112 downwards.
AATTTAGATGTTAAACCTAGTGTTATATGTGTACAAGAGACATGGCTTAAGCCTCATTTGGACTTTGTTTTAAAAGGATATGTGACTGTGCATGGGGATAGGATTAATGGTCCTGGTGGAGGGGTGGCTATATTTGTCATGCAGGGACTGGGTTATAGAACAATTAAAGTAAGTAGAGAGGTAGAGGGGATCATCATTGAGGTATGGATAGGCAAATGTAATTTTTTTTCATTGTTAACTACTACAATCCTTGTGAGGTACTAAATAAAGACGTTTTAGATAAGTTTCTGGGGTATGAATCTCACAAAATGGTGTGGTGTGGGGACTTTAATGCGTATAGCACCCTATGGGGGAGTACAGAAACCAATAGCAATGGTAATGTAATAGAGGAATTGCTAGAGGAAAGGGATCTTATTTGCCTCAATAATGGGAGGGGAACAAGAATTGACGTTTCAAGTGGGCGGGAGACAGCTATTGACCTCACCTTGGTATCAGCACAGTTTGCAAGATGTTCTAAATGGAAAGTTATGCAGGATGACTGTATTGGTAGTGATCATTACCCTATCATGTGTGAAATTGGAGTGGGGCCAATCCAGATTGAGGAGGTTATCTTCCCTAGGTGGGATTTTAAAAAGGCCAAATGGGATGATTTTAGTAAAATATGTAGCTCGAGACTGATGAGTTTTAATTTAGATCTGCATGAGAATGTTGATGTTGTTAACAGGAAGATCACAGAGACATTGCACTCCTCTGCTCTAGAATTCATTGGAAAAACAACAGGCAGGGGGCAGCGTAAAATGGTGCCTTGGTGGACGGATGAGTGTAAGGAAGCAATTCAGGTAAGAAATAGAGCTTTTAAAAAGGTCAAATCAACCTTTTCTTTTGCTGATTTAGTTGAGTATAAAAAAGCTCAAGCTATGGTTAGGAGGGTGATAAGGAAGGCAAAGAGAGAGCGATGGAGAGAATTCTGTGACTCTATCGGAAGAGAGACCGCAATTAATGATGTATGGGGGATGATAAGAAGAATGGGAGGAATAAGGAGGGAATATTCCTTACCAGCTTTACAACTTAATGGTGAAATTATGAGAACAGCTAAGGAAAAAGCAGAAGCTTTAGCGAAAGTGTTTGTCAGAATCCATAGTGTGGATAATTTATCTCCTGAGGTCAGAGTGGCTAGAGAAGAACTGGTAAGGCTGCATCCTAATGTTCTAGAGAAAAAGGCTGTTGGAGATGAGGCTTTTGATGTGCCATTTTCTATGTTTGAGTTGAAGCGGGCTCTAAATGGAGTTAGATCTACCTCTCCAGGCAAAGATGAAATTTGCTATGTAATGGTGGATAAATTGTGTCCTCAAGCACAAATGGTAATTTTGCAGTTGTTTAATTTGATATGGGAAACAGGGATTATTCCATTAGCTTGGAAACACTCTGTTGTGATTCCGATTTTGAAACCAGGTAAGGAAAAGAGTGAGGCATCAAGCTACAGGCCGATTGCGTTGATCTCTAACCTCTGTAAGTTAATGGAGCAGATGGTCACAGATAGGTTGTCTTATATTGTAGAAAAGAGGGGTTTAATCAGTTCCTACCAAAGTGGTTTTCGTAGAGGAAGGATGACTATGGATCCTGTGCTGTGTCTGGAAGATACAATAAGGAAGGCTCAAGCAAACAAAGAGCAAGTTCTTGCAGTTTTCTTTGACATAGAAAAGGCGTATGACATGCTATGGCGTGAGGGACTCCTTATTAAATTAGAGGCAATGGGAATAAGTGGTAGGCTGTATAACTGGGTGATGGATTTTCTGTTAAATAGAACCCTTGAGGTGCGTGTTGGACAGTCACATTCTAACACATATCCTGTGGATAATGGAGTTCCTCAGGGCAGTGTATGCAGCCCTCTGTTGTTTAGTATAATGATTAATGACATATTTTTAGACATAGACGTTAATATTGGAAAATCTTTGTATGCAGATGATTGAGCACTGTGGGTCAAGGGCAGAAATTCAGCTTACATTAGTAAGAGACTTCAGGCAGCAGTCAGTCTTGTGGAGAATTGGGGCACTAAATGGGGCTTTCGTTTTTCAGTAGAGAAGACACAGGTTATATGCTTTACCAAGAGAAGAAACATTCCTCCTGTACAAATTACCCTGTATAGGCAGCCACTCAAACAAGTGGAGGTAGTAAGGTTTTTAGGGGTTTGGATGGATTGCAAACTGACTTTCAAGGATCACATTCAGAGAATAGTTATTAAGTGTAAAAAGGTAGTAAATATACTTAGGTGTCTAGTGGGAAGTGATTGGGGTGCCACTATGATGTCACTTAAACAGGTATATATTGCACTTATCAGGTCTACATTAGATTATGCATGTATAGCATATAGATCAGCAGCAAAGACACATTTACTGAAGCTTGATGTAATTCAAGCACAGGCATTACGAGTGTGCAGTGGGGCATTTAAGACCTCATCAGTTCCAGCTCTTCAGGTAGAAGCAGGGGAATTGCCTTTGTCCTTAAGACGTCAGCAGCTGGCTATGGTGTACTGGACGAACTTACAGGGTCATAAAGAGGCTCACCCTACCAAGTACATTTTAAATCAATGTTGGGAACATGGTAAGGCAGATTTTAATAGTTTTGGGTGGGTCGGGAATGGTCAGGCTGAGGAACTTGGCCTAACTGAGTTGACCCACAGTTCTGTGGTACCTCTACCGGTTATTCCACCTTGGCTGTTTATTATGCCTATGGTGGATCTTGACTTAGTTAAAACGCGTAAGGATGCTGGGGAGGACAGTGATGCGAATTATTTGATTAATGTGCACATACAAAACAAATATCCTGAAGGGGTTCAGATTTTTACAGATGGCTCTAAAGACCCTGAAACAGGGAAGACTGCGGCTGCAGTCTTTATCCCAAAATATAACAAAGAAATATCAAAAAGGGTGTCTGACCACCTAGCAGTTTACTCTGTAGAATTATTTGCAATCTGTCTTGCACTGGAATGGATTGAAGAGGTTAAAACTAGGTATAATGTTATATGTTCTGACTCTATGTCAGCATTGACCAGTATTCTACATGGCAAGTCAGTGTGTAGACCTGACCTACTGTACGATGTCCTTCAAAGTCTCTTCAGACTGCATCAGCAAGATATTCTGGTTAATTTCTTATGGGTTCCATCTCACTCAGGTATTGAAGGGAATGAGGTTGCAGACCAGCTTGCCAAAAATGCTTTAAAATTTGAGGCACAGTTTAATATCCCACTGAGTAAAGCAGAAGTTAAGACCATCATAGTCACTAAAATGCTAGGATTATGGCAGGGGCAGTGGGACAGGGAGAGTAAGGGCAGATTTCTGCGCACTGTACAAAAAAAGGTTCCCACTAGAAGACAGGATACTTGGAGTCGGAAAGAAGAGCAAGTTATAACAAGACTTAGGATAGGACACACTAGACTAAATCATAACCTCTGCATCATTGGCAAGCATGCCACAGGTCACTGTGTTAACTGCAGCGAAATGGAGACTGTTAGACATGTTTTGTTAGAATGCCAAGCATACAGTAGACAGAGAAACGTTCTACTAGAAGAGGTTCGAGAACTAGGGGAGACCAGTCTCACTCTTGAGAGATTATTTGCCTTTTCAGTACCGTCAGCTTGGAGATTTGTTCTTATGTTCCTGAAGAATACTGGCATTTTTGACAGGATTTAGTTAATTCTATTTATCTTTTTTCTTTTTTTTCTTTTTTTTTGTCACTCCTCCATTGAAGCTCCACACCTCATTGCAATGTCGCAATAATACAGTTGGTGGCGGTAATGCACCATAGTGGATGCCAACCGCCAATAAATCGGAAACAAGAAGAAGTAGTAATAGTTTTGGAGACAGATAGAAAACACATTCATGCTGTGTGTTGTGGCGAAATGCTGCATGTTCAAGCAGACAAATAAAGTTAATGTAAAGGAGTAAGCCGACCCTCCATCATTTCACATGGTGTCAGAAGTGGTTTCGACAATTAAGAAATAAAGTAAGAAGACGGACAGGAAAAAATGGAGAAGTTTAACCCTCCAGACAACTTGATAAGCCGACAGAGTGGTTCGAATGGAAGCAATACTTCGAGCGGGACAGAATCGCAACGAAACTTAGCAAAGATGAAGGACAAGTCCAAGTGAGCAGCCTTATTTATGCGATGGGCAAGGAGGCAGAGAACGTTTTCAAATGACTGTTCAGTCTTCCAGAGATTCAGCCTCCCCACAGACACCTTGCAAAGCCTGCTTAACATAAGGACCATCCATGGGGATCCCATTGGGGATGGACTAATCTCTACCCATACAACCCCTCTGCAGATTCAGGTGGGAGCGCTCCATTCTAAACTCATTTCTCTATTCATCACCCAAACTGCTCATCATGACATCATCCTAAGTTACCTCTGGCTTCAACTCCATGACTGTTACTGTTAACACCAAATGTTGATTATTTTTTAATAACATGTCCCAAAGTGTTTTATTCCACTAAACCCACAGCAATTTGTTAAAGATTTACATTTTATTATTAAGTAATGACATTTTTTTTATTCTTTTGTTGTTACATTTTAATGATCTGTGAAACTGAACTGTAATGTCACAGAAATCAAGTGAAAAAAAACACAAACAGGAAGTAGAGTCATCTGTAGCACTGCTTACTGTGAAATGATGGAGGGTCGACTTCCTCCTTTACATTAACTTTATTTGTCTGCTCGTACATGCAACCGGGGTGACACGGTGGTGTAGTGGTTAGCGCTGTCGCCTCACAGCAAGAAGGTCTGGGTTCGAGCCCCGTGGCCGGCGAGGGCCTTTCTGTGCGGAGTTTGCATGTTCTCCCCGTGTCCGCGTGGGTTTCCTCCGGGTGCTCCGGTTTCCCCCACAGTCCAAAGACATGCAGGTTAGGTTAACTGGTGACTCTAAATTGACCGTAGGTGTGAATGTGAGTGTGAATGGTTGTCTGTGTCTATGTGTCAGCCCTGTGATGACCTGGCGACTTGTCCAGGGTGTACCCCACCTTTCGCCCATAGTCAGCTGGGATAGGCTCCAGCTTGCCTGCGACCCTGTAGAACAGGATAAAGCGGCTAGAGATGATGAGAACATGCAACCATCAGGAACAACACACAGCATGAACGTGTTTTCTATCTGCCTCCAAAACATCCAGTCTGCTGCCATAAAGCGTCCCTGTTGCAACATTACCTTAACACGAGTTCCGCCCTATATAAACCATATATGACATCTCCCCCTTTTTGTGTCATTTTCAATAACAGTGGTGATACATACATCTTCCAATGCACGAACTTGGACACATCATCAGTGCTGTATCCTGGCTTCATCGGGTGTTTCAGGTCTTACAACAGACACCCTCAGCCAGGTGATCCAACCGGGGTTGATCAAGCCCCGGTCTGTGTCCAAGTGGCATACTACGACCCCCACTTGTCGCCCCTCTTCAGCCAGAGCCATCTGGATGCCTTTTCTGCCGCCTCCAAATTATTGTTAATGGCCCTTCCCCTGTTTTGACCCATGATCCCCAAGATTCCATGGGCTTTGCTGAGGGAATGGCCTGCAAACGCCCGACAGCCCACCTCCACTGCCATGCACCTGGTCCTCCACCTGTTCCTGTGGCAGTCCTCCACAAGCTCCTGATATTTTGCCCTCTTCCTTTCCTGTGCCTCCTCCATCCTCTCTTCCCAGGGCACGGTCAGCTCCAAGAGGATCAGCTGTGTCATGGCATTTGACACCAAGATGATGTCTGGTCTCAGCGCGGTCTGGGTGATATGAGCGGGAATCTTCAGCTGCCTTTCTATGTCGACTGACATCACCCAGTCTTGTGCTGTGGAAAGCAGACCTCCTGGGCAGTTCTTGGGTCTGTTCTTGAGCTGCTCTCCTGCCTTCACAAACTGGATAGTTCTGGCTGTGGTGTTGGTACACCTGCCATCACTGATCCCCTTGCTGATTGCCTTGGCAATGGATTTGAGGACCTGGTCGTGTCTCCAATGATAGCAACCTTCTCCCAGTGACTTGGCGCAGTTCCTTAGGATGTGCTCAAGGGTCCCAGTTTTAGAGCAAAGTGGACAAGCTGGTGTTTCAACCTTGCCCCATTTGAACAGGTTAGAAGGGCTGGGGAGGACATCGTAAAACCCCTGGATCAGAAACTTGATCCTCTGGGTGTTCCACTTCCAGATGTCCTGCTTGGTGACATTCCGCTCCATCGCCTGTTCCCACCTCATCCAGGCACCTGAGATCGAGATGCTGACCTCTTCTGCTCCTCTGACCTGCCTGATCCATCCTGATGCCCTACCTTTGATCGGAGTCTCATCACATCGCTCCTGTGGAGGACGGCCCCATATGGGCAGTTGAAAGTCACACTTGGAAGACGCTCTGGACACTTGCAGTAATGCTTTTATGGCTGAGGACTACAGTTGACTTGCTAACTTTAGGACTGCAGTTGTCATGAACAGTTTTGCACTCAGGTTTCCATCAGTGAAGAGTTTATAACATCAACGAAACTGACTTCATGTTAAAACTGTTAATATTCTAGTCATGTTGTCTGTTATCACCCACATGAGGATGGGTTCCCTTTTGACTCTGGTTCCTCTTGAGATTTCTTCCTCATGTCATCTGAGGGAGTTTTTCCTTGCCACCATCACCACTGGCTTGCTCATTGGGGATCGATTAGGGATAAAATTAGCTCATGTTTTAGGTCATTAAAATTCTGTAAAACTTTGCGACAATGTTTATTGTTAAAAGCGCGATACAAATAAACTTGACTTTATCTACTTTTAGGACTTGTGTGAAAATCTGATGATGTTGGAGGTCATAGTTGTGCAGAAATAGAGAAAATTCTAAAGGGTTCACAAACTTTCAAGCGCCATTGTATTATGGTCGGTCTGAGTTAAATAAAACGTCTTCAGCTTTCTGGCATTTTTCACTGAATATCTGTCAGGATTGCCATGAGAGAGATAGTATAAAAGAAAAATACCAACATGTCTGAATGCTTATTCTGATTTTAATAATAAATGCTTTCATATAATGTAAATATGTTTCTCTTCTCTTGTGAAGCCCAACACTGAGATTATTATTTTCATGTACACATTTCTCCAGCACACTCTGATGACAAAATTAATATCATGAGTAAAAAAAAAAAACACTTCCTAAAATGTACACAGTGCAGATTTTATTACAGAGATGGAGACAGAATGAAACCCTGGAGTTCACTGAGTGATTTTCCTCCATCTAGTCGTTAAGACGTGTAACTGCATCATGAGAAAAAAGTCAAACAGTGGGCGTGTCTCATGTGGCGTCACTCAGGTGAATCGAAACTCAAGCTCAAGTCCTTTCCCTGACCAAAACCCTTTGACCCTTTCAGCAGGACACAATCTCCAGTTTGTAGCTTCTCACTGTTTCTTCAAGGGATTAAAACCACTGCAGGTAAACACGAAGAGAACAGGAACAAGAGGGAAAAGAGAAATAGAAAGAGGAATAGAAGTGTGCTACACATGACTCTACTTCCTTTTTGTGTTGTTTTTCACTTGATTTCTGTGACATTACAGTTCAGTTTCACAGATCATTAAATGTAACAACAAAAGAATAAAAAGTATGATGTCATTCTTTAAAAAATAAAATGAAAATCTTTAACAAATTGCTGTGGGTTTAGTGGAATAAAACACTTTGGGACATGCTGTTATTGAAAAATAATCAACATTTGGGTGTGAACAGTAACTCCACTTCCCCACTGATTATTTCCAATAACAGCATGACACTGACTGTACTGTCTCCTGCTTGGAGAATTAAAATGTACTTCGTGCTTAAGGACATTTAATACACCATGACAATAATGCATTTTTAATTACTAATTAAAATTAATATGAAGTGTTTAAAATACTCCTGAAATTTGCATTTTGAATTTCAAGTGGTTTCAGGAGAAAGGGATGGATATGAAAAATGCATTTACACTAAAGGACATACTGAAGAAAATGTTACACAAGTGCAGTGAGAAGTGAATCATTCAGGAGAGAGATTTGAGATCATTACTGGTGTTATGGATTATATTCAATTCAGTGTCCATGAGCATTGTGTAGAGTTTTCTGTTGTCTAAATCCACTCTCATCATGTCTCCTGTGTCAGTCATGGCTTCCTCCAGCAGTGTCCTGAGTGAAGATCAGCTCCAGTGCTCCATCTGCCTGGATGTGTTCACTGATCCAGTCTCGACTCCATGTGGACACAACTTCTGTATGATCTGTCTCAAAGAGTTCTGGGACAGCAGTTCACACTGTCAGTGTCCAGTGTGTAAAGAGGAATTCCATAAACGACCTCAACTACGTGTGAATACGTTCATCTCTGAACTTGCTGCTCCATTTAAGAAGGCAGTTCAGGTGAAATCCAGCAGCGCTACAGAAAAACCCACACAATCTGTGGTGCTCTGTGACGTCTGCTGTGAAAAGAAATGTGCAGCCGTGAAGTCCTGCCTGATCTGTATGGCCTCTTACTGCAAGACTCACCTGGAACCTCATGAGAGAGTTTCTTCATTAAAGAAGCACAAACTGATGGATCCTGTGGAGAACCTGGAGGACTACATCTGCCTGAAGCACGAGAGACCCCTGGAGCTGTTCTGTAGAGACGACCAGATGTGTGTGTGTCAGTTCTGTACTGAGGGAGAACACAGAACTCACAGCACTGTTCCTATAGAGGAGGAGAGTGGAGAGAAAAAGGTGGGGGACTGAAAAGTTTTGATGTATTGTATAAAGTTTGCAAATGAAATTCATGCGTGAAATATAAACCTTAAAAAAAAAAAAAAAAGAGTTGATGCATTGTGTGTATCTTTCTCTCAGACTGAGTTGGGAAAGACACAAGTGGAAGTTCAGCAGATGATCCAGGAGCGAGTGAAGAAGATTGAGGAAATCAGACACTCTGTAGAACTCAATAAAGTCAGTCTCTTAACTCGCCTACAAAATAGCTCCTTTATAAATCACATTCAGAGAACAATGATCTAATCACATGAAATTAAATTCTCTCAATTTCTCTCCTGTTAGAAAAACACAGAGAAGGAGAAAGCAGACAGTGTGAAGGTCTTCAGTGCTCTGATGCGCTGCATTGAGAGAAGTCAGACTGAGCTGCTTAAGGTGATGGAGGAGAAGCAGAAAGCAGCAGAGATGCAGGCTGAAGAGTTCATTAAAGAGCTGGAGCAGGAAATCACTGAGCTAAAGAGGAGAAACACTGAGCTGGAGCAGATCTCACACACTGAGGATCACCTCCACTTCCTACAGGTCAGAGTCCCTCTGTTTCTCAATAGCAATGCAGCACATGACAGGACAGCAGTCCCCATGCTGAGGGATTTCTCCTCTCTCCTGCTGTACTGTAGATTTACCCGTCACTGTGCAGTCCTCCACACACCCAGGACTGGACTGACGTCACAATTAACCCTCAACTGAGTGAGGAGACTCTGAGGAGAGCTCTGTCTCAGCTTCAGGAAACTCTCAGTGAGGAAATGCAGAAGGTTGAAGAGATTAGTAAGTGTTTATTACACAGACACATTACACATATTTCCAGTATTTTGTTTTAATTAATAAAACTCAAACATTGAATTAAATCTCTCAACATTTACTCACAAATATTGTCCAAAATTATTTTCCAAACAGACCTGAAGAGAATTCAACAATATGCAGGTTTGTGAGCTCTTATTGGTCACATGACTAAATATATATTTCTTCCCTGTTTCACACTGTGCAATGATAAAACTGATGTTCACTGTGTTTCTGTCTCTCAGTGGATGTGACTCTGGATCCTGATACAGTGAATCCTTCTCTCATCCTGTCTGATGATGGGAAACAAGTTACATGTGGAGACAAGAGACAGAATCTCCCTGATAACCCAGAGAGGTTTGATCTTTGTGTCTGTGTGCTGGGAAAGGAGGGATTCTCCTCAGGGAGATTTTACTATGAGGTGCAGGTCAGAGGGAAGACTGAGTGGACTTTAGGAGTGGCCAGAGAGTCCATTAACAGGAAAGGGGAGATTACAGTCAGTCCTGAAGATGGATACTGGTGTGTGAAGCTGAGGAATAAGACTAAATATAAGGCTCTGGAATCTCCCTCTGTCCCCCTCTCCTTGAAACAGGCTCCTCAGAAGGTGGGGGTGTTTGTGGATTATGAGGAGGGTCTGATCTCCTTCTATGATGTTGATGCAAAATCTCACATCTACTCTTTCACTGGTCAGAATTTCACTGAGAAACTTTATCCGTACTTCAGCCCCAGTCTCAATTTTGGACGTAAAAATTCAGCACCACTGATCATCTGCCCTGTTAATAAGATCTAATCATCGCTTTTATTACCTCGCCTGGGACGGATTCCTCCAGGGGGCGAGGTATCGTTTTCGGTCTTGTTTCTTTTGTTTTTTTTTTTGTTCACAATATTATGGGAAAATGGCTGGATCAATCTTCATGAAACTTTCAGGACAGATGGACATTGGTTTCAAATAGAACCTCCAACATTTTGAGGGTCATCTGGTCAAGGTCACTAGAAAGGTCAAAATTGTTTTTGTTGTGTCTACTGCCTCATATAGAGGCGCTAGCCACTAAGCTATCGTGCTGTAAGATCATGAGTGTAATAGTCGCACACTGTACTGTACATGCGCATACATGTGTTCCTATTAAAATGTCCGGTGAGTGTATACAATTCGGTTCACCATTCAGAATAAATGGACGAGACTAAAGAAATTGCTTTCAGACATGTTTATGCTTATTCCAGAGGGAAAGTGCATTCCACTGAGCTCTAGCTCATAAGAGTTTGGGTCATGGTGACAGCGTGTGTATGTCAGCCTCGGTTCATTGGTTTCAGTTTTGAAAACTGTAAGAGGTAAGAGTAGAATAATATAAAGTACAGACACTTGGTATATTTTACTTCTGTGATTTTTAAATTGTTCATTTTTGGATTACGCTTCATTTTTGTGGCTACTGATTCACAGAGTAAATATATTGCTGTATTTACTGTATGGACATGGGATCAGAAAACTGTTTTATTTATAAGCAGGAGCCACATGGACCCATAGGGGACCTATTTTTTTTTTTCATCATATCTTCCTTCATATTTATCATAAATGCTACCAGGCGAGGTTTGTTTTGCCTGGCAACACTTGTTTTTAGTGTTCATGTTGTCTTGCATCACATGGAGTTGTTCCAAGCTTTAAATGCTCTAACAGCTCCACATTTTAAATAGTATATATTTTGCTGTTTTTTTTTTTCCTGCCAAAATATTATGTTGGGCATCATGGCAGGCCATTCATTTTATTTCTGAAATATTTCTGTTGCATTTTTTTTTTTAAATTATCTCATGGTTTAAAGGAGACAGTCTTGAACATCATGGCAGTGTTAATCATGGACACAAAGATACAAATCATACCCATACATACAGTATAATATGGAGTTAATCTTTCTCAAAGGATATGGAATGAAAATATGTTTTGACTTTTGAAAAATGTTCACAGAAGCATGAATCATTCTCTTAGCATCAATAATTCTCTCTAAACGCAGTAATTGGTTGTTTGCTGTGGGATAAAACGCTTCTGAACATGTTCTTATTGGAAAATAAACTTCAGGGTGGTAACAGTGACTCCACTTCATGACATCTGCACAACACCAAGTCTTTTATTTCCTGCTTAGATCATTAAAGCAGATATAATTCTTTATTATGTTTTTAATTGAGAGCTGCATTTTCAATGTGAATTAAATAAATGAAGTCTTTAAAATAATCCTGAGATTTGCATGTTGAGTTCCGAGTTGTCCGCAGTTGTTTGGTGAGACAGGAATCAGATAAAAAATGTATTTTAACTGAAGAACAGGTTTTTGAAAATGTCACACGAACACAATGTGAAATGCAGGAACATAAGTGTTACATAGCCAGATCATCCCCAGAATACCAAATGCCGACCGAGACGCGACAAAAACAAAGGGATACAAAGCTAACCTACCTATCAAAGTTGAAGGATTTTTAGCTCGGACCTGGATTTACCGTAACTTTCCCTCTCATGTCTGCGTTAAACATGAACTTGTATCTATATCAGGAATGTGTGTCGTGATGTTTCCCACTAAAGTTGTGAAAGCCACAGGAGAGCAGCTTACCGCAAACGTGCTCTGGGACAGCCCAGTCCTCTCTCTCAAGAGTGGCCAGACAAAGCTCCAGTGGTTCTCACCGTTCAAGTTTTATTTATGAAGACGACGAGAATCCAAAACAAAAAGGTCCAAGACAAACCAAAGTCCTCAGAGGCTACTTCTAGATGCATGCAGTCAGCTAACAGCAGAAAATCACTAATGTCAGCCATTTCATGTTTGATAATGTTATGCACGCATTTCAGAATTATAGAAACAGAATAACTGTTGTGTTTGAGTGTTTTCAGATAAAGTACCACAAGGACTATCAGATGTCGAAAACCGCACATTGATATCTGCAATAATAAAAATTTTATGGCAATGACTGTGTGTCAAAATTACTACAATTTCATTCATTTTTTTGTCTCATTTTTTCAATGAGGAAAGTTGTACATCTTCTGTATTGTAATATATGATTTCAACTTCTTGGATGCACTGTTTGGGCTAGTGTATCATATTTCTTCATCTTTTAGGCTGAAGTACACCATTTTGTTGCATTTTGTTTGGGTCACTTTGAAATGTCCTTATTTTTGAAAGAAAAGCACTGTTCTTTTCAATGAAGATCACTTTAAACTAATCAGAAATCCACTCTATACATTGCTAATGTGGTAAATGACTATTCTAGCTGCAAATGTCTGGTTTTTGGTGCAATATCTCCATAGGTGTTTCGAGGCCCATTTCCAGCAACTATCACTCCAGTGTTCTAATGGTACAATGTGTTTGCTCATTGCCTCAGAAGGCTAATGGATGATTAGAAAACCCTTGTACAATCATGTTAGCACAGCTGAAAACAGTTTAGCTCTTTAGAGAAGCTATAAAACTGACCTTCCTTTGAGCAGATTGAGTTTCTGGAGCATCACATTTGTGGGGTAGATTAAATGCTCAAAATGGCCAGAAAAATGTCTTGACTATATTTTCTATTCATTTTACAACTTCTCATCTCATTATCTCTAGCCGCTTTATCCTTCTACAGGGTCGCAGGCAAGCTGGAGCCTATCCCAGCTGACTACGGGCGAAAGGCGGGGTACACCCTGGACAAGTCGCCAGGTCATCACAGGGCTGACACATAGACACAGACAACCATTCACACTCACATTCACACCTACGGTCAATTTAGAGTCACCAGTTAACCTAACCTGCATGTCTTTGGACTGTGGGGGAAACCGGAGCACCTGGAGGAAACCCACGCGGACACGGGGAGAACATGCAAACTCCGCACAGAAAGGCCCTCGCCGGCCCCGGGGCTCGAACCCAGGACCTTCTTGCTGTGAGGCGACAGCGCTAACCACTACACCACCGTGCCGCCCATTTTACAACTTATGGTGGTAAATAAAAGTGTGACTTTTCATGGAAAACACAAAATTGTCTGGGTGACCCCAAACTTTTGAACGGTAGTGTACATCTTGTTGGACCACGCATGAAATGTCTGCAGTGTGATAGATTTACTGTTGAGATACTTTCTGTCAAATTTATCAAGCTCATGATGTCAAATTTGCATTTAATATTTAGTTTATAATGAATTTCTCATCTACAACCTATCCAGATGGGAAAAAAACCAAACATGTTCACACCATAACTTCCTAATACAACTGAGGTATGATTCAAAATGGGATGTCAAAATGACAAAAAAATCTCCATAGGCCCCCCTGTGTACACAATGCTGAGAGACACAATGAGGTCAGTACAATAACTATGAAGGGTCTTTAGTAACAACACAATTTGTCTATATGGTACTTGGAATGTCTTGCTGAATTGCAAAATGCAGGACAATTAACTCACTTGTAGTGTCTGTAGGCCCCGTGTTATCTCATACAAAGAGTCAATTACATAAAAAGCTATAGGCAATTTATTGAAGTAATCAGGAAAAATCGTTCATTTTCTCTGTATGTGACACAGAAACAAATACACAAGGAACTTTTTTCATGATATTTGGAAGATTTAGTTACAGTTCAAAACACCACAGGCCGAGAATTCTGATCTTGCTAGTACTGTACAAAGTATTGGGATAGTATTGCTTTTAAACATTGTTGACCTGAATATTGTTAGTTAATCAGAACATGAAAGCATCCTTGAATAAAAAGCAATGTCTTTTCACATTCATTTATTGTTAGAGTATGAAGGGCCTACGGACACTACAAATATGTATCACTATGAATCGAATATTCTTTTTTCCAAAGTTTAGCACATGAAGTATAATTAAAAGATGAAAAGGAGCAGAGAAGGAAGTGTGGTGCACCAAGCACCAGAGCTGGTGTCCAAAAAAAAAAAACCTCTGAAAATGAGAAGATACAGACAGAATGTCAAAGCAGGCATGAAAAAGCAAAGTGTATGTGTGTAACTTTTTTGCCGTTGAAGCTTAGTGAGAAAAATTTTACAGGTATATATTAGACATAATTTGTGGCAATATAACGCAGGCTTCTGCTGGAGAGGACAAGGTCAATTTTTGGCCATCAGTGAGACACATTTGGTCCACGTTAGTGATTTTCTGCTGTAAGGAAAACTCACATCAAAAAGAACGCTGCCCTTGTCAAAGAGCTGCGTCACACACATCCACTAATCAGCTGATGCTCCTCCAGCCTGCCCAGTCATCAGTATGTGCAGCTTTCCCTGACTGACATGCTTCCCAGCAAAAGCTTTATTAGAAAACTTACTTACTTAGCCTGAGCTCCCACTAAAACCAATCTTGACTCCACTGCATCCTTTCTTGCATTGCTGCTCTTGTATTTCGACGTATTAAATTACAGTACACTGGGTAGTGATCACTATCCTGTTGTGGTTCAGTTTGAGATAGAACTAATAAGAGATCAGGTGGGAAGAAAGGGAAGATGGATTTTAAGGGAAGCAGATTGGGAAACCTTTTAAGTCATCAGTGAGAGCAGTCTAATGGGTATTGGAGCTAATGCCAGTGTTGACTCCATGTGCTTTTCTGTTACAAATAGCATAATTAGGGCTGCTGAACTAACCATTCCCAAGTCAAAGTCAGGTAGAAAGGGAAGGATTGTTCCTTGGTGGTCTGAGGAATGTAGTAGGGCTGTCAGGGACCGTAATAAAGCATTTAGAACTTAAAAGCAAACTCTAAATTTTGGAAACTTGATGAAATACAAACAGTGTCAAGCTGTGGTGAGGCAAACAGTCAAGAATACAAAAAGGGAGTATTGGAAAAAGTTTTGTGATTCAATCGAAAGAACAACTCCAATTCAAAGTGTATGGAACAAGATTAAGAAAACGAGAGGGAATGGGAGGGATTTTGAGTATCCAGTAATGATTAATGATCAAAGAGTTATTACAAATAGTAAAGATAAAGCTGAGGCCATAGCGAAGGCATTGGTAAAGGTGCATAGCTCAGAGAACCTCACTCATGAGGAGAAAAGAGGAAGAGAAATGACAATAGGAAAGCACAGGGATGTTTTACTTGAAGAGACAGGAGATGGGGAAATTTTAAATACACCTTTCAACTTACAAGAACTTAATAGTGCATTAAAGAAAGTTGGAAAGTCTACCCCAGGGAAGGATATGATCTGTTACGCAATGTTGGAGAATTTGACTGATAAAGTGAAGGAGGTGTGGACAGAAGGAGTCATCCCAGCAGAATGGAAGCAGTCTGTTATCATCCCTATTAGGAAACCTGGGAAAGATGCAAAGTACCCAAGTAACTACAGACCTATAGCATTAACTTCTCAAATGGGTAAAGTAATGGAAAGAATGGTGTAGCGCGTATCGAGTGTGGGTGGAGCACAGAGGACGGCAGGACAGCGTTTGGAGGCAGACAGGCGATTTATTTTAACTTTTCAGTATAATCGCATTCACACGCACACACTTGTCTGGTCCCGGGTTGCGCTCCCTCTCCTCTCTCTCTGCCTCCTTAAATAGGGAGCGGTTACTGGGAAAACACACACACAAACACAGGTTAATTATCCTCAGGTGTCGCGATTCTGCCACTCACCTTCCCCGGCTCCACCCTCCTGTCACAGACCGGCGCTTGACCACGCCCCCGCTGCCACATACCCCCACCGCCCGACTCAGGCCGGGCGCTCGTCCGGCCCGCAGCCGACTCCCCCCCCCTTGACGGGAGAGGAAGTCCGCCACGACCATCTGCGCCCCCGGCCTGTGGACCACCTTGAAGTTGAAGGGTTGGAGTGCCAGATACCAATGGGTGATCCTCGCGTTGGCATCCTTCATGCGGTGGAGCCACTGGAGGGGCGCGTGGTCCGAACAGAGAGTGAAAGAGCGCCCCAGCAGGTAGTAACGGAGGGCGAGGACTGCCCACTTAATCGCCAGGCACTCTTTTTCAATGGTGCTGTAGCGCCCCTCACGCACCGACAGCTTCCGGCTGATATACAGGACCGGGCGGTCCTCCCCCTCCACCTGCTGGGACAAAACGGCCCCCAGCCCTCTGTCCGACGCATCGGTCTGCAACACAAAAGGGAGAGAGAAGTCAGGGGAGTGTAAAAGTGGCCCCCCACACAGTGCAGCCTTTACCTCAGAGAAAGCCCGCTGGCACTGCTCCGTCCACTGGACCGGATCTGGCGCCCCCTTTTTAGTGAGGTCAGTCAGCGGGCTGGTGACGTCTGAATAATTAGGTATAAACCTACGATAGAAGCCAGCCAGCCCCAGGAACTGCCTCACCCCCTTTTTGGTCTTGGGCCTTGGGCAGGCCGCAATCGCTGCCGTCTTATTAATTTGGGGACGCACCTGCCCGTTGCCCAAGTGGAAGCCCAGATACCGTACTTCCACCCGCCCAATCGCACACTTCTTCGGGTTGGCAGTGAGTCCCGCCCGCCTCAGCGACCTAAGGACGGCCCTCAGGTGTTGTAGGTGCCGCTGCCAATCATTACTATAATTGATGATATCATCTAGGTAAGCGGCGGCATAGGTGGCGTGGGGCCGGAGGACCCTGTCCATCAGCCGCTGAAATGTAGCGGGCGCCCCAAACAGCCCAAAAGGAAGTGTGACTAACTGGTGTAAGCCGAACGGTGTGGAAAAGGCCGTTTTTTCCCGGGATAATGGAGTCAAGGGGATCTGCCAATATCCCTTCGTCAAATCCAGTGTCGAGTAAAAGCGAGCCGTGCCTAGTCGATCAAGCAGCTCATCAATACGAGGCATTGGGTACGCATCAAATTTAGACACCGCGTTGACTTTTCTATAGTCCACACAGAACCGGACCGAGCCATCGGCCTTGGGAACCAAGACCACCGGGCTGCTCCAGTCACTGTGGGACTCCTCGACGATGCCCATTTCGAGCATGGCCTGAAGTTCTTCCCGAACCACCTTTTTTTTGTGTTCGGGTAATCTATAAGGACGGCTCCGCACTACCACCCCCGGGGGCGTCTCTATGTGGTGTTCTATGAGGTTAGTGCGACCGGGCAGGGGCGAGAACACATCCGAAAACTCGGCCTGCAACTGGGCAACCTCCGTGAGTTGGGTCGGGGAGAGGTGGTCTCCACAGGGGACCGGAGAGGTACGTGATGCCAATGACCCTTTTTGGACCTCCGGCCCCAGCTCCGCCTTCTCCGGAACTACCGACACCAACGCCACGGGGACCTCCTCGTTCCAAAGTTTCAGCAGATTGAGGTGGTAGATCTGTAGTGCCCCCTCCCTGTCCGTTCGCCTAACCTCATAGTCGACGTCCCCGACTCGCCGTGTGACCTCAAAGGGTCCTTGCCACTTGGCGATTAATTTGGAGCTCGACGTGGGCAACAGGACGAGTACCTTATCTCCCGGAGTGAACTCTCTAAGGCGCGTGCCCTTGTTGTACAGGCGGGCTTGCCGTTCCTGGGCCTGCCGCAAATTCTCCTGAGTTAGGTGGGTGAGCGTGTGGAGTTTTCCGCGCAGATCCATAACGTACTGAATTTGGTTTTTACTCGGTGAAGGTCCCTCCTCCCAATTTTCCCGCAGTACATCTAAGATGCCGCGCGGCTTACGCCCATATAATAATTCAAACGGGGAGAACCCCGTGGAGGCTTGGGGGACCTCTCGCACTGCAAACAACAAGGGTTCAAGCCACTTATCCCAGTTACGTGCGTCCTCACTTAGGAATTTTTTGATAATATTCTTGAGGGTGCGGTTGAACCGTTCAACTAAACCGTCCGTCTGTGGGTGATAAACGCTGGTGCGGATCGGCTTAATACCCAGTAGCCCATGCAGTTCGCTCAGTGTTCGTGACATAAACGAGGTGCCTTGGTCAGTCAGAATCTCTTTCGGGATTCCAACCCGGGAGATGACGTGGAAGAGGGCCTCCGCAATACTGCGTGCTGAGATATTGCGAAGAGGCACCACTTCCGGGTATCGCGTTGCATAGTCCACCAGAACTAATATAAAGCGGTACCCTCGTGTTGACCGATCTAATGGCCCGACGAGATCAATCCCAATTCTTCCGAACGGGGTCTCGATTAATGGTAGGGGGCGCAAGGGCGCTTTTGGAATGGCCGCTGGATTTACGAACTGGCATTCGCGGCACGCCGTACACCACTTACGGACGTTGCTGCGAATCCCCGGCCAATAGAATCGGGCCATTATCCGGGCGAGTGTCTTATCCTGCCTGAGGTGTCCAGCCATGGGATTAAAGTGAGCCGCCTGAAATACCAATTCCCGGCGGCTCTTTGGAATTAGCAATTGGGTGACTCGCTCTTTCGTCTGAGTGTCCTGCGTCACTCGGTATAACCTATCCTTCAAAATGGAAAAATAGGGGAAGGACGGGGTGGCGCCCGGCGGGAGCGTCTGACCATCGATTACGCTCACTTGGTCAAACGCGTGTCGCAGAGTCTCGTCTCGCGATTGTTCCAGTGGGAAATCCGCGAGGGATTCCCCAATAGAAAGAGGAGGGACCGGTGGCTCCTCACTCTGTCGCGGAGATGACGTAGACGGCTCTGCGACCGCAGCTCCAGCCAAAGCGACACCGGGACCCTCCCCTGTTAACCGGCAGGACCCACTCTTTATTAGGCGTGCTATTAAACCCCGAAATCCCGGCCAATCAGTCCCCAAAATCAAAGAGTGGGTAAGGCGAGGATTAACCGCCGCCTTCACTATCGATTTCTCCCCTCTGAAATGTATGTGGACCGACACCAACGGGTAGCTGTGAATATCCCTGTGCACACACAACACCTTCACCCCTTGTGCTCCCCCCAATGCCTCGCCTTGCACCAGGCTTTGGCGGATTGAGGTCTGATTGCAACCTGAATCCACCAACGCCTGATATGTAGCCCCTTGTACACTTACCAGTATGCGATACACTCCGGCCCGATCGAGGGCAGCCTCTGGCGCGTCGGGGATCCGCACCACCGCCCCCACTTCCATCGCTACACACTGTTGCTGCAGGTGGCCCGGTTCCCCGCAGCGCCAGCAAACCGGCCCGGGCCTTCCCTCTGCAGCTGTGCTCTGGGGCTCACTCACCTGAGGGGGGGGGAGAGACAGACACAGAAGGGAGAAACGGGAGGGCACCACGGGTGCGGCGGGCCGGCTGGGGTGGAGCCGGCCCCCGCCTCCGCGGTGGGGGAATGGGGCGAGGACAGGACACGGGAGGAGGGGGGGGAGAAAGAGAGAGAGGAGAGGAGACAGAAGATGCTGCCGTCCGCTGTCCTGCTGCCGGAACAGCCGCCAGATGATCCTCTGCCAGTCCCACGGCCTGATCCAGCGACGCCGGGCGGTGGCACTGGACCCACTCCGCGGTTCCAGCTGGTAAGCGGGCGATGAACTGTTCCAGCGCCACCTGGTCGATGATTCCCTCGGCGTCGCGATCTTCGGCCCTCAGCCACCGCCAGCAGGCGTCCCGGAGCTGCTGACCGAACGCGAAAGGGCTGCCGACTTCCTCCATCCGCAGCGCGCGGAAGCGCTGGCGCTGCTGCTCCGGCGTGCGCCCCACGCGCTGGAGGACAGCCCGGCGAAGGTCGGCGTAGGCCAGCCTGCAGTCGGCGGGGAGCTGTAGTGCGGCCAGCTGCACCTCTCCCGTCAGGAGGGGGAGGAGGCGCGCCGCGCGCTGCTCCATCGGCCACCCCGAGGCTTCGGTGACCTGCTCGAACAATGGGATGAAAGCCTCGGGGTCGTCCTGCGGGCCCATCTTGGTCATGGTGAGGGGAGACGGGCCCGCGGCCGGGGCGCTGGTGGACCCCGCCGACGCGAGGAGACGCCGGAACGCCTCTCGATCTTCCTGCAGGGCCAGCACCAGGGCTTCAAAGCGGCGCTCCTGCTCCTTTCGGTGCGTGACGAGTGCCTGGTGCTGGCTCTGCTGAGCCGTGGCGAGGGCGTGGACCAAGACCGCGAACGGGGAGGATTCCATGGGGCTGCTGGGTTGGTGCTCCACCTTGTCCCGGGTTTCGGCACCACTGTAGCGCGTATCGCGTGTGGGTGGAGCACAGAGGACGGCAGGACAGCGTTTGGAGGCAGACAGGCGATTTATTTTAACTTTTCAGTATAATCGCATTCACACGCACACACTTGTCTGGTCCCGGGTTGCGCTCCCTCTCCTCTCTCTCTGCCTCCTTAAATAGGGAGCGGTTACTGGGAAAACACACACACAAACACAGGTTAATTATCCTCAGGTGTCGCAATTCTGCCACTCACCTTCCCCGGCTCCACCCTCCTGTCACAGACCGGCGCTTGACCACGCCCCCGCTGCCACAAATGGTTAATGACAGGCTGGTCTACTGGTTAGAAACTAGAAATCTATTAAATAGCTACCAGAGTGGTTTTAGGAAGGGAAGGGGGACTATGGATCCAATAGTTGCCCTGGAGGACTCAATAAGGAAAGCTCAGGTTAATAAAGAGACCGTTTTGGCCATATTTTTTGATGTTGAAAAGGCCTATGACATAGTCTGGAGAGAAGGTCTTCTTATTAATTTGAAACAGATGGGAATTAAAGGAAGAATGTTCCAGTGGGTTAGAGACTTCTTATCTGGTAGGAGGGTTATAGTTAAAATTAATGAAGAATTTAGTAATGAGTATATAGTTGAGAATGGTACGCCCCAAGGTAGTATTATCAGCCCAGTACTATTCTTGATTATGATCAGTGATGTTTTTAAAGATTTACAGAGATCAGTTAATGTTACATTGTTTGCAGATGATGGGGCTATGTGGAAGAGGGGTAGAAATGTTAACTTTATTGTGAATAAGATGCAGCAGTCAGTGGATGCTGTCCAAAAGTGGGCCCTTGAATGGGGATTTAGAATTTCTATAGATAAGACTAAAACAGTATTTTTTACCAGGAGGATTATTCCTCAAGACTTCAAGTTGAAGATATCTGGCACAGAGCTAGAAAGAGTCGATTGCTTCAAATATTTAGGCCTATGGTTTGATAAGAGGCTAACATGGTCTGTACATATACAGAAGATGATTGAGAAATGTAAAAAAGTTTTAAATGTGATGCGATGTTTGCGTGGGGTGGATTGGGGTGCAAATAGGCCAGCCATGAAAACTATTAACATTAGCCTCATGAGATCTGCATTTGACTATGGGTGTGTGGCTTACAGATCTGCATCTAAGTCACTCTTAATGAAGTTGGATGTTATTCAACATAAAGCTTTGAGGTTATGTCGTGGTGCTATGAAAACTACCCCAGTTAATGCAATTCAGGTTGAGATGGGTGAAATGCCTCTTCATATCAGGAGGGATCAGTTAACTCTGGTTTATTGGGCTAACCTTAGAGGGCAAAAGGAAGATCACATAAGTTATTCTTCTTTAATTCACTGCCAAGAGAGAGATAAGTCTCAAGTTGGAACCTTTGTGTGGATTATATCTCAGAAAGCAAGTGAAATGGGCCTCCAGTTGCTTAATGTGTGTCCATCAGTGTCTTATCCAGCTCTTCCATTGTGGCTATTGAGAGAACCTCTCGTTGACCTAGACCTGTTAGAATTGAAAATGAATGAGGAAATCAACAGAGATTTACATAGTTGAGTATCATATTAGAGCATACCTGTCAACTTTGAGGTTTGAAAAAAAGGGATATTTCCCAGATTTTTAACTCGAAATAAGGGAAAATTTCGGAAAGTCATACTCCACCAAACGTGGGTGTGTAGTTGAATGGGGGGCAATTTTCTATCGAGTATTTGTGATTTCCTGTACTCTGGTGCATGTTGGTGATAGCCAAGACCCAAACTCAATATGCTTATGGTTTATAGAGTGCATTTGTGAATAAACTATACATTTATTTTTATTTGCTTTCAGTGGTACCAGTTATTTCCCAAATTAAGGGCTAAAATACGTATCTTATGTTAAAATAAGAAAGGTCAGACAAAGGGATGAGTTGAGTCATTTCATTTATTTGTGAACAAATACAGTAAATCTCATTTTCAAATTTAACACTCAAGTTGGATATTCATGATGTTAGGACTAGGACTGTTTTGGCCTCTAGAGGCCGCTGTTATTTCTTTTTCGTGTCATGTTTATTTTGGCCTCTAGAGGCCGCCACTGTTCCTGTGTTTTGTGTTTTTTGTTAATTGCCTGTTTGTCCTGATTATCTTCACCTGTGTCCTTAATTAGTTTGTGTATTTATACCCCTGAGTTCAGTCCTCTTGTCACGGAGTCTTTGTGCTGTTATGTTTATCTCCAGTTTCCTTTGTACTGTGTTTTGTGGATCTTCTGAGCTTTTGCATTTTTGCCTTTTTCTTTTTGAATTATACTCTTTGTTTTTGTTTTTTTTGTTTTGCCCTGGATTGTATATAGTGTACATAGTATAAATAAACCTTTTGTTACTTTTTCTACTTCCGCCTCACGCCTCTGCATTTGAGTCATTCCCCTGGTGGCCTAGTGGGGGTTTGCTGGATCATCACACCAACGAACCAGGTTCGAATCCCAGCAAAACCCTAACAGAAAGACTCCGTCATGACCGACTCAGCAGAGGCTGCTTCAACTGTCTACCCGGCCAACCTTCAGGGAATTATGGCAGCTTTGACACGCTTCGGAGCGACCATGGACGCTCATGGACGTACGCTCACCAGCCAACGTGAGGCCCTTGCTCGCCACGAGGAACTGCTTCAGCAAATTGGGAAAACCCTGGCACAGCTGACATCTCTGCCTGCATCTCCTGATCCTGCTCCTGATCCTGCTCCTGATCCAGCTCCCACTCCTGCTCCAGTGCCTCCTGCCATGCTGCCTTCTTCACCTCGCGAACCCAGCCTTCCTGCACCACAGAGGTATGACGGCAAGCACAGTGAGTGCCGAGAGTTCCTTACCCAGTGTCAACTCACCTTTGAGCTTCAGCCTACCACCTACACTACGGATCGCCGCAAGATTGCCTTTGTGATCACCTTATTAGCTGGTAAGGCGCGAGCCTGGGCTACTGCTATCTGGCAAAGACAGGGACCTGAGTGCTTTGATTTCCAGCTGTTTTCTGAAGAGATGCTTCGGGTCTTCGATCAGGCAGACATCAGTACCGACGCAGCCCGAAAGCTCATGTCCATCCGGCAAGGAGGAAGCGTTGCAGATTACGCCATCTCGTTCCGAACACTCGCAGCAGTAAGTGGATGGAACGAGACTGCCCTGGTGTCAGCCTTCCACCATGGTCTGTCTGACCCCATCAAGGACGGTCTGGCCTCTATTGGATGCCCAAGTGACCTCGAAACCCTCATCTCACATGCTATTCGTCTGGACAACAGGATGAGAGAACGCCACCAAGCCTTGAGCCCCCCCAGCCTCCCTACCTCTACCTGGAGACCATCTACCTCCTTCAGTTACTGTCCAGAACCCATGCAAGTGGGCCGTACTCGCCTCTCCGCATCTGAGAGGGAGCGCAGAAGGAGGGACAAGTGCTGCATCTACTGTGGCAAGCCTGGTCACTTCCGAGCATCATGTCCCGAACTCTTGGGAAAAGGACCGCCCCGTCCAGCCGAGGGAGGGTTGTGACGGGGCCTACCCTCTCTCCCGGACTCCCTGGTCAAGGAATCTACATCCCGGTCTCCATCTCCTGGGGTGAGTCTGTCCACTCTTGTCAAGCTTTGATAGACTCAGGGGCGGCTGGGAACTTTATGGATATTCACTTCGCCCAAAGCATCAATATACCTACTGCACCTCTTGAAGTCCCTCTGTCTTTGTCTGCCCTCGATGGCCAAGCGTTAGGTGATGGAAGAGTCACCCAAGTTACTTCTCCAGTCTTCCTCCAGTCTCAAGGTCACAAGGAAGAAATATCCCTGCACCTGATTCCTTCACCTGAGTTCCCAGTTATTCTAGGCCTTCCTTGGCTTATTCGCCACAACCCTCGCATAGACTGGGTAACAAGCCAGGTTGTGGAATGGGGCCCTGCATGCCATGCCTCTTGTCTGCTCTCTAGCTCTCCTGTGTCTCCTGCCGAGCCCCCTGATCTCACCGAGTTATCTCAAGTTCCCACAGAGTACTGGGATCTCAAAGAAGTTTTCAGCAAGAGCAGGGCCGCCGTTCTTCCTCCGCACCGGGCCTACGACTGTGCCATCGACTTGCTCCCTGGGACTACCCCTCCTCGTGGCAGACTGTTTTCCCTCTCTCAGCCAGAACGCAAGGCTATGGAGGAATACCTCAAAGACGCCCTGGTCTCTGGGTTCATTCGACCCTCCACCTCACCTGCTGGTGCCGGCTTCTTCTTTGTCGGCAAGAAGGATGGGGGGCTTCGACCATGTATTGACTACAGGGGCCTGAACAAGATCACTGTGCGCAACCGATATCCCCTTCCGCTGATGTCCACTGCTTTCGACCTGCTCCAAGGCGCCACCGTCTTCACCAAGTTGGACCTACGGAACGCATACCACCTCATCCGTATCCGACAGGGAGACGAGTGGAAGACTGCCTTTAACACCCCGTCTGGGCACTACGAATACCAGGTGATGCCCTTCGGACTCACCAACGCACCAGCTGTTTTTCAGGCCCTAATCAACGACGTCTTAAGGGACATGATTAACCTGTACGTCTTTGTCTACCTCGATGACATCCTTATCTTTTCCAAGACCATGCAGGAGCACCGCCACCATGTCCGCCAGGTTCTCCAGAGGCTGCTACAAAACAATCTGTTCGCCAAGGCCCAGAAATGCGAATTTCATGTTCCCGAGGTCTCCTTTCTGGGATTTATTGTATGGACAGGCCAACTCCAAATGGACCCTGCCAAGACCCTGGCCGTCCGGGACTGGCCTACTCCCAAGTCCGTTAAGGAGGTTCAGCGGTTCT
This sequence comes from Neoarius graeffei, assembly GCF_027579695.1. Lineage (NCBI taxonomy): Eukaryota > Metazoa > Chordata > Actinopteri > Siluriformes > Ariidae > Neoarius > Neoarius graeffei. The sequence continues at coordinate 119,413,859 of NC_083569.1, read as the reverse complement.
TATGATTCGCTAACTTCTACCGCAAGTTCATCAGGAACTTCAGTTCTGTGGCAGCACCCATGTCAGACCTCACCAAAGGGACAGGTGGATCTTATGGCTGGTCTCCTCAGGCAGAAAAGGCGTTCAAAGACCTCAAGGCCCGCTTCTGCACGGCACCCATTCTGGTCCTCCCGGACACCTCCCAACCATTCATCGTGGAGGTGGACGCCTCGGACAGTGGTGTCGGCGCGGTACTCTCTCAACGTTCGGAAGGAAAGCTGCACCCCTGCGCTTACTTCTCCCACCACCTGAGTCCTGCGGAGTCCCGGTACGATGTGGGGGATCGAGAACTGTTAGCGGTCAAACTGGCCCTTGAGGAGTGGAGGCACTGGCTGGAGGGAGCGCAACATCCATTCCTGGTTTGGACTGACCACAAGAACCTGGAGTACCTCCAGCAAGCCAAGAGACTGAGCCCTCGACAGGCTAGGTGGGCCCTGTTTTTCAGTCAGTTTGACTTCACCCTCTCGTACCGTCCCGGCTCCAAGAACACCAAACCTGACGCACTGTCCAGGCTGTTCTCTGCCACTAACAGGGAGAATGAAGTCGGGCCTATTATCCCGGTGTCCCGGATTGTGGCCCCTGTCCGCTGGGGTATTGAGGAGGCTGTTCGACGAGCCCAACGCCAGGACCCCAGTCCTGGGACGGGGCCACCGGGCCTCTTGTACGTCCCACATCAAGCCCGGGCCAAGGTTCTCCAGTGGGGTCACTCTTCCCCTCTCACCGCCCACCCGGGAGCTCGGAGGACCCTGGACTTCCTGAAAAGACGCTTCTGGTGGCCTAACATGGAGCAGGAAGTAAGGTCATTTGTCCTGTCCTGTGAGGTTTGCACCAGAACCAAGAACCCACGACAGCGTCCCCAGGGTCTCCTGCATCCTCTGACCATTCCCCGGCGTCCCTGGTCCCACGTGGCAGTCGACTTCATCACGGGTCTCCCTGAGTCACAAGGTAACATGGTCATTTTGGTCATTGTTGACAGATTCTCCAAGGCCTGCCGCTTCATACCTCTGTGCAAACTCCCCTCTGCTCTTGAAACAGCGAAACTTATATTTAATCATGTCTTCCGAGTCTTTGGTCTTCCACAGGACATCGTCTCAGACCGAGGGCCCCAGTTCTCCTCCCGAGTGTGGCACGGGTTCTGCAAGGTCATCGGAGCCACTGCCAGCCTCTCCTCTGGGTTTCACCCACAGTCCAGTGGTCAGACGGAGAGGCTCAACCAGGACCTGGAAACCACCCTGCGAGGCCTGGCTATGGATAACCCGACATCATGGAGCACCTGGCTGCCATGGGCATAGTACGCCCACAACACCCTGCAGTCATCGGCCACCAAGCTGTCGCCATTCCAGTGCCAATTCGGGTTCCAGCCACCTCTGTTCCCGGACCAGGAGGAGGACGCGGGGGTGCCCTCGGTCAACCAATATGTGAGACGGTGTCGCAAGACCTGGAGCAAGGTCAGGAAGACCCTCATACAGACCTCCAGAACCAACCAGACTCAGGCCAACCGCCATAGAAGACCTGCACACACTTTCCGCCCTGGGCAGCGGGTTTGGCTGTCCACTAAGGACCTTCCGCTGCGGGTGGAGAACCGCAAGCTTGCTCCTCACTACATTGGCCCCTTCAAGGTGGTGCGCAGGGTGAACCCTGTCTCCTACCGGCTCCAGTTGCCCCGGACTCTGAGGATCAACCCCACTTTCCATGTTTCCCTGTTGCGGCCCGTACTGACGTCTACGTATGCCCCTGCCCCTAGGACCCCCCCACCCCCCCACATCTTCCAGGGGCAGACTGTGTTCACTGTGAATCGCCTGCTTGACTCCCGCCGGGTCCGCGGCGGCTTGCAATATCTGGTGGACTGGGAGGGCTATGGTCCTGAGGAGCGCTGCTGGGTTCCTGCTCGGGATGTCCTAGATAAAGAACTGTGTCGGGACTTCCATTCGGCCCATCCGGATCGCCCTGGGAACGTCAGGAGACGCTCCTAGAGGAGGGGGTCCTGTTAGGACTAGGACTGTTTTGGCCTCTAGAGGCCGCTGTTATTTCTTTTTCGTGTCATGTTTATTTTGGCCTCTAGAGGCCGCCACTGTTCCTGTGTTTTGTGTTTTTTGTTAATTGCCTGTTTGTCCTGATTATCTTCACCTGTGTCCTTAATTAGTTTGTGTATTTATACCCCTGAGTTCAGTCCTCTTGTCACGGAGTCTTTGTGCTGTTATGTTTATCTCCAGTTTCCTTTGTACTGTGTTTTGTGGATCTTCTGAGCTTTTGCATTTTTGCCTTTTTCTTTTTGAATTATACTCTTTGTTTTTGTTTTTTTTGTTTTGCCCTGGATTGTATATAGTGTACATAGTATAAATAAACCTTTTGTTACTTTTTCTACTTCCGCCTCACGCCTCTGCATTTGAGTCATTCCCCTGGTGGCCTAGTGGGGGTTTGCTGGATCATCACACCAACGAACCAGGTTCGAATCCCAGCAAAACCCTAACACATGAGGAAAAAATATGGTACATCTCTCAGTGTGTGCGTGTGTGAGAGCACGGGGTGGGTTGCCTCCCTAGTTGACTGATATTTAATTTTCAGTAGCTGTGGCATGAGTGCTATTGTAAATGTAAGTGGCTGACTTTGCATGTCTCAGAACTTTCTGGGATGGCCTGTACTGGTGAGCCTCAGCAGAGTGGTTAAGTTTGCAGGATAATAATGCACATGCAGTGCTTGGCTCAAGTAACATTCTGTTAGTGGTCATAATATTATTATTTTTATTATATAATTTTATCAATCTTTATTCATGTCTCTAGTCTCGCCGTCTACTGAAACTCGCTCCCTGAGGAAAGAATTACGACCACCTTTTAGTTTTGTGAGAAGTTCCGAGCAGTGACCTTGGTCAGACTAGCGCTATGGATCTGACAGTCTTCTTCACAGACATGCAATTAAAATCAATGTGTAATTACTAGACTGCCACCTGCTGTACTGGAGAGGGCGGGGATGTGAATTCATGGCCCGACTTCCTGCTGTAAACTCCTGTCAGAGGCGCGTCATGAATTCTGGACCTACCGACTTTTTTATATTGTGAAAATACAGGACTTTTATATAATGTGAAAATACGGGATATTTTCGGGAAAATAAAAAAAAAACGGGAAGACAGTGGGAAATAAGTCAAAATAAGGGAGTTTCCCGGGAAAAACGGGAGGGTTGACAGATATGTATTACAGATGTGTATGAAGATAAACTTGTGGTATTTACAGATGCATCAAAGTCAATAGAAGGTAAAGTTGGTGTTGCATTTGTAATACCTAGCCTCAAGATCTGTAAAAAAGAATGATTGAGTAATGATCTTGCAGTTTACACAGCTGAGCTAGTAGCTATTCTTATTGCCCTGTCCTGGGTTGAGAGCAACAGGCCAAGGAATGGGGTGCTAATCACGTCAGACTCATAAATGCATCTGCATTGATGAGCATCCAGAGTGCTATGTCTCAGTCCAGACAAGACATTGTCTTAGAAATTGTACAGATGATAAGTAGACTATTAAACTCTGATACAAATGTCAGTTTTTTATGGGTCCCAGCTCATTTAGGAGTACGAGGTAATGAACCAGCTGATAAGAACGCTAAGAAGGCATGTGAATCTCCTGAGATCACTATAGATATTCATAATAGTAAACCTGAAATTAAAACGATAGTCAAGTCAAAGTCCAAGGGAAAATGGCAAAGTGACTGGAATAATGCTAACACTGGTAGGAAATATTACAGTATTCAAAGGTTTGTGGGCGGTGCAAGACCAACTGCTAGGTCCACTCACGAGGAAGATATTATCTCGAGGATGAGGTTTGGGTGCACTGGTTTGGACAGTACTCTATTTATTTTAAAAAGCATGCTGATGGAAAGTGTAGTGTATGTGATGCTGCTGAGACCGTAGAGCATGTTCTAGAAGACTGTAGGGAGTTTGACCAGGAGAGGCAGCAACTTATCCAAGAGCGAGAGGCAGAAAGTGTGCCTTTAAGAATAAATAGAATTCTTCAGAAAAATTCAGGCGAAGTTTGCTTTAGGTTTTTGTTTCACTTCTTGGAAGAATCTGGTCTGATTAGAAGAATTTAGGGTTTAATTATTTTTTAGTATTATTTAGATATCCAGACTCTCACTCCATTTCGGTAGGTGACGGTAATGCTTCCAAAAGTTGTTTGCCAACCGCCATTAAAAAAGAAGACGCTTTATGGCAGCGGACTGGATGTTTTGGAAGCAGATAGAAAACACGTTCATGCTGTGTGTTGTTCCTAATGGTTGCACGTTCGAGCAGAGAAATAAAGTTAATGTAAAGGAGGAAGATGACCCTCCATCATTTCACAGTAAGCAGTGCGACAGATGACTCTACTTCCTGTTTGTGTTGTTGATTTTCACTTGATTTCTGTGACATTACAGTTCAGTTTCACAGATCATTAAATGTAACAAAAAAATAATAAAAAATGATGTCATTACTTAATAATAACATGTAAATATTTGCCAAATTGCTGTGGGTGTAGTGGAATAAAACACTTTGGGACATGCTGTTATTGAAAAATAATCATCATTTGGGTGTGAACAGTAACTCCACTTCCCCACTGATTATTTCCAATAACAGCATGACACTGACTGTACTGTCTCCTGCTTGGAGAATTAAAATGTACTTCGTGCTTAAGGACATTTAATACACCATGACAATAATGCATTTTTAATTCTCATCTCATCTCATTATCTCTAGCCGCTTTATCCTATTCTACAGGGTCGCAGGCAAGCTGGAGCCTATCCCCGCTGACTACGGGCGAAAGGCGGGGTACACCCTGGACAAGTCGCCAGGTCATCACAGGGCTGACACATAGACACAGACAACCATTCACACCTACGGTCAATTTAGAGTCACCAGTTAACCTAACCTGCATGTCTTTGGACTGTGGGGGAAACCGGAGCACCCGGAGGAAACCCACGAGGACACGGGGAGAACATGCAAACTCCGCACAGAAAGGCCCTCGCCGGCCACGGGGCTCGAACCCGGACCTTCTTGCTGTGAGGCGACAGCACTAACCACTACACCACTGTGCCGCCCACATTTTTAATTACTAATTAAAATTAATATTAAGTGTTCAAAATACTCCTAAAATTTGCATTTTGAATTTCAAGTGGTTTCAGGAGAAAGGGATGAATATGAAAAATGCATTTACACTAAAGGACATTTTGAAGAAAATGTCACACAAGTGCAGTGAGAAGTGAATCATTCAGGAGAGAGATTTGAGATCATTACTGTTGTTATGGATTATATTCAGTTCAGAGTCCATGAACATTGTGTAAAGTTCAGTGACCGGCTCCTCCATCTGCGGTGTGTTAAGGAGAGATACAGCAGCTCCTTCCTCCCTACTGCTGTGAGACTGTACAGCCAGCACCTCACCAAGCACAGCACCAGACGCTCCTCACAATAATCAACAACACTGTCCAGATCACTTCTACATCCATAGAAACCCCTCTGCTATAACGTATACTGTGTGCACTGACTATCAGCATCAGTACTTTACAGTGAACTGCTCGCTACACATGGTTAAAATGGCTCTTGTGCAATATACCGACTTACTTGTGCAATACTACCTGGGTAATACTGGTAATAATACCTGTGCAATACTTACACGTGCAATACCACCTTTGCAATACACTTATGTTAACTATCTGCAAACCTGTTAATTTATGCAAATTTGTTAATTTTTTTAATCTCTAAATTTGTAGTTTATTTCTTTTATATATATCCTTTCTTTATACTTAGTACTTTTGCACTACTCCTTCACTGCCTATCTTTTTCTCTTTATATATTTTGCTGCTGTAACAATGTAAATTTCCCCTTGTGGGATAATAAAAAGCTATCTTATTATTAATCTTATAATAATAATTATTATTATTATAGGCAAAGTTGGAGGTGGCGGAGTTGAGGATGTTAAGGTTTGCAATGGGAGTGGCAAGGTTGGACAAGATAAGGAACGAGCACATCAGAGGGACAGCACATGTGGAGAGCTTGGGAATGAAGCTAAGAGAGATGGGACTGAGATGGTATGGGCACATCCTGAGAAGAGATGCAGAGCATGTGGGAAGGAGAATGTTGAGGATGGAGCTGCCAGGCAAACGAAAACGAGGAAGGCCAAAGAGGAGATACATGGATGTGGTGAGAGAGGACATGAAAGTGGCAGGTGTGGTAGAGAAGGATGCTGAAGACAGGGAGCGATGGAGACGAAAGATCCGCTGTGGCGACCCCTCATCGGGAGCAGCCAGAAGAAGATTATTATTCTTATTATTTTAATGTACACATTGCTCCAGCACACTCCGATGACAAAATTAATATCATTAGTAAAAAAAAAACATACTTCTTAAAAATGTACACAGTGCAGATTTTATTCCAGAGATGGAGACAGAATGAAACCCTGGAGTTCACTGAGTGAGTTTCCTCCATCTAGTGGTTAAAACGTGTAACTGCCTCATGAGAAAAAAGTCAAACAGTGGGCGTGTCTCATGTGGCGTCACTCAGGTGAATCGAAACACAAGGTCAAATCCTTTTCATAACCCAAACTAGACCCTTTCAGCAGGACACAATCTCCAGTTTGTAGCTTCTCTCTGTTTCTTCAAGGGATTAAAACCACTGCAGGTAAACACTAAGAGAACAGGAACAAGAGGGAAAAGAGAAATAGAAAGAGGAATAGAAGAGTGCTACAGATGACTCTACTTCCTGTTTGTGTTGTTGTTTTTCACTTGATTTCTGTGACATTACAGTTCAGTTTCACAGATCATTAAATGTAACAACAAAAGAATAAAATATGACGTCATTACTTCATAATAAAATGTAAATATTTACCAAATTGCTGTGGATTTAGTGGAATAAAACACTTTGGGACATGCTGTTATTGAAAAATAATCAACATTTGGGTGTGAACAGTAACTCCACTTCCCCACTGATTATTTCCAATAACAGCATGACACTGACTGTACTGTCTCCTGCTTGGAGAATTAAAATGTACTTCATACTTAAGGACATTTAATACACCGTGACAATAATGCATTTTTAATTATTAATTAAAATTAATATGAAGTGTTTAAAATACTCCTGAAATTTGCATTTTGAATTTCAAGTGGTTTCAGGAGAAAGGGATGAATATGAAAAATGCATTTACACTAAAGGACATAATGAAGAAAATGTCACACAAGTGCAGTGAGAAGTGAATCATTCAGGAGAGAGATTTGAGATCATTACTGGTGTTATGGATTATATTCAGTTCAGTGTCCATGAACATTGTGTAAAGTTTTCTGTTTTCTAAATCCACTCTCATCATGTCTCCTGTGTCAGTCATGGCTTCCTCCAGCGGTGTCCTGAGTGAAGATCAGCTCCAGTGCTTCATCTGTCTGGATGTGTTCACTGATCCAGTCACGACTCCATGTGGACACAACTTCTGTATGATCTGTCTCACAGAGTTCTGGGACAGCAGTTCACACTGTCGGTGTCCGGTGTGTAAAGAGGAATTCCCTAAACGACCTCAACTATGTGTGAATACGTTCATCTCTGAACTTGCTGCTCCATTTAAGAAGGCAGTTCAGGTGAAATCCAGCAGCGCTGCAGAAAAACCCACACAATCTGTGGTGCTCTGTGACATCTGCTGTGAAAAGAAATGTGCAGCCGTGAAGTCCTGCCTGATCTGTATGGCCTCTTACTGCAAGACTCACCTGGAACCTCATGAGAGAATTTCTTCTTTTATGAAGCACAGATTGATGGATCCTGTGGAGAACCTGGAGGACTACATCTGCCTGAAGCATGAGAGACCCCTGGAGCTGTTCTGTAGAGACGACCAGACGTGTGTGTGTCAGTTCTGTACTGAGGGAGAACACAAAACTCACAACACTGTTCCTATAGAGGAGGAGAGTGAAGAGAAGAAAGTGAGGGACTGAAAAGTTTTGATGTATTGTATAAAGTTTGCAAATGAATTTCATGCATGAAATATAAACCTTTAAAAAAAAAAAGTTGATGCATTGTGTGTATCTTTCTCTCAGACTGAGTTGGGAAAGACACAAGCAGAAGTTCAGCAGATGATCCAGGAGCGAGTGAAGAAGATTGAGGAAATCAGACACTCTGTAGAACTCAATAAAGTCAGTCTCTTAACTCACCTACAAAATAGCTCCTTTACAAAAACACATTCAGAGAATAATGATCTAATCACATGAAATAAAATAATTTCTCAATTTGTCTCCTGTTAGAAAAACACAGAGAAGGAGAAAGCAGACACTGTGAAGGTCTTCAGTGCTCTGATGCGCTGCATTGAGAGAAGTCATACTGAGCTGCTTAAGGTGATGGAGGAGAAGCAGAAAGCAGCAGAGATGCAGGCTGAAGAGTTCATTAAAGAGCTGGAGCAGGAAATCACTGAGCTAAAGAGGAGAAACACTGAGCTGGAGCAGATCTCACACACTGAGGATCACCTCCACCTCCTACAGGTCAGAGTCCCTCTGTTTCTCAATAGCAATGCAGCACATGACAGGACAGCAGTCCCCATGCTGAGGGATTTCTCCTCTCTCCTGCTGTACTGCAGATTTACCCGTCATTGTGCAGCCCTCCACACACCCAGGACTGGACTGACGTCACAATTAACTCTCATCTGAGTGTGGAGACTCTGAGGAGAGCTCTGTCTCAGCTTCAGGAAACTCTCAGTGAGGAAATGGAGAAGGTTCCAGAGATTAGTAAGTGTTTATTACACAGACACATTACATATATTTCCAGTATTTTGTTTTAATTAATAAAAAGCAAACATTTAATTAAATCTATCAACATTTACTCACAAATATTGTCTGAAATTATTTTCCAAACAGACCTGAAGAGAATTCAACAATATGCAGGTTTGTGAGCTCTTATTGATCACATGACTAAATATATAATTCTTCCCTGTTCCACACTGTGCAATGATAAAACTGATGTTCACTGTGTTTCTGTCTCTCAGTGGATGTGACTCTGGATCCTGATACAGCGAATCCTTCTCTCATCCTGTCTGATGATGGGAAACAAGTTACATGTGGAGACAAGAGACAGAATCTCCCTGATAACCCAGAGAGGTTTGATCGTTGTGTCTGTGTGCTGGGAAAGGAGGGATTCTCCTCAGGGAGATTTTACTATGAGGTGCAGGTCAGAGGGAAGACTAAGTGGACTTTAGGAGTGGCCAGAGAGTCCATTAACAGGAAAGGGGAGATTACAGCCAGTCCTGAAGATGGATACTGGAGTGTGTGGCTGAGGAATGAGACTGAATATAGAGCTTGTGATTCTCCCTCTGTCTCCCTCTCCTTGAAACGGGCTCCTCAGAAGGTGGGGGTGTTTGTGGATTATGAGGAGGGTCTGATCTCCTTCTATGATGTTGATGCAAAATCTCACATCTACTCTTTCACTGGTCAGAATTTCACTGAGAAACTTTATCTGTACTTCTGTCCCTGTCCCAATGATGGAGGTAAAAATTCAGCACCACTGATCATCTGCCCTGTTCATCAGATCTAATCATCACTTTTATTACCTCGCCTGGGACGGATTCCTCCAGGGGGCGATGTATCGTTTTCGGTCGTGTTTCTTTTGTTTTTTTTGTTCACAATATTATGGGAAAATGGCTGGATCAATCTTCATGAAACTTTCTGGATAGATGGACACTGGTTTCAAATAGAACCTCCACCATTTTGAGGGTCATCTGGTCAAGGTCACCAAAAAGGTCAAAATTGTTTTTGTTGTGTCTCCTGCCTCATATAGAGGCGCTAGCCACTACGCCATCGTGTTGTAAGAATGTGAGTGTAATAGTTGCGCACTGTACTGTACATGCGCATACACGTGTTCCTATTAAAATGGCCGGTGAGTGTATACAATTCGGTTCACCATTCAGAATAAATGGATGTGACTAAAGAAATTGCTTTCAGACATGTTTATGCTTATTACAGAGGGAAAGTGTGTTACACTGAGCTCTAGCTCATAAGAGTTTGGGTCATGGTGACAGCGTGTGTATGTCAGCCTCGGTTCAGAGGTTTCAGTTTTGAAAACTGTAAGAGGTAAGAGTAGAATAATATAAAGTACAGACACTTGGAATATTTTACTTCTGTGATTTTTAAATTGTTCATTTTTGGATTACGCTTCATTTTTGTGGCTACTGATTCACAGAGTAAATATATTGCTGTATTTACTGTATGGACATGGGATCAGAAAACTGTTTTATTTATAAGCAGGAGCCACATGGACCCATAGGGGACCTTTATTTTTTCATGATATCTTCCTTCATATTTATCATAAATGCTACCGGGTGAGGTTTGTTTTGCCTGGCAACACTTGTTTTATTTTAGTGTTCATGCTGTCTTGCATCACATGGAGTTGTTCCAAGCTTTAAATGCTCTTACATCTCATCATTTTAAATGGTCTATATTTTGCTGTCTTTTTCCTGTCAAAATATTATGTTGGGCGTCATAGCAGGTCATTCATTTTATTTCTGAAATCTTCCTATTGCATGTTTTTGAAAATTATCTCATGGTCTAAAGGAGACAGTCTTGAAAATCATGGCAGTGTTAATCATGGACACAAAGACACAAATCATACCCATAGATACAGTATAATATGGAGTTAATCTTTCTCAAAGGATATGGAATGAAAATATGTTTTGATTTTTGAAAAATGCTAACAGAAGCATGAATCATTCTCTTAGCATTAATAGTTCTCTCTGTAAATGTAATAATCGGTTGTTTGCTGTGGGATAAAACACTTCTGAACATGTTCTTATTGGAAAATAAACTTCAGGGTGGTAACAGTGACTCCGCTTCATGATATCAGCTCAACACCAAGTGTTTTATTCCCTGCTTAGATCATTAAAGCAGATATAATGTTTTATGATGTTTTAAATTGAGAGGTGCATTTTTAATGTGAATTAAATAAATAAAGTGTTTAAAATCATCCTGTGATTTGCATTTTGAGTTTCGAGTTGTCCGCAGTTGTTTGGTGAGACAGGAATAAGATTTTAAAAAATGTATTTTTCCTGAAGAACAGGTTTTTGAAAATGTCACTGTGGCAGCAGGGGCGTGGCCAAGCAGCAGTCTGTGAATGGAGGGCGGGGTCGGGGAAGGTAAGTGGCTAGGTTATTACACCTGATTTCAATGTGTGTGTGTGTGTGTGGGTGGGTGGGTGGGTGGGTGTGTTTGTTGCAGGGATGGAGAATAAAGGGGGGGGAGAGGAGAGAAGAATGGCTCCCCGACCATAACACTTGAGTGAGTGAGTGAGTGAGTAAGAAAGAAAGCAAGCAAGCAAGCTGAAAAGCCGAATGAAGTGCATGTGTGTAAACACAGACTCTCGCCTGCCGTGCTTCTGTGCTCCACCCACATCGGGGTTTACTACAGTGGTGCCGAAACCCAGGACGCACAGAAGGGAACCGCCCCATGGAGTCCTCCCCGTTCAAAGAGCTCGTCCTTGCCCTCGCTAATGCCCAGCAGAACCAGCATCAAGAGCTGATCACCCTCCGGAAGGAGCAGCAGCAGCACTTCGAAGCCTTGATGCTGACCCAGCAGGAATATCGCCAGGCGTTCCGGCACTGGCTCACGTCAGCAGGGCTGCCGGCCACCGCCGCCCTCGCGAAGATGGGACCGCAGGACGATCCAGAAGCGTTCCTTGCTCTCTTTGAGCAAACAGTCGAGGCGTAGGGGTGGCCGCTGGAGCAGCACGCCACGCGCCTCCTCCCGCTCCTAACTGGTGAGGCGCAGCTCGCCGCGCAGCAGCTCCCTGCTGACAGCCGGCTGGTCTATGCAGACCTGACGAGCTAGTGTGCACTATTTCTCAGCCTACCCTCTTTAATATAAAATAATGCCATGGCTATGAGGCGACAATGGTATAGGCTGTGCTCAAACAGTGACAATAAGAAAACATACAGGTGCTCCTAACCTGTGGGGTTTTGTTTACTACTGCTCTCTCTCGAAATATGCCAACTAACTATGGCAATTGTATGTGTTTCTACCAATGGCTACTGGTGGTACGGTCACTTACTCCCTACTAGCTGTGTTTACGGTATGACTGTTAGTTAAACAACGCTATCACTACGCTGCAATTAGCCCAAAATACACTCTGGTATAGCCTTGGCAATTCCACTTGACTAGCCTATTACTGAGTAGAGGCCTGGAATGGCTCAACACTAAATTTATCTGTTATTGCTACAAAAATCACTGAAGCCAACAATACCAAGCCTCACACAGGGCACCAAAATATGTAGGAGCAAATGGGCTTACAAAATCAGTCTCATGTAAAAAGTTATCAGTCTCATAAATTAATTAATCAGTAAATCAAATCAGTCTCATAAAAAGGAATCAGTCTCATAAATTCATTAACAGAATGGGTGAAGGCAATTAGAGTTCTTTTCTTGGCAGAGGTTGGCACTTCAGTGAATATTGTAACAATAAACAGGACACAGTTTATTCCAAAGATATCATTTATTGAAATAGCTGACAGGAATTAGCAAACTAATACTGATCAGATATAGCAACAATAGCAGCCAAGGAATAATTCAATAGAAATGATGATACAATATATACAAAATATATAAATATAAGAATCAGTAGTGTGTATGATAATTGAGGCAATAATGGTGATCAGAAGTAATAGGGCGAGTGGATGTTAAAATGTGATAGGGAAAATCACGTGGTTGTGTGTGTGTAATGCACACTCTCCCCCTACCCCTCTCTCTCTCACACACACACACACACACACACACACACACACACACACACACACACCACTCATGCACCACATTTCTATATTTACCATGTAACACACTCACTCATACACAACACTTATGCACTCTCTTAACACACTGTCTATCTCACTCTCTCACACAATTTGTGCACTACGTTTCTATATTTACATGTAACATTCATACACTCTCAACACAGACACAACTCATGCACTAAATTTTTATATTTACAGTAAATGTAACACTCATGCACTGTCTTTACTCTCACTCGTATATGAACACGTACTTCACTCTCTTAACACACACTATGTCTTTCTCTCACTCACTATAAGATACAACTCATGCACTCTCAACACACACCCTCTCTTACACACACACACACACACACACACACACACACCACTCATGCATGATGCACTACATTTCTATATTTACATGTAACACACTCACTGGTATACACAACACTCGTGCACTCTCAACACACACACACCACTCATACACTCTGAACACACACTCACCCACACACCACCCATGCACTACATTTCAATATTCACATATAACACACATGCAGTCTGAACATACTCTCTCACACACACAACTTATGCACTTCAATTTTGTATTTACATGTAACATATCTTCACACACACACACACACACACACACACACACACACACACACACACACTTCGTATACTACAGCTCATCTATATCTACATGCAGTGCACATACTTTCCCCCTCTCTCTCTCTCTCTCTCTCTCTCTCTCACACACACACACACACCACTCATGCACTACACCTCATCTATGTCATGTGTTACATCAGTGTAACACTTTCACTCACTCACACACTCACATTTTGTAACTCAACACATTTAGTTTGTACAGTACTTACAATGGACAATATCACAACATGTTGTAAGTGTTTACGTATGTTGTATGTATGAGTTAAGTATACAAGTATTTTCCTTTTCCTGAGCAAAGCATTCTTTATTCAAGCCTGACTAATATCCTTACTACTTCCCAGGTGCCTGGGACAGGCGATCTTTTAGTTTTTACTTTTGCATTTTAGTAGTGATTGTTAAAATCCTGATGCTTAACTAGAGTAAACAAGTTGGATGGTTTCTTTGTTTTGCAGATTCTTTATGTTACATAAATAAATTAATACATTAATTTCTGACCTCTTGGCTCACATGGGTTTTGTTCATGAGTTAGGCACCAGATACATCAGAATACAGGAAATCAAATCTAGCTAATTCAAAATTTCCCGGGGGAGGACCCCCCCCCCCCCCCCCCCTTTATTTAGTCACAGCATGGCCACCCCTTGTATATCCTTGCTAGCCTGGGCCCGCCCATCCTAAGCCTGACGCAACACAAGGGCCTGTTGCGAGCTTAGTCTGGCCAGGCAAGCTATCTACGGCTCTTCCAAGCTCCGGAAAAATCGGGAGCCAATCAACTTTGAGCATCTCCAACGGCCCTGGGTAGAGGCGTGTTCAAGGCAGTGACGTAGTAGAACTGCGACTGGAAGCCATAGATTGTTTACAGAATCATGCTGTATTGAAAGCATTCAACGGGAAGTTCTCATTGAAAACGGAGCAAAGAGCAGCCCTGGAGGTATTTATTAAAAGGAAGGACGTTTTCGCCTTGCTCCCGACCGACTTTGGTAAGAGTTTAATCTACCAGTTAGCCCCGCTAGTAGCCAAATCAATGGGGCTCAGCGAGAATCCTATCGTCGCGTCACATACGTCAGAGGAAAGAGTGATGTGATTGGTTTAAGCTTCGTCACAGCCTTTTCTGGCTTCAACCAGTAGCAAACTGAGGCATTTCAGGGAGGCGGGTCAACCACGGGCTCTGGGAAACGGTTGGGCTGAATATCCTTGCCCCCCCTTTGGCCACCCCATGTAAAAAAATCCTGGCTACGCCACTGGTTGTCTATGTTCTATTGCGAATACAATATCAGTTTTTGAGATTTGTAAATTATTGCATTCCGTTTTTATTTCCAATTTGTACTTTGTCCCAATTTTTTTGGAATCGGGGTTGTAAATGCTTTCATCTCATCTCATTATCTCTAGCCGCTTTATCCTTCTACAGGGTCACAGGCAAGCTGGAGTGTATCCCAGCTGACTACGGGCGAAAGGCGGGGTACACCCTGGACAAGTCGCCAGGTCATCACAGGGCTGACACATAGACACAGACAACCATTCACACTCACATTCACACCTACGGTCAATTTAGAGTCACCAGTTAACCTAACCTGCATGTCTTTGGACTGTGGGGGAAACCGGAGCACCCGGAGGAAACCCACGCGGACACGGGGAGAACATGCAAACTCCACACAGAAAGGCCCTCGCCGGCCCCAGGGCTCGAACCCAGGACCTTCTTGCTGTGAGGCGACAGCGCTAACCACTACACCACCGGGCCGCCCGTAAATGCTTTCATATAATGTAAATATGTTTCTCTTCTCTTGTGAAGCCCAACACTGAGATTATTATTTTCATGTACACATTTCTCCAGCACACTCTGATGACAAAATTAATATCATGAGTAAAAAAAATACTTCCTAAAATGTACACAGTGCAGATTTTATAACAGAGATGGAGACAGAATGAAACCCTGGAGTTCACTGAGTGAATTTACTCCATCTAGTGGTTAAAACGTGTAACTGCATCATGAGAAAAAAGTCAAACAGTGGGCGTGTCTCATGTGGCGTCACTCAGGTGAATCGAAACTCAAGCTCAAATCCTTTTCATAACCCAAACCCTTTGACCCTTTCAGCAGGACACAATCTCCAGTTTGAAGCTTCTCTCTGTTTCTTGTCTAAAATTATTTTCCAAACAGACCTGAAGAGAATTCAACAATATGCAGGTTTGTGAGCTCTTATTGGTCACATGACTAAATATATATATTTCTTCCCTTTTCCACACTGTGCAATGATAAAACTGATGTTCACTGTTTTTCTGTCTCTCAGTGGATGTGACTCTGGATCCTGATACAGCTCATCCTAAACTCATCCTGTCTGATGATGGGAAACAAGTGAAACATGGAGACAAGAGACAGAATCTCCCTGATATCTCAGAGAGGTTTAATGACTATGTCTATGTTTTGGGAAATGAGGGATTCTCCGCAGGGAGATTTTACTATGAGGTTCAGGTCAGAGGGAACACTAAGGCTACGTTTACACACTGTAAAAAATGTCCGTAGAATTAACAGTGAATTTATGTAAAATCATGACATAAAAAAACTGTAAATACAAAAACAATGAAGCAGTGTGTAATTTACATCAATATACTGTAAAACTCCTCACCAAATACCACTGTTAATTTAACAGTAAGAATATGTTGAATTGATCATATTTTTTTGTAGAATTTACAAATTGTTGTAGTTTAAACACAGACAAACTGTAATACTAAAACAGAATGTGATAGTTAAAATTACATCATTGCCCTGTTAAAAAAAATAAAAACATGCCTACCATCGTGGCTCAGTCGATTAAGGCGTCATGCCATGAATCTGGGGACCCGGGTTCGATTCTGACCTGAGGTCATTTCCAGATCCCTCCCCGTTTCTCTCTCCAGCTCATTTCCTGTCTCTGCACTGTCCTATCCAATAAAGGTAAAAAAATTCTAAAAAAAAAATATATCTGTCTAGTAGATCATTACTTGTAACCATCATTTTGAATCATTGTTTATTGTACAATGAATATCCGTAAAATTAACAGTTATGTATTGATTATTGTACATTGAATACCTGTAAAATTGAACATTTTCAAACTGTTGTTTTTACAAGTGTTGATATACCTTACCGTAAAGCCATATACACTGTCACTGTATTTTTTACGGTGAAAAAATGGCAACCACAGCTGCCAGTTTTTCACTGTAAATTTGACAAGATTTTTTTTTACAGTGCACTAGACCGTATCTGTCTCGTTTTCTTCGCGGATGCACTGTCCGTTTACATTAACCCCCCTGAAAAAGCGGGGAAACGGGAATCCGCCAGCGTCCACGTATTCAATCTAGATCGTATCAGCTCCGGTGCTGTGTAAACATTGAGAATACGCGAATACGCTGTGCTGAGCTCTAGCTGGCGTCTCACTGGACAACGTCACTGTGACATCCACCTTCCTGATTCGCTGGCGTTGGTCATGTGACGCGACTGCTGAAAAACGGCGCAGACTTCCGCCTTGTATCACCTTTCATTAAAGAGTATAAAAGTATGAAAATACTGCAAATACTGATGCAAATACTGCCCATTGTGTAGTTATGATTGTCTTTAGGCTTGCCATCCTTCCACTTGCAAGTAATAAGTGATATGCGCTGGGATCTCACACACAGCGGCTCAGTCCCGAATCGTGGCTTGTTCACTTCACTCGCGCGCTCTGTGAGCTGCGCAGGGCCGGAGTGCACACCCTCCAGAGGGCACTCGCTGTTCAGGGCGGAGTGATTTGGAGCGCAGGATGCCTGCGGAGCCGAGCGTATCCGCGTATTGGTGTTGCTGTGTGCACGGCTAACGGTTTTAGTGTAAACGCGAATCGTTTTAAGAACGTTAATCTGATGATCCGCTGATTCGACGTAATGTAAACGTAGCCTAAGTGGGATTTAGGAGTGGCCAGAGAGTCCATTAACAGGAAAGGAATGATTGCACTCAACCCTAAAGATGGGTACTGGTGTGTGTGGCTGAGGAATGAGACTGAATATAAGGCTCTGGACTCTCCTCGTGTCTCCATCTCCTTGAAACAGGCTCCTCAGAAGGTGGGGGTGTTTGTGGATTATGAGGAGGGTCTGATCTCCTTCTATGATGTTGATGCAAAATTTCACATCTACTCTTTCACTGGTCAGAATTTCACTGAGAAACTTTATCCATTCTTCAGCCCCAGTCTCAATTATGGAGGTAAAAATTCAGCACCACTGATCATCTGCCCTGTTCATCAGATCTAATCATCGCTTTTATTATCGCTCATTTTTAAATTCTGTATTTTTAAATTTTAGTATTTCTATAAGTTTGTGAACTTTATGTAGCTAGATCTGTTTTTTATTTTTATTATTTATTTATTCTTGTCTAAGTATGGTTGATGAATGAATCCTGAGTATGGTCGATGCTGCTGTAACTTGTAATTTCCTGCAAAGGATCATTAAAGTATCTATCTATCTATCTATCTATCTATCTATCTATCTATCTATCTATCTATCTATCTATCTATTAATTAATTACCTCGCCTGGGATGGAGTCCCCCAGGACTGAATGAGCGCAGAAGTTTTCAGTTTAATAATATGCAGAATATACACATAGAAAATATATACAGTACTCAGGCAAACAATCCAAAACAGCAAGCAAGGTAAAAAACGTGATAACAGGCAAAAGGTTGGTCGAGGTGCAAACAGTACATCAAAGGCTAAGTGAAAACAATAATGAGAAGCAGGCACAAGAATCAAGAAACCAGGAAAACAAGAACACGGGTAGAAAGGCTCGGTAATGTGTACTTAACGTAGCGTATACTTCACGATGCAACTGCATCAGCACAGTCCTTAAATAGGCAAACACATAGTTCCTTAATTGAGCTCGGTGCGCCTTGTTTATGGCACGCGGCTGGAGTCCACTCGGTGCGCGCGCAGCCTGAGGCGCACTTTCAGGTGCATGCGCCACAGGGTGCAGGACTGACAGAACCCCCTCCCAAAGAGCTCCCTCCGGGAGTGAAAATCCATCATACTCAGCACCGGTGGGGGTTCGGGCTCAGGCTCAGGACACGACTTGGGTTCTTGACTAGGAGTGGGCTTGAGCTGGGGACTTGACTTGGGTTCTGGGCTGGAATCATGTTCAAACTCCTGACCTGACTTGGATCTTGGACTAGGCTTGGATCCAGGACTGAAGATGGCCTCAACCTCCAGGCTGGATTCGAGCTCTGTAGATGATTTGAGCTTTGGGCTGGACTCTAGCTCCAGCTCAGGAGATGACTCACACTGGAGTTCTGGAACTGGTATGGGCTCAGAGCAGTAAGCTAGGTTTGACTCAGGCTCCAGGCTGTATTCGGGCTCAGGAGAGGACTCGGGCTCTGGGGATGACTCGAGTTCTGGACTTGGCTCTCTTTCGGACTCTGGACTTGGCTCTCTTTCAGACTCTGGACTTGGCTCAGGTACAAGCTCAAGCTCTGTCAGTGCATTGCTTTGGTCCTGGTTAGGACCTGGCGATGGGAAGATGCAGACATCTTCATGGCTGGCTGAGGCAGAGGTCATTACAACGTCCTCTGATACAGGTTCAGGAACAGGCTCAGGTTCTGGCCTTAACTCTGGTATCAGCACTGAAGCTGGCTCTGGCGCTGGCTCTGACGCTGGCTCTGATGTTGGAGTTCATGCTGGAGCTGGCATAGGTTCTGGAGTAGACACTGGCACTGGTTCTGGAGCAGACACTGCCGCTGACTTTGGCTTCAACTCTGGCTCTGGAGCAGACGCTGACACTGGCACAGATGCTCGCACTGGAACAGACATGGGTTCTGATACAGACACTGGTTCAGGCATTAATTCAGGTGCTGGTTCTGGCCGAGAAACCAGCTCAGGGGAGACAGCCTCCTCCGCTGTCTCTATATCAGCCACTGGGGGGAGCTCTGGAGCGACAGTCTCCTCAGCTAAGTTAGCCACTGGAATGGCTGCCTTTAGGAGGCACTCTAGAGTGATGGCCTCCTCTGCTGAGTCGACCACTGGCATGATTGCCCCTCCCCAAGAATGTTCATGGGGTTCTTCCTTTCTAATGATTCGAAAATGAACTTGAGCATGGCAAAGAAATTCTGTGAGCTTCGAAGTCACGGGTGCTCGACACTAATCAGGTAGTCCACCCATCTTCATGCTCATCCAGTAATGAATGTTAGGATGAAGCTTACCCAGATGGGTTCGGGTGGCTTGGGCTCTTGGAAGTCATCACAGACAGTGTTGGGAAGGTTACTTTTAAAATGTAATCCCCTACAAATTACAGATTACATGCTCCAAAATGTAATTTGTACCGTAATCCATTAGGTTACTTAAGGTGAGTAACGTAATCTGATTACTTTGGATTACTTGACATTACCATCTTTTTAAAGACTACATGAATGTGTTGAAAACTGCCCAACACATTAGAGGCACTTCACTTCTATTGAGGAGGCCGAAGAAGGGATGCCTGCGCAGAGTGTGCAGCATTCTCAAAGACTCCTCTCATCTGGCAAACAGACTCTTCTAGATCCTTCCCTCCAAGAGACGCTTCAGGAGCCTACCCACCAAAACCACCAGATACAGAAAGAGCTTTTTCTCCACAGCAGTCACCCTACTGAACTTTGTTTAAAGATGATCTTCCCCTTCCTCCTTCCACACTGGTCACTCCAATTCTGCATTTCACTGCTGCGTATCTGCTCATTCCTCCTAATTCTTTAGAATCTGCATTTACTGTATGCCATTTGTTTGCAGAAGAGGGTATGTTATGGGAGGGGATGGTGGAGGTGGCAGATAATTATTTCAATGTTTTAGAATTTCTATCAAAATATATATATGGCAAACGTATACTGTTTGAAACCTTAGACCCTCAGGAATCTATTTATACCCACCAATAGTGATATTGTTTTGTGCATTAACAAAATGTGGGGTGTGCAACAAAAGGTTTATCATATGTTTCATTTGTTGAAAGACAATAAAAAAGCACAATTTTTCCTTAACGATTTCTTTAGTTCCAACACTTGAAAGTGGAAGAGTATTAGATAGACATAAAGTGTTTTTATAAAACAATTATCAAAAATGAAACTTATTTTTCCATTTACTGTCAGTATTCTTTTAATGACTAAACTGAGCTTATTAAATATCCTATTAAACATCCTATTAAACTTGATGTGACAATGACAAAAATGCCCTTTTCCACATTTTTATTTCCAAAACTGCAGTGGTGGTACTTTGTACTGAAATTAGGCAAACAAATGCCATTGAAAAGTATTTACAGCTATGGTTACCAACACTTTCTATCACTATGACTACAGTTAAAATAAAGTAGCAATAAAAAAAGTAATAAAACATGGATTTTCAATTTCCCTTTCCCTATAAGGACAAAAAAATAGCTTTTATAAAACAATTATCAAAAGTGACATATTTGAATTAAAGTCAGTCGTATTCATCCACCAATAATTTCAAAGGACTAAATGTCCGTCAAACTTTGTGACACAGACAAAAACGCTGTTTGCCACAAACCTCGTCACCAGATGTACATTTTAAACAAATATGACATATATTTTCCTTTTATCTGTTAGCAAAACCGCAATATTTTCAGCTTGCTTTTCAGCAACCTACTTAAATCTGTCTCGCTTAGTCTAGAGTCCAGTAAAGGCGGTTGTAGCGCAGCAAGAGCACCTGTCCAAAGTGCTTGTCTGTCATGTGGTTTCGGTGAGGGCTGAAAACAAGTCCTCCATGGCTAAACAGCCATTCAACAGGAGCACTTGATGGCAGAGTGGTATTATACTTTAAGAAGAGAGCTCTGATTGTTGGGTATGTTTTTAATGAGGCCAATGTCTTATCTGGATCCTGAAGGTACCGTTGCACTTCTTCCTCTGCTGTAGTGACATGCTTTCTATATGAGATCACAGCTGCCTTTAATCATGTCCAGTTGGCATTCCTTTCAGAACAAATTAACATACTTGGAGTGTACTACATTAACCAACACTGTAATTCCAAATACACACAAGGGAAATAATTCTATATCTAAACTAAAAGTATATTGCTAGCTAATGTTAACCACATACCATAAACCATACCATGTATGTTATTTGCTAATGTTAACCACAAATAGCCTACACAAAGGCTAGAGAATCGTTTTGTCAATCTCTTTAAAGAACATTATCATCATCATCATCATCATTATCAACAACAAGTAGATTCGACAAGGGCAGACCTGTACTAAATGAGTGCAATATTCCAAAATGACCACTCATGACATTATAGGCTAGTAGCATATCGGGACAACTTGCTAGTTGAATATGAAAGGACTCAATATGAGAGGACTAAAGCGGAGTCCATCAGAATTTTGGTTCCACAAGGCAACATAATGTTTGAACTTAGCTAAGTCCTGTTATATTACTAAGGCCAAATAAAAAAAATAGTGTGTTTCCGGTAACCCGAACGATCGAGAATTTCCGCATCGAAATTGCCGACCGTAAAGTTTTTATTACAAATTTCCCTCGATATTTTAGTGTAAGTGGCATTAGTTTGTCATAATTTTTTGTTTCAATGCATTCAAGTTGTGAAAGAAACGATAAAAAGTAAAATATTTCACCACTTCTATCAGCCCTCCTGCATAAACATGGAAGTGCACTTGTATACTGAAGGAGGAAGGAAAACTGAGCCAAGCCGCCATTTTGAATCCTCATTCAAGGCTGTAATGCAAATTGCTTCCTTTTCAGTATACAAGTGCACTTCCATGGCATGGAAAAACACTACATTTTGCCGCCTATGTAGTCCCCTATTTATACAAATAGGAGTCATTCAGGATTCGGCCATGTTTTTGCTTGGTGTTTTTGCTCGACCCAAGTTCTACAGTAGGCTAGGCCGTCTGCTTTTAATGGAAGTAGCCTAGCCTAGGACGTTATTTTCACGTTATTTCTTGATAAGGTGTTTTCACATTATTACATGAAAATATCATGAAATATCGCTTCCGTAGATCATAACTCGAACTCTCGCGATATTTTTTTTTATTTGTTTAAAGATTTAAAACACTTATTTTATTATGATGTGTGGTATAAAGGATTCTGTGCCAAAATACTATTTTGTAAGATGTTTACTTGTGTTAATTTTTTCTAACAAAATAAAAAAAAATTAAGAAAAAAAAAACTTTCCTACGTACCGACCTTATTTTAGTATTTCATGTTACCGGAAACACACTATATATAGTTTTTTTTTGGCCTACTACTCGATAAGACCCACCTAGTTTGGTTTCATAAAAAGCAAGCACATGACAAAAACAGACGATTGTTTGCTAACGCCAGCTAGCAAGATTTGCTTGATGGAGTAGCCTTTATGCTAATGTTAAAATCACGCAAATAGGCTACTATTATGTTCCTGAAGTGGCACACAACCTACATTACCAGATACACACAACTAAAACAATCTAGTTGCAGTAGGCTAATGTTTGATTTTTAAAACTTACTGTTAGATGTTTGCTCAGGTTAGATGTAGAGTCTCTGGATGTGGACAGCAGCTTGGTTGCTGGCAAGCAGAGTTTACAGTGCACGGCCAGATTCCGCTCATCTTTGTGTCCTTTAAATATAAAGTGGTGCCTTAATTTCCAGGAGAAAAACGCGTTCTTGCCCGTGAGGTGGCTCTGCTCTTGCTCCTCATGGTGGGTTGGTTTGGGCTCCTCTTCCATTGTGTGATTGTGACTGACTGATGCTGCCAACGTTAACTGCTCTTGCTTGCGTTCTATTTCTGTTTGGGTTTTCGGCTATCACTGTTTTTCCCGCGGCGCGGTGACGTCATGCGGTAGCCCTCTATAGCCTAAAATGTGAAAAGGGAAGTACCGCCGTGTAATCCATTTATTTCAACAAAGTAACTGTAATCCGATTACCACTTATTAAAACAGTAACTGTAACGGATTACAGTTACTCATGATTTGTACTCTGATTACGTAACGCCGGTACATGTAATCCGTTACTCCCCAACACTGATCACAGAGGATGCCAAACTGGATGCGGAATACACATGGGAGATACTCTCCATCGTATGGTGTAGGAGTATAAGCATTGGTACAACGGCGGAAATATGAGGCTAGCGGCAGGGACAGGAAAACCCAGAAGCAGCGTGGAATCGCATACTGAAAAACGTCTGCTACATCCATTGTAAGGTGAAGTATTCTGTCAGGTACGCAAGGGAGGTGGATGTAAGTGCAGAAGTTCTCAGTTTAATAATTTGCAGAATACATATACAGAGAAGGGCGGCATGGTGGTGTAGTGGTTAGCGCTGTCGCCTCACAGCAAGAAGGTCCTGAGTTCGAGCCCCGGGGCCGGCGAGGGCCTTTCTGTGTGGAGTTTGCATGTTCTCCCCGTGTCCGCGTGGGTTTCCTCTGGGTGCTCCGGTTTCCCCCACAGTCCAAATTCATGCAGGTTAGGCTAACTGGTGACTCTAAATTGACCGTAGGTGTGAATGGTTGTCTGTGTCTATGTGTCAGCCCTGTGATGACCTGGCGACTTGTCCAGGGTGTACCCCGCCTCTCGCTCGTAGTCAGCTGGGATAGGCTCCAGCTTGCCTGTGACCCTGTAGAAGGATAAAGCGGCTAGAGATAATGAGATAATGAGACATATACAGAGAGAAAATATATACACAGACAAACAATCCAAAACAGCAAGCAAGATCAAAAACATGACAACAGGAAAAAGGTCAGTCAAGACACAAAGAGTACATCAAAGGCTAGGTGAGAACAATAACAAGAAGCAGGCACAAGAATCAAGAAACCAGGAAAACAAGAACATGGGTAGAAAGGCTTGGTAATGCATACTTAACATGTATACTTCATGATGCAACTACTTCTTTAAGGTTTTATGGCGGTTGGCAAACCAACTTCAAGGTGCATTACCACCACTGACTGGGCTAGAGTATGGAAAAGGAGATATGGGGGGGGGGGGGGGGCAAATTATATTCTTTGAGCTAATTCTGAATCTTTCAGAAGTTTGATAATATAATACATCTGACTTGATGCTCTCCCTAATAAACCAGGTAAAGTGAAATTGTGATGACGAACCATTCTGAGAGAATTCTTTCACGTTCATATTTCTTACAGTGAAGTATTACATGCTCTATTGATTCTGGATGGCTACAGTATTCACAATTTCTGGTTGGGTGTTTGCCCATTTTGTTAAGAGAATAGTTAAGTCCTATATGTCCAATTCTTAAATAGATGATCATGATGTCTTCTCTCTGACTCCTGCCCCATCCTTCCACTATTCACCTGTTTTTCCTCTTTCACTGCCATCCCAATACTCCTGCCAGACTGACTTTGCGTCAGACTTGATGCAAATCTTAACCTCTGCCTTTCTGATTGGGATTTGCAATTCTATTTCTGTATTATTTAGTGATTGCTGAGACAGCTTGTCTACCTGTTCATTTCCCTCCACGCCAACATGCACAGGTACCCAAAGAAAACTAGTTGTAATGCCCTTTGAATCTATTTTATGCAAAGTTATAAAGATTTCATTGATTATCTGTTCTTTCCAATGCTAAGTAACTATCTGAAATTATGACTGTTTTGTTTATTGCATTTTCTTTAACCCATTCCAGGGCCAATGATGTTACCACCAATTCTGTTGTATATACTGTCACATTGTCAGTCACTCTTTTCTTAATATTTACTCCTTTCTTTGGAATATACACTGCTGATCCAGCACACCCTTTTTTGGGGTCTTTAGAACCATCTGTAAATATACATGTAAACTTAGAAAAATAAAAATCCAAATAATTTTGTACAATTTCCCTGACTGATGTAGCCTTTGATTTCTTTCTTATTTCCTGGTGAATATTTAAATCTGCAACTGGTAATGGGAATAACCATGGTGGAACTGGTGATAATGGGACTGTTGGGCAGTACTGTAGCTGATGTAGACCAATACTCTCTGCTTTAGTATAATTTATCCATCAAAAAATGAGGAAATTAGATTCATAGTGTTCCCAACAATCTTTTGTTATCTTTTGTGGTAGTGCCAGTCTGACGGAACATGGGTTGATTACCTTTTTGATGAGGAAGGGTCCTAGGTACCTGGGAGCCAGCTTGCGGGAGATGGTTCTGAGTGGCAGATGGCGTGTGGAGAGCATGACTCGTTGCCCCTCCTGGTAAGTGGGCGCCTTAGAGTGGTGTTTGTCGGCCTGCCTCTTGGATGCTAGGGTGGAGTTAAAGCAACTAAACTAATATCTCTAACATCATTACCTTCCTTAAACTTAATGATCACCTTCAAGTCATAGTCAGGATCATCAACAACTCTCCTTCTCACATCTCTACTCCTCTCTCCCAGTTCATTTTCATGTTCTTTCCTCTTGTTTTCCTCTTTAGAACTACCTAACCGCGGAGTACTAACTCCGCTCCCTCTTCCTCTCCCCCCACCAATATCCTCTTCCATATCCTCATCACCCATGATCTAAGGCTAATCCAGACCCAAACACAAATCGGTTTATGCCAACCGCTGCCAATCCCACACATGAATACCCTCAGCATGCTGACAAACACCGCTCTAAGGTGCCCACTTACCGGGTGGGGCAATGAGTCATGCTCTCCACACACCATCTGCCACTCAGAACCATCTCCCGCAAGCTGGCTCCCAGGTACCTAGGACCCTTCCTCATCAAAGAGGTAATCAACCCATGTTCCATCAGACTGGCACTACCACTCACCATGCGATGCATCCACCCCACATTCCACGTGTCACAGCTTAAACCTCTGGTCACCTGTAGGAATGAGGGGAAGGGAAAAATATAAGGTGTTTATAAAACTAATACAAGAAGGGACATCTTTTAAAGACAGAGAAAAACAGAATTAAATGTCCTCCGGGTGCTCTGGTTTCCCCCACAGTTCAAAGACATGCTGTCAGGTTAACATGGGGCGGCCTTGGGCTGAAGTGCCCTTGAGCAAGGTACCTAACCCCTGACTGCTCCCTGGGTGCTGTAGTATGGCTGCCCACTGCTCTGGGTGTGTGTGTGCGCGTGTGTTCACTGCTTCAGATGGGTTAAATGCAGAGGATGAATCTCACTGTGCTTGAAATGTGCATGTGACAGGTTTCTTCTTCTTTTTCTACTTCTTCAAAAAGCTCAAGAAATGGAAATAAATGAATATAACAGTACATTAGTGAATGAAATAAGAAGATCTGCTGAGGAAACAATGTCTAAAAGTACAGAAATTAGAAGTAATAAGAATGTACCGTGGTGGAATAATGAATGTAGTAAAGTGGGAAAAGCAAGGAATAAAGCGTTTAAACTTCTCAAAAAATCCCATTCTCAAGATGCACTGACAGATTATAAAAGATCACAGGCAGTTGTCAGGAAAACAATCAGGAAACAAAAACGAACCTTTTGGAGAGAATACTGCAATAGTATTGGAAGGACTGTGCAACTACCAGAAGTATGGGGCATGATAAGAAGAATGGGAGGGATTCGAGGGAAATATGAGTTACCAGTATTAATCAATGGATATAAAGTGGCAATAAATAATTCAGAAAAGGCTGAACTCTTAGCCCAGACATTCAGGAAAGTACACAGCTCAGTAAATCTCACCAAGGAGGCTGAGAAAAACAGAAGTAAAGTTTTATAAAGTTATCCAGCAGTTTTAGAACAGAAGGAGAGTTCAGGAAATCCATTGGATTTACTTATTAATATGTTTGAGTTTAAAAAAAGCCATTAATTCCGCTAAACAGTTGACTGCAGGGATAGATATATGTTATAAAATGTTTGCAAATATGTCGGATAATACACTGGAAAAAGTACTAAAACTATTTCACAAGATCTGGGATGCTGGTCAACTTCCAACAGCATGCAAACATGCAACAATAGTGCCTGTACTAAAACCAGGGAAAGATCCATCAGACCCTGCGAGTTATAGACCAATTGCATTCACTTCCCAATTATGCAAAACCATGGAACGAATAATCACACTAAGATTAAATTATTTTCTCAAAATCCGTGATCTCTTTTCTCCACATCAGAGTAGATTCCGTAAGGGCCATAATACGATGGACTCAGTATGATGTTTAACGTCAGATATCAGAAAAGCACAGACTAATAGGGAAGTAGTGGTCGCGGTATTTTTTTGATATAGAGAAAGCCTATGATATGCTTTGGAAAGAGGTTTTTTAAATTAAATTCAATAATCTGGGAATAGGTGGCAGGGCATATAAGTGGATTCTGGATTTTTTATTTGATAGAAGGATACAGGTAAGGGTAGGTGCGGAATATTCCAAAGTATACACAATAGAAAATGGAACTCCACAAGGGTGTGAGTGTGTAGCCCGCTATTATTTAACATTATGATTAATATCTTCTCTACAGGTGAACAAGGTATACGTAAATTTCTCCATGCAGATGATGGGGCCTTATGGATTAGAGGCCGCAATATATCATATGTCAAAACAAAAATGCAAACCGCAATAAACGAAGTAGAAAAATTGGCAAATAAATGTGGATTTAGATTATCAGTTTCCAAAACACAAGTAACATGTTTTACAAGAAGGCATAAAATCTCACCTATTTCTATCAAATTATATGGTCATCCTCTTGAGCAAGTCAAGGTAGTAAGATTCTGAGGAGTTTGGTTTGATGAAAAGCTAACATGGAAGATTCCCTTTGATAAGGTCAAAAATAAATGAAAAAGATACTCAATATTCTCCGGTGTTTGACAGGGCAAACTTGGGGAGCAAGCAGAGCGTCCTTAAACATATATTGGGCTTTTATGAGGTCTGTGTTTGATTATGGATGTTTAGCTTATATGTCTGCAGCAGAATCAAACATGAAAGCATTAGATGTACTACAAGCTCAGGCTTTAAGAATTTGCAGTGGGTCTTTTAAAACATCCTCAGTGTCTTCAATGCAGGTGGAAATGGGGGAAATGCCATTAAAGATCAGAAGGCTACAATTGATGACATATTGGGTCAATCTTCAGGGGCATTATAAGAACCATCCTGCTAAAAGTATAACAAAAGGTTGTTGGGAACACTATGAATTTAATTTCCTAAGTTTTGGATGGAGCGGCACGGTGGTGTAGCGGTCAGCACTGTCGCCTCACAGCAAGAAGGTCCCAGCGGCCGGCGAGGGCCTTTCTGTGCGGAGTTTGCATGTTCTCCCCATGTCCACGTGGGTTTCCTCCGGGTGCTCCGGTTTCCCCCACAGTCCAAAGACATGCAGGTTAGGTTAACTGGTGACTCTAAATTGACCGTAGGTGTGAATGTGAGTGTGAATGGTTGTCTGTGTCTATGTGTCAGCCCTGTGATGACCTGGTGACTTGTCCAGGGTGTACCCCGCCTTTCGCCCGTAGTCAGCTGGGATAGGCTCCAGCTTGCCTGCGACCCTGTAGAACAGGATAAAATGGCTAGAGATAATGAGATGAGATGAGATCCTTGCAGTTAATGACCCCATTATAATCAGCCAAATAAGATATTTAAAATAAATTGTGTATTCCAGATGTCCAGATCTGTTTCAGATATAGTTTATGCTGTTTGCTGATCGCCTGACCATTTTCTGTTTCCTGGTTCTGATTTTCTCTACTGTATATATTGGATTTGTTGCAGACTTTTCTAATAAAGCTTTTGTTAGGAAGCATGTACATGTGTTTCTGTGTTTCTGTGTGGAGTTTGCATGTTCTCCCCGTGTCCGCGTGGGTTTCCTCCGGGTGCTCCGGTTTCCCCCACAGTCCAAAGACATGCAGGTTAGGTTAACTGGTGACTCTAAATTGACCATAGGTGTGAATGTGAGTGTGAATGGTTGTCTGTGTCTATGTGTCGGCCCTGTGATGACCTGGCGACTTGTCCAGGGTGTACCCCGCCTTTCGCCCGTAGTCAGCTGGGATAGGCTCCAGCTTGCCTGCGACCCTGTAGAACAGCATAAAGCGGCTAGAGATAATGAGATGAGATGTCTGCATTTACTATTTTGATGAATTGACAGGAATGGCAAACTTTCCTGGTTACTGCCCCCTGGCCCTGTGGCATGGGTGTTTATTTAGCCACATTATTCCAGACAACAGAACGTGTTGCCATGCAACAATAAAATAAACCTTAACTGCTGGGATTGTTCTTTGTCTAGCAGCAGTAATGCCGCAGCAATTATGCTGAAAAGAAAATGTACCTTTTCCAAAGATGTACAGCGCACCTACCCCTTCCTCCGAGAGGTGCAGAACAATGCGCACAAAGCCTACTGCACACACTGTAAGTGTTCCTTCTCCGTAGCCCACGACTCTCGGCCAATAAAACCCTACTGGAAAAGATTCACTCTTCTTGTAAATATATGTAGGCTAATGCATTTTGTTTAGGGTGGGTGGATTGACAGTCGCCTTAGCTTTGTTCCTGTGCTTTGTTCTTGTACTGAGTTGGGTAGCCTATGTTGCAAATGCTGTGCGCTCCTGTGGGGGCTTTCCTCGGGCTGTCGCCCCTCTCCTCCTTTATTGCTGTTTTGTTTGAGTGTATATTCTCAAATCACTTGTCTCTTTTTTTTGTTTCTGTTTAACATACCATTCTGACAGTTTGGCCATATTGCTGTGTTGAACAGCTTGTTGCACCTTCCATTAAAGTGTTCACTTTTGTACACATCTTCTTGGTTTATTCATTCAGTTGTGGGGAATGGTTAGTAAGGTTGATTCTCACCTAGGCTATGTTGAGGTCACATATCTACTTTTGAAGTTCATGCTATAGTGCATACAATTTTAGAGATATAGCCTACATGTGCATATGCATTCTTCTTGGTGTTCTCACAAACAGGTGAAATAAATCAGTTTAAATTTGGCCTATGGACATAGCCTGGCCTATTCTCAGCCATTACAAAATCTGTTGTCTGACCATAATTTAACTGATCTGTATACCACTATGCTACTAGATAACAAAATGCCTGTTTGTTTTATTTCATGTGAGATGTTGGTAAATGTGAGCTTCAACAAAATGATAAGAGCACCTCTCTGAGTGTCACGTTTACGTAAAAAAAGGTGTGAGTGCACGAGCATGGTCGCGTGCAAAAGTGTCCCGGTTTCAGACTAGGGAAATCTGGTCACCCTAAATCAGTTGCAATTAATTAACCAAGTACTAAGTATACATTTAACAAGGAAAACGAAGATCTATGTTATAAGATATACACACAAGATCATGTTGGTTAAGAAAAACAAAACTAAAATTTGGTTACTGAGATGGCTGATGTCAGAATCTGATGTCATTACTGTGTAACTTTGAGTGTCTTTGACATAACATTTGTGCTTGGTAATTGCTCTTGATAGCTGTGTAGTCACTGTAGTGTGTTTGTCTGTATGGTGATTGGTGAACCATTTTGCATCACAGAATATGCCGCAGCGGTGCAGCCGCATGGACTCTGGGGCCTGTGATTGTATTGCCCAGACCAGTTGGTCTCCTAGTGGAAAATCCTTAAAAAATGCTCTGAGAGCAACACTGCACATATGTAAGAACACAGAAGACACAAGCGTCAGTGTCACAGTTCTTTATACCCCAATCATCTCCTGAGAGTGATACGGTATGGGACATTATGTTATGATTGTCATTTGTTTGATTGATTGTTTGTTTGAATTAATTATCATTCATCCGTCCGACTGGACGTGTTAAAAAGAATGACAGAGTTGATCCACAAATCAAGCTGTCACTAAATCTCAGCACCTCACTCACTCACTCACACACAGGACCCCTGTCTTCCACACTCACCCCGCCCCCTCGCTTTTTCATCCAACCACGCACTTGCCCGTACTATACACATTCACTGACAATCAGAAAACAGACAACATTATTATTATTATTATTATTATTATTATTATTATTATTATTATTATCACACAGCATTCATTTTATAATAGTAACAACTAAATACATACATACATACATACATACATACATACATACATACATACATACATACATTTCCTAGATTAAAAATTTTATTTTATTAGTGTGGTTTACTTTAACTGTTTGGATGACATGACTTCATTTCAAGTCATAAGACAGACAGCAGACAAATACTGTTCAATTTAATTCAATTTAATCTGTTGACTGTTTAAATCTGGTCTACTCCACAGACAAGAGAAACACAACAGTTCCTGATGAACTCAGGACTGTTGAGGGAAGGAGTAATGTTTTGCACTTTCTTGTTTTCTGCATTCTTGAATAAGCAGACATACATGTTTGTTGTGTTTTTATTGTTTTTTGTTCTCTTTTTTTCCTCTCTAAGTAAAAATGTCCCCAAGGTTCACAAAGAGAGTCCCTACACCAAGAACAGTTATGCACTTACATTTACAGTGATATTAAGTTCTCAATATATTTAGATTATATTTTAAAAGTTCATTGTTGCCCACTTGTACATTATACATGTTTACAGCATTGGCAATAAAGCATTTCAAGCTTTAAGTATGAGTAATTGCTTTCTTGATCACCCCTTTACTAAAAACACCTACAAAATAAAACATACCACTGCTGCGGGCACCCCACCCCATGGGAGTCGTGCCCATGGTGGTCATGGCCCCAAGGAGCCGTGGTGGGCATCCCTTATTTTCATTTCTGAATGGTGGCAACCCTACAGTTCACTCTGGGGAGATAAAAATGATATAAATGGTAGTATAATTGAAGAGTTTTTAGATGAAAAAGAGCTTGTATGTTTGAATGATGGTTCGTATACAAGAATAGATGTAGCAAGAGGTAATGAGTCAGCTATAGACCTCACAATAGTTTCTCAAACTTTAGCTGGCAGATGTAGTTGGGAGGTGTTAAATTACAGTACACTGGGTAGTGATCACTATCCTGTTGTGGTTCAGTTTGAGATAGAACTAATAAGAGATCAGGTGGTAAGAAAGGGAAGATGGATTTTAAGGGAAGCAGATTGGGAAACCTTTTCAGTCATCAGTGAGAGCAGTCTAATGGGTATTGGAGCTAATGCCAGTGTTGACTCCATGTGCTTTTCTGTTACAAATAACATAATTAGGGCTGCTGAACTAACCATTCCCAAGTCAAAGTCAGGTAGAAAGGGAAGGATTGTTCCTTGGTGGTCTGAGGAATGTAGTAGGGCTGTCAGGGACCGTAATAAAGCTTTGAGAACTTAAAAGCAAACTCTAAATTTTGGAAACTTGATGAAATACAAACAGTGTCAAGCTGTGGTGAGGCAAATGGTCAAGAATACAAAAAGGGAGTATTGGAAAATGTTTTGTGATTCAATCGAAAGAACAACTCCAATTCAAAGTGTATGGAACATGATTAAGAAAACGAGAGGCAATGGGAGGGATTTTGAGTATCCAGTTATGATTGATGATCAAAGAGTTATTACAAATAGTAAAGATAAAGCTGAGGCCATAGCAAAGGCATTGGTAAAGGTGCATATGTTAGGGATTTGCTGGGATTCGAACCTGGTTGGTTGGTGTGATAATTCAGCAAACCCCCACTAGGCCACCAGGGGGATGACTCAAATGCAGAGGCGTGAGGCGGAAGTAGAAAAAGTATCAAACAACAGTTTATTTACACTATGTACAATATTTACAATCCGATGAACAAACAAAAAAAAAGGAAAATCCAAAAGCTCAGAAGATAACAAAAATAAAAATATCCAAAGGTACAAAACAAAAGCCAAAAAACCAGAAAAGCAAAGTGCAAAACAAAGAACACGGTACAGAGGAAACTGGAGATAAACATAACAGCACAAAGACTCCGTGACAAGAGGACTGAACTCAAGGGGTATAAATACACAAACTAAATTGACCACAGGTGAAAATAATCAGGACTAAACAGGCAAATAACACAGACACAAAACACAGGAACAGTGGTGGCCTCTAGAGGCCAAAACAAACATGACACGCAAAGGAAATAACAGCGGCCTCTAGAGTCCAAAACAGTCCCAGTCCTAACAGGACCCCCCCCCCCCCCCCCCCCCCCCCGTAGGAGCGTCTCCTGACGTTCCCAGGGCGATCCGGATGGGCCGAATGGAAGTCCCGACACAGTTCTTTATCTAGGACATCCCGAGCAGGAACCCAGCAGCGCTCCTCAGGACCATAGCCCTCCCAGTCCACCAGATATTGCAACCCGCCGCGGACCCGGCGGGAGTCAAGCAGGCGATGCACAGTGAACACAGTCTGACCCTGGAAGATGCGAGGGGGTGGGGGGTTCCTAGGGGCAGGGGCATACGTAGACGTCAGTACGGGCGGCAACAGGGAAACATGGAAAGTGGGGTTGATCCTTAGAGTCCGGGGCAACTGGAGCCGGTAGGAGACAGGGTTCACCCTGCGCACCACCTTGAAGGGGCCAATGTAGCGAGGAGCAAGCTTGCGGTTCTCCACCTGCAGCGGAAGGTCCTTAGTGGACAGCCAAACCCGCTGCCCAGGGCGGAAAGCATGTGCAGGTCTTCTATGGCGGTTGGCCTGAGTCTGGTTGGTTCTGGAGGTCTATATGAGGGTCTTCCTGACCTTGCTCCAGGTCTTGCGACACCGTCTCACATATTGGTTGACCGAGGGCACCCCCGCGTCCTCCTCCTGGTCCGGGAACAGAGGTGGCTGGAACCCGAATTGGCACTGGAATGGCGACAGCTTGGTGGCCGATGACTGCAGGGTGTTGTGGGCGTACTCCGCCCATGGCAGCCAGGTGCTCCACGATGTCGGGTTATCCATAGCCAGGCCTCGCAGGGTGGTTTCCAGGTCCTGGTTGAGCCTCTCCGTCTGACCATTGGACTGTGGGTGAAACCCAGAGGAGAGGCTGGCAGTGGCTCCGATGAGCTTGCAGAACCCGTGCCACACTCGGGAGGAGAACTGGGGCCCTCGGTCTGAGACGATGTCCTGTGGGAGACCAAAGACTTGGAAGACATGATTAAACATAAGTTTAGCTGTTTCAAGAGCAGAGGAGAGTTTGCACAGTGGTATGAAGCGGCAGGCCTTGGAGAATCTGTCAACTATGACCAAAATGACCATGTTACCTTGTGACTCAGGGAGACCCGTGATGAAATCGACTGCCACGTGGGACCAGGGACGCCGGGGAATGATCAGAGGATGCAGAAGACCCTGGGGACGCTGTTGTGGGTTCTTGGTTCTGGTGCAAACCTCACAGGACAAGACAAATGACCTTACTTCCTTCTCTATGTTAGGCCACCAGAAGCGTCTTTTCAGGAAGTCCAGGGTCCTCCGAGCTCCCGGGTGGGCGGTGAGAGGGGAAGAGTGACCCCACTGGAGAACCTTGGCCCGGGCTTGATGTGGGACGTACAAGAGGCCCGGTGGCCCCGTCCCAGGACCGGGGTCCTGGCGTTGGGCTCGTCGGACAGCCTCCTCAATACCCCAGCGGACAGGGGCCACAATCCGGGACACAGGGATAATAGGCCCGACTTCACTCTCCCTGTTAGTGGCAGAGAACAGCCTGGACAGTGTGTCAGGTTTGGTGTTCTTGGAGCTGGGGCGGTACGAGAGGGTGAAGTCAAACCGACTGAAAAACAGGGCCCACCTAGCCTGTCAAGGGTTCAGTCTCTTGGCTTGCTGGAGGTACTCCAGGTTCTTGTGGTCAGTCCAAACCAGGAATGGATGTTGCGCTCCCTCCAGCCAGTGCCTCCACTCCTCAAGGGCCAGTTTGACCGCTAGCAGTTCTCGATCCCCCACATCGTACCGGGACTCCACAGGACTCAGGCGGTGGGAGAAGTAAGCGCAGGGGTGCAGCTTTCCTTCCGAACGTTGAGAGAGCACCGCACCAACACCACTGTCCGAGGCGTCCACCTCCATGATGAATGGTTGGGAGGTGTCCGGGAGGACCAGAATGGGTGCCTTGCAGAAGCGGTCCTTGAGGTCTTTGAAC
This sequence comes from Neoarius graeffei, assembly GCF_027579695.1. Lineage (NCBI taxonomy): Eukaryota > Metazoa > Chordata > Actinopteri > Siluriformes > Ariidae > Neoarius > Neoarius graeffei. The sequence goes on along the minus strand of NC_083569.1, from coordinate 119,378,631 downwards.
GCCTTTTCCACCTGAGGAGACCAGACATAAGATCCACCTGTCCCTTTGGTGAGGTCCAACATGGGTGCTGCTACAGAACTGAAGTTCCTGATGAACTCGCGGTAGAAGTTAGCAAATCCTAAGAACCGCTGAACCTCCTTAATGGACTTGGGAGTAGGCCAGTCCCAGACGGCCAGGGTCTTGGCAGGGTCCATTTGGAGTTGGCCTGTCCGTGCAATAAATCCCAGAAAGGAGACCTCGGGAACATGAAATTCGCATTTCTGGGCCTTGGCGAACAGATTGTTCTGTAGCAGCCTCTGGAGAACCTGGCGGAAATGGTGGCGGTGCTCCTGCACGGTCTTGGAAAAAATAAGGATGTCGTCGAGGTAGACAAAAACGTACAGGTTAATCATGTCCCTTAAGACGTCGTTGATTAGGGCCTGAAAAACAGCTGGTGCGTTGGTGAGTCCGACGGGCATCACCTGGTATTCGTAGTGCCCAGACGGGGTGTTAAAGGCAGTCTTCCATTCGTCTCCCTGTCGGATACGGATGAGGTGGTATGCATTCCGTAGGTCCAACTTGGTGAAGATGGTGGCACCTTGGAGCAGGTCGAAAGCTGTGGACATCAGCGGAAGGGGATATCGGTTGCGCACAGTGATCTTGTTCAGGCCCCTGTAGTCAATACATGGTCGGAGCCCCCCATCCTTCTTGCTGACAAAGAAGAAGCCGGCACCAGCAGGTGAGGTGGAGGGTCGAATGAACCCAGAGACCAGGGCATCTTTGAGGTATTCCTCCATGGCCTTGCGTTCTGGCTGAGAGAGGGAAAACAGTCTGCCACGAGGAGGGGTAGTCCCAGGGAGCAAGTCGATGGCACAGTCGTAGGCCCGGTGCGGAGGAAGAATGGCGGCCCTGCTCTTGCTGAATACTTCCTTGAGATCCCAGTACTCTGTGGGAACTTGAGATAACTCGGTGAGATCAGGGGGCTCGGCAGGAGACACAGGAGAGCTAGAGAGCAGACAAGAGGCATGGCATGCAGGGCCCCATTCCACAACCTGGCTTGTTACCCAGTCTATGCGAGGGTTGTGGCGAGTAAGCCAAGGAAGGCCTAGAATAACTGGGAACTCAGGTGAAGGAATCAGGTGCAGGGATATTTCTTCCTTGTGACCTTGAGACTGGAGGAAGACTGGAGAAGTAACTTGGGTGACTCTTCCATCACCTAATGCTTGGCCACCGAGGGCAGACACAGACAGTGGGACTTCAAGAGGTGCAGTCGGAATATTGATGCTTTGGGCGAAGTGAATATCCATAAAGGTCCCAGCCGCCCCTGAGTCTAACAAAGCTTGACAAGAGTGGACAGACTCACCCCAGGAAATGGAGACCGGGATGTAGATTCCTTGGCCAGGGAGTCCGGGAGAGAGGGTAGGCCCCGTCACAACCCTCCCTCGGCTGGACGGGGCGGTCCTTTTCCCAAGAGTTCGGGACATGATGCTCGGAAGTGCCCAGGCTTGCCACAGTAGATGCAGCACTTGTCCCTCCTTCTGCGCTCCCTCTCAGATGCGGAGAGGTGAGTACGACCCACTTGCATGGGTTCTGGACAGTCACTGAAGGAGGTAGACGGTCTCCAGGTAGAGGTAGGGAGGCTGGGGGGGCTCAAGGCTTGGTGGCGTTCTCTCATCCTGTTGTCCAGACGAATAGCATGTGAGATAAGGGTTTCGAGGTCACTTGGGCATCCAATAGAGGCCAGACCGTCCTTGATGGGGTCAGACAGACCATGGTGGAAGGCTGACACCAGGGCAGTCTCGTTCCATCCACTTACTGCTGCGAGCGTCCGGAACGAGATGGCGTAATCTGCGACGCTTCCTCCTTGCCGGATGGACATGAGCTTTCGGGCTGCGTCGGTACTAATGTCTGCCTGATCGAAGACCCTAAGCATCTCTTCAGAAAACAGCTGGAAATCAAGGCACTCAGGTCCCTGTCTCTGCCAGATAGCAGTAGCCCAGGCTCGCGCCTTACCAGCTAATAAGGTTATCGCAAAGGCAATCTTGCGGCGATCCGTAGTGTAGGTGGTAGGCTGAAGCTCAAAGGTGAGTTGACACTGGGTAAGGAACTCTCGGCACTCACTGTGCTTGCCGTCATACCTCTGTGGTGCAGGAAGGCTGGGTTCGCGAGGTGAAGAAGGCAGCATGGCAGGAGGCACTGGAGCAGGAGCGGGAGCTGGATCAGGATGAGGAGATGCAGGCAGAGATGTCAGCTGTGCCAGGGTTTTCCCAATTTGCTGGAGCAGTTCCTCGTGGCGAGCAAGGGCCTCACGTTGGCTGGTGTGCGTACGTCCATGAGTGTCCATGGTTGCTCCGAAGCATGTCAAAGCTGCCATAATTCCCTGAAGGTTGGCCGGGTAGACAGTTGAAGCAGCCTCTGCGGAGTCGGTCATGACGGAGTCTTTCTGTTAGGGATTTGCTGGGATTTGAACCTGGTTCGTTGGTGTGATAATCCAGCAAACCCCCACTAGGCCACCAGGGGGATGACTCAAATGCAGAGGCGTGAGGCGGAAGTAGAAAAAGTATCAAACAACAGTTTATTTACATTATGTACAATATTTACAATCCGATGAACAAACAAAAAAAAAGAAAATCCAAAAGCTCAGAAGATAACAAAAATAAAAATATCCAAAGGTACAAAACAAAAGCCAAAAAAACAGAAAAGCAAAGTGAAAAAGAACACGGTACAGAGGAAACTGGAGATAAACATAACAGCACAAAGACTCCGTGACAAGAGGACTGAACTCAGGGGGTATAAATACACAAACTAAATTGAACACAGGTGAAAATAATCAGGACTAAACAGGCAATTAACACAGACACAAAACACAGGAACAGTGGTGGCCTCTAGAGGCCAAAACAAACATGACACGCAAAGGAAATAACAGCGGCCTCTAGAGGCCAAAACAGTCCCAGTCCTAACAGCATAGCTCAGAGAACCTCACTCATGAGGAGAAAAGAGAAGTGACAATAGGAAAGCACAGGGATGTTTTACTTGAAGAGACAGGGGATGGGGAAATTTTAAATACACCTTTCAACTTACAAGAACTTAATAGTGCATTAAAGAAAGTTGGAAAGTCTACCCCAGGGAAGGATATGATCTGTTACGCAATGTTGGAGAATTTGACTGATAAAGGGAAGGAGGTGGTGTTCACCTTATTCAATAAGGTGTGGACAGAAGGAGTCATCCCAGCAGAATGGAAGCAGTCTGTTATCATCCCTATTAGGAAACCTGGGAAAGATGCAAAGTACCCAAGTAACTACAGACCTATAGCATTAACTTCTCAAATGGGTAAAGTAATGGAAAGAATGGTTAATGACAGGCTAGTCTACTGGTTAGAAACTAGAAATCTATTATATAGCTACCAGAGTGGTTTTAGTAAGGGAAGGGGGACTATGGATCCAATAGTTGCCCTGGAGGACTCAATAAGGAAAGCTCAGGTTAATAAAGAGACCGTTTTGGCCATATTTTTTGATGTTGAAAAGGCCTATGACATGGTCTGGAGAGAAGGTCTTCTTATTAATTTGAAACAGATGGGAATTAAAGGAAGAATGTTCCAGTGGGTTAGAAACTTCTTATCTGGTAGGAGAGTTATAGTTAAAATTAATGAAGAATTTAGTAATGAGTATATAGTTGAGAATGGTATGCCCCAAGGTAGTATTATCAGCCCAGTACTATTCTTGATTATGATCAATGATGTTTTTTAAAGATTTACAGAGATCAGTTAATGTTACATTGTTTGCAGACGATGGGGCTATGTGGAAGAGGGGTAGAAATGTTAACTTTAATGTGAATAAGATGCAGCAGTCAGTGGATGCTGTCCAAAAGTGGGCCCTTGAATGGGGATTTAGAATTTCTATAGATAAGACTAAAACAGTATTTTTTACCAGGAGGATTATTCCTCTAGACTTCAAGTTGAAGATATCTGGCACAGAGCTAGAAAGAGTCGATTGCTTCAAATATTTAGTCCTATGGTTTGATAAGAGGCTAACATGGTGTGTACCAGGGGCGATTTCTCAGAGACAACAAGGGAAGCCGAGCTTCCCCTAAAATTCTCTCCCCAAACTGCGGCATCTACGACGTTGAATTCTCATTAAAACAATAACTTGCATAACATAATATATGCCCAAGATTGTATTTACGTTCATAACTATCCTGTAACTTATTTGAGTGATGTCTGACAAACTTGCAGTTCGCTACGAGAATCACCTTTGCTGCCAGGCTGTAACCAGCGTTGCCAGATACTGCTGATGTTTTCCAGCCAAAATGTGTTCAAAACCCGACAAAATGCACTTAAAACTGCCCAATTTGGCAACACTGGCTGTAACCTTTCTTATTTCAATGGGCTCTATGGCTGGCAGCCGGGTATCTGTTGCAGTCTATGAGACGGCTCTGAACAGCCAATTTCGGCTAGTTGTTATTGGTTAAAATCGACAAAATCGTCACTTCCAGGGAAGCCGGGCTTCTCTGGGACTAAACGAGACAGTGGGAGGGACAAGAAGCAGGGCTGATGAAGGATTTTTGGAGGTAGTGTTTGAAAGACATGAGGAGGGCGGGCTCTGTACTTCGGCGTCGGCGAGGAACACGGAAGTATGATCAGACCCCAGAGGATGTCGAGAAAGTGTAGTCGTGTGCCAAAGTGCTGTCCGAATTTCTTTTCATATAAACGGTTCTTCTCATTGATGTCTCTGTACATTACTCTGTAAGTAAATGTAAATATTACTTGTTGTGCTCCGTTAACTTTCATCCATTCTATCAGTTTGATCATTCGCGAATTCACTCGTTTATTTCATTTGTAGTTCAATCTGGTTGTAGGCTAGCTTGAGCCTTATTGGGATCTGCAGTGCTAGCTGCTAACAGAAATTGGTGAAGTCTCTGGAAAGCACAACCAGCTAGTATGACAGGGTCACAGACCATTTTCTGGAAAAGGAGCGGAGGGCAGAATTTGTGTATAGTGTGCATCATATAATGTTCATGAATCTGAAGTATATACACACTTCAGTAATGTTAAAAGAATGGTGGGCTCTGTGTTATAGGTTATACCTGGGTATAATATTCAAGGTTCTGTGTGTTGCATAGCCTACCTGGTTATGAATTTCCAGACTGTGTTGCAGAAGATGTTCAAGGATGTGTTGCACAGCTGGGTGTTGTGTTAAAGACTCTGTGTTGCATATCAGGGTATGATGTTCAAGGCTCTTCGTTGAATAGCCAGTGATTTTTGGATGTTTGATATTTTTGATTAAGGATATGAGGCACTAGCCTGGCAAGCCAGACTATAACATGAAATGTACAAGCAAAAATACTTTCTGCCACTAGGTAGGGTTGTCTAGTTCACTATGCTAATGGGGCACACCTTTCTATGCTTTGATATCCAGCCTACAGGTTTTACGATGAATGGGTAAAATGGGCTTCCCCTGTTTTAAAAACCAGCAGCCGCCACTGGTCTGTACATATACAGAAGATGATTGAGAAATGTAAAAAAGTTTTAAATGTGATGTGATGTTTGCGTGGGGTGGATTGGGGTGCAAATAGACCAGCCATGAATACTATTTACATTAGCCTCATGAGATCTGCATTTGACTATGGGTGTGTGGCTTACAGATCTGCATCTAAGTCACTCTTAATGAAGTTGGATGTTATTCAACATAAAGCTTTTAGTGGGCCTGTTAAGCATAACAATTGTGCACAAAATGAAAAAAGCATGAACTTTCAGGGTTTGTTCTTGAAGGCATAAGCTTTAATTTGAGACATGGAGGCATTCTCAGTTTGACCTCTGGGGTCAGCTAGAGGTCATTGACCTCCATGATATCACATTTCTATGCATGAAATTAGAAAAGGCTGTATCTTAACATCTAAATGTGATGTAAATGTAAAATAAATGTGTTTTTCCATGTGCCTGGACATGAAAAAAATCACATATAATACTGATATTCCTCTTAGGTGTAACTTCAGGGGTCAGGTAGAGGTCATTGACCTTCGAAATTTGAAGTTTCTATGCATGAAATTCTAGACCGGTGTATCTTAGGATCTAAATGTGATAGAAATGTGAAGTTAATGTGTATTTCCTTGTTTCTGACCATGAGAAACCCATTTTTGATACTGATATTACTCTTACAGGTCATCTCTGGGGTCAGCTAGAGGTCACTGACCTCCAACATAATGCATTTCTATGCATAAAATTATAAACGGGTGTACCTCAGGTTCTAAATGTGATAGAAATGTAAACTAAATTTGTATTTCTATGATCCTGTACATGAGAAACCCATTTTTGATACTGATATCATTCTGAGAGGTCAGCATCATGGAGAACAGGCAAGGTTGGGAAACATCCCACATTTTGATAAATCTATATAAAAATCTCATGTGTTTTGGATTGTAAGAAACAATTCCATATGAATATGAACATGACAGAAATATACTTCAACTTGTCAGAAATTATAAACTTTAACTAATCAAAAACTTGAACTACAATCAAAACTCTAAATGCAGTGTAAACAGTTGAACAGGTTCCATAAAGAACATTTTAAAATCACTATAGTGTCTACATTTATTCTAAGGGCCTTGACCTTTGGGGATTACAATGTTGGCCTACAAATTGTAACTACAGAACACTGATGTAGTTGCTGCAGTCACCAGAGCATGTGCACAGTGCTGTGCACTTTAAGGCTGCCTTTTTACATCTATTTACTTTACATTTACAGTATTTCACATTTTAATCCAAAGATAGATTGTTTCTAATTTCATGCTTAGAAATGCATTATCGTGGAGGTCAGTGACCTCTAGCTGACCTCAGAGGTGACTTATAAAAATGATATCAGTATTAGAAATTAGTTTATCATGGCCAGAAACATGGAAATACACATTTAGTTTACATTTCTATCACATTTAGAACCTGAGGTACACCCGTTTCTAATTTCGTGCATAGATATGCATTATGCTGGAGGTCAGTGACCTCTAGCTGACCCCAGAGATTACCTGTAAGAGTAATACCAGTATTAAAAATGGGTTTCTCATGGTCAGAAACAAGGAAACACATATTAATTTCACATTTCTATCACATTTAGATCCTAAGATACACCCGTCTAGAATGTCATGCATAGAAACTTCAAATTTCAAAGGTCAATGACCTCTACCTGACCCCTGAAGTTACACCTAAGAGGAATATCAGTATTATATGTGATTTTTTTTCATGCCCAGTAACATGGAAAAACACATTAATTTTATATTTACATCACATTTAGGTGTTAAAATACAGCCTTTTCTAATTTCATGCATAGAAATGTGCCATCATGGAGGTCAATTACCTCTTGCTGACCCCAGAGGTCAAACTGAGAATGTCTCCACGTCTCAAATCAAAGCTTATGCCTTCAAGAACAAACTCTGAAAGTTTCATGCTTTTTTCATTTTGTGCACAATTCTTCTGATAATAAGAGCTTAACAGCCCCACTATTTGAGGTTATGTTGTGGTGCTATGAAAACTAGTTAATGCAGTTCAGGTTGAGATGGGTGAAATGCCTCTTCATATCAGGAGGGATCAGTTAACTCTGGTTTATTGGGCTAACCTTAGAGGGCAAAAGGAGGATCACATAAGTTTTTCTTCACTGCCAAGAGAGAGATAAGTCTCAAGTTAGAAGCTTTGGGTGGATTATATCTCAGAAAGCAAGTGAAATGGGCCTCCAGTTGCTTAATGTGTGTCCATCAGTGTCTTATCCAGCTCTTCCATTGTGGCTATTGAGAGAACCTCTCGTTGACCTAGACCTGTTAGAATTGAAAATGAATAAGGAAATCAACAGAAATATAGTTGAGAATCATATTAGAGATGTGTATGAAGATAAACTTACATACATACAACTTACTTATACTAAACTTATTTACAGATGCATCAAAGTCAATAGAAGGTAAAGTTGGTGTTGCATTTGTAATACCTAGCCTCAAGATCTGTAAAAAAGAAAGATTGAGTAATGATCTTGCAGTTTACACAGCTGAGCTAGTAGCTATTCTTATTGCCCTGTCCTGGGTTGAGAGCAACAGGCCAAGGAATGGGGTGCTAATCGCGTCAGACCCATAAATGCATCTGCACTGATGAGCATCCAGAGTGCTATGTCGCAGTCCAGACAAGACATTGTTTTAGAAATTGTACAGATGATAAGTAGACTATTAAACTCTGATACAAATGTCAGTTTTTTATGGGTCCCAGCTCATTTAGGAGTACGAGGTAATGAACCAGCTGATAAGAATGCTAAGAAGGCATGTGAATCTCCTGAGATCACTATAGATATTCATAATAGTAAACCTGAAATTAAAATGATAGTCAAGTCAAAGTCCAAGGGAAAATGGCAAAGTGACTGGAATAATGCTAACACTGGTATGAAATATTACAGTATTCAAAGGTTTGTGGGCGGTGCAAGACCAACTGCTAGATCCACTCACGAGGAAGATATTATCTCGAGGATGAGGTTTGGGCGCACTGGTTTGGACAATACTCTATTTTTTTTAAAAAGCATGCTGATGGAAAGTGTAGTGTATGTGATGCTGCTGAGACCGTAGAGCATGTTCTAGAAGACTGTAGGGAGTTTGACCAGGAGAGGCAGCAACTTATCCAAGAGCGAGAGGCAGAAAGTGTGCCTTAAAGAATAAATAGAATTCTTCAGAAAAATTCAGGCGAAGTTTGCTTTTGGTTTTTGTTTCAATTCTTGCAAGAATCTGGTCTGATTAGAAGAATTTAGGGTTTATTTATTTTTTTGTATTACTTGGATATCCAGACTCTCACTCCATTTCGGTAGGTGTCGGTAATGCTTCCAAAAGTTGTTTGCCAACCGCCATTAAAAAAGAAGAAGACGCTTTATGGCAGCGGACTGGATGTTTTGGAGGCAGATAGAAAACAAGTTCATGCTGTGTGTTGTTCCTGATGGTTGCACATTCGAGCAGACAAAAAAGGTATTGTAAAGGAGGAAGCCGACCCTCCATCATTTCACAGTAAGCAGTGCTACACATGACTCTACTTCCTGTTTGTGTTGTTGATTTTCACTTGATTTCTGTGACATTACAGTTCAGTTTCACAGATCATTAAATGTAACAACAAATGAATAAAAAATGATGTCATTACTTCATAATAAAATGTAAATATTTGCCAAATTGCTTTGGGTTTAGTGGAATAAAACACTTTGGGACATGCTGTTATTGAAAAATAATCAACATTTGGGTGTGAACAGTAACTCCACTTCCCCACTGATTATTTCCAATAACAGCATGACACTGACTGTACTGTCTCCTGCTTGGAGAATTAAAATGTACTTCATGCTTAAGGACATTTAATATACCGTGACAATAATGCATTTTTACTTCATCTCATCTCATTATCTCTAGCCGCTTTATCCTTCTACAGGGTCGCAGGCAAGCTGGAGCCGATCCCAGCTGACTACGGGCGAAAGGCGGGGTACACCCTTGACAAGTCGCCAGGTCATCACAGGGCTGACACATAGACACAGACAACCATTCACACTCACATTCACACCTACGGTCAATTTAGAGTCACCAGTTAACCTAAGCTGCATGTCTTTGGACTGTGGGGGAAACCGGAGCACCCAGAGGAAACCCACGCGGACACAGGGAGAACATGCAAACTCCACACAGAAAGGCCCTCGCCGGCCCCGGGGCTCGAACCCAGAACCTTCTTGCTGTGAGGCGACAGCGCTAACCACTACATCACCGTGCCGCCCCGCATTTTTAATTACTAATTAAAATTAATATGAAGTGTGTGATGTTTGCCCACGGAGGAATTGTAGTAGATTTTAAAGAATGAGGAGGCAGTAGTTATCGTTCATTCTTTTACTTGTCTTGAACTCTCAACGGTACACTGCACAATGCATAGAACAGTGTCATGGGATATCTACTCTCCCGATTACGTCACATCTACTCTCCAATATAACCAGTGCCACCTGCTGGTGGTGAAGTATACTATGCATCCTAAAGCATTAGTAATCTGCAAACACAACATCTCCCCTGTTTCTCACAAGATTACTTTACCCTTATGAAACTGAAATTATATTTCACTGAACCTAAAATGTACATCACATACATTCATTCTACTTCTCTAGAAATGAGTAACATGTTAAAACATGAGAGCAGACAGTGCCTAACTGTAACCGGCAACATTAAAGTTAACTGCAATGCATACAATTGTAAACTTAGATTTTTCAAGGAACTAAGATAAGTATTGTATATAAGTGCAACAGAAGTATATCACCAAAACAAGACTAATTAAATTTCACCTTGAAAACATCAATCTGTCTTACATTCTTCTCTGGTTTTTTTCACATTTTCAAAGGAACCATAGAACAGTATAATTTTTTTTTTTCATAGGGCAGCAATCCGCCTACACCCTGTACATATCTTCTTGTCATTTCGTCACGTAATCTTTCATCCAGGTTGGTGGTTGACTTTCTCTTTGCCGTGCAGCAGATCTAGGTGATGTCTCTGCTGGACTGGTACTGTCCTCCAGTTCATCACGTTGAGGTGTCTCCTTGTGAAGAGACAGGCGTGCTGCATTCCACCTTTTCCCATCACTTAAGATGAAGGTGCTAGGGCCGGTTCGCTTCAGGACTGTCAAGGGTTCAGTGTATTGTCTCTCTCCCTTTCCCACATAGAAAGGCTTGCGAATGCGCACTTTGTCACCGACTGAAACCTTGGGAGCCTTTGCACCTCTCTTGGAGTCGAAGTACTGCTTGCTTTTGCTCTGTTGGCGGATGACTGTGGTTCTGACGCCGTTGTATTCTCTGTTGCTCTCTGCTGGTGGTAAGACATGGAGCTTTGTCCACATCGGTCTTCCTCTCAGCAGCTGGAATGGACTTTTGCCGGTAGTTGCATGATCAGTGGCTCGGTAGCTCTGCAGCATCTCAGTCACTGCAGGCTTCCATGGATGCTGGGCTACCTCTGCTGCCTGTATAGTCTTTCAGAACGCGGTTGAAGCGCTCAACGCACCCGTTCGACTGTGGATGGTACACACTCGTTTTGATGTGTTTAATGCCCCTTTCCTTTAGGAAGTCGGCAAAAGCGGAGGATGTGAATTGTGGTCCGTTGTCAGTTGTAATTGCAAGGGGGTTGCCTTCACGTGCGAACACATTGGAAAGGAATGTCATCACTGTGGCTGTAGTTGCATTTGAGGTAAAGGCCACCTCAGGCCACTTGCTGAAGTAGTCGATGAAAGTAATAGCGAATCTGCAGTCATAGGCCGCGCGTTCGAATGGACCTACGATGTCAATTGCCACATACTGGAAAGGGCCCCCGGGAAGCTCAACAGGCTGTAACAGGGCTGGAGAAGCTTTGGCAGTTTTGTCACATGACTGACAGATTGAGCAGGACAGTAGAACTTCGTGGACCAGGTCATCCATGTGTGGCCACCAGTAGAGTTCTCTGAGGCGTTGCTTCATGCGGACCATGCCTTGATGGCCTTCGTGCGCAAGATGCACGATTCTCTCCTGAAGAGACTTGGGAACCAGCAGGTGAGTACCCCGGAAGATCAGTGGAGCCTCAACAGCAAGTTCATGTCGTAACTTGTAGAATGGCTGTAGTTCAGTTGGGAGTGCTTTCTTCACCTTTGGCCACCCTGAGCGGATAACCTGTCGCAGCTGTGTCAGTAGGGGGCAATCTTCACTTTCAGCTTTGAAGTCGGCAAGCGGCAGTGCATTCTGAATTGAAATCTCAGCAATCTCTGTGCATAGGTCTCCATCAGCTTCCGCAGTGGTGCTTGTGTCAGTGAGGGGAACACAGGACAGACAGTCTGCCATGACGTTCTGACTACCTGGCCTGTACTGCATGTCGTATTGGTAGCACATCAGCTTAGCCGACCATCTTGCAATCCTCATGCCAGCTCTGTTCATGCCTTTGGTGTTGAGGAGAGTGGTCAGTGCCTGGTGGTCAGTTCGAAGTGTGAATCTGTGTCCCCACACATACGTGCACCATCTTTCCACAGCCCACACACAGGCTAGGGCTTCCTTTTCTGTAGTCGAGTACTTCCTCTCGGCTGCAGACAGCGTGCGTGAAGCGAAGGCCACTATGCGTTCATGGTTGTCAGGGTGCAGCTGAGTCAGTACGGCCCCTAGGCCATAATCAGAGGCATCTGTCGTAATGAAGGTAGGTAGCTTCGGGTCAAAGACAGCCAGGACAGGACTTTCCAACAGCATTGCTTTCAGCTTGGTGAAACTTTTCTCTGTGTCACTGTCCCACTGTAGCTCAGACTGTGGACTCGATCTGAGCAGCTGTCGCAGTGGCTCAACCAGCGTTGCATAGTTTGGCAGGAATTTGCTGAACCAGGATGTTAACCCCAGGAAGGAACGTAGTGCTGCCATGTCTTTTGGGGCAGGTGCGTCAGCAATGGCAGTGAGATGGTCTGGGCTAGGGCGTAGCCCTTCTTTGGAGATGACGTGACCCAAAAAGGGAATGCTTGTCTGTCCAAATGAGCTCTTTTCGAAGTTAATCTGAAGGTTTGCGTCTTTCAGGCGCTGCAGGACTGCCTTCAAGTGCTCATCATGTTTTTCTTTGGACTCTCCACTGACTATTATGTCATCTAAATAGTTCTGTACTCCGGGCAGGTTTTTTAGAATTGATTGCATCATTTTATGGAATGCTGATGGAGCAGATGCAAGTCCGAATGGAACTCGTGTGAATCGGTAGAGACCATCATGTGTAATAAAGGCGGTGAGGTTGCGACTCTCAGTGTGAAGTGGTAACTGGTGATAGGCTGAGCTCAAGTCAATCTGACTGTAGTGTGTGGCGCCTGCTAGTGCTGAGAACAAATCCTCCATATGAGGAAGTGGGTAACAGTCCATGATCAGACTTTTGTTGGGCTCACGGAGGTCAACACAAAGGCGTATTCCACCTGAGCGTTTTCGTGCAACAACCAGGGGACTCACCCATTCAGATGCATCCACACGCTCGATGATGCTGGCCTGAAGTAAGCGATTCAGCTCCTCCGACACCTCTTCTCGTATGCTCAGTGGCAACCGTCTCAGCTTCTGGCGAACTGGCTGCACCGTGCTGTTCATCTGGACCTTGTGAATGAAACCTTTCACACAACCAAGTTGTTGGGGTGAAGAAGAATCAATGTTATTCACTGTTGCATTTTCATCATGTTGCCTAGCGCTATTCACCTTGCCTCCAATGATGTTCACATTGAGTGCTTTAATCAGGTCAAGCCCCATCAATGGCGATCCAGCTTTCACAATGTAGAAGTGGGTAGAGACTCGTTTGTCATCTGCAATGTAAACTGTAGCAGGTAAGCATCCAAGTACAGGTAGTTCACCTTTTGCAAGTAACTAATCTGATTTTTGGTTCACAGAGTGAGCAATCTGCAAAGTAAGTCTTGTACATGGCTTCTGGCAAGATAGACATGGAAGCGCCAGTGTCTACAATGAGCTGCATTGTGTGATAATTTCCTTGTGGTGCTTCGACCTTCACTGTGCATGTAATCTTTTCTTTGGCTGCTGCCGCGGGTTTTGTCTCATCACCCACGCAGAGCACCTCGAGCTCCGGCACCGTAACTTCTCTCACTTCACTCACGGACGATTTGCACACTTTTGCGAAATGTCCCTTTTTTCCGCATTTATTGCATTCCACAGAGGCAGCTGGACAGTTCATTTCATTCGCTAAGTGTTTATTGGATCCGAATCTGTAACACTTTCGATCCTGCAGATTTGCATTTGCATGTACACGGCGATCTGTAGCTGAGGGCTTTGCTGGACGCGCTCCCCTTTTCCCATGAAAATGTGCATTCGTTGCCCTGATAGCCTGCACTGATGCTGTTGGCGGGTTTTTAGCTGAAGACAGTAGCGTGGAATTTTTAACAGCTTCTTCAACTTGGCACGCAAGTGTCTGTGCCTTGTCTAAAGTTAGATCCTCCTCCATCAGTAATTTATCCTTTACAGCACTGAGATATGCACAAGAGATAAGCTGATCTCGAATCATTTCGCTTTCCATTGCTCCGAACTGGCATTGTGTAGCTAAGGCTCTCAAAGCAGCTACGTACTGAGAAGCGGTTTCATCAGCTCGTTGCACACGTTGTCTGAACTTGTGTCTGCACGCTATAACATTCACTTTAGGTACAAATTGCTTTTCTAAAGCAGTCATGGCCGCATCAAAAGTAGTACCTTGATCTGGCAAATTGTAGAAAATGCGTTGTCCCTTCGGACCGAGGCATTGTAGCAAAACGGCACGTTTACGTGCATCAGGCCATGTGTTTCCAGTTGCATGTATGGCTAGCATGTAATTATCAAAGATTTTCCTCCACGTAGCAAATGGAATCGGTGGCTCACCCACTTGTGGAAGAAACACTGGTGGACTTGGTACCAATGTGCTCATCCTCATCACCAATTTGTGATGTTTGCCCACGGAGGAATTGTAGTAGATTTTAAAGAATGAGGAGGCAGTAGTTATTGTTCATCCTTTTACTTGTCTTGAACTCTCAATGGTACACTGCACAATGCATAGAACAGTATCATGGGATATCTACTCTCCCGATTACGTCACATCTACTCTCCAATATAACCAGTGCCACCTGCTGGTGGTGAAGTATACTATGCATCCTAAAGCATTAGTAATCTGCAAACACAACAAAGTGTTTTAAAATACTCCTGAAATTTGCATTTTGAATTTCAAGTGGTTTCAGGAGAAAGGGATGAATATGAAAAATACATTTACACTAAAGGACATATTGAAGAAAAGGTCACACAAGTGCAGTGAGAAGTGAATCATTCAGGAGAGAGATTTGAGATCATTACTGGTGTTATGGATTTTATTCAATTCAGTGTCCATGAACATTGTGTAAAGTCTTCTGTTGTCTAAATCCTCTCTCATCATGTCTCCTGTGTCAGTCATGGCTTCCTCCAGCGGTGTCCTGAGTGAAGATCAGCTCCAGTGCTCCATCTGTCTGGATGTGTTCACTGATCCAGTCATGACTCCATGTGGACACAACTTCTGTATGATCTGTCTCACAGAGTTCTGGGACAGCAGTTCACACTGTCAGTGTCCAGTGTGTCAAACTAATTTTGCCAAAAGACCGGAGTTATGTGTGAATACGTTCATCTCTGAACTTGCTGCTCCATTTAAGAAGGCAGTTCAGGTGAAATCCAGTAGCGCTGCAGAAAAACCCACACAATCTGTGGTGCTCTGTGACATCTGCTGTGAAAAGAAATGTGCAGCCGTGAAGTCCTGCCTGATCTGTATGGCCTCTTACTGCAAGACTCACCTGGAACCTCATGAGAGAGTTTCTTCTTTTATGAAGCACAAACTGATGGATCCTGTGGAGAACCTGGAGGACTACATCTGCCTGAAGCATGAGAAACCCCTGGAGCTGTTCTGTAGAGACGACCAGACGTGTGTGTGTCAGTTCTGTACTGAGACCAACCACAAAACTCACAACACTGTTCCTATAGAGGAGGAGAGTGAAGAGAAGAAGGTAAGGGGCTGAAAAGTTTTGATGTATTGTATAAAGTTTGCAAATTAATTTCATGCATGAAATATGAACCTTAAAAAAAAGTTGATGCATTGTCTGTATCTTTCTCTCAGACCGAGTTGGAAAAGACACAAGCAGAAGTTCAGCAGATGATCCAGAAGCGACTGAAGAAGATTGAGGAAATTAGACACTCTGTAGAACTCAATAAAGTCAGTCTCTTAACTCACCTACAAAATAGCTCCTTTATAAATCACATTCAGAGAATAATGATCTAATCACATGAAATAAAACAATTTCTCAATTTGTCTGCTGTTATTAAAACACAGAGAAGGAGAAAGCAGACAGTGTGAAGGTCTTCAGTGCGCTGATGCGCTGCATTGAGAGAAGCCAGGCTGAGCTGCTTATGGTGATGGAGGAGAAGCAGAAAGCAGCAGAGATGCAGGCTGAAGAGTTCATTAAAGAGCTGGAGCAGGAAATCACTGAGCTAAAGAGGAGAAACACTGAGCTGGAGCAGCTCTCACACACTGAGGATCACCTCCACCTCCTACAGGTCAGAGTCCCTCTGTTTCTCAATAGCAATGCAGCACATGACAGGACAGCAGTCCCCATGCTGAGGGATTTCTCCTCTCTCCTGCTGTACTGTAGATTTATCCGTCACTGTGCAGCCCTCCACACACCCAGGACTGGACTGACGATGTCACAATTAACCCTCATCTGAGTGAGGAGACTCTGAGGAGAGCTCTGTCTCAGCTTCAGGAAACTCTCAGTGAGGAAATGGAGAAGTTTGAAGAGATTAGTAAGTGTTTATTACACAGACACATTACATTTCCAGTATTTTGTTTTAATTAATAAAAAGCAAACATTTAATTAAATCTCTCAACATTTACTCACAAATATTGTCCAAAATTATTTTCCAAACAGACCTGAAGAGAATTCAACAATATGCAGGTTTGTGAGCTCTTATTGATCACATGACTAAATATATAATTCTTCCCTGTTCCACACTGTGCAATGAAAAAACTGATGTTCACTGTGTTTCTGTCTCTCAGTGGATGTGACTCTGGATCCTGATACAGCTCATCCGTATCTCATCCTGTCTGATGATGGGAAACAAGTGAAACATGGAGACAAGACACAGAATCTCCCTGATAACCCAGAGAGGTTTGATCTTTGTGTCTGTGTGCTGGGAAAGGAGGGATTCTCCTCAGGGAGATTTTACTATGAGGTGCAGGTCAGAGGGAAGACTGAGTGGACTTTAGGAGTGGCCAGAGAGTCCATTAACAGGAAAGGGGAGATTACAGTCAGTCCTGAAGATGGATACTGGAGTGTGTGGCTGAGGAATGAGACTGAATATAGAGCTTGTGATTCTCCCTCTGTCTCCCTCTCCTTGAAACAGGCTCCTCAGAAGGTGGGACATGCTGAACATGTTCTTATTGGAAAATAAACTTCAGGGTGGTAACAGTGACTCTGCTTCATGACATCAGCACAACACCAAGTGTTTTATTCCCTGCTTAGATCATTAAAGCAGATATAATGTTTTATGATGTTTTAAATTCAGAGTTGCATTTTTAATGTGAATTAAATAAATGAAGTGTTTAAAATCATCCTCAGATTTGCATTTTGAGTTTCGAGTTGTCCGCAGTTGTTTGGTGAGACAGGAATAAGATTTTAAAAAATGTATTTTTACTGAAGAACAGGTTTTTGAAAATGTCACTGTGGCAGCGGGGGCGTGGCCAAGCAGCAATCTGTGAATGGAGGGCGGGGTCGGGGAAGGTAAGTGGCTAGGTCATTACACCTGATGTCAGTGTGTGTGTGTGTGTGTGTGTGTGTGGGTGGGTGGGTGGGTGGGTGTGTTTGTTGCAGGGATGGAGTATAAAGGGAGAGGGAGAGGAGAGAAGAATGGCTCCCCGACCACAACATGTGAGTGAGTGAGAGAAAGAAAGAAAGCAAGCAAGCTGAAAAGCCGAATAAAGTGCGTGTATGTAAAACACAAACTCATGCCTGCCGTGATTCTGTGCTCCACCCACATCGGGGTTTACTACAGTGGTGCCGAAACCATTGGCGGAGCTACAGGGGTCGCTGGGGCACTAGCCTCCCCTGGAATCTGATTGGCTACCCCAGGTGCACCCCCAGATGATTGACATGTTACGGCACCGCACGAGAAAAGCCAGTTGCATTGATGTCTGTGACTGCTAGGTTCCTCCTGTACAGTAGATGGCGCAATGCAAGCTACCACAAGGCCACAATCCAATTTACAATAGAAGACATGGGAAAGAAGAAAAAGAAGGGAAGGAACCATTGAACGATGACTTCTTACCTGCTGTGTCCAGCACTGCTTTTGCACCTCCAAAAGGGCCCAGTGGTAGGTCTACTTATCTGAAACCTGCTAGTTTGCTGCAGTCCATGTCTGATAATCTTCTGCATCCCTCAACTATGATTCAATTTTATTTTGTTTTCAGATATTTCAACATCGAAAGAAGAGGTTCCAGTTCAGCCACATTTGAGAAAATTCCCTAGAACTCAGCATGGCACAAGCAAGAGGGCTTTCAACAGCAGCTGGTACAGGCATAATTCTTGGCTCGAATATTCTGTATCTAAAGACTCTTCCTACTGCTTTGCTTGCAGACATTTTTCTTTACCTAATGCCCCTGACTCTGCCTTTACATCAGATGTAGGGTTTTCAAACTGGAAAAAGGCATTGTCTAATGAGTCAGGATTTAAACTCCACTCTAAGTCAGAACTCCATGTTAATGCAATGTATGCATGGAGTGAGTATAAAAGGGCTAAAGAAACAAACCAGACACCGTTAAATTTGTTAAATGAGAACCGCCAAAAAAAAGTGGAAGAAAACAGACACTATATCAAAACGTTCGCAAATGTCCTCCTTTTGACCGCGACCCAAAACATACCACAAAAGGGACATCGAGAGTCTCAGGAATCAAACAATAAGGGTAAATTTTTAGCTATAATGGACGAAATTGCAAAACACGACAAATTCATTCAGTAACGGTTAGAGGCATGTGGAAACGCAAAGTACACAAGTCACCAAATACAGAATGAAATACTTCAGGGCTTAGCTGAGATGGTTCAGAAAGAAATCATAAAAGAAGTGAAAGAAAATGAAGTATTCAGTGTGATGGCAGATGAAACAAAAGATATGCAAAAAAAGGAACAAATGTCTTTGGTAGTGCGCTACTACTACAATGGTGCCATACATGAAAGCTTCCTACGTATGCTTTCAAGCAGCTGAGACCCTTAATGCAGCAGGTCTCAGTGAAATGATTGTCAGCTGTCTAGAGAAACATGGTCTGGACTACAAAAATAATCTTGTGGGACAAGGGTACGACGGAGCATCTGTCATGAGTGGCAGGCATTCTGGGGTCGCAGCGAGAATCCAAAGCAATGCCAGATTTGCGTTTTACGTCCATTGCAATGCACATTGCTTAAATTTAGTTCTTGTCGACGCTACAAAAGCAGTGCCTGAGGTTGTTGACTTTTTTGCACTTCTGCAGCAGCTGCATAACTTCATATCTGGGTCTTATGTGCATCTGAAGTGGCTTGAGGTTCAGAAGGACCTGTATCCATTGCAGCAGCCCAGGGAACTACAGGCACTTTCAGACACCAGGTGGGCATGCAGATACGCAGCATGCCGTAATCTCAGAGACAGACTTCCTGCAGTTCTGAAACTGTTGCAAGATCTTTCACTTGACAAACAAGGTGAAAGATCAGTGCTTGCAAGGGGTCTTCTTTCACAGATTGACTTGCAGTTCTTGGGGCTTTTGGTTACCTTCTGTACAGTACTTGGGGATGCCAAGTGTCTTTCTGACATGCTCCAGTCCAGCACTCTCGATTTAGCAATGGCTGTGGATCTAGTAGTTTCCCTTAAAGACACTTTGCAGGATTACAGAAATGATGATTTTTTCAGCAAACTATGGAAAGAGGTTGAGGAGCTTGCACAACAGTGCAAAATCAGTGTACAAGCACACAATAACAGACACCGTAAAATAAGCTCAAGATTTCTTGACTCACTGATGATGAGCACAGTATGACAGAGAAATTGTGATGAAGAGGACTTCCCCAGAGCACTCTTTTATCAGGTGATTGACTGTCTCATAACTGAGCTGAATAGGCATTTTTCAAGTAAAAGTTGAGATCATGCATGGTGTGCAGTCTCTGAATCCAAATAGTCCAACTTTTCTGAATGATGAGCCTCTGTTTGCCTTTGCCAAGACCTTTGAGTCTGATTTATGTGACCTTAGACATGAAGTTCACCAAACAAAGCGGCTACTGGAAAGGAGAATGAAAGGGGGTTTAGACAAACCATCTTCTTTGCTTGATTTTCTTGTCTTCCTTGAGCCCTACAAAGAAGTTTTTCACGAGCTATTCAGGCTTTGCAAAATTGCCATTGTTACACCTGTCAGCACTGCTTCCTGTGAAAGAAGCTTCTCTGCCTTAAAGCTAATAAAAACACATCTCAGGACAACAATGGTCGATGACCGGTTAAATCATCTGGGTATTCTAAGTGTTGAGTCCAGGAGGGCACGTGCCCTTAACATGGATGACTTTGTCAGTTATTTTGCCACTTCTCATCACAATAGAAGAATTATGCTTTTTTGAAGCTAAGATGGGTATTGTTAGTCTTTGGTTATGACCAAGCTCTGCACTGTGTCCTGCTTACCTGTGTAGTATGTTCTACTTAGTTAAATCTTGGTGGTCTTCATATGTCATGTCAAATTGGCAATTTATTTATTTATTTGTGGAAAGTTGATGGTTTGATGGACTACTGGCTGTGTGAACAACTGACTATATGTACCTGTGTGTGTGAGTAACTGTGTGACTGTGTAACTGACTCAGTGTGTCAGTAACTGTGTGACTTGAGTTACTATGTGCATTTGAGTTCCAGTCAATGGTGTCAGGGTGTTGGTAAATGCACCGTATTCATTTTGTACATTAATAAACTACAAATTACACTCAAAAATGACATCATCTGTGTGCTTAATACGTAGCTACTTAAACATGATTGTAAATTGAAAGTATTGTTTATAAGTTTATTTATTTAAGAAGGATCAATGTGTATTAATTAACATGTAAACGCACTAGAAATAATCTCTGACTAGTTTTCTTTCATCTGTAGTCCCTGGAATTTGAATGTTGAAAGAAAGAAAGGTGTGTATGTGTATATATAACAAAAAGACAAAAATAATTAGAAGTCATGACATGGCCAAGAACACAAGACAAGAACAGGTGCAACACCATGTAAGAATAAATAATAATAATAATAATAATAATAATGCATAATTTAAACACATAAGATAAAAAACAGATATACAGCACACAATCGCTAACATTAATCATGAGTGCTCGTGCATATTTGTGTGTGTGTAGTAGTAGGAACCATTGAGCCCCCTGAAATAGTCCTGGCCACCCCCTTGCCCCCCAAGGAAAAAAGTCTAGTTCCGCCACTGGCCGAAACCCAGGACACACAGAAGGGAACCGCCCCATGGAGTCCTCCCCATTCGAAGAGCTCATCCTTGCCCTCGCTACCGCCCAGCAGAACCAGCAGCAAGAGCTGATCACCCTCCGGAAGGAGCAGCAGCAGCGCTTCCAAGCCTTGATGCTGACCCAGCAGGAAGATTGACAGGCGTTCCGGCACCGGCTCACGTCAGCAGGGCCGCCGCTGCTGCCACCCTCGCGAAGATGGGACCGCAGGACGCTCCAGAAGCGTTCCTCACTCTCTTTGAGCAAACAGCCGAGGCGTGGGGGTGGCCGCTGGAGCAGCACGCCGTGCGCCTCCTCCCGCTCCTAACTGGTGAGGCGCAGCTCGCCGCGCAGCAGCTCCCTGCTGACAGCCGGTTGGTCTATGCAGACCGGACGAGCTAGTGATGTGGGCACTATTTCTCGGCCTACCCTCTTTAATATAAAATAATGCCGTGGCTATGAGGCGATGACGGTATAGGCTGTGCTCAGACAGTGACAATAAGAAAACATACAGGTGCTCCTAACCTGTGGGGTTTTGTTTACGTGCACAGGTGCTCCTAACCTGTGGGGTTTTGTTTACTACTGCTCTCTCTCGAAATATGCCAACTAACTATGGCAACACATTGGCTACTGGTGGTACGGTCACTTACTCCCTACTAGCTGTGTTTACGGTATGACTGTTAGTTAAACAACGCTATCACTATGCTGCAATTAGCCCAAAATACACTCTGGTATAGCCTTGGCAATTCCACTTGACTAGCCTATTGCTGAGTAGAGGCCTGGAATGGCTCAACACTAAATTTATCTGTTATTGCTACAAAAATCACTGAAGCCAACAATACCAAGCCTCACACGGGGCACCAAAATATGTAGGAGCAAATGGGCTTACCAAATCAGTCTCATGTAAAAAGTTATCAGTCTCATAAATTCATTAATCAGTGAATCAAATCAGTCTCATAAAAAGGAATCAGTCTCATAAATTCATTAACAGAATGGGTGAAGGCAATTAGAGTTCTTTTCTTGGCAGAGGTTGGCTCTTCAGTGAATATTGTAACAATAAACAGGACACAGTTTATTCCAAAGATATCATTTATTGAAATAGCTGACAGGAATTAGCAAACTAATACTGATCAGATATAGCAACAATAGCAGCCAAGGAATAATTCAATAGAAATGATGATACAATATATACAAAATATATACATATAAGAATCAGTAGTGTGTATGATAATTGAGGCAATAATGGTGATCAGAAGTAATAGGGCGAGTGGATGTTAAAATGTGATAGGGAAAATGACGCGTGTGTGTAATGCACACTCTCCCCCTACCCCTCTCTCTCACACACACACACCACTCATGCACCACATTTCTATATTTACATGTAACACACTCACTCATACACAACACTTATGCACTCTCTTAACACACTGTCTATCTCACTCTCACACACACAATTTGTGCACTACATTTCTATATTTACATGTAACATTCATACACTCTCCACACAGACACAACTCATGCACTAAATTTTTATATTTACAGTAAATGTAACACTCATGCACTGTCTTAACACTCTCTCATATGAACACGTACTTCACTCTCTTAACACACACTATGTCTTTCTCTCACTCACTATAAGATACAACTCATGCACTCTCAACACACACCCTCTCTTACACACACACACACCCACCACTCATGCATGATGCACTACATTTCTATATTTACATGTAACACACTCACTGGTATACACAACACTCGTGCACTCTCAACACACACACACCACTCGTGCACTCTCAACACACACTCACCCACACACTACATTTCTATATTCACATATAACACACACAACACTCATGCAGTCTGAACATACACTCTCTCTCTCTCACACACAACTTATGCACTTCATTTTTGTATTTACATGTAACATATCTTCACACACACTTCGTATACTACAGCTCATCTATTGATGTATTTCACTCACGTGACCAAGTCATGTGATGCTGCCATTTTGGACGGCACGGCTCGAATCAGTTTGAATGCGAGGAAGGCGACAAACGAAAAACATAAAAGAAAAAGGAGCGAGATGCAGAAAACATCTTCACTATCCAGTGATGTAGGGCATTTACAGGGTGAGCAGAGGGAGAGGTATTTGCAAAAATTGAGGTTAGCAGGCTTAGAGAACGACGTTTACCTGCTTCCACCAGGATTGTTCACTGACGTACGGAAGTACATGAAGCCCTCGTCTTTACCTGACTTCGGCCCACATGAGCTGTATACCTATGTCGTTAAAAACCCATCACCATACACAGGTATTGATCTGAAAGCATATAAGAGTCTGGATGCCTACAAATATTTTGTGTCAGGCTGGGTAACATGCCTACATCAGCGGGTCGTCCCTGGAGCCGGTGGTCGCCATCTGATTACAGCTAAGGTTTGTTCACATTTTCATTTACTTTCGGTCCTCAGGGTAAACAAAATGTTATTAAATGTCATTGAAATAACTTCTTAGTCTGTTGAGACATGGCCCGTTATAAATTTGCTGTTACCAGGCAATGACTAAGAACTGTATTATTAGGGTCGGTGTCTGTGTTGTAGCAGTGTATTAGCAACTAGCTGTTAGCACTAGCTAATGTCAACAACATCGTAGCTGGTATGTTACTGTAGCAATGTTTACGTTCAGTCATTTGGATGACTGTTAAAACCTTTCAGTCTCAAGTTTTTCCTTTACTGGATTTACTAGTTTACTGAGCTAGCGCGCTCGGCCAAGCCGGGAGCCATCACGCGCTCTCCGGCCAAGCCGGGAGCCATCGCGCGCTAGCCGGCCAAGCCGGGAGCCATCGCGCGCTCGCCGGCCAAGCCGGGAGCCATCGCGCGCTCGCCGGCCAAGCCGGGAGCCATCGCGCGCTCGCCGGCCAAGCCGGGAGCCATCGCGCGCTCGCCGGCCAAGCCGGGAGCCATCGCGCGCTCGCCGGCCAAGCCGGGAGCCATCGCGCGCTCGCCGGCCAAGCCGGGAGCCATCGCGCGCTAGCTCAGTAAACTAGTAAATCCAGTAAAGGAAAAACTTGAGACTGAAAGGTTTTAACAGTCATCCAAATGACTGAACGTAAATATTGCTACAGTAACATACTAGCTACTGTTGTTGACATTAGCTAGCTTGCCGTCCAAAATGGTGGAGACCGGGGCGTCACGTGACCCTGTGACGTCAGGTGAAATACCTCAATATCTACATGCAGTGCACATACTTTCCCCCTCTCTCTCTCTCTCTCACACACACACACACACCACGCATGCACTACACCTCATCTGTCATGTTACATCAGTGTAACACTTTCACTCACTCACACACTCACATACACACACACAAACACATTTTGTAACTCAACACATTTAGTTTGTACAGTACTTACAATGGACAATACCACAACATGTTGTAAGTGTTTACGTATGTTGTATGTATGAGTTAAGTATACAAGTATTTTCCTTTTCCTGAGCAAAGCACTCTTTATTCAAGCCTGACTAATATCCTTACTACTTCCCAGGTGCCTGGGACAGGCGATCTTTTAGTTTTTACTTTTGCATTTTAGTAGTGATCGTTAAAATCCTGATGCTTAACTAGAGTAAACAAGTTGGATGGTTTCTTTGTTTTGCAGATGCTTTATGTTCCATAAATAAATTAATACATTAATTTCTGACCTCTTGGCTCACATGGGTTTTGTTCATGAGTTAGGCACCAGATACATCAGAATACAGGAAATCAAATCTAGCTAATTCAAAATTTCCCGGGGGAGGACCCCCCCCCCCCCTTTATTTAGTCACAGCATGGCCCCCCTTTGGCCACCCCATGTAAAAAATCCTGGCTACGCCACTGGTTGTCTATGTTCTATTGCGAATACAATATCAGTTTTTGAGATTTGTAAATTATTACATTCCGTTTTTATTTACAATTTGTACTTTGTCCCAACTTTTTTGGAATCGGGGTTGTAAAAGCTTTCATATAATGTAAATATGTTTCTGTTCTCTTGTGAAGCCCAACACTGAGATTATTTTCATGTACACATTTCTCCAGCACACTCTGATGACAAAATTAATATCATGAGTAAAAATAAAATACTTCCTAAAATGTACACAGTGCAGATTTTATTACAGAGATGGAGACAGAATGAAACCCTGGAGTTCACTGAGTGATTTTCCTCCATCTAGTGGTTAAAACGTGTAACTGCATCATGAGAAAAAAGTCAAACACTGGGCGTGTCTCATATGACGTCACTCAGGTGAATCGAAACTCGAGCTCAAATCCTTTTCATAACCCAAACCCTTTGACCCTTTCAGCAGGACACAATCTCCAGTTTGAAGCTTCTCTCTGTTTCTTCAAGGGATTAAAACCACTGCAGGTAAACACTAAGAGAACAGGAACAAGAGGGAAAAGAGAAATAGAAATTGGTAAGCAGTGCTACAGATTCTACTTCTTGTTTGTGTTTTTCACTTGATTTCTGTGACATTACAGTTCAGTTTCACAGATCATTAAATGTAACAACAAAAGAATAAAAAAGTTTGGTCATTATTTAAGAATAAAATGTAAATCTTTACCAAATTGCTGTGGGTTTAGTGGAATAAAACACTTTGGGAAATGCTGTTATTGAAAAATAATCAACATTTGGGCCCTGTACTACGAAGCGGGTTTTCTGGCTTACCAGCGTAACTTCCCGATTAACCCATACTACGAAAGTTGGCTATGTTCAAACCGAGGTATGCTGCCATGGCAACTTACGCTGCATCTCAAACCTGCTCGTCTCAGGTTATGTTCTTGGTTAACCCGAGGTTTCCGATTAACCACACCCTTTTTAAACACCACCTCTCCACCGACAGTTCCTCTAGAGACAATGCCAGCGTACCTGGATGACCCGTGCGATATCGGAGCGCAGATTAGAGATGGGATTTATGGCTCTTTGATGGGATCCGCATCTTTGTGATCCGTTCTTTTAAAAGAGCCGTTCAAAAGACTGGCTCATTTGGCTCTTTTTAAATATTTATTCAGTTTTAAGAAGACAGCGTTTAAAGAAGCCAGATCCCTCTGCTTAGACAGTGACATCAATATTTCTGGACATACCTTTTATATAAAGCAACCTAGACTTACATTATTGTAACCCCTAAACGCTCATAAATAACCATTACAAAACAATGAGGGCTTCAATGAATGTCCATGCAGAACGGCTTTTCTGTAAAAAAAAAAAACACTCAAGAACATAGTTATCAAGAACGCAAGAATATTTTATAAAAAACACTTGTTTTACAAAAATATTTAAGTCTGAGATATAAAATAGATACAACTACAATAAATATAACACAAGAACTAGTTATCACACAAGAACATTTTAATAGAAAAAAACAAACTTTCTATATTAAAAATATTGAAATTGTAACAAAAATAGATACAACTAAACAGTCAGATAAATAAAGTTATAACAAGAACACAAGATTATTTTAATAGGAAAAAACAAACTATTAATGCAAAAAATATTATTAGAAAAATAGATACAACTAGACAAACAGAGAAATAAATAAAATACACAAAAATAGAACAAACAAAATGACGGCAGAATAAATTAAATGAACGTCTGTGCAAAGTAGTTTTCCCACAATATTATCATTAATATCACACAACATTATAAACTATATACAAAACAATTTGAACTATTAGGCAAACAGATAAAACTTGAATAAATAAAAGGCAAATGAATGCTTGCTTGCACGCGCACACAGACCATTATGAATGATGTTTTTATATTTGATTTTCACCTGTTGCCAGGTGCGTTTGGCACTGCTGTTGCCTCTGAAATGTTCACAGGACATACACCAACTTAGTCAAAGGGACTGAACAGTCAGCCATCCTAATTCATGTGACTCTGTGCACATATCAGCTTAAGTAGGCTACTCCATGAATTAACCATACCAAATTTTATTCAGGATTTTTCGGACATTAAACAAGCTATATATGACTGGGGCCACGTCGAAGGACCATTTTCTGTGACTTGTGATTGATCATGAAGCTTTCTCTCATCCTATACTTCTGTTCTGGAACATGTAGAAGGGAGAATGTACTTACGCATTTACCCGATCGGCAATTCGTTGCCAGCATGCTTGCCGCTCCTTATTGGCAACCGCTGTGTTAGATTTTGCTCTTAATGTTGTTTTGAACTCCTCGTAGCTTTGCATTATGACAGCGCATTCTTCCTCCGTGAAGTACGGCGACCGTGCCATTGTGAACAGTGGTGATTTGCGCTGATAACCTCCCCTTTAACGTGAACGCGCATTAACCCTGATTAGGTTAAACCAGGTTCAACAAATCAACTTCATAACTGGCGTCGTAGTACCGTTTAACCCCAAAGAAGATAACCAGGTTGTGTCAACCCCGGTTTAGCGGGGGAACCCTGGGTTACTTCTGGGTAGGTTAACCTCCGTTCGTAGTACAGGGCCCTGGATGTTGCGATTTGCAAATTCAGCCAATCCCTGTGAATTCAGGGCGGTGCTGCAATTATATCCAATCACCGCAACTTTCCCGCAAATTTGACCAATCGTTGGCGTCGTCTTGAGGTGACGTCGACAAACTACCTTCCGCCTTATTTCCAGTGTTGCCAGATTGGGCGGTTTCAAGTGCATTATGGTGGGTTTTGAACATATCTTGGAAAATGTCAGCAGTATCTGGCAACACTGCATGATGTGCGAGTCAGTGTTTATGTCGGCTTAAATTCTGTTAGTGAAAGTGTGTTATGTTTACAGTGAAGGACTGTGTGCACTTTACATTATTTTTTTTACTTAATACAAGAAATTAATGGATGCCAACATTTTTGCCAAAATGGTATTTTATTTTCCATTGTTTACCCTGGTGAAATATAAATGTGCTAAGAGTACACTAATCATCAATATACTTCAAGTGTGTTTATGATTAGTTAACTTGAGGCATGCTATTTTGGAACAACTAATTTTGTACTAAATATATTTTAATTGTAATTAAATCGTAGAAAAGTGCAACTTGAAGTGTATTTAGTGTACTTTTATGTGCTAAAGTGGAACAACTTAAAGTATGTTTTCTATACTTTAAGTATATGACTTTATATGTACTAATGTATGCTTAATTAGTCAAATTAAAGTGGACTTTGCTTGTATTATAGTACACTTTAGAAATTAGTACACTAAGTACACTTTAGAAATTGCACATAACTTTCACTTAGTGTATTTAGTATAATATATTTCTATAAAGTGTAATATAGTATAATTATTTTAAAGTGTGTTAAGTGTTAGCGTGAAAGCGTGATGTTAGTATACTTTTTACAAAAAGTAAATTTGTGTAAGTACATTTCAATATACTATTGAAAATATGAATATACTTTAAATACAATAAAGTACTTTTTTTTTTTTTCGCCAGGGTAGGCAGCTTCAGCATCATACTGTGAGATTCTGTTCAAATTGTTTTTTTTTCTTCTATGAAGCCTGAGCTATTTATTTTATTAGTTTATAATTATTGTTTAATTTAGTCTTCAGGAGAGACTGCCTGCACACAGTACTAGTATTAATAGTTTTTTTTCTTACATGAAAGCTGAGGCATTTATATTATATTTTAAGGTAACTTCATGTTGTGCTGTGAGGTTCTATGCACTTTAACTTTTGAACCAACAGGTGCATTTGGATAAGTAAAGCCTATTTTTCTGCATTTTTGTCTCCTGGTAATCTTTTATATTGGCAAAGTTGTTTATAGGACCATTTCTCAGTGTCTTTCCTTTTTTAATCAATAGTTTTTCAGTAATAACTTAATATTTAACATATCACTCAATTTTAATCACAAAAAGAGAAAATCGCAACAATTTCTCGCAACTTTCACTTCCTCCCGCAATGTAATCGCAACAAAAACCTAAAAAACACCGCAACTTTCATCGCAATTTTTTGGAAACCCCCCTGCAACATCAGACATTTTAGCCCGCAACAATCACAAAAAAGGCCCGCAGAATCCTGGGGGGACTGGCAACCGGTCGTTTATTGCTCTGTGTTGTGATTGGTCCCATAGACATAAAACATAGACGCCGCATTGAGCTGGGTGGTCCGTTGCTGGGATACATCAGAGTGTCCACCGTATTGGATGTGGCAAATCTTCCCCGTAAACCAATGCAAGTAAATGGACTGAACTTCATAAAAGCCCCTTTCTACAAGAATATTTAATTCGATGCCTTTTATTCACCCATTAAGACACACACGTATATATTTGGGAAACAAACAGGCATCAAAACAACATATATAACTTGTAATGTGATGGTTATAAATAGTGTGCGAAATACCCTGTACACTGCAAACTAGCGACAGATATGCGATAGATAGCTCAGGTAAGCTAATCAGTCAGCATACCGTAGCAAGCTACCAAAACCTGAGGCCACAATAACCAACCTACAAGACTGAATATGATAAATGATGGAAATTGTGGAAAAACTGGAAATAGTGAATGAAAATAAAAATTTACTGTTTTATTTATTGAGTCACCACACAGACCTACTCTCGTTGAATAAAGTGAGCTGAATGAGCGCCAAACTGAGTTCGGCCAGGTTCTAACGTCATACCAAAACAAACTACATCACTGATTCCTTCACATTCAGAAAGGTTAAAAACATTCATCATACGTTCAAAAATGTTCATCATAGTGTGGCACTGTATTATCTAATTCTCACTGCTTATAACTATACACCTACCCGGTGGAGATGAGCTGGGAAACTGAAGACTGAAGGAACAGCTCCCTCTCTGATCCTGACTGTCTGACCTGTTCTGTCCAAATCCTCCGTTCTGAAGTGTTCACTGCAGAGCATGGATGACAGAGTAGCAGAAAACCCTTCCCGTTGCACAGCTGTCTCCCACTGCTTTTTCATGGCTTTATTTTTGGGAAACCTACATAGTATGTGAAAAGCTAACAACAATCAGTGTAGTTACGAAGGAAATACTTCGTTGTTTGGAGACAGGTTTCACTGAGCGGCTATTATGCGCGAGACTTCACATTAGCCACAAAGTCAGAAAAATCTAGTCGGAAAATTATGTTATAATGACCAAATACAATGAAAAGTATTTTTCCAGTCTCACCTGTGAAAGGTAATCCCATGTGATCTCGTTTGGACGGTAAACCTGCTGGTACAGTTAAACGCAGCACATGAATGAGGCATCTTTATTCTCGGCTACTGTCTAGACACTATTGAGGTATTTCACCTGACGTCACAGGGTCACGTGACGCCCCGGTGTCCGCCATTTTGAATGTCAAGCTAGCTAATGTCAACAACAGTAGCTAGTATGTTACTGTAGCAATGTTTACGTTCAGTCATTTGGATGACTGTTAAAACCTTTCAGTCTCAAGTTTTTCCTTTACTGGATTTACTAGTTTACTGAGCTAGCGCGCGCTAGCTCCCAGCTTGCCCGAGCGCGCTAGCTCAGTAAACTAGTAAATCCAGTAAAGGAAAAACTTGAGACTGAAAGGTTTTAACAGTCATCCAAATGACTGAACGTAAACATTGCTACAGTAACATACGAGCTACTGTTGTTGACATTAGCTAGTGCTAACAGCTAGCTGCTAGTGCACTGCTACAACTACACCGACCCTAATAATACAGTTCTTGGTCATTGCCTGGTAACAGCAAATTTATAACGGGCCATGTCTCAACAGACTAAGAAGTTATTTCAATGACATTTAATAACATTTTGTTTATCCTGAGGACCGAAAGTAAATGAAAATGTGAACAAACCTTAGCTGTAATAAGATGGCGACCACCGGCTCCAGGGACGACCCACTGATGTAGGCATGTTACCCAGCCTGACAAAATATTTTTAGGCATCCAAACTCATACGCTTTCAGATCAATACCCGTGTATGGCGATGGGTTTTTAATGACATAGGTATACAGATCATGTGGGCCGAAGTCAGGTAAAGACGAGGGCTTCGTGTACTTCCGTACGTCAGTGAACAATCCTGCTGGAAGCAGGTAAACGTTGTTCTCTAAGCCTGCTAACCTCAATTTTTGCAAATACCTCTCCCTCTGCTCGCCCTGTAAATGCCCTACGTCGCTGGATAGTGAAGGTGTTTTCTGCATCTCGCTCCTTTTTCTTTTATGTTTTTCGTTTGTCGCCTTCCTCGCATTCAAACTGATTCGAGCCGTGCCGTCCAAAATGGCAGCATCACATGACTTGGTCACGTGGGTGAAATACCTCAATACCAGAGACGGTTGAAGAATCTCCACTTTGCCACGTCCAATATGGCGGCGAGGATGACGTATGATTCTACGCAGAAGGCGGCGTCTATGTTTATATGTCTATGATTGGTCCGGGGTGGGTATAAAGTGACACCGACACAGCATGGGTGAGCTCCTTCCCCAACTCCTTTTCCCCAGGGTGACAGAGACAGGGAACGTAACCCAAGCACTATATTTACACAGTATAAAGTAAAATAAACCCAAACAAATACATTACAGGCTTCCCATATAATTTGCAACACTTTAGGGAGCAACCGAAGCTAAATAAATGTCCAGGGATCGCCCAGCCTCCCATTCAAATACAGTGGGAGTGAGCTAGCTAATCTAGCTAACTCCGTTAGCATTAATGCTAACAGGACCTAGCATAAGAAAAATTAGCTAACATGCTAAGGGTCACAACAGTAATTTATAGACGATAAAATTCACAAAACAATCGAAAATAATGGCACACCTGCAAAACCAACATGTACGCACACAGCATGAGTGAGCTCCTTCCCCAACTCCTATAAAGAGTAGAAAAGAAAACGCTAAATAATCGCGATTGCTAATCGCTAACCAGTGTAATTACACAGTCAGTAGGTCGGCTAGTTAATTAGTCACAGGCGCATGTTACACCATGTAACGAAGCAACAACAAAATACATGAAAACAGACAAGACATCACTACAATACATTAAGGGGGTGTACAGAAATAAATAATATACAGAATCATAGTTATAAAAGTAGTGGATGGCAGTACAGAGAGGAGAGAGTTATAAGATGAAGAAAAGTGACTCAGACAGAAAACACACCTCTTCCCCAGGGTGGCAGAGACAGGGAAGAGGTGAAGGGGGCGGGGCAATATGAATAAGGAAAAAGGAAATATTAGAGGGGGTTGAAGGAGGGGGGCAGGAAGCTCCATAGGCACCCAGAAGAAAAAGAAGAAGAAGAAAATACTGCATGTACATGCATGGTGGGTTAAAATAAAAAACATCTTTGTGTAATTATAAATACTAGAGTAGCACACTGTTACATGAACAGTAACTCCACTTCCCCACTGATTATTTCCAATAACAGCATGACACTGACTGTACTGTCTCCTGCTTGGAGAATTAAAATGTACTTCGTGCTTAAGGACATTTAATACACCGTGACAATAATGCATTTTTAATTACGAATTAAAATTAATATGAAGTGTTCAAAATACTCCTGAAATTTGCATTTTGAATTTCAAGTGGTTTCAGGAGAAAGGGATGAATATGAAAAATGCATTTACACTAAAGGACATATTGAAGAAAATGTCACACAAGTGCAGTGAGAAGTGAATCATTCAGGAGAGAGATTTGAGATCATTACTGGTGTTATGGATTATATTCAGTTCAGTGTCCATGAACATTGTGTAGAGTTTTCTGTTGTCTAAATCCACTCTCATCATGTCTCCTGTGTCAGTCATGGCTTCCTCCAGCAGTGTCCTGAGTGAAGATCAGCTCCAGTGCTCCATCTGTCTGGATGTGTTCACTGATCCAGTCTCGACTCCATGTGGACACAACTTCTGTATGATCTGTCTCAAAGAGTTCTGGGACAGCAGTTCACACTGTCAGTGTCCAGTGTGTCAGACTAATTTTGCCAAAAGACCGGAGTTATGTGTGAATACATTCATCTCTGAACTTGCTGCTCCATTTAAGAAGGCAGTTAAGGTGAAATCCAGCAGCGCTGCAGAAAAACCCACACAATCTGTGGTGCTCTGTGACGTCTGCTGTGAAAAGAAATGTGCAGCCGTGAAGTCCTGCCTGATCTGTATGGCCTCTTACTGCAAGACTCACCTGGAACCTCATGAGAGAGTTTCTTCATTAAAGAAGCACAAACTGATGGATCCTGTGGAGAACCTGGAGGACTACATCTGCCTGAAGCATGAGAGACCCCTAGAGCTGTTCTGTAGAGACGACCAGACGTGTGTGTGTCAGTTCTGTACTGAGGGAGAACACAGAACTCACAACACTGTTCCTATAGAGGAGGAGAGTGAAGAGAAGAAGGTGAGGGACTGAAAATTTTGATGTATTGTATAAAGTTTGCAAATGAAATTCATGTGTGAAATATAAACCTTTAAAAAAAAAGTTGAAGCATTGTGTGTATCTTTCTCTCAGACTGAATTGGGAAAGACACAAGTGGAAGTTCAGCAGATGATCCAGGAGCGATTGAAGAAGATTGAGGAAATCAGACACTCTGTAGAACTCAATAAAGTGAGTCTCTTAACTCACCTACAAAATAGTCAAGTCAAGTTTATTTGTACAGTGCTTTTAACAATGAACATTGTCGCAAAGCAGCTTTACAGAATTTGAACAACTTAAAACATGAGCTAATTTATCCGTAATCTATCTCCAATGAGCAAGCCTGTGGCGACGATGGCAAGGAAAAACTCCCTCAGACGACATGAGGAAGAAACCTCGAGAGGAACCAGACTCAAAAGGGAACCCAACCTCATTTGGGCAACAACAGACAGCCTGACTATAATTAGCAGTTTTAACATGAGGACAGTTTCGTTGATGTTATAACTCTCCATTGATGGAAACTTGAGTGCAAAACTGTTCATGATAACTGCAGTCCTAAAGTTAGCAAGACAACTGTAGTCCTCAGCCATAAAAGCATTACTGTAAGAGTCCAGAGCATCCTCCAGGTATAACCCTCAACTGTCCTCATGGGGCTGTCCTTCACAGGAGCGGTGTGATAAAACTCCGACCAGACACAGGGCACCATGATGGATCAAGCAGGTCCGAGGGGCAGAAGAGGCCAGCATCTCAATCCCAGGACCAGCATGTAACTCAGAGGGACAGATTGGGGGGGGGGAGAGGGAGAAAGAAAACACATGTTGTTAGCTATGCCCTAAAAATGACAAGTATTAAATCTGTGTGGTAGGCTCGCAGAGACGAGAGTCTTTACATCAGGCATAACACACAACAATGGCATGTTAATATGGTAAAAAATATATCATGACCTGCTCTGGCTGGATGCTTGATTGGGTGATGGGAGCACCCAATAGCTCCTTTATAAAAACACATTCAGAGAATAATGATCTAATCACATGAAATAAAACAATTTCTCAATTTGTCTCCTGTTAGAAAAACACAGAGAAGGAGAAAGCAGACAGTGTGAAGGTCTTCAGTGCTCTGATGCGCTGCATTGAGAGAAGTCAGACTGAGCTGCTTATGGTGATGGAGGAGAAGCAGAAAGCAGCAGAGATGCAGGCTGAAGAGTTCATTAAAGAGCTGGAGCAGGAAATCACTGAGCTAAAGAGGAGAAACACTGAGCTGGAGCAGATCTCACACACTGAGGATCACCTCCACCTCCTACAGGTCAGAGTCCCTCTGCTTCTCAAGAGCAATGCAGCACATGACAGGACAGCAGTCCCCATGCTGAGGGATTTCTCCTCTCTCCTGCTGTACTGTAGATTTACCCGTCACTGTGCAGCCCTCCACACACCCAGGACTGGACTGACGTCACAATTAACGCTCATCTGAGTGAGGAGACTCTGAGGAGAGCTCTGTTTCAGCTTCAGGAAACTCTCAGTGAGGAAATGCAGAAGGTTCCAGAGATTAGTAAGTGTTTATTACACAGACACATTACACATATTTCCAGTATTTTGTTTTAATTTATAAAAATCAAAACATTTAATTAAATCTATCAACATTTACTCACAAATATTGTCCAAAATTATTTTCCAAACAGACCTGAAGAGAATTCAACAATATGCAGGTTTGTGAGCTCTTATTGATCACATGACTAAATATATATTTCTTCATGGTTCCACACTGTGCGATGATAAAACTGATGTTCACTGTGTTTCTGTCTCTCAGTGGATGTGACTCTGGATCCTGATACAGCTCATCCTGAACTCATCCTGTCTGATGATGGGAAACAAGTGAAAGATGGAGACTCAGAACAGGATCTCCCTGATAACCCAGAGAGGTTTGATCGTTGTGTCTGTGTGCTGGGAAAGGAGGGATTCTCCTCAGGGAGATTTTACTATGAGGTGCAGGTCAGAGGGAAGACTGAGTGGGATTTAGGAGTGGCCAGAGAGTCCATTAACAGGAAAGGGAAGATTAGAGTCAGCCCTAAAGATGGATACTGGAGTGTGTGTCTGAGGAATGAGACTGAATATAAAGCTTGTGACTGTCCTCATGTCTCCCTCTCCTTGAAACAGGCTCCTCAGAAGGTGGGGGTGTTTGTGAATTATGAGGAGGGTCTGATCTCCTTCTATGATGTTGATGCAAAATCTCACATCTACTCTTTCACTGGTCAGAATTTCACTGAGAAACTTTATCCATACCTCAGTCCCTGTCTCAGTGATGGAGGTAAAAATTCAGCACCACTGATCATCTGCCCTGTTAATAAGATCTAATCATCGCTTTTATTATAACTCATTTTTAAATTCGTTATTTTTAAATTTTAGTATTTCTTTAAGTTTGTGAACTTTATGTAGCTAGATCTGTTTTTTATTTTTATTATTTATTTATTCTTGTCTAAGTATGGTTGATGAATGAATCCTGAGTATGGTTGATGCTGCTGTAACTTGTAATTTCCTGCAAAGGATCATTAAAGTATCTATCTATCTATCTATCTATCTATCTATCTATCTATCTATCTATCTATCTATCTATCTATCTGTCTGTCTGTCTGTCTGTCTATCTATCTATCTATCTATCTATCTATCTATCTATCTATCTATCTATCTATCTATTAATTAATTAATTACCTCACCTGGGATGGAGTCCCCCAGGACTGAATGAGGCTTGTGATTCTCCCTCTGTCCCCCTCTCCTTGAAACAGGCTCCTCAGAAGGTCGGGGTGTTTGTGGATTATGAGGAGGGTCTGATCTCCTTCTATGATGTTATGCAAAATCTCATATCTACTCTTTCATTGGTCAGAATTTCACTGAGAAACTTTATCCATACCTCAGTCCCAGTCTCAATGATGGAGGTAAAAATTCAGCACCACTGATCATCTGCCCTGTTAATAACATCTAATCATCGCTTTTATTACCTCACCTGGGACGGATTCCTCCAGGGGGCGAGGTATCGTTTTTGGTCGTGTTTCTTTTGTTTTTTTGTTCACAATATCATGGGAAAATGGCTGGATCAATCTTCATGAAACTTTCAGGATAGATGGACATTGGTCTCAAATAGAACCTCCAACATTTTGAGGGTCATCTGGTCAAGGTCACCAAAAAGGTCAAAATTGTTTTTGTTGTGTCTACTGCCTCATATAGAGGCGCTAGCCACTACGCCATCGTGCTGTAAGAATGTGAGTGTAATAGTCGCGCACTGTACTGTACATGCGCATACATGTGTTCCTATTAAAATGTCCGGTGAGTGTATACAATTCGGTTCACCATTCAGAATAAATGGACGAGACTAAAGAAATTGCTTTCAGACATGTTTATGCTTATTACAGAGGGAAAGTGTGTTACACTGAGCTCTAGCTCATAAGAGTTTGGGTCATGGTGACAGCGTGTGTATATCATTCTCGGTTCAGAGGTTTCAGTTTTGAAAACTGTAAGAGGTAAGAGTAGAATAATATAAAGTACAGACACGGTATATTTTACTTCTGTGATTTTTAAATTGTTCATTTTTGGATTACGCTTCATTTTTGTGGCTACTGATTCACAGAGGAAATGTATTGCTGTATTTACTGTATGGACATGGGATCAGAAAACTGTTTTATTTATAAGCAGGAGCCACATGGACCCATAGGGGACCTATTTTTTTTTCATGATATCTTCCTTCATGGGCGGCATGGTGGTGTAGTGGTTAGCGCTGTCGCCTCACAGCAAGAAGGTCCGGGTTTGAGCCCCGTGGCCGGCGAGGTTTCTGTGCGGAGTTTGCATGTTCTCCCCGTGTCCACGTGGGTTTCCTCCAGGTGCTCCGGTTTCCCCCACAGTCCAAAGACATGCAGGTTAGGTTAACTGGTGACTCTAAATTGACTGTAGGTGTGAATGTGAGTGTGAATGGTTGTCTGTGTCTATGTGTCAGCCCTGTGGTGACCTGGCGACTTGTCCAGGGTGTACCCCGCCTTTCGCCCGTAGTCAGCTGGGATGGGCTCCGGCTTGCCTGCGACCCTGTAGAAGGATGAAGCAGCTAGAGATGATGAGATGAGATGAGATGAGATGAGAAACAGAATAACTGTTGTGTTTGAGTGTTTTAAGATAAAGTAACGCAAGGACTATCAGATGTCGAAAACCGCACATTGATATCTGCAATAATAAAAATTTTATGGCAATGAATGTGTGTCAAAATTGCTTCAATTTCATTCATTTTTTGTCTCATTTTTTCAATGAGGAAAGTTGTACATCTTCTGTATTGTAATATAATATGATTTCAACTTCTTGGATGCACTGTTTGGGCTAGTGTATCATATTTCTTCATCTTTTAGGCTGAAGTACACCATTTTGTTGCAAAATATACACTACCATTCAAAAGTTTGGGGTCACTTTGAAATGTCCTTATTTTTGAAAGAAAAGCACTGTTCTTTTCAATGAAGATCACTTTAAACTAATCAGAAATACACTCTATACATTGCTAATGTGGTAAATGACTATTCTAGCTGTAAATGTCTGGTTTTTGGTGCAATATCTCCATAGGTGTATAGAGGCCCATTTCCAGCAACTCTCACTCCAGTGTTCTAATGGTACAGTGTGTTTGCTCATTGCCTCAGAAGGCTAATGGATGATTAGAAAACCCTTGTACAATCATGTTAGCACAGCTGAAAACAGTTTAGCTCTTTAGAGAAGCTATAAAACTGACCTTCCTTTGAGCAGATTGAGTTTCTGGAGCATCACATTTGTGGGGTCGATTAAATGCTCAAAATGGCCAGAAAAATGTCTTGACTATATTTTCTATTCATTTTACAACTTGTGGTGGTAAATAAAAGTGTGACTTTTCATGGAAAACACAAAATTGTCTGGGTGACCCCAAACTTTTGAACGGTAGTGTACATCTTGTTGGACCACGCGTGAAATGTCTGCAGTGTGACAGATTTACTGTTGAGATATTTTCTGTCAAATTTATCAAGCTCATGATGTCAAATTTGCATTTAATATTTAGTTTATAATGAATTTCTCATCTACAACCTATCCAGATGGGAAAAAAAACAAACATGTTCACACCATAACTTCCTAATACTACTGAGGTATGATTCAAAATGGTATGTCAAAATGACAAAAAATCTCCATAGGCCCCCCTGTGTACACAATGCTGAGAGACACAATGAGCTCAGTACAATAACTATGA
Source organism: Neoarius graeffei (assembly GCF_027579695.1). Classification (NCBI taxonomy): domain Eukaryota; kingdom Metazoa; phylum Chordata; class Actinopteri; order Siluriformes; family Ariidae; genus Neoarius; species Neoarius graeffei. The sequence continues at coordinate 119,340,153 of NC_083569.1, read as the reverse complement.
AGGGTCTTTAGTAACAACACAATTTGTCTATATGGTACTTGGAATGTCTTGCTGAATTACAAAATGCAGGACAGTTAACTCACTTGTAGTGTCTGTAGGCCGCCTGTAGTGTCCGTAGGCCCCGTGTCATCTCATACAAAGCATCAATTACATAAAAAGCTATAGGCAATTTATTGAAGTAATCAGGAAAAATCGTTCATTTTCTCTGTATGTGACACAGAAACAAATACACAAGGAACTTTTTTCATGATATTTGGAAGATTTAGTTACAGTTCAAAACACCACAGGCCGAGAATTCTGATCTTGCTAGTACTGTACAAAGTATTGGGATAGTATTGCTTTTAAACATTGTCGACCTGAATATTGTTAGTTAATTAGAACATGAAAGCATCCTTAAATAAAAAGCAATGTCTTTTCACATTCATTTATTGTTAGAGTATGAAGGGCCTACGGACACTACAAATACGTATCACTATGAATCGAATATTCTTTTTTCCAAAGTTTAGCACATGAAGTATAATTAAAAGATGAAAAGGAGCAGAGAAGGAAGTGTGGTGCACCAAGCACCAGCGTTGGTGTCCAAAAAAAAAAAAAAAACTCTGAAAATGAGAAGATACAGACAGAATGTCAAAGCAGGCATGAAAAAGCAAAGTGTATGTATGTAACTTTTTTGCCGTTGAAGCTTAGTGAGAAAAATTTTACAGGTATATATTAGACAATTTGTGGCAATATACCGTAGGTTTCTGTTGGAGAGGACAAGGTCAATTTTTGGCCATCAGTGAGACACATTTGGTCCACGTTAGTGATTTTCTGCTGTAAGGAAAACTCACATCAAAAAGAACGCCGCCCTTGTCAAAGAGCTGCGTCACACACATCCACTAATCAGCTGATGCTCCTCCAGCCTGCCCAGTCATCAGTATGTGCAGCTTTCCCTGACTGACATGCTTCCCAACAAAAGCTTTATTAGAAAACTTAGGCCAAGTTTACATTAGACCGTATCTGTCTCATTTTCTTCGCGGATGCACTGTCCGTTTACATTAAACTGCCTGGAAACGCCGGGAAACGGGAATCCTTCAGGGTCCACGTATTCAATCCAGATCGTGTCAGCTCCGGTGCTGTGTAAACATTGAGATACGCGGATACGCTGTGCTGAGCTCTAGCTGGCATCGTCATTGGACAACGTCACTGTGGCATCCACCTTCCTGATTCGCTGGCGTTGGTCATGTGACGCGACTGCTGAAAAACGGCGCGGGCTTCCGCCTTGTATCACCTTTCATTAAAGAGTATAAAAGTATGAAAATACTGCAAATACTGATGCAAATACTGCCCATTGTGTAGTTATGATTGTCTTTAGGCTTGCCATCCTTCCACTTGCAAGTGGTAAGTGATATGCGCTGGGATCACACACACAGCGGCTCAGTCCCGAAAACACTGCTAGTGTGCTTCACTCGCGCGCTCTGTGAGCTGCGCAGGGTCGGAGTGCGCACCCTCCAGAGGGCACTCGCTGTTCAGGGCGGAGTGATTTGGAGCGCAGGATGCCTGCGGAGCTGAGCGTATCCGTGTATTGGTGTTGCTGTGTGCACGCAAATCGTGTATTGGTGTTGCTGTGTGCACACTAATTGTTTTAAAAACGTTAATCTGATGATCCGCTGATACGGTCTAATGTAAACATGGGGTTACTTACTTAGCCTGAGCTCCCGCTCAAACCAATCTTGACTGCTTACTCCACTGCAACCTTTCTTGCATTGCTGGTCTTGTATTTCGACGTATTAAATTACAGTACACTGGGCAGTGATCACTATCCTGTTGTGGTTCAGTTTGAGATAGAACTAATAAGAGATCAGGTGGTAAAAAAGGGGAGATGGATTTTAATGGAAGCAGATTGGGAAACCTTTTCAGTCATCAGTGAGAGCAGTCTAATGGGTATTGGAGCTAATGCCAGTGTTGACTCCATGTGCTTTTCTGTTACAAATAGCATAATTACGGCTGCTGAACTAACCATTCCCAAGTCAAAGTCAGGTAGAAAGGGAAGGATTGTTCCTTGGTGGTCTGAGGAATGTAGTAGGGCTGTCAGGGACCGTAATAAAGCATTTAGAACTTAAAAGCAAACTCTAAATTTTGGAAACTTGATGAAATACAAACAGTGTCAAGCTGTGGTGAGGCAAACAGTCAAGAATACAAAAAGGGAGTACTGGAAAAAGTTTTGTGATTCAATCGAAAGAACAACTCCAATTCAAAGTGTATGGAACATGATTAAGAAAATGAGAGGCAATGGGAGGGATTTTGAGTATCCAGTCATGATTGATGATCAAAGAGTTATTACAGATAGTAAAGATAAAGCTGAGGCCATAGCGAAGGCATTGGTAAAGGTGCATAGCTCAGAGAACCTCACTCATGAGGAGAAAAGAGGAAGAGAAATGACAATAGGAAAGCACAGGGATGTTTTACTTGAAGAGACAGGAGATGGGGAAATTTTAAATACACCTTTCAACTTACAAGAACTTAATAGTGCATTAAAGAAAGTTGGAAAGTCTACCCCAGGGAAGGATATGATCTGTTACGCAATGTTGGAGAATTTGACTGATAAAGGGAAGGAGGTGGTGTTGACATTCAATAAGGTGTGGACAGAAGGAGTCATCCCAGCAGAATGGAAGCAGTCTGTTATCATCCCTATTAGGAAACCTGGGAAAGATGCAAAGTACCCAAGTAACTACAGACCTATAGCATTAACTTCTCAAATGGGTAAAGTAATGGAAAGAATGGTTAATGACAGGCTGGTCTACTGGTTAGAAACTAGAAATCTATTATATAGCTACCAGAGTGGTTTTAGGAAGGGAAGGGGGACTATGGATCCAATAGTTGCCCTGGAGGACTCAATAAGGAAAGCTCAGGTTAATAAAGAGACCGTTTTGGCCATATTTTTTGATGTTGAAAAGGCCTATGACATGGTCTGGAGAGAAGGTCTTCTTATTAAGCTGAAACAGATGGGAATTAAAGGAAGAATGTTCCAGTGGGATAGAGACTTCTTATCTGGTAGGAGAATTATAGTTAAAATTAATGAAGAATTTAGTAGTCAGTATATAGTTGAGAATGGTACGCCCCAAGGTAGTATTATCAGCCCAGTACTATTCTTGATTATGATCAATGATGTTTTTAAAGATTTACAGAGATCAGTTAATGTTACATTGTTTGCAGATGATGGGGCTATGTGGAAGAGGGGTAGAAATATTAACTTTATTGTGAATAAGATGCAGCAGTCAGTGGATGCTGTCCAAAAGTGGGCCTTTGAATGGGGAATAAGAATTTCTATAGATAAGACTAAAACAGTATTTTTTAACCAGGAGGATTATTCCTCTAGACTTCAAGTTGAAGATATCTGGTACAGAGCTAGAAAGAGTCAATTGCTTCAAATATTTAGGCCTATGGTTTGATAAGAGGCTAACATGGTCTGTACATATACAGAAGATGATTGAGAAATGTAAAAAAGTTTTAAATGTGATGCAATGTTTGCATGGGGTGGATTGGGGTGCAAATCGGCCAGCCATGAAAACTATTTATATTAGCCTCATGAGATCTGCATTTGACTATGGGTGTGTGGCTTACAGATCTGCATCTAAGTCACTCTTAATGAAGCTGGATGTTATTCAACATAAAGCTTTGAGGTTATGTTGTGGTGCTATGAAAACTAGTTAATGCAGTTCAGGTTGAGATGGGTGAAATGCCTCTTCATATCAGGAGGGATCAGTTAACTCTGGTTTATTGGGCTAACCTTAGAGGGCAAAAGGAAGATCACATAAGTTATTCTTCTTTAATTCACTGCCAAGAGAGAGATAAGTCTCAAGTTAGAAGCTTTGGGTGGATTATATCTCAGAAAGCAAGTGAAATGGGCCTCCAGTTGCTTAATGTGTGTCCATCAGTGTCTTATCCAGCTCTTCCATTGTGGCTATTGAAAGAGCCTCTAGTTGACCTAGACCTGTTAGAATTGAAAATGAATGAGGAAATCAACAGAGATATAGTTGAGTATCATATTAGAGCATACCTGTCAACTTTGAGGTTTGAAAAAAAGGGATATTTCCCAGATTTTTAACTCAAAATAAGGGAAAATTTCGGAAAGTCATACTCTTCACCAAACGTGGGTGTGTAGTTGAATGGGGGGCAATTTTCTATCTAGTGTTTGTGATTTCCTGTACTCTGGTGCATGTTGGTGATAGCCAAGACCCAAACTCAATATGCTTATGGTTTATAGAGTGCATTTGTGAATAAACTATACATTTATTTTCATTTGCTTTCAGTGGTACCAGTTACTTCCCAAATTAAGGGCTAAAATACGTATCTTATGTTAAAATAAGAAAGGTCAGACAAAGGGATGAGTTGAGTCATTTCATTTATTTGAGAACAAATACAGTAAATCTCATTTTCAAATTTAACACTCAAGTTGGATATTCATGAGGAAAAAATATGGTACATCTCTCAGTGTGTGCGTGTGTGAGAGCACGGGGTGGGTTGCCTCCCTAGTTGACTGATATTTAATTTTCAGTAGCTGTGGCATGAGTGCTATTGTAAATGTAAGTGGCTGACTTTGCATGTCTCAGAACTTTCTGGGATGGCCTGTACTGGTGAGCCTCAGCAGAGTGGTTAAGTTTGCAGGATAATAATGCACATGCAGTGCTTGGCTCAAGTGACATTCTGTTAGTGGTCATAATGTTATTATTTTTATTATATAATTTTATCAATCGGGCGGCACGGTGGTGTAGTGGTTAGCGCTGTCGCCTCACAGCAAGAAGGTCCTGGGTTCGAGCCCCGGGGCCGGCGAGGGCCTTTCTGTGTGGAGTTTGCATGTTCTCCCCGTGTCCGCGTGGGTTTCCTCCGGGTGCTCCGGTTTCCCCCACAGTCCAAAGACATGCAGGTTAGGTTAACTGGTGACTCTAAATTGACCGTAGGTGTGAATGTGAGTGTGAATGGTTGTCTGTGTCTATGTGTCAGCCCTGTGATGACCTGGCGACTTGTCCAGGGTGTACCCCGCCTTTCGCCCGTAGTCAGCTGGGATAGGCTCCAGCTTGCCTGCGACCCTGTAGAAGGATAAAGCGGCTAGAGATAATGAGATGAGATTTTATCAATCTTTATTCATGTCTCTAGTCTCGCCATCTACTGAAACTCACTCCCTGAGGAAAGAATTACGACCATCTTTTAGTTTTGTGAGAAGTTCCGAGCAGTGACCTTGGTCAGACTAGCGCTATGGATCTGACAGTCTTCTTCACAGACATGCAATTAAAATCAATGTGTAATTACTAGACTGCCACCTGCTGTACTGGAGAGGGCGGGGACGTGAATTCATGGCCCGACTTCCTGCTGTAAACTCCTGTCAGAGGCGCATCATGAATTCTGGACCTACCGACTTTTTTATATTGTGAAAATACAGGACTTTTATATAATGTGAAAATACGGGATATTTTCGGGAAAATAAAAAAAAAACGGGAAGACAGTGGGAAATAAGTCAAAATAAGGGAGTTTCCCGGGAAAAACGGGAGGGTTGACAGATATGTATTACAGATGTGTATGAAGATAAACTTGTGGTATTTACAGATGCATCAAAGTCAATAGAAGGTAAAGTTGGTGTTGCATTTGTAATACCTAGCCTCAAGATCTGTAAAAAAGAATGATTGAGTAATGATCTTGCAGTTTAGACAGCTGAGCTAGTAGCTATTCTTATTGCCCTGTCCTGGGTTGAGAGCAACAGGCCAAGGAATGGGGTGCTAATTGCGTCAGACTCATAAATGCATCTGCATTGATGAGCATCCAGAGTGCTATGTCTCAGTCCAGACAAGACATTGTTTTAGAAATTGTACAGATAAGTAGACTATTAAACTCTGATACAAATGTCAGTTTTTTATGGGTCCCAGCTCATTTAGGAGTACGAGGTAATGAACCAGCTGATAAGAACGCTAAGAAGGCATGTGAATCTCCTGAGATCACTATAGATATTCATAATAGTAAACCTGAAATTAAAACGATAGTCAAGTCAAAGTCCAAGGGAAAATGGCAAAGTGACTGGAATAATGCTAACACTGGTAGGAAATATTACAGTATTCAAAGGTTTGTGGGCAGTGCAAGACCAACTGCTAGATCCACTCACGAGGAAGATATTATCTCGAGGATGAGGTTTAGGCACACTGGTTTGGACAGTACTCTATTTCTTTTAAAAAAGCATGCTGATGGAAAGTGTAGTGTATGTGATGCTGCTGAGACCGTAGAGCATGTTCTAGAAGACTGTAGGGAGTTTGACCAGGAGAGGCAGCAACTTATCCAAGATCGAGAGGCAGAAAGTGTGCCTTTAAGAATAAATAGAATTCTTCAGAAAAATTCAGGTGACGTTTGCTTTAGGTTTTTGTTTCACTTCTTGGAAGAGTCTGGTCTGATTAGAAGAATTTAGGGTTTAATTATTTTTTAGTATTATTTAGATATCCAGACTCTCACTCCATTTCGGTAGGTGTCGGTAATGCTTTCAAAAGTTGTTTGCCAACAGCCATTAAAAAAGAAGAAGACGCTTTATGGCAGCAGACTGGATGTTATGGAAGCAGATAGAAAACACGTTCATGCTGTGTGTTGTTCCTGATGGTTGCACGTTCGAGCAGACAAATAAAGTTAATGTAAAGGAGGAAGCCGACCCTCGATAACTTCACAGTAAGCAGTGCTACAGATGACTCTACTTCCTGTTTGTGTTGTTGATTTTCACTTGGTTTCTGTGACATTACAGTTCAGTTTCACAGATCATTAAATGTAACAACAAAAGAATAAAAAATGATGTCATTACTTTAATAATAAAATGTAAATATTTGCCAAATTGCTGTGGGTTTAGTGGAATAAAACACTTTGGGACATGCTGTTATTGAAAAATAAACAACATTTGGGTGTGAACAGTAACTCCACTTCCCCGCTGATTATTTCCAATAACACCATGTCACTGACTGGACTGTCTCCTGCTTGGAGAATTAAAATGTACTTCGTGCTTAAGGACATTAAATACACCGTGACAATAATGCATTTTTAATTCTCATCTCATCTCATTATCTCTAGCCGCTTTATCCTGTTCTACAGGGTCGCAGGCAAGCTGGAGCCTATCTCCGCTGACTACGGGCGAAAGGCGGGGTACACCCTGGACAAGTTGCCAGGTCATCACAGGGCCGACACATAGACACAGACAACCATTCACACTCACATTCACACCTACGGTCAATTTAGAGTCACCAGTTAACCTAACCTGCATGTCTTTGGACTGTGGGGGAAACCGGAGCACCCGGAGGAAACCCACGCGGACACGGGGAGAACATGCAAACTCCACACAGAAAGGCCCTCGCTGGCCCCGGGGCTCGAACCCGGACCTTCTTGCTGTGAGGCGACAGTGCTAACCACTACACCACCGTGCCGCACGCATTTTTAATTACTAAATAAAATTAATATGAAGTGTTGAAAATATTCCTGAAATTTGCATTTTGAATTTCAAGTGGTTTCAGGAGAAAGGGATAAATATGAAAAATGCATTTACACTAAAGGACATACTGAAGAAAATGTCACACAAGTGCAGTGAGAAGCGAATCATTCAGGAGAGAGATTTGAGATCATTACTGGTGTTATGGATTATATTCAATTCAGTGTCCATGAACATTGTGTAAAGTTTTCTGTTGCCTAAATCTTCTCTCATCATGTCTCTTGTGTCAGTCATGGCTTCCTCCAGCAGTCTCCTGAGTGAAGATCAGCTCCAGTGCTCCATCTGTCTGGATGTGTTCACTGATCCAGTCACGACTCCATGTGGACACAACTTCTGTAAGATCTGTCTCAAAGGGTTCTGGGACAGCAGTTCACACTGTCAGTGTCCAGTGTGTCAAACTAATTTTGCCAAAAGACCGGAGTTATGTGTGAATACATTCATCTCTGAACTTGCTGCTCCATTTAAGAAGGCAGTTCAGGTGAAATCCAGTAGCGCTGCAGAAAAACCCACACAATCTGTGGTGCTCTGTGATGTCTGCTGTGAAAAAAAATGTGCAGCTGTGAAGTCCTGCCTGATCTGTATGACGTCTTACTGCAAGACTCACCTGGAACCTCATGAGAGAGTTTCTTCATTAAAGAAGCACAAACTGATGGATCCTGTGGAGAACCTGGAGGACTACATCTGCCTGAAGCATGAGAGACCCCTGGAGCTGTTCTGTAGAGTCGACCAGACGTGTGTGTGTCAGTTCTGTACTCAGACAGACCACAAAACTCACACCACTGTTCCTATAGAGGAGGAGAGTGGAGAGAAAAAGGTGAGGGACTGAAAAGTTTTGATGTATTGTATAAAGTTTGCAAATGAATTTCATGCATGAAATATGAACCTTAAAAAAAGTTGATGCATTGTGTGTATCTTTCTCTCAGACTGAGTTGGGAAAGACACAAGCAGAAGTTCAGCAGATGATCCAGGAGCGACTGAAGAAGATTGAGGAAATCAGACACTCTGTAGAACTCAATAAAGTCAGTCTCTTAACTCACCTACAAAATAGCTCCTTTATAAAAACACATTCAGAGAATAATGATCTAATCACATGAAATAAAACAATTTCTCAATTTGTCTCCTGTTAGAAAAACACAGAGAAGGAGAAAGCAGACAGTGTGAAGGTCTTCAGTGCTCTGATGCGCTGCATTGAGAGAAGTCAGGCTGAGCTGCTTAAGGTGATGGAGGAAAAGCAGAAAGCAGCAGAGATGCAGGCTCAAGAGTTCATTAAAGAGCTGGAGCAGGAAATCACTGAGCTAAAGAGGAGAAACACTGAGCTGGAGCAGCTCTCACACACTGAGGATCACCTCCACCTCCTACAGGTCAGAGTCCCTCTGTTTCTCAATAGCAATGCAGCACATGACAAGACAGCAGTCCCCATGCTGAGGGATTTCTCCTCTCTCCTGCTGTACTGTAGATTTACCCGTCACTGTGCAGCCCTCCACACACCCAGGACTGGACTGACATCACAATTAACCCTCATCTGAGTGAGGAGACTCTGAGGAGAGCTCTGTCTCAGCTTCAGGAAACTCTCAGTGAGGAAATGCAGAAGGTTGAAGAGATTAGTAAGTGTTTATTACACAGACACATTACATTTCCAGTATTTTGTTTTAATTAATAAAAAGCAAACATTTAATTAAATCTCTCAACATTTACTCACAAATATTGTCTAAAATTATTTTCCAAACAGAACTGAAGAGAATTCAACAATATGCAGGTTTGTGAGCTCTTATTGGTCACATGACTAAATATATATTTCTTCCCTTTTCCACACTGTGCAATGATAAAACTGATGTTCACTGTGTTTCTGTCTCTCAGTGGATGTGACTCTGGATCCTGATACAGCTCATCCGTATCTCATCCTGTCTGATGATGGGAAACAAGTGAAACATGGAGACAAGACACAGAATCTCCCTGATAACCCAGAGAGGTTTGATCTTTGTGTCTGTGTGCTGGGAAAGGAGGGATTCTCCTCAGGGAGATTTTACTATGAGGTGCAGGTCAGAGGGAAGACTGAGTGGGATTTAGGAGTGGCCAGAGAGTCCATTAACAGGAAAGGGGAGATTACAGCCAGACCTGAAGATGGGTACTGGTGTGTGTGGCTGAGGAATGAGACTGAATATAAAGCTTATGACTCTCCTCGTGTCCCCCTCTCCTTGAAACAGGCTCCTCAGAAGTTGGGGGTGTTTGTGGATTATGAGGAGGGTCTGATCTCCTTCTATGATGTTGATGCAAAATCTCACGTCTACTCTTTCACTGGTCAGAATTTCACTGAGAAACTTTATCCATTATTCAGCCCCAGTCTCAATGATGGAGGTAAAAATTCAGCACCACTGATCATCTGCCCTGTTCATCAGATCTAATCATCGCTTTTATTACCTCGCCTGGGACGGATTCCTCCAGGGGGCGAGGTATCGTTTTCGGTCGTGTTTCTTTTGTTTTTTTTGTTCACAATATTATGGGAAAATGGCTGGATCAATCTTCATGAAACTTTCAAGATAGATGGACATTGGTCTCAAATAGAACCTCCAACATTTTGAGGGTCATCTGGTCAAGGTCACTAGAAAGGTCAAAATTGTTTTTGTTGTGTCTACTGCCTCATATAGAGGCGCTAGCCACTACGCCATCGTGCTGTAAGAATGTGAGTGTAATAGTCGCACACTGTACTGTACATGCACATACAGGTGTTCCTATTAAAATGGCCGGTGAGTGTATACAATTCGGTTCACCATTCAGAATAAATGGACGAGACTAAAGAAATTGCTTTCAGACATCTCATCTCATCTCATTATCTGTAGCCGCTTTATCCTTCTACAGGGTCGCAGGCAAGCTGGAGCCTATCCCAGCTGACTACGGGCGAAAGGCGGGGTACACCCTGGACAAGTCGCCAGGTCATCACAGGGCTGACACATAGACACAGACAACCATTCACACTCACATTCACACCTACGGTCAATTTAGAGTCACCAGTTAACCTAACCTGCATGTCTTTGGACTGTGGGGGAAACCGGAGCACCCGGAGGAAACCCACGCGGACACGGGGAGAACATGCAAACTCCACACAGAAAGGCCCTCGCCGGCCCCGGGGCTCGAACCCAGGACCTTCTTGCTGTGAGGCGACAGCGCTAACCACTACACCACCGTGCCGCCCATGTTGGGCATCATGGCAGGAAATTTAATTTTATTTCTGACATCTTTCTATTGCATTTTTTTAAATTATCTCATGGTTAAAGGGAGACAGTCTTGAAAATCATGGCAGTGTTAATCATGGACACAAAGACACAAATCATACCCATACATGCAGTATAACATGGAGTTAATCTTTCTCAAAGGATATGGAATGAAAATATGTTTTGACTTTTGAAAAATGGTCACAGAAGCATGACTAATTCTCTTAGCATTAATAATTCTCTCTAAATGCAGTAATTGGTTGTTTGCTGTGGGATAAAACACTTCTGAACATGTTCTTATTGGAAAATAAACATCAGGGTGGTAACAGTGACTCCGCTTTGTTACATCAGCACAACACCAAGTGTTTTATTCCCTGCTTAGATCATTAATGCAGATATAATGCTTTACGTTGTTTTTAATTGAGAGTTGCATTTTCAATGTGAATTAAATAAATGAAGTGTTTAAAATCATCCTGAGATTTGCATTTTGAGTTTCGAGTTGTCCGCAGTTGTTTGGTGAGACAGGAATCAGATCAAATGTATTTTAACTGAAGAACAGGTTTTTGAAAATGTCACATGAACACAATGTGAAATGCAGGAACATAAGTGTTACATAGCCAGATCATCCCCAGAATACCAAATGCCGACCGAGACGCTACAAAAACAAAGGGATACAAAGCTAACCTATCTATCCCTATGAGGGATTTTTAAACCAATAGTTAGCTCAGACCTGGATGTAACTTTCCCTGTCATGTCTGCGTTAAACATGAACTTGTATCTATATCAGGAACGTGTGTCATGTTTCCCACTAAAGTTGTGAAGGCCAGAGGAGAGCAGCTTACCGCAAATGTGCTCTGGGACAGCCCAATCCTCGCTCTGAAGAGCAGCCAGCCAAAGCTCCAGTGATTCTCACCGTTCAAGTTTTATGTGTGAAGACGACGATAATCCAAAACAAAAAGGTCCCAGACAAAACAAAGTCCTCAGAGGCTACTTCTAGATGCATGCAGTCAGCTAAGGAAAACTCACATCAAAGAGAACGCCACCCGGTATGATCACCTGTTTCCTTTTCAAAGAGGTGCGTTACACACATCCACTAATCAGCTGATACTCCCACAGCCTTCCCAGTCATCAGTATGTACATCTTTCCCTGACTGACATGCTTCCTAATAAAAGCTTTATTAGAAAAGTCTCATCTCATCTCATTATCTCTAGCCGCTTTATCCTGTTCTACAGGGTCGCAGGCAAGCTGGAGCCTATCCCAGCTGAATACGGGCGAAAGGCGGGGTACACCCTGGACAAGTCGCCAGGTCATCACAGGGCTGACACATAGACACAGACAACCATTCACACTCACATTCACACCTACGGTCAATTTAGAGTCACCAGTTAACCTAACCTGCATGTCTTTGGACTGTGGGGGAAACCGGAGCACCCGGAGGAAACCCACGTGGACACGGGGAGAACATGCAAACTCCACACAGAAAGGCCCTCGCCGGCCGCTGGGACCTTCTTGCTGTGAGGCGACAGTGCTAACCAGTACACCACCCTGCCGCTCCATCCAAAACTTAGGAAATTAAATTCATAGTGTTCCCAACAATCTTTTGTTATACTTTTAGCAGGATGGTTGTCATAATGCCCCTGAAGATTGACCCAATATGTCATCAATTGTAGCCTTCTGATCTTTAATGGCATTTCCACCTGCATTGAAGACACTGGGGATGTTTTAAAAGACCCACTGCAAATTCTTAAAGCCTGAGCTTGTAGTGCATCTAATGCTTTCATGTTTGATTCTGCTGCAGACATATAAGCTAAACATCCATAAGGCCAAAAAAAAAAAAAAAGTGTGTGTGTTTCCGGTTACCCGACCGACCCTAATCCGTACCGCCCGACCCTAAACTTTTTTTTCGTTTTTTTCCCAGTCGCAACTTTTACATATAACCCAACCACGTGAACCGGAAGTTTTTGTCACTCACTGGGAAAATCAGGGCTTTCCACAAGCGCCGGCTGCCGGCCATACAGCCGACTACACAATTAAGTCCAGCTGGCTACTTTAATGACTTATTTTTGTAGCCCACAGGCTCTAAATATTAATTTTCGATTTTAATAAAATTAAATGTTTATCTAACGGACTGACAATAATGTCAAACTGAACCACACTCATTTAAGTTGTGATTCGCGCTGTTTGTACTGATAATAACCACAAATTCCCCGCAGACTTCGTTGATCAGGGGAGAGTAACTCATCCGCGGCCCAGACATGCGGTGTGTGCGCGCACTCGGCGGAGGCATTAGTGTGTCGGAGGGAACAGAAGCAGACAAAATAAGCGTTCTCTTTCACCTAGAGACATGATTCAAACTCTAAAACGGAGACAAAATTCTCCTGTGTGGATCTGGCATTCAACTTTTTTGCTAGGTTCTCTACTTTTTGATCAGTCACAGATCAAACACCATGAGCACATCTGGAGAAATTCAGACTTTATAATGGGTGTCTATGGCGTTACACACCAGTGGCGCTCAGGAGTTTAGAGTGTAGGCAGCTTGAAAAAAAAAAGCTCCAACTTTCTCATTTAAACTGTTTTCTCAGCCACAATTTTCACTCCACACACACAACTTTCTCAAAAGTTGTAGTCACACATTGTGTGAATCAAGACAAGTGTCTCCCTGAGCGATAGGATTTACAGTTTTTGAATGAGAAGCCTGAAAGTAAGGAGAGGACAGCCGCACTCTTCCATAGAATCACATTATAAACCTGGCAGTGCTTTTACTGCAAAATCAGAAAAGTCACTTGTTTTTAACTCGCTCTAGTGGCCACATTTTTTACACTAGGGACATAAAAATTACATTTATGTGTTCATGGGAGCCTTGTAGCACTCAATGTGAAAGAATTTTGTGAATAGCTCCTTTCGTTTCCGTGTAAATCAGTGTTGTTCGAGGAGAGGGAACTCTGAGAAAAAGCGCTCTTTGCTTGTTATATTGTGTCTTTTCCCTGCACCGTTACCAAGGCGACAAGCTCCACTCAGGGAGCAGAGAGGGGCGGGGCGGGGCTGCTCTCTCTCTCTCTCTCTCTCTCTCTCGTTGTATTGAGCTGTTATATTTACAGAAAAATTCATGTTAAAAGGTGTCTCATGCTGCATCAGATTCATCAGAAGGTGGTAACTCAGGTGACCTGCAAAGAAATTCATTATATTTTGTGAAATTATTCCTGTCTAAATATAGGTTATGGCAGCCATCTTGAAAAAAAAATTTCAAAAAAAAAAAAAAAGCCTGCCTACCGACCCTAGTTTTGAAATCTACGTAACCGGAAACACTTTTTTTTTTGGCCTAATCAAACAGAGACCTCATAAGCGCCCAATATTTGTTTAAGGACGCTCTGCTTGCTCCCCAAGTTTGCCCTGTCAAACATCGGAGAATATTGAGTATCTTTTTGCATTTATTTTTGACCTTATCGAAGGGAATCTTCCATGTTAGTGTAGCAGATGCTACTAGGGTAGTCCGACTATGCCACCCCTAGGTAGATACTAGGGGAACTCCCCTAGTAGCATCTGCTACAATTTGGCATAGTCAGCAGGATTTGAACCTGCGCGGGGACACCCCAATGGATTTCCAGTAAACAGCCAGCCCAGTAACTTCACCACGCAACTCTAATTGAAACAACCTACCTGAGTGACACTGATTAATGCACGGAGCTCGTAGCAAAGTGTAGCATGCAAGTCAAGTAACGATGCGATAATGATGAAACACACACAACAGTGGGCTTACTAAACAGCCAGCCTGATAACCCCATAACGCGACTCAATTGGAACCAACATACCTGAACAACAACTTGAAGATACAAGGAGCCCACGGCAAGATGTAGCAGGTGAGCCGAACGATGGTGCATTAACCAGCGTAATCTGATGGAAGATGTAGTAGCCGCAGTGCAGCAAGGAATTCTGTGACACAACCGGCGACCAGGTGAACCCAACGACACAAGCCTCTGATACTGCGCACTGAATTAGGGCCGTGTACAAACTATAATATCCCGCTGGTGACGCGATTGGCCGCCAAGGGAAAGCACAGAGCCAACCAGGAACCAGGTGATTGGCTATCAGAGCAACGCAGAGAGTCAACCAAAACCAAAGCAGAAAAGTTGGGGGCCAATCATGATCAACATGATCAGAGTAGCGAGAGAGAGAACCAACGGACATAAGGTAAACAAACTATATTCACCCAGTCCATCCTGCCACATTAGCTTTTCATCAAACCAAACTCCTCAGAATCTTATGTAACCCACTACTGGGTATGTACACGTCGATGACAGGCCAGTTTCTTAATATACAAGATTTGAGACTCTAGGCTCTGGAGAGAGAGAAAAAACAGTGCAAGTAAAAGACACCACACAGGGATATACGTTTTTTCTTTCTTTTAGTAGTAGAATTGAAAAGTATTTACAATAACCCCCCAAAAAATTTGACCCTTTAAGAATAAAATAAAAAAATAATAATTGTCCTTTGAAAAAGCTGGGTAGTAGTCCTTTAACTAAATGCAGAAGACAGTTCAATGGAGTTCCTTTAAGTTGTGTCCTTTAAGTTGTTCTTCAAAAAAGAAAAAGAGTTCTTTCCAGGTAGGTTCAGTTCACGGCGTTAATCCTTAGTTCAGTTTGTTAAGCGTAACAGTCAATAAGTCAAGTCAGTCATAGTCAGATGATGTGACACGTGCCGGCCACAATCCTACCAGATTTTGCCATAGGGAATGACAAACAGGAATCACTCGAACGGGTGGCTCGCCATCAAATGAAGACATCGGATCTTCCGCAGAATTCGGATCCAACCCAAAAACTTGACCTGTGTAACCATACCCTTCATTAAGCTATGATATACACATCAGGCCAAATGTCAAATATAATCAGTTTAAACTTCAAGTACAACATTTAACTCAATCATCTCAAAGTAAAAGCTATGCAAACTGCATACACTTCTTTCATACTGAAAAGCATTGCATACTATTCAGTTAAATTACCATTATCAAGTAAACAGGATGAATACTATGAAATAAACAACACTGTACTGAAACCGCGGCAATTACACAACATTACCGAGTACAGTGGCTTCTCATGAGGACACGTTCAGTCCTTTCAGGCGCTTGGTGCGTGATCACAGCAAGTGAAAACATTCAGCTCACTCCGAGCCATAAACTTACTCTTATCAACCAAAATGTACCCTCTCAGATTCCTCACAACAAATATTAACAAAAGAAAATACAATTCTCAAGTTTTTACCGAAGTATTAAGCAAATTAACAGCTGTTTCAACAGTAAGGGAAAAATAGACAAATTTCCTTACAGAGACAATTCAACAAAAGAAAAACTCGACGAAACGAAGCTTCTGGTCATCAAAACATACATCAGGTCACGGAGCTGGTCGCTCGGTAAACAGAAAGGAACTTACACGTCCTAAACACTTAGAAATATTTTCTTTCCAAAGTTTCTAGCTCGCAGGTGGAGCAGAGAAAAACGGAGTCTCCAACTCCTTGGTTTCTTCTTCTTCTTCTTGGATTTTTATGGCGGTTGGCAACTTAACGTATGAGGTGCATTACCGCCACCTGCTGGACAGGGGTATGGTTCAAGAGCCTATTCTACAACTAACCTGGGTGATTAAAAAAAAAAAAAAAAAGATTGGTGACACTAGATCCTTTGAATAAGCCCTGTATCCCTCAGAAACTTAAAAACATAATTATAGCAGACATGGCCTGAGCTTACTTTCAAAAGTTCCTGTATACTCAAACTTAGTTTTTCTTTTCTCAGCTGTTCCATTAAAACATTCCTTTCTGCTTGATATTCAGGACATTCACACATGACATGTTGTACAGATTCTGGGCTACCACAAAACTCACATCTTCCATCTACATGCTTACCCATAAGTGCTAGGGTGACGTTCAGCCTAGTGTGCCCAAATCTCATCCTTGAAAGAATGTCTTCTTCTCCCTTACTCCTGTTTGAGGATCTACATCGACCTATACTATTTTGTATGCTGTATAAATGCCTTCCAGTACGTCCACTGTCCCATAGAGACTGCCATGATTCTCTAGTTTTTCTTTTTATTATGCTTTTGACTTCAGCCTTGCTGTAGTCCACTTCTAACTCAACATTGCTGTTGCTGGCAGCTTTTTTGGCACAGCTATCAGCCATTTCATTGCCTGCTACTCCTATGTGAGCAGGTACCCATACAAAAGAAAGTTTTACTCCGTTTTTTAGCAAGGTGTTGCAGACTTGTGATATATTGGACACTACATCCTGCCTTGATTTTGACTGCCAGGTATCAATGCTGATCAGCGCAGAACTGGAGTCTGAGGCAATAACTACCTTGTCAGGCCTATTCCGCTCCACCCACTGAAGTGCAATCCACACAGCAACTAATTCAGCCGTGTAGACAGCCAAGTCATCCGTGACTCTCATGCCTACTTCAGTGCTGTGTTCAGGGATGACAAATGCAACCCCAACTGATCCATCTGTTTGTTCGGAGGCATCTGTAAATATTTTAACCTCATCCCAATATTTCTCATTTAAATACTCTTGCACTCTGTATTTATCCAGTTCTTCACCTTGTTTTTCTTCCAGCAGCAGGAAATCAGTGGGCACCCCTTCCATAACCCAAGGCGGAGTAGGTGGAATAAACACAGTAGGGCTGATTTTCAGGTCCCCAATAGCCATACTTTTCACCCTTTCACCAATCGTCCAACCATAACTCCTGGAGTGTGCCTGCAACCTTTCTTGACATGGCTGTAATACACACTGGCTTATGTGGTCAACTCTATGTCCTTTCAGATTTACCCAAAATACAGAGGCAAGCTGATCCCTTCTGAGATGAAGGGGCATGTCCTCCATCTCAACTTGTATGGCCGCCACAGGGGTGGTGTTCATGGCACCACAACACAGCCTTAATGCTTGGTTCTGGACCACATCCAGTTTCTTCAGTAACGTATTGGCTGCTGAGCCATAAATGAAACTACCATAATCCAGTACAGACCTTATTAGGCCAGTGTATATTGACCTCAAGGCATGTCTATTTGCTCCCCAATCTGTACCACGTAGGCATCGCATCACATTAAGGACTTTTTTGCATCTTTCCAACATACTATCAATATGCAGTGCCCATGACAACTTTTGGTCTAGCCACATGCCCAAATACTTAAAAGAGTTAACCCTTTCCAGTTCTAGACCAGATATTGCGATTTTAATGTCTTCCACCACCTTCTTTCTAGTAAAGATCATTGTTTTTGTTTTTTGCACAGAGATTCTGAAGCCCCATCGAATGGCCCATGTCTCCACCGCAGTGACTGCCTGCTGAATTTTCCTGCCCACAAAGTCAAGATTTCTCCCTCTTTTCCACAGGGCACCATCGTCAGCATATAGGGCAACCTCCACATGGTTCTCTACTTCGCTAAAAATCCCATTTATCATTATGGCAAACAACAGGGGGCTGACTATGCTTCCTTGTGGAATGCCATTTTCAATTGCATAGCTCTGACTAAATAAACCATTTATCCTAACCTTAATGGTTCTGGCTGTTAGGAACTCCCGGATCCAAATAAACATTCTCCCCTTAAACCCCATTTTTTTCAGCTTAATCAGCAGTCCCTCTTTCCACAACATGTCGTAGGCTCTCTCAATATCAAAGAACACAGCTACAACATTCTCCCTGTTTGCCTGCGCTCTCCGTATAGCGTCCTCTAGGACCACTAATGGGTCCATTGTGCCTCTGCCCCTTCTGAATCCACTCTGGTAGCCCTGTATCAAACCTTTCGACTCAATTATATAGTTCATTCTGTCATTCATCATTTTCTCCATAGTCTTTCCCATCTGTGAGGTTAGAGCTATCGGCCTATAATTACCTGGGACTTGCGGGTCTTTGCCAGGTTTCCTAATAGGAATAATGATGGACTCTTTCCATGCTTTTGGAATTACTCCCTCTGTCCAAATCTTATTATATAGCGCCAATAGCACTTATTTTCCCTTATCTGTTAGATTTCTCAACATGGAGTAGCATATCCTATCCCCCCCAGGAGAGGAGTTGCCTAACTTCCTGAGAACATTATTCAGTTCAGTAATAGTGAACAGTGCATTCATTTCCCATCCTATCACATCTGTACTGTCCTCTGTTCTCACACTTTCCTGCTGATGATTCTGTACCGTCTCATCTCTTGCCATCCTTTCCTGTTGGGAGAGGTTTTCAGAGCTATGAACTTTGCTCAGCGTTTGGGCTATAATCTCTGCTTTTCCAATGTCGGTTGTAATTACAGTATCCCCATCTAACAATCCAGGGTATCCATATTGCTTCCCACTCCCCTTCATCCTCTTTATCATACCCCATACTTTCCCCATTGGCGTATCCCGCCCTATCGAATCGCAGAACTTTCTCCAACAATCTTTCTTGGCCTGTTTGATGGTTCTCCTCACATTTGCCTGGGCCTTTTTAAACAAAACCAGATTCTGAAAATTATGAGTTCTCTTCAACACTCTAAATGCTTTATTTCGCGCTTTAATTGCCATTCTACATTCGTTAGTCCACCAAGGGACAATCCTACCTAGGCTCCCAGGTTTAGTTTTAGGGATTGCTGCTGTAGCTCCTCCAACTATGCCAGCACTAATCTGTAAACACAACTCTTCTACATCTCCATTTATATCTACTAGGGACAGTAGAGCATCACTGACCTCTTTAAATTTTTTCCAGTCAGCTTTTCCCAGAATCCACCTCTCATTGTGAACCACTTGCTCTGCTGTATAATTCATTCCCACTTCAATTTTAATTGGGAAGTGGTCACTGCCCACTGCATTAACTCTCAGCACTTCCCACCCACACTTGTCTGCCAATGTTGCTGTAACCAGCGTTAAGTCAATTGCAGACTCTGTCCCTCTTGCTATATCCATTCTAGTGCCTGACCCATCATTTAGACATACCAATTCTTCCCCATCCATAAATTCTAGAATTACATCCCCATTACCATCACTCTTATCTCCCCATAATGAGCTGTGTGCATTAAAGTCACCACACCATATCACTCTCCCTTTTGTACCCTCCCAAATTTTCTCCAACTGACTCAATCGTAATTTCTGACATGGGTTGTAGAAATTAATAATTTCTATAGATTCTTTCCCTATCCAGACCTCTATCATCACATATTCTAGTTCTTTCCCTCTTTTGACCTCCCTATACTGAGTGTCTGTTCGTATAAATGTCATAACTCCCCCACCCCTACCATAATCTCTGTCTCTCCTAACTGACGAGTATCCTTTAATACAGAAGTCAAGCTTAGGAATCAGCCATGTTTCTTGGACGCAAATAACACTGGGTTTCACACTAAGCTCATCAACATATTTCTTAAACTCTTGTCCATTTTGTATTAGACTCTGTGCATTCCATTGCAGAATGACAATACCCATTATCCAGTACCACCACATCCTTGAGATCTAGGTATGTCATCAGTCAGATTTAGAGCATCTCTGACCGCTTCCCACTGCATATGAATACCTAGGAACTTACTAGCTCCTTTAACTACGTATTGGATTTTCTTAGTTCGGCTATCAGTTTGGGCTGCACAGTTGATAGCATAAGCCATAAATAGCACAAAGTCGTTTTTAGGTACAATAAGCGTCTCTTCCTTGATAACTTCGCATTTCCTACATTGCTCACTTACTCTGGTTCTCTCAACTGGTTCTGTTTCCACCTTCCTGACAGCCTTCGTCGCTTCTGCGTAAGTAATGCCATGAGTGACTTTAACTCTCTGTACCTCTCGCATCCTTTTATTCACTTCACACCCACCGTAGGCTGAACTGTGTTCACCCCCACAGTTACAACACTTCAGTTTTGCATCCTTCTTACATTGGCCATACTCGTGTTCTTCACTACATTTACTGCACCTCTGTTTCCCTTTGCAAACCGCCGCAACATGCCCAAATCGCTGACATTTAAAACATCTGAGGGGAGGTGGGACATACAACCTCACTTCGTAGCTCATGAATCCAATAAACACCCTCCTGGGGAGTAGGGGTTCATCAAAAGTTAACACTATAGATAGACTATCCGTAAGCGCTCCATCTCGCTTGGTTTTCAACCTCTTAGCCTCCTTAATCTTGACATTTCTGATACTAGATTTGATAATATCCACAGATTCGGCTAATGGGATACCTGAGATTACCCCTCTCACCAGCATCTTATCATGTGCCACCGTACACTGAACTCTATGGCCATTTAACTTTTTTACCGTGACTGCGCGCTTTTGCTGTTCTTCATTTTTGCACATGATTAGTAGCCCGCTTCTTATTTTCTTTGCACTCACCTCCCCAAACTCCTTTTGTAACGCGCTGGTAAGCAGAGATGGACTCCATTCGTCGAAGTTGGCACCTTCCTTTAGCAACTTCACAAGTACTTTGTACTCCACAACTTTACTATCAACTTTCGCCTTTTTCTCACCATCAGCAGTACTGTGCCCCTTCTCGATTTTGCGTTTAGTTCCTAGTGTACTCCATGGACCTTCCAGATTTACCAAACTGTCAGTTTCAAACCTCCTGCTAACATCCATACCCTCATCTTCCACCTCACTGCCTGACGCGTCACTTCCTACCTCCTGACCATTCCCAGCCCAGTTGCCACCAACCGCCTGCACGCCACCACGTCCTCCACTCCTCTCAGCCATCCTCTTCTTCTTCCGAAAAACAGCTCTCGGTTTGCCGTCCGCAAAGTCTTCAAACGAACGAAGTTTTCAACTCCTTGGTTTCCCTCAGCTCGACTGACTGGAAACGGCTACGCAGTAAGCAGACTGCTTGCAAAACAGCGTGTCAAAATAAAAGTACCCAATCATAATCGTCACAGTAAAAGTACTTGACATAACAGTACATGTAAACCATGTTTTTACAATAACAACCCATCATTCATGAATTGTATTATCAGAATTATCACTATTTATTATCCCATTTTACTATTTGTGCTATTTATGCTTTTTAATCAACTATTTATCAACTATTTATTGTACCTTTACATTATGCATTTGTCACCTGGGTTACACTTACTACCTTGACTTGCTCAAGAGGATGACCATATAATTTTATAGAAATAGGTGAGATTTTATGCCTTCTTGTAAAACATGTTACTTGTGCTTTGGAAACTGATAATCTAAATCCACATTTGCGCATTTTTCTACTTCATTTATTGCAGTTTTCATTTTTGTTTTGACATATATATTGCGGCCTCTAATCCATAAGGCCCCATCATCTGCATGGAGAGATTTACCTATACCTTGTTCACCTGTAGAGAAGATCTCATCTCATCTCATTATCTCTAGCCGCTTTATCCTTCTACAGGGTCGCAAGCAAGCTGGAGCCTATCCCAGCTGACTACGGGCGAAAGGCGGGGTACACCCTGGACAAGTCGCCAGGTCATCACAGGGCTGACACATAGACACAGACAACCATTCACACTCACATTCACACCTACGGTCAATTTAGAGTCACCAGTTAACCTAACCTGCATGTCTTTGGACTGTGGGGGAAACTGGAGCACCCGGAGGAAACCCACGCGGACACGGGGAGAACATGCAAACTCCACACAGAAAGGCCCTCGCCGGCCCCGGGGCTCGAACCCAGGACCTTCTTGCTGTGAGGCGACAGCGCTAACCACTACACCACCGTGCCGCCCTTGTAGAGAAGATATCAATCATAATGTTAAATAATAGCGGGCTACACACTCACGACCTTGTGGAGTTCCATTTTCTATTGTGTATTCTTTGGAATATTCCGCACCTACCCTTACCTGTATCCTTCTATCAAATAAAAAATCCAGAATCCAATTATATGCCCTGCCACCTATTCCCAGATTATCGAATTTAATAAAAAAAACCTCTTTCCAAAGCATATCATAGGCTTTCTCTATATCAAAAAAATACCACGACTATCACTTCCCTATTAGTCTGTGCTTTTCTGATATCTGACTCTAAACATCATACTGAGTCCATTGTATTACGGTCCTTACGGAATCCACTCTGATGTGGAGAAAAGGGATCATAGATTTCGAGAAAGTAATTTAATATTAGCGTGATTATTCATTTTTGCATAATTGGGAAGTGAACGCAATTGGTCTATAACTCTCAGGGTCTGATGGACCTTTCCCTGGTTTTAGTACAGGCACTATTGTTGCATGTTTGCATGCTGTTGGAAGTTGACCAGCAACCCAGATCTTGTGAAATAGTTTTAGTACTTTTTCCAGTGTATTATCCAACATATTTGCGAACATTTTATAACATATCAAATCTATTGACTCTGCAAAATGGCGGCGCATACACACGCAGCGGCTCCTCTCCGTCCCGACAGAATGGTGTTTTCATATTTTTTGTGTTTTAAAACAGCATGTATCTATTCATCTTTGTCGCGTCCATCAGTCTTAAGGCGCACATACTCCCATGAGTTTCTGCTCGACATCCGCAGAACCATATTCACAGATATAAAACCAGCGGACGCGGAAGTGCTATGAGACTACGGTTTGCTCCAGAGGCCTGCTCAACCACCAACCCCCACTCCTGCATCTAGCCCAGTGGAGGTGCCACAGGCGGAACATGCGGAAGCAGAAGGGGGCAAGCGCGGCAGTATCTGGGTTAGGCTAGTGGCTAGCCCTCACCGGCCAGCTATCCCTACCATCACTCTGGCCAACATACGCTCGCTGGACAACAAGCTGGATTATGTCTGCCTACTCCGCTCATCTTCTAAGTCTGTGAGTGAGTGTTGTGTTCTTGTGTTTGTGGAAACATGGCTTAACGACAGCGTCCCGGACTGTGCCATTCAGCTAGCCCGGCTAACATGCTACCGGTCAGACAGAGCGCTAGTCGGGGGGGGGACTCGTGGCGGAGGACTCTGTGTTTACATCAGTGATGCCTGGTGCCGCGATGCTGTTGTGGTCTGCAAACACTGCTCACCACTGGTGGAGTTTATAATTATTAAGTGCCGGCCATTCTACCTGCCGAGGGAATTTACAGCCATATTGCTGGTAGCAATATACATCCCTCCCGGCTCCAGTAACAACAGGAGTGAAGCACTGAATGAACTCCAGCAGCACATCAGTGAGCAGCAGACAGCCCACCCAGATGCTTTCCTCATCCTGGCTGGGGATTTCAACCATGCAAACCCCAAGAGCGTATTTCCAAAACTCTATGGACATATCAACTTTCCCACACGTGGAAACAATACTCTGGACAATGGTTACACCATGCGTAAAGGTGCCTACAAAGCCCTCCCCCTCCCCCACCTTGGGGCCTCAGATCACTTCAGTGTTATGCTAATGGCAGTATACAGGCCGCTGGTTAAAGTCACCAAACCAGCTACAAAGCAGGTACGTGTGTGGCCAGAGGTGTCCTCAGAGGCACTCCAAGACTGTTTTTCCACCACTGACTGGAGCATGTTCAGACAGGTGGCCACCTACAACAACACCACAGATCTCCAGGAGTACACGGAGACCATCACTGCCTACATGAGGAAGTGCATAGACGACATTACAGTCACCAGAACCATCTCCATTCGGGCCAATCAGAAGCCATGGCTGACAGGGGAAGTTCACAGGCTCCTGAGGGCTTGGAACACCACCTTCAGAGCTGGGGACGAGGTGGGCCTGAGGACAGCTAGGGCCAACCTGTCACGAGGCATCAGGGTGGCCAAGAGACAGTATTCCAGGAACATTGCTGACTACTTCAATGACAGCAGAGACACCAGGAACCTGTGGTGGGGGATTCAGACCATCACAGACTACAAGCCCTCGCCGCAGACCTGTGACAACTCCACCTCTCTGCTGAATCAGTTGAATGACTTCTTCGCTCACTTTGAGGCAGACAACAGCACCATGGCACAGAAGACCCCACCACCTCCCAGCGACCAGGTGTTGACGCTATCCCTAGACAGCGTGAGGAGAGCTCTCAGGATGACAAATGCATGGAAAGCCCTGGATCCTGATAACATTCCTGGTCATGTCCTGAGAGACTGTGCTGAGGAGCTCACAGATGTCTTTACTGACATCTTCAACATCTCATTGAGTCAGGCTGTTGTCCCCACATGCCTCAAAGCCACCACCATCATCCCAGTCCTGAAGAAGCCATCTCCCTCCTGCTTCAATGACTACCACCCGGTCGCATTCACTCCCATCCTCATGAAGTGCTTCGAGCGGCTAGTCATGTGGCATATCAAGTCTGCCCTCCCCCCCACCCTGGACCCTTTTCAGTTTGCATATCAGTCCAACCGTTTGACTGATGACACCATCTCCACTGCCCTCCACTTAGCCCTCACCCACCTGGAGACAAAAGACTCGTACGTCAGAATGCTGTTCATAGATTTCAGCTCAGCATTCAACACAATCATTCCTCAGCAGCTCATTCATAAACTGGACCAGCTGGGACTCAACACCTCCCTGTGCAACTGGCTGCTGGCCTTCCTGACCGGGAGACCACAGGCTGTACGGGTCGGCAGCAACTCCTCCAGCAGCATCACATTGAACATGGGGGCCCCCCAGGGATATGTGCTGAGCCCCCTCCTCTTCACTCTGCTGACCCACGACTGCACACCAACATCCAGTTCTAATCTCTTCATTAAGTTTGCGGACGACATGACTGTGGTGGGTCTCATCAACAATGGCAATGAGACAATCTACAGGAGTGAGGTGAGCCGCTTGGCCATGTGGTGCAAGGACAACAGTCTCCGCCTGAACGTGGAGAAGACAAAGGAGATTGTTGTGGACTTCAGGAGAGTGCACACCCAGCATGCTCCACTAAATATTGACGGTGCTGCAGTGGAGAGGTTGAGCAGCACCAAGTTTCTGGGTGTGCACTTCTCTGAAGATCTGTCCTGGAGCATCAACACCGTATCACTGGCCAAAAAAGCCCAACAGCATCTGTACTTCCTCTGCAAACTGAGGAGAGCAAGAGCCCCACCCCCCATCATGCACACATTCTACAGAGGCACCATCGAGAACATCCTAACCAGCTGCATCACCGTGTGGTACGGCGCCTGTACCGTGTCCTGCTGCAAGACTCTGCAGCACATTGTGAGAGCAGCTGAGAGGATCATTGGTGTCTCACTCCCTTCTCTTATGGATATCTATAACTCCCACCTCACCCGCAAAGCCATCAGGACTGCAGGTGACCCCACCCACCCAT
The DNA here is from genome assembly GCF_027579695.1 of Neoarius graeffei. Taxonomy (NCBI): domain Eukaryota; kingdom Metazoa; phylum Chordata; class Actinopteri; order Siluriformes; family Ariidae; genus Neoarius; species Neoarius graeffei. The sequence continues at coordinate 119,314,298 of NC_083569.1, read as the reverse complement.
CTCACAGCCTCTTCAGCCTGCTGCCATTGGGGAGGAGACTGCAGAGTCTCTGGGCCAAAACCAGCAGGCTCAAGGACAGTTTCTTTCACCAGGCGGTCAGGAGGCTCAACTCCCTCCCTGTTCTGCCCCTCCTCCCCCCCCTCTGCCACCTCCACAGATTTTGCCCGCACACCCCCCTGCCCCCCATTCAGCATCTGACATCATGTCACCCTCACAGTCCCCCCCCAACACACACACACATACTCTCAACGTTCATTCACACACTGAACTCAGGGACTGCACATTTCACTTTACCTCACTCATTTGCACTATTCCGCACTACCTCACCTTAACAGCTATTAGTTTGTTTATACTGCTTATTTCATGTTTACCTGCTATACCTCAAGTGCCCTTGACTGTTTATTTTTTGTCTTTTTGCTCCAATTTATATATATATATATATCTGGATAGTACAGTGGTAATGCTCACTGACTATGATGCGGGAGATCAGGGTTCGAATCCTGGTCGGGGCAAAAAATAATCCAGTAAGGGCCCTTAGGCAAGACCCCTCATGATATATCAGGAATGAGTGAAGACATAACTGATAGAGTCATACTGGCTCAGACGTCGCCTGGGTCAACAAGGTCTGCGTCAGTTGCTAGGGAACCAGGGCAAACTGATGAGAAATGGGCTACTGGAACAAGATGGACAAGGACAGAAAATACGGATTTGCTGGAATGCTACTATACAAGCAACATCCGTAATCGAAATCTACTATCACAACTAGAGATTAATGAAATACAACAACGATGCTACGGCAAGGGGGAGCCAGGAAGACAGGTCAGCGGGGAGATGTCATCATCATCCCCACAACCAGAGATTGGGTACCAGGCCCTAACAGCCTCAACACAAGAGCTGCTGACCTGAGAAGGAAGATCGTGACCCAACTGGAAACCCCCGACAAATACCGAAGCTGAGTTGCCAAGTACCTTCAGAAGATCTACTAGTAGATGTGAATGCTGCTCTGAAGACAATCTCCACCACTGAGACCAACAAGCTGATACACAGTACAGCAACAGTAATCATGGAGATGCTTGGACACAAGGTGGGCTCGGGACATAACAAACAGTATCCACCATGGGCCAAGATAAAGGCAGCATGGAGAGAAGTTAGCCAGCTAGCTGAACTACAGAAAAGGAACATGGTGAATAAAGGGGCACCCAGGAAGTACAACTCACTCTCCATACCAGAGGCACTCGAAACTGCCAAACAGCGACTAACAGCTCTGGCCACCCGGTTGAGGAGATACACCAAGGAGGGAGAGGCCAGGAGAATAAACAAGCTGTTCTCCACTGAACCAGCCAAGGTGTACTCTCGGTGGCAGGGGAACAACAACCGGTCAGACCCACCAAGTGCTGAGGTGGAAAAATACTGGAAAGACATATGGGAAAGAAAGGCATCACACAACACTGATGCCCAATGGTTAGTGGACCTAAGAGCTGACCACAGCAACCTCCCAGAACAGAACAAGAACCAGTAACCATCTCAATGGCAGACGTCCAAGAAAGAGTGTCAAAGATGAAGAGCTGGACAGCACCAGGCCCCGATATGATCCATACGTACTGGCTGAAGAAGCTAACTGCACTCCATGAATGCCTAGCAGCACAGATGAACCAGCTGCTGAGGGATGAGACCCACCCAGAATGGCTAACCCAAGGCAGGACAGTCCTAATCATGAAGGACCCCCAGAAGGGACCCATCCCATCCAACTACTGGCCAATTACCTGTCTCTGCACAACATGGAAGGCCCTGTCAGGCATCATTGTGGCAAAAATGAGTAAGCATGTGGGTCAATACATAAGCGAGGCACAGAAAGGGATTGGCAGTAACACCAGAGGAGCCAAGCACCAGCTACTGGTCGATAGAACAGTCGCCCGAGACTGTAAGAAGAGACAGACCAACCTGTGCACTGCCTGGATTGACTACAAGAAAGCCTACGACTCAATGCCACATGCATGGATACTGGAATGTCTGGAACTGTATAAGATCAACAGGAACCTAAGGACCTTCATCCAGAACTCAATGGAAATGTGGAAGACAACCCTAGAGGCCAACTCAAAACCCATTGCCCAAGTCAACATCAAGTGCGGCATATACCAAGGAGATGCGCTATCACCACTGCTGTTCTGCATAGGCCTGAACCCCCTCAGTCGGATCATCACGAAGAGCGGCTACGGGTACCGATTCCGTAGAGGGGCAACAATCAGCCACCTGCTCTACATCAGGGGTGTCAAACCTGATCCATAAAGGGCCGTGTGGCTGCAGGTTTTCATTCCAGCCATGCAGCAGCACCCTGATTTGGCTTATTCAATCAACTGACACACCCACCCTTTAATCAAGGGTGGGTGTGGCTGCAAGTATTTGACTGTGTGAAGACAGTTCAGTTGATTGAATGAGCCAAGTCAGGTGTGCTGCTGCATGGCTGGAATGAAAACCTGCAGCCACAAGGCCCTTTATGGATCAGGTTTGACACCCCTGCTCTACATGGATGACATCAAACTGTATGCCAGGAACGAGCGAGAAATAGACTCACTGATCCACACCACCCGGATATACAGCGATGACATAGGGATGTCATTCAGATTGGACAAGTGTGGCCGGATGGTCTCAAAGAGAGGCAAGATGGTCCAGACTGAGGGGATTGACCTACCAGAGGGCAACATAGGTGATATCCAAGACAGCTACAAGTACCTTGGCATCCCACAGGCTAATGGAAACCATGAAGAGGCCACAAGGAAGTCAACCACAGCCAAATACCTCCAGAGAGTAAGGCAGGTCCTGAAAAGTCAGCTGAATGGTAAGAACAAGGTCCGAGCCATCAACATATACGCACTACCAGTCATCAGATACCCCGCTGGTATCATAAACTGGCCAAAGGAGGAGATAGAAGCCACAGATATCAAGACTAGAAAGCTCCTCACCATGCATGGAGGGTTCCACCCCAAGTCCAGCACCCAGAGACTATACACTAAGCGGAAAGAGGGAGGCCGAGGGCTAGTGAGCGTCAAGACCATGGTCCAGGATGAAACATCGAAAATCCGAGAATACATCAGAAAGATGGCCCCAAAGGATGAACTGCTAAGTGAATGTCTCAGGCAGCAGAACCCTGATGAGAGCGCAGAGGAGGAGGAGGAACAGACAACCTGGAGGGACAAACCCCTACATGGCATGTACCACCGTCAGATAGAGGAAGTGGCTGATATCAAGAAATCCTACCAGTGGCTGGATAATGCAGGACTGACAGACAGCACAGAGGCACTAATCATGGCAGCACAAGAACAGGCCATAAGCACAAGAGCCATAGAGGCCAGGATCTACCAGAGTAGATCAGACCCAAGATGCAGACTGTGCAAAGAAGCCCCTGAAACAGTCCAGCACATAGTAGCAGGGTGTAAGATGCTAGCGTACATGGAGAGGCACAACCAAGTGGCTGGGATAGTATACAGGAACATCTGCAACCAGTATGGAATAGAAGTACCCAAGTCCCAATGGGCCATACCACAGAAGGTGGCTGAGAACAACAGGGCCAAGGTTCTGTGGGACTTCAGCTTCCAGACTGACAAACAGATCCTGGCTAACCAACCGGACATAGTGGTGGTGGACAAAGAGCAGAAGAGGGTGGTGGTGATAGATGTGGTGATCCCAGCTGACGCCAACATCAGGAAGAAGGAACATGAGAAACTTCAGAAGTATCAAGGGTTGAAAGAGCAGCTGGAACGGATGTGGAAGGTCAAGGGTTGCGTGGTCCCCGTGGTAGTGGGGGCACTTGGGGCAGTAACCCCCAAACTGGGAGAGTGGCTCCAGCAAATCCCAGGAACAACATCTGAAGCCTCAGTCCAGAAGAGCGCAGTACTAGGAACATCGAAGATACTGTGCAGAACCCTCAAACTCCCAGGCCTCTGGTAGAGGACCCAAGCTTGAGGATGACATGGATACCACCCCCCCCCCCCACCCCCACCCCCGCCGGGGGTGAGAAGGAGAAGATATATATGTATGTGTGTGTGTGTCTATGTATATACCTGTGAGTCTTTAGCCTATGTCTATTTCTTATCTAGAGTGTTTATACGTTTATACTGTTTATATTGTTTATTTCAGTTATTCTATTTTTATTTATTGCATTGCCTGTTTGCACCGTGGGTCAGAGAGGACTGAAATTTCATCTGTGCTGTGCTGTCCCTGAAGATTGACCCAGTATGTCATCAATTGTAGCCTTCTGATCTTTAATGGCATTTCCCCCATTTCCACCTGCATTGAAGACACTGGGGATGTTTTAAAAGACCCACTGCAAATTCTTAAAGCCTGAGGTTGTAGTACATCTAATGCTTTCATGTTTGATTCTGTTGCAGACATATAAGCTAAACATCCATAATCAAACACAGACCTCATAAGCGCCCAATATATGTTTAAGGACGCTCTGCTTGCTCCCCAAGTTTGCCCTGTCAAACACCGGAGAATATTGAGTATCTTTTTGCATTTATTTTTGACCTTATCAAAGGGAATCTTCCATGTTAGCTTTTCATCAAACCAAACTCCTCAGAATCTTACTACCTTGACTTGCTCAAGAGGATGACCATATAATTTTATAGAAATAGGTGAGATTTTATGCCTTCTTGTAAAACATGTTACTTGTGTTTTGGAAACTGATAATCTAAATTCACATTTATTTGCCCATTTTTCTACTTCGTTTATTGCGGTTTGCATTTTTGTTTTGACATATGATATATTGCGGCCTCTAATCCATAAGGCCCCATCATCTGCATGGAGAGATTTACCTATAACTTGTTCACCAGTAGAGAAGATATCATTAATCATAATGTTAAATAATAGCGGGCTACACACTCACGACCTTGTGGACTTCCATTTTCTATTGTATATTCTTTGGAATATCCCGCACCTACCCTTTCCTGTATCCTTCTATCAAATAAAAAATCCAGAATCCAATTATATGCCCTGCCACCTATTCCCAGATTATCGAATTTAATTAAAAAAACCTCTTTCCAAAGCATAGCATAGGCTTTCTCTATATCAAAAAAATACCGCGACTACTACTTCCCTATTGGTCTGTGCTTTTCTGATATCTGACTCTAACCATCATACTGAGTCCATTGTATTACAGCCCTTACGGAATCCACTCTGATGTGGAGAAGAGAGATCACGGATTTCGAGAAAGTAATTTATCTTAGTGTGATTATTCATTCCATGGTTTTGCATAATTGGGAAGTGAACGCAATTGGTCTGTAACTCTCAGGGTCTGATGGCTCTTTCCCTGGTTTTAGTACAAGCACTATTGTTGCATGTTTGCATGCTGTTGGAAGTTGACCAGCATCCCAGATCTTGTGAAATAGTTTTAGTACTTTTTCCAGTGTATTATCCGACATATTTGCGAACATTTTATAACATATCATATCTATCCCTGGAGTCGACTGTTTAGCGGAATTAATGGCTTTTTTTCAACTCAAACATATTAATAAGTAAATCCAATGGATTTCCTGAACTCTCCTTCTGTTCTAAAACTGCGGGATAACTTTCTAAAACTTTACTTCTGTTTTTCTCAGCCTCCTTGGTGAGATTTACAGAGCTGTGTACTTTCCTGAATGTCTGGGCTAAGAGTTCAGTCTTTTCTGAATTATTTATTGCCACTTTATATCCATTGATTAATACTGGTAACTCATATTTCCCTCGAATCCCTCCCATTCTTCTTATCATGCCCCATACTTCTGGTAGTTGCACAGTCCTTCCAATACTATTGCAGTATTCTCTCCAAAAGGTTCGTTTTTGTTTCCTGATTGTTTTCCTGACAACTGCCTGTGATCTTTTATAATCTGTCAGTGCATCTTGAGAATGGGATTTTTTGAGAAGTTTAAACGCTTTATTCCTTGCTTTTCCCACTTTACTACATTCATTATTCCACCACGGTGCATTCTCATTGCTTCTAATTTCTGTACTTTTAGACATTGTTTCCTCAGCAGATCTTCTTATTTCATTCACTAATGTACTGTTATATTCATTTATTTCCATTTCTTGAGCTTTTTGAAGAAGTAGAAAAAGAAGAAGAAGAAACCTGTCACATGCACATTTCAAGCACAGTGAGATTCATCCTCTGCATTTAACCCATCTGAAGCAGTGAACACACACGCACACACACCCAGAGCAGTGGGCAGCCATACTACAGCACCCAGGGAGCAGTCAGGGGTTAGGTACCTTGCTCAAGGGCACTTCAGCCCAAGGCCGCCCCATGTTAACCTGACAGCATGTCTTTGAACTGTGGGGGAAACCAGAGCACCCGGAGGAAACTTAATTCTGTTTTTCTCTGTCTTTAAAAGATGTCCCTTCTTTTATTAGTTTTATCAACACCTTATATTTTTCCCTTCCCCTCATTTCTAGAGGCGACCAGAGGTTTAAGCTGTGACACATGGAATGTGGGGTGGATGCATCGCATGGTGAGTGGTAGTGCCAGTCTGACGGAACATGGGTTGATTACCTTTTTGATGAGGAAGGGTCTTGGGTACCTGGGAGCCAGCTTGCGGGAGATGGTTCTAAGTGGCAGATGGCGTGTGGAGAGCATGACTCATTGCCCCACCCGGTAAGTGGGCGCCTTAGAGCGGCGTTTGTTGGCTTGCCTCTTGGATGCTAGAGTGGAGTGAATGAGTTTTCTCCGGGCCAATGCCCACGTCCTCCTGCAGTGGCGTATGAAGATCTGGGCAGAGGGTATGGCGACCTCCTCCTCTTGGTTGGGGAAGAGTGGTGGTTGGTAACCTAGGGAGCACTGGAAGGGTGAGAGACCTGTGGCAGATGAAGGAAGAGTGTTATGAGCATACTCGATCCAGGGTAGGCAGGGGCGCAGATACGTTTTTTGAACTGGGGGGGACAAAGCTGCCAGCAAACCAACCCCAACCCGACCATGTGTTGTGCGAGGAATATACTCTGATCTCTTCAACTGGGTGGCCAGAGCTGTGAGTCACTGTTTAGCAGTAACTTCTCTCCATGCTGCCTTTATCTTGGCCTCTAATCGTCTCTTCCATGGTGGATACTGTTTGTTATGTCCCGAGCCCACCTTGTGTCCAAGCATCTCCATGATTACTGTTGCTGTACTGTGTATCAGCTTGTTGATCTCAGTGATGGTTCTTGTGATTGTCTTCCTGGCTCCCCCTTGCCATAGCATCGTTGTTGTATTTCTCTAGTTGTAATAGTAGATTTCGATTACGGATGTTGGAACACTGGGCTAATAGCTGTTTCTTTGTTAGCCTTGATTGTGAGTTTCGAAGTATACGTTTTTTGAACTGGGGGGGACAAAGCTGCAAGCAAACCATACCCCAACCCCACCATGTGTTGTGCGAGGAACATTCACTGCATGTATCCCCTCTCTCTGGGATTGCTTGTATAGTAGCATTCCAGCAAATCCGTATTTTCTGTCCTCGTCCATCGATGTCTTGTTCCAGTAGCCCATTTCTCATCAGTTTGCCCTGGTTCATGCATTGACGCAGACCTTGTTGTTCGAACCCAGCGGCCGGCGAGGGCCTTTCTGTATGGAGTTTGCATGTTCTCCCCGTGTCTGCGTGGGTTTCCTCCGGGTGCTCCGGTTTCCCCCACAATCCAAAGACATGCAGTTAGGTTGATGTGGGGCGGCCTTGGGCTGAGGTGCCCTTGAGCAAGGTACCAAACCCCTGACTGCTCCCCGGGCGCTCTGGTGTGGCTGCCCACTGCTCTGGGTGTGTGTGTGTGTGTGTGTGTGCGCGCACACATGTGTTCACTGCTTCAGATGGGTTAAATGGAGAGGATGAATTTCATTGTGCTTGAAGTGTGCATGTGACAAATAAAGGTTTCTTATTTCTTTTCAAACATAAAATGTATCCTTAACATGCTGTAAATGTTACTTCTCTTGTAAACACATTTACCTTGTAAACATTCTCCTGTAACTGAGGTAATTCAAACAAACTCAAAGTGCAATAAACTGTCATCATTTATTTTTCAAGACTCAAAATGCAATTGCTTGACTCAGCCTTGGCCTAATCAAATATTACTACATTTATGTCACTCTTAAACTTAACTGTAATATTATTTTCAATATCAAATCACAAAATTTCAAGAAAAGCAATCACAATACATGTCTCTCATGTCATTCTCTTTTTTTTTTATTATTTTAGAGAGTCCATGTCGTTCAGGAGCCACCCGAACCCTGGTATTCATCCAGCAGTGCTTTTGGTGGCCATCCATCAAGGAGGACGTCCAGGAGTTCGTGGCAGCCTGCGACACATGCTCCCAGAACAAGACAGCCAATCGAACCCCTGCCGGCTTACTCAGACCCCTCCCAACTCCACATCGACCTTGGTCTCACATCGCCCTGGACTTCGTCACAGGACTCCCCAACTCAGGTGGCAACACATTCATTCTCATGGTCATTGACAGTTTCTCCAAGACCGTTCATTTCATCCCTCTGCTCAAGCTCCCCTCATCCAAAGAAACCGCTGAACTACTCATCCAGCACATTTTCCGTCTACATGGACTGCCCACTGACATCGTTTCTGATGGGGGTCCTCAGTTCACTGCGCAATACTGGAGGGCCTTCTGCAAACTCATCGGGGCCACCTGTAGTCTCTCCTCAGGCTTCCACCCACAGACCAACGGCCAGGCAGAACGGGCAAACCAGGCTTTGGAGGTTGCACTCAGGTGCATGGTGTCCAGGGATGCCAGTTCTTGGAGTAAGTACCTACCCTGGATCGAGTATGCTCATAACACTCTTCCTTCATCTGCCACAGGTCTCTCACCCTTCCAGTACTCCCTAGGTTACCAACCACCACTCTTCCCCAACCAAGAGGAGGAGGTCACCGTACCCTCTGCCCAGATCTTCATACACCGCTGCAGGAGGACGTGGACATTGGCCCAGAGAAAACTCGTTCCTTCCACCCTAGCATCCAAGAGGCAGGCTGACAAACGCCGCTCTAAGGCGCCCACTTACCGGGTGGGGCAACAAGTCATGCTCTCCACACGCCATCTGCCACTCAGAACCATCTCCTCCAAGCTGGCTCCCAGGTACCTAGGACCCTTCCTCATCAAAAAGGTAATCCACCCATGTTCCGTCAGACTGGCACTACCACTCACCATGCGACGCATCCACCCCACATTCCACGTGTCACAGCTTAAACCTCTGGTCACCTCTAGGAATGAGGGGAAGGGAAAAATATAAGGTGTTTATAAAACTAATACAAGAAGGGACATCTTTTAAAGACAGAGAAAAACAGAATTAAATTTCCTCTGGGTGCTCTGGTTTCCCCCACAGTTCAAAGACATGCTGTCAGGTTAACATGGGGCAGCCTTGGGCTGAAGTGCCCTTGAGCAAGGTACCTAACCAGTGACTGCTCCCCGGGTGCTGTAGTATGGCTGCCCACTGCTCTGGGTGTGTGTGTGCGCATGTATTCACTGCTTCAGATGGGTTAAATGCAGAGGATGAATCTCACTGTGCTTGAAATGTGCATGTGACAGGTTTCTTCTTCTACTTCTTCAAAAAGCTCAAGAAATGGAAATAAATGAATATAACAGTACATTAGTGAATGAAATAAGAAGATCTGCTGAGGAAACAATGTCTAAAAGTACAGAAATTAGAAGCAATAAGAATGCACCGTGGTGGAATAACGAATGTAGTAAAGTGGGAAAAGCAAGGAGTAAAGCATTTAAACTTCTCAAAAAATCCCATTCTCAAGATGCACTGACAGATTATAAAAGATCACAGGCAGTTGTCAGGAAAACAATCAGGAAACAAAAACGAACCTTTTGGAGAGAATACTGCAATAGTATTGGAAGGACTGTGCAACTACCAGAAGTCTGGGGTATGATAAGAAGAATGGGAGGGATTCAAGGGAAATATGAGTTACCAGTATTAATCAATGGATATAAAGTGGCAATAAATAATTCAGAAAAGGCTGAACTCTTAGCCCAGACATTCAGGAAAGTATACAGCTCAGTAAATCTCACCAAGGAGGCTGAGAAAAACAGAAGTAAAGTTTTAGAAAGTTATCCAACAGTTTTAGAACAGAAGGAGAGTTCAGGAAATCCATTGGATTTACTTATTAATATGTTTGTGTTGAAAAAAAAAGCCATTAATTCCACTAAACAGTCTACCCCAGGGATAGATATGATATGTTATAAAATGTTCGCAAATATGTCGGATAATACACTGGAAAAAGTACTAAATGTATTTCACAAGATCTGGGATGCTGGTCAACTTCCAACAGCATGCAAACATGCAACAATAGTGCCTGTACTAAAACCAGGGAAAGATCCATTGGACCCTGCTAGTTATAGATCAATTGCGTTCACTTCCCAATTATGCAAAACCATGGAACGAATAATCACCCTAAGATTAAATTACTTTCTCAAAACCCGTGATCTCTTTTCTCCACATCAGAGTGGATTCCGTAAGGGCCGTAATACAATGGACTCAGTATGATGTTTAGCGTCAGATATCAGAAAAGCACAGACCAATAGGGTAAGTAGTCGCGGTATTTTTTTTATATATATAGAGAAAGCCTATGATATGCTTTGGAAAGAGGTTTTTTTTAATTAAATTAGATAATCTGGGAATAGGTGGCAGGGCATATAATTGGATTCTGGATTTTTTATTTGATAGAAGGATACAGGTAAGGGTAGGTGCGGAATATTCCAAAGTATACACAATAGAAAATGGAACTCCACAAGGTCGTGAGTGTGTAGCCCGCTATTATTTAACATTATGATTAATGATATCTTCTCTACTGGTGAACAAGGTATAGGTAAATCTCTCCATGCAGATGATGGGGCCTTATGGATGAGAGGTCGCAATATATCATATGAAAAAACAAAAATGAAAACCACAATAAATGAAGTAGAAAAATGGGCAAATAAATGTGAATTTAGATTATCAGTTTCCAAAACACAAGTAACGTTTTACAAGAAGGCATAAAATCTGACCTATTTCTATAAAATTATATGGTCATCCTCTTGAGCAAGTCAAGGTAGTAAGATTCTGAGGAGTTTGGTTTGATGAAAAGCTAACATGGAAGATTCCCTTCAATAAGGTCAAAAATAAATGCAAAAAGATACTCAATATTCTCCGGTGTTTGACAGGGCAAACTTGGGGAGCAAGCAGAGCGTCCTTAAACATATATTGGGCGCTTATGAGATCTGTGTTTGATTATGGATGTTTAGCTTATCTGTCTGCAGTAGAATCAAACATGAAAGCATTAGATGTAGTACAAGCTCAGGCTTTAAGAATTTGCAGTGGGTCGTTTAAAACATCCCCAGTGTCTTCAGTGCAGGTGGAAATGGGGGAAATGCCATTAAAGATCAGAAGGCTACAATTGATGACATATTGGGTCAATCTTCAGGGGCATTATGACAACCATCCTGCTAAAATTAAACAAAAGATTGTTGGGAACACTATGAATTTAATTTCCTAAGTTTTGGATGGAGCGGCATGGTGGTGTACTGGTTAGCACTGTCGCCTCACAGCAAGAAGGTCCCAGCGGCCGCCGAGGGCCTTTCTGTGTGGAGTTTGCATGTTCTCCCCATGTCTGCATGGGTTTCCTCCGGGTGCTCCGGTTTTCCCCACAGTCCAAAGACATGCAGGTTAGGTTAACTGGTGACTCTAAATTGACCGTAGGTGTGAATGTGAGTGTGAATGGTTGTCTGTGTCTATATGTCAGCCCTGTGATGACCTGGCAACTTGTCCAGGGTGTACCCCGCCTTTCGCCTGTATTCAGCTGGGATAGGCTCCAGCTTGCCTGTGACCCTGTAGAACAGGATAAAGCAGCTAGAGATAATGAGATGACATGAGATCCTTGCGGTTAATGACCCCATTATAATCAGCCAAATAAGATATTTAAAATAAATTGTGTATTCCAGATGTCCAGATCTGTTTCAGATGTAGTTTATGCTGTTTCCTGATCGCCTGACCATTTTCTGTTTCCTGTTTCTGATTTTCTCTATATATTTGATTTGTTGCAGATTTTTCTAATAAAGCTTTTGTTAGGAAGCATGTCAGTCAGGGAAAGATGTACATACTGATGACTGGGAAGGCTCTGGGAGTATCAGCTGATTAGTGGATGTGTGTAACGCACCTCTTTGAAAAGGAAACAGGTGATCATACCGGGCGACGTTCTCTTTGATGTGAGTTTTCCTTAGCTGACTGCATGCATCTAGAAGTAGCCCCTGAGGACTTTGTTTTGTCTGGGACCTTTTTGTTTTGGATTATCGTCTTCTACACAAATAAAACTTGAACGGTGAGAACCACTGGAGCTTTGGCTGGCCGCTCTTCAGAGAGAGGATTGGGCTGTCCCAGAGCACATTTGCGGTAAGCTGCTCACCTCTGGCCTTCACAACTTTAGTGGGAAACATGACACACATTCCTGATATAGATACAAGTTCATGTTTAACGCAGACATGACAGGGAAAGTGACATCCAGGTCCGAGCTAACTATTCGTTTAAAAATCCCCCATAGGGATAGATAGGTTAGCTTTGTATCCCTTTGTTTTTGTAGCGTCTCGGTCGGCGTTTGGTATTCTGGGGATAATCTGGCTATGGAACACTTATGTTCCTGCATTTCACATTGTGTTCGTGTGACATTTTCAAAAACCTGTTCTTCAGTTAAAATACATTTATCTAATTCCCATCTCACCAAACAACTGCGGACAACTCGGAACTCAAAATGCAAATCTCAGGATTATTTTAAACACTTCATTTATTTAATTCACATTGAAAATGCAGCTCTCAATTAAAAACATCGTAAAGCATTATATCTGCATTAATGATCTATGCAGGGAATAAAACACTTGGTGTTGTGCTGATGTCACAAAGCGGAGTCACTGTTACCATCCTGAAGTTTATTTTCCAATAAGAACATGTTCAGAAGCGTTTTATCCCACAGCAAACAAACAATTACTGCGTTAAAGAGAATTATTAATGCTCAGAGAATGAGTCATGCTTCTGTGAACATTTTTCAGAAGTCAAAACATATTTTCATTCCATATCCTTTGAGAAAGATTAACTCCATATTATACTGTATGTATGGGTATGAAGTGTCTGTGTCCATGATCACGGTCATGATTTTCAAGACTGTGTCCCTTAAACCATGAGATAATTTTAAAAAAAAATGCAATAGAAAGATTTCAGAAATAAAATTAATTTCATGCCATGATGCCCAACAGAATACTTTGACAGGAAAAAGACAGCAAAATATATTCCATTTAAAATGAGATGTAAGAGCATTTAAAGCTTGCAACAACTCCATCTGATGCAAGACAGCATGAAAACTAAAATAAAATAAAAGTGAAGATTAGATCTGCTGAACAGGGCAGATGATCAGTGATGCTGAATTTTTACCTCCATCATTGAGACAGGGACAGAAGTATGGATAAAGTTTTTCAGTGAAATTCTGACCAGTGAAAGAGTAGATGTGAGATTTTGCATCAACATCATAGAAGGAGATCAGACCCTCCTCATAATCCACAAACACCCCCACCTTCTGAGGAGCCTGTTTCAAGGAGAGGGAGACACGAGGAGAGTCATAAGCTTTATATTCAGTCTCATTCCTCAGACACACACTCCAGCATCCAGCATCAGGACTGGCTGTGATCTCCCCTTTCCTGTTAATGGACTCTCTGGCCACTCCTAAAATCCACTTAGTCTTCCCTCTGACCTGCACCTCAAAGTAAAATCTCCTTGAGGAGAATCCCTCCTTTCCCAAAACATAGACATAGCAATTAAACCTCTCTGGGTTATCAGGGAGATTCTGTCTCTTGTCTCCATGTTTCACTTGTTTCCCATCATCAGACAGGATGAGATACGGATGAGCTGTATCAGGATCCAGAGTCACATCCACTGAGAGACAGAAACACAGTGAACATCAGTTTTATCATTGCACAGTGTGGAACAGTGAAGAATTATATATTTAGTCATGTGACCAATAAGAGCTCACAAACCTGCATATTGTTGAATTCTCTTCAGTTCTGTTTGGAAAATAATTTGAGAATATTTGTGAGTAAATGTTGAGAGATTTAATTAAATGTTTTTATTTTTATAAATTAAAACAAAATCCCGGAAATATGTGTAATGCACTGTAAAAAAATGTCCGTAGAATTAACAGTGAATTTACGTAAAATCATGACATAAAAAAACTGTAAATACAAAAACAATGAAGCAGTGTGTAATTTACATCAATATACTGTAAAACTCCTAACCAAATACCACTGTTAATTTAACAGTAAGAATATGTTGAATTGATCATATTTTTTGTAGAATTTACAAATTGTTGTAGTTTAAACACAGACAAACTGTAATACTAAAACAGAATGTGCTAGTTAAAATTACATCATTGCCCTGTTAAAAAAATAAAAAAAAGTCAGTAGAGGCTCTCCGGCACATTTCGTAAAACTCTAAATCAAATAAAATATCTGTCTAGTAGATCATTGCTTGTAACCATCATTTTGGAGCCCAAAAACTAATAATCGAGAACACTCACAATTCATTCCTAGATGCTTTTTTATTGTACAATGAATATCCGTAAAATTAACAGTTATGTATTAATTATTGGACATTGAATACCTGTAAAATTTACATTTAGTTATCATTAATTGTACATGGAATCCCAATGAAATGTACAAGTTATTCTGTAATGTAGTTTACATTTCACTGTATTTTTAACAGGATTATTCTGGCAACCACAGCTGCCAGTATTTTTCTGTAAAAACAACGGATTTTTTTTTTTACAGTGTGTGTCTGTGTAATAAACACTTACTAATCTCTTCAACCTTCTGCATTTCCTCACTGAGAGTTTCCTGAAGCTGAGACAGAGCTCTCCTCAGAGTCTCCTCACTCAGATGAGGGTTAATTGTGATGCCAGTCCAGTCCTGGGTGTGTGGAGGGCTGCACAGTGACGGGTAAATCTACAGTACAGCAGGAGAGAGGAGAAATCCCTCAGCATGGGGACTGCTGTCCTGTCATGTGCTGCATTGCTAGTGAGAAACAGAGGGACTCTGACCTGTAGGAGGTGGAGGTGATCCTCAGTGTGTGAGAGCTGCTCCAGCTCAGTGTTTCTCCTCTTTAGCTCAGTGATTTCCTGCTCCAGCTCTTTAATGAACTCTTCAGCCTGCATCTCTGCTGCTTTCTGCTTCTCCTCCATCACCTTAAGCAGCTCAGCCTGGCTTCTCTCAATGCAGCACATCAGAGCACTGAAGACCTTCACACTGTCTGCTTTCTCCTTCTCTGTGTTTTTCTAACAGCAGACAAATTGAGAAATTGTTTTATTTCATGTGATTAGATCATTATTCTCTGAATGTGTTTTTATAAAGGAGCTATTTTGTAGGTGAGTTAAGAGACTGACTTTATTAAGTTCTACAGAGTGTCTGATTTCCTCAATCTTCTTCACTCGCTCCTGGATCATCTGCTGAACTTCCACTTGTGTCTTTCCCAACTCAGTCTGAGAGAAAGATACACACAATGCATCAACTTTAAAAAAAAAGGTTCATATTTCATACATGAAATTCATTTGCAAACTTTATACAATACATCAAAACTTTTCAGTCCCTCACCTTCTTCTCTTCACTCTCCTCCTCTATAGGAACAGTGTTATGAGTTCTGTGTTCTCCCTCAGTACAAAACTGACACACACACGTCTGGTCGTCTCTACAGAACAGCTCCAGGGGTCTCTCATGCTTCAGGCAGATGTAGTCCTCCAGGTTCTCCACAGGATCCATCAGTCTGTGCTTCATAAAAGAAGAAATTCTCTCATGAGGTTCCAGGTGAGTCTTGCAGTAAGAGGTCATACAGATCAGGCAGGACTTCACGGCTGCACATTTCTTTTCACAGCAGACGTCACAGAGCACCACAGATTGTGTGGGTTTTTCTGCAGCGCTAATGGATTTCACCTGAACTGCCTTCTTAAATGGAGCAGCAAGTTCAGAGATGAACGTATTCACACGTAGTTGAGGTCGTTTAGGGAATTCCTCTTTACACATTGGACACTGACAGTGTGAACTGCTGTCCCAGTACTCTTTGAGACAGATCATACAGAAGTTGTGTCCACATGGAGTCGTGACTGGATCAGTGAACACATCCAGACAGATGGAGCACTGGAGCTGATCTTCACTCAGGACACCGCTGGAGGAAGGCATGACTGACACAGGAGACATGATGAGAGAGGATTTAGACAACACAAAACTTTACACAATGTTCATGGACACTGAACTGAATATAATCCATAACACCAGTAATGATCTCAAATCTCTCTCCTGAATGATTCACTTCTCACTGCACTTGTGTGACATTTTCTTCAGTATGTCCTTTAGTGTAAATGCATTTTTCATATTCATCCCTTTCTCCTGAAACCACTTGAAATTCAAAATGCAAATTTCAGGAGTATTTTAAACACTTCATATTAATTTTAATTAGTAATTAAAAATGCATTCTTGTCACGGTGTATTAAATGTCCTTAAGCACAAAGTACATTTTAATTCTCCAAGCAGGAGACAGTACAGTCAGTGTCATGCTGTTGTTGGAAATAATCAGTGAGGAAGTGGAGTTACTGTTCACACCCAAATGTTGATTATTTTTCAATAACAGCATGTCCCAAAGTGTTTTATTCCACTAAACCCACAGCAAGTTGGCAAATATTTACATTTTATTATGAAAGAATGACTTCATTTTTTTTATTCTTTTGTTGTTACATTTAATGATCTGTGAAACTTAACTGTAATGTCACAGAAATTAAGTGAAGAACAACACAAACAGGAAGTAGAGTCATCTGTAGCACTGCTTACTGTGAAATGATGGAGGGTCGGCTTCCTCTTTTACATTAACTTTATTTGTCTGCTCGAACGTGCAACCATCAGGAACAACACACAGCATGAACGTGTTTTCTATCTGCCTCCAAAACATCCAGTCCGCTGCCATAAAGTGTCCCTGTTGCAACACTGCCTTAACATTAGTTCCGCCCTATATAAACCAGACATGTAGGTGTTGAGGTATGGGGTTTTCCGGGAGTCGAGCAATACGCACACTGTTGTTTGTTTTGAGGAGACAGTCTGGAGCACTGCTAACGCCTTTCTGCTGATTATTAAGCGGAACATTCAGTATTGGTGGGACATGGCGATTCATTTCCGCCAGTTCGTTCATGTCGGTCAGTTCAGCAAAGAAATTCGTTCGTTCAGTTCGTTCACTCGTTCATTTTGATGACGTCACACCAAAGCGGCACAACAATGGCTGTCGTCCGAAGTTTAGTTCATCTTGAGTGAACGAGAGGCGGCAGAGGTGCCATCCACAATAGATTTTCATACATTACAATGTGCTTGAGAAAAAGATGGAAGAAAAACATTATCCTAGCATTATCTGAAAAAGACTACATAAACAAAGCTCTGAAAGTTAATTAAATGTAGATGAGAATAAAGCTGTTTTTATATTTATTATATTTATTTTAGTAGAGCCATGGTCTGCCGGCTATGCAGTTGTTCTCTCAAACCCATTAAGCAAAAAAAAAAAAAAAATTGCTTATTTAACAGCAACACTCATTTCAGAGAATAAACAACTTTACAAGTCATCGTATTCAGCGAACAGCAGGCAGGCTGGCTGCTGGCTGTTCGTTCGTTCGTTCGCGAACTGCTGAGCTCGTTCGCTGTGAACTGAAATGTATTGCTGAGTGAGAGCTCTAAATTGTAAACTAAAGACCTGGCATGTGTCAACGCTCTGATAATAGGGCTCAGATAGCCCTTAAAGAAGTAAAGTGGCGCTGCTCTGCACAGATCAAAATGCAAGTTGGACGCCCTTCTGCTACTGAACAGATCCTGCTGATTCGCCAACGACCGAGATTCAGCGACCGCCCTGCTGCCAGCGAGCAGAGACTGCTGATTCGCGAACGACCGAGAACGAGAGGCAGCGCGAACTAGTTCTAGTCGTTCACTTCGAAGACTCGTTCAAAAAGAACGGTTCGTTCGTGAACGACACACCACTAACATTCAGCACATTTCCTGGGCTTTTGGAGAGGGCGGACGACTGGGAAGCCGAGTTTTGTTTGTTGGGAGGCGGTTGGCAACAGCTGGGTTGTGGCTGGTCAGGAGATGGAGGATGGAAGTGATGATGCAGGAAGTGAGAGAGGAGTGTTTGAGTTTGGTGGCTCCAATGCTCAACAGAGCGAGGTGTGGAAATTCTATCGAAATAAAAAGAAGAAAAAGCCAGATACTGTGGACTCTAGATCTGATTCAGAAAGGTATGAAAGGGAAAGTCATAAGGTTTTTATTAAGTTGATGCAGACGGATTCCACTTTTAAAGAGTGGAATCCAATCCAACTCAGGAAGGGTCTAAACAAGGAAATAGGAGAGATAAGGAGTATGAATGAACGAATGAATGAATGAACCCTTTATTTTCACTGTTACCAGTGAAATTGACCATCAACCTGTCCTTACAGAGGGGGAACAGGACAGGAAGACAGGGATAAAAGAAAAAGAAACACAGTAGTCACATGAGGAAAGATGAGGGGAAAAAAGAACACCCCCCCCCCACTATGCTCCTATCAGGAGTACAGTGTGGGAGCATTTAAAAACCTCCGCACAAGCACACAATAACACAAGTACACTTTAAAACATGGGACTTGGGGGGGGGGGGGAAGGAGGGGGCAATCAGGGGTGGGGGGGAAGGGTGTAGAGGTAACCCAGCGCAAGCAAGCAGCCGCCCGCTCCTGCAGCCATGCAAGCGGTGCTGGTCACACACCCGCTCGTCACACTGGGGGTGAAAAAACGGCGACTGCAGAAAATTGGGGAAGGAATGCAAAGATTTTGAGAGTGTCTCCCAGCAGTGACCTTCTGGGGGAAATGTTGCCCCAGCAACAGCCTTGATCGAGGCCGGTGCTGTTCAGGGAGCCGAATATCGATAAGATAGAGATTGTTTGGTCTTTCAAACAGACGCAGTCTTTACACATCCACACCACTCGTCCATATCTGTCCATTTCATCCATTCTGTTCAATTCAATTCCATTTGGTCTCCAAAATACTTATTCCTTGCAAAGCCGAAAGCGTCTCCAAGATGACAACCATGTTGTGGTTCAAGTTCTGCCACAGTCTGAGTGCCGACAGCTTTGCCCACCACTTCAATCATATCGGGCAGCTTTGTGGGGCTTTGAACAGCTGTCACCATTGTCTGATTTCCTCACTGTTGTCTGATTTCCAACGTACCTGAGTACAAAGGTTTTGCAGAGTGGACAATTGTTAGTATTGTGTAATAATGCCGAGCAATATGAGAAAGCTTTAAAGGTACAAAAGATCAATGGAAAGTCTGTACAGTGTTCAAGGGCTAATGATCAAAAGCTCAGCAGAGGTGTCATTACAGGAATTCCAATTGATATAACTGCAGAAATGCTGAAAGAAAACATCAAGAAAGTTAAAGTGAATGCAATTAAGCATCTTAAGACCAAGAGAAATGGTGGAATCTGTGATAGCCTGTCTGTAATGATTACATTTGAGGAGAAGGAACTACCGGATAAAGTGTTTGTTGGATTCATGTGTTATGATGTTAAACTATACATCCCACCACCACTCTGGTGTTATAAATGCCAAAGGTTTGGGCATGTAGCAGCTGTATGCAAGGGCAAGAAGAGATGTAGCAAATGTGGTGGAGAACACGAGTACGAGAACTGTGACAAAGATTACAAACGATGCTGTAACTGCAGTGGTGAACACAGTGCAGCCCAAGGGAGTAACTTTGATTTTGACATTGGTGGGGACACAAAAGTGATCCAAGGCAGAGCTTACGAAAGGTGTTTTTTTTTTTTCATTAGCAATCATAATTTTATGTCATGCAGATCTTATAGGTTAACGAGGGCAGCTGTGGCCTAATGGTTAGGGAGTTGGTCTTTGGATCCCAGGGTTGCAGGTTCAAATCCCACCCTTACCTCTCCCTACATCTCCATCCATGGCTGAAGTGCCCTTGAGCAAGGCACTCCAGGGACTGTAACCAATACCCTGTACCAAAATAGTAACAGTAAGTCGCTTTGGATAAAAGCGTCAGCTAAATGTAATGTAACGTCATGTAAGGAAAGTCAAGGAGGCAACTTCAGAGTTCTCAGCTTTACTCTTGCAGGATGTTAAGGGATACATAAACACAAGCAAATTAGTTTACACTGGTTGCTCCTATTTGAAAGAACCAAACACATGCCTATGCCTGTCTGTAACAGAGACCAACTGCTGGCAGATTTCTGTCAGGTCAGTATTCTTTTTCTCTGCAGCTATGCAGTAGCCGAGCTCTGATGCATCCTGTCACGTTGCTAAACCTGCCTAAGGAGCCACAGCAATACTTTTATGAAGGGTTTCCATACGTCAAAAGGATTTTGTTGAGTTTTTAAAGCTTGACGGAAACCCTGCACTTACATTCTTGACTTTGAAGAAGAATGAACAAATGTCTCGTTTCTTGGGAGGGGGGCCGTCATCCATGATACTCAAGTCAGCATGCGAGTCGTAGGGCAAGTATGCATGAACATCGAAGTCCAGCTCAATTTGTAGGCTGACAGAGAGTGGGGGGTGCGTGGGGTAGGTCAGGTGTGTACGTGTGAGATACGGGGGGTTGATGGGCGGCAGGGGTTGCCAACCGTCCCGATTTGCCCGGGACATCCCGAATTTTAGGTGAATTTAATTTGTCCCGCGAGGAACAGCTCCTGTCCCGTATTCCAATCGCAGTCGCAGTTTTTGATGAAATATGGATGAAATATTTTGTCCAATAGTAGCAGACTGGTGATTGATGACACATTCTGAACAGGGATCTTTGATAGGCTACTGTGATAAGGCGCCAAAACTCATGCAAACGTTGCTGTGGGAGACGGTTGTTGAGTTCAGTTCAGTCAGTGGTTCTCTGCTCGTGAACAAGTCAGTGAAAATGGATGAACCTGCTAAGAAAAAGAGGCTTTGCAGCTACAACAAGGAATGGGAAGCAAAAAGGTCGTGGGTTAAAGCCACCACAGACGCTAGGAGAGCATTTTGTACATTATGCTGCTGAGAGATATCTATTGGCCATGGTGGCGAGCATGACTTATCCCGACATGAAGACACAGACTCGCACAAAAGGGCTGTGCTATCGAAAGGAGCTAGCAACATCAGTACATTCTTCGTCGCATCTACTTCTGAAATCGACAAAATTATCTGCAAGCGAGGTCGCCTATGTGTATCACACCATCAAACACGCCCATAGCTATAACAGCGCGGACTGTACAGTGAAATTAAATGGGACCTTATTTCAAGACTCGAGTGCAAGGAATTCTACCTGGCAGTGCAGAAGGACAAGAAGATGCTTGAATCGGTCAGGAGCAGCAGGAAATATCCCTGGAAGGTGTAGGCCTTACTGGTAAGTCTTCATTTGAATTTGTCTATATATCTTATTTATGCAACCCACACACTTGGGGTGGCAGTATTTCTCAATGTAAATATAATTTTAATTTGTCTATGTTGTATCTTGTTTATGCAACCCACACACATATAACTTCATGGGGTGGCAGTATTTCTCAATCTAAATATCATTTTAATTTGTCTATGTATCTTGTTTATGCAACACACACACACACACACACACACACACACACACACACACACACACACACACACACATATAAGTTCATGGGGTGGCAGTACTTCTCAAGCTAAATATCATTTGTTTGTTTTTTTGTTTTTCTTATTTACTGCAGGATAAGAGGATGTCCATGCCACTGTTCTGTAAATAGTTTGGGCTGTGCAGAAGGATGAGGAGATGCTGGAATCTGGAATAGCCATGGAAGAAGTAACTGGTGAGCCTTCATTTGAATGTCCATATAAACATCTTATTACACACACATAAGTTCATGGGATGGCAGTAGGCTATTTCTCAATCTAAATATCCTTTCTTTCTCTTATTTATTGCAGGATAAGAGGAGGCCCATGCCATATTGAAAAGATGCAGACCAACAACGTATTCTCTAAAGTTTTAATAAATAGTTTAAAAAACTTGCATACATTTCTGTCTTTGCTTTTCCTTCAAGATATGCCCCTCAAATAGAATAACTATGACAATGGTTGGTTTAGGCCTAAAGCTTTTCAGAGTTTGAGAAATTTGAGAGACACTTGTAGGCCTAATGATTGTTTTAACTATTACTTAAACACAATACAGTTTTGCTCGTGCAGTATTAATTTACCAAAATTATACTGAAATTAGTAGGATTGTGGTCTGGATAAGGAAACGTTATGATTTCCGTCGTGGGGCAGTGCGGATAGGCCTGGGAAAAAAAGTCCTGCATTTGGATTGAAAGTGTCCCTCTTTTGGGGTTCAGGGAGTTGGCAACCCTAATGGGCGGGTAGTCACGGCTGCTGTGGGAAGTGTGCTGCTTTTACAGCAGATGGAGTGACAGCTGGGATAGCCAACCATGTAAGTTAGCGAGAAACACGTAGCTAATCAGAGAATGATATCTACGTTAGAGGGGGGATTATTAGCAGTGTCATACATTTAACCCTTTGTGTGCCATATAATCATTGCTCAGGTTAGGACATCGGTTTTATTGATCGTGATTACACAGTAGCAGCTGAATATTGGTAGGGACGCGTCCCTACCCAAAATTACGCCCTAGGTGCAGCCTATCAAGGTTACGAATTTAGCAAGCGAGCTAAAGAGGTGCAGAAAGTTAAAGCTTCCCAAGGAATTAGTTATTCAGAAGCCATAAAGAAAGTCCCTAGAATCTCACCGTTACTAAAACAAAATGAACGTAGAGAAGTCAATAATGGCAAGTCCTATACATGAAATGGAGATGTTGACTTTTTCTCTAAGAATGAACCGTAATAAAGCCCAAAAGTATTGGTCGAAATGGCTCTTGTATGTAAATGAGAAAACAGAATAGAGCAGTTCCTTTCTCCTCTTTTCATATTGCATTGTTTGTCCTTGGTGCTGTGACTGATGTTTTGATGGACTTACTCTGGAGGGACTCCCTCCTCTGACCGGTTGGACTGTGGTGGCTCCACATAGGCCCCCTTCCTCTTAACCTCTCACCTGTGGATTATTGTGGCCCTATTTTGTAGTGCTTTTTTTTTTTTCTGAGACAAAATGATTGATTTCCCTCGGTGACCTGTATGTTCTGACTTGTTTGGTTCATATGTCTTGTTTGTCTGTGTACTGTAATAGACACTGAAAGTTTGCACTTAAAAATAAAGTTAAAAAAATAATAATGACAAGTCCACTAATAACTGTGAGGGATGTAATAAATTGGAAAGGGAAAGGGTCTAGCTATCAATAAGAGCGACTTTGTGCTCTTTATGGCAGAGATTATTAATTGTTCAGCTCAGACTCAGAGTCGAACGGAAAGGATAAAGATAATTGTGAGGTCGGCTGAAAAGTATCTGGGTATCAAAGGATTACTCTGGAAGACAGTCAGAGATAATCTAAACACGGATAGTCAATCTTCTCAAGTTATGTCAAGCTATGATTAGTTTAATGCTGTTAATAATATTACAGTGGAATGCCAGAAGCTTGATTACTAATGGTCAAGAGTTCAAGAAGTACATTGATAAATTAAAGGAAAAACCTAACATAATTTGTGTGCAGGAAACTTGGTTGAAGCCTGAATTAGATTTTATCATTAAGGGATATACTGCAATTAGAAGGGATAGAGGAAATGGTAGAGGAGGAGGAGTTGCAACTTTTATCCAAAATGGAATCAGCTATAAAGTTCTTGGGTTCAACAAGAATCATGAGTCAATTGTGACTAAGGTATGGACTAAAAGAGGCCCAGTGAATATAGTGAACTATTATAATCCCTGTGGGAAGCTAGATGAAAATATTCTGGAAAACATTTTGGAGCCAGTACAAGGTAATATGGTTTGGTGTGGAGATTTTAATTCACACCATCTGCTTTGGGGCAGTGATCACACAGACTCAAATGGTTATATAATTGAAGAGTTTATTGATAATAAATGTTTGGTATGCATTAACAATGGGGAGGGTACACGATACAGTGGTATCAGCAACACAGAATCTGTCATTGATTTGACATTCTTATCTAGCAAGCTAGCAGGTACTAGTTCATGGAAGGTAGTAAAGAAAACTACAATTGGCAGTGATCATTATCCAGTATTAACTAAAATAGGATTAGAAGTGTGCTGTGAAAAGATTAAAAGAACACCAAGCTGGAAAATGCAAACTGGGAAAACTTTCAAGTATTATGTGCATTAAGATGCCTTAAGCTAAGGGAGGTGAAAGAAATAGATGTTAATGAATTTAATAGTGAACTCCAGGTAAAGATTACTCCAGGGATAGACTACTCCAGGGAAAGACATGGTATGCTACAAAATGTTAGCAAATATGACAGACGATACACTAAGGATAGTACTGAGATTATTTAACAGCATATGGGATTCTGGGTTGATGAAATAATAATATCAGCTGAGGAATCTATACCGAAAGTTAAAAGAAATGGGAGAAGTAAGAATGTTCCATGGTGGAATAAGGATTGCAGTAAAGCAGTCAAGCCAAGAAATAAAGCTTTTAAGGATCTTAAAAAGTGTCATTCTCAGCATGCTTTGATTGAATATAAGAGAGCTCAGGCAGCTGTTAGGAAAACAAAGCAAGAAAGCGTACCTTTTGGAGGGAATACTATAATAGTATAGGAAGGACTGTGAAGCTGTCTGATGTATGGGGCATGATAAGAAGAATGGGAGGGATTAGAAGGAATCATGAGTTACCAGTCTTGAATAGTGGAAATATAGTAGCCATTAATAATCTGGAAAAAGCTGAACTTTTAGCACAAACATTCAGGAAGGTGCACAGCTCTGAAAACCTAACTAAAGAGGCTAGGGCAGTTAGAGGCAACATTTTAAGAAAGCACCCAAATGTCTTAATAAGGAAGGAAAGCTCAGAAAACCCATTGGATCTGCCTCTTACTATG
Organism: Neoarius graeffei; assembly: GCF_027579695.1. Classification (NCBI taxonomy): domain Eukaryota; kingdom Metazoa; phylum Chordata; class Actinopteri; order Siluriformes; family Ariidae; genus Neoarius; species Neoarius graeffei. Next base: position 119,289,354 of record NC_083569.1, on the reverse strand, counting down.
TTTGAGTTGAGGAAAGCCATATCTGCCAAACAGACTACTCCAGGGAAAGACATGGTATGCTACAAAATGTTAGCAAATATGACAGACGATACACTAAGGATAGTACTGAGATTATTTAACAGCATATGGGATTCTGGGCATCTTCCATCAATATGGAAGCATTCAATAATAGTTCCTGTTCTTAAGTCAGGGAAAGAACCCTCTGATCCTGGTAGTTATAGGCCTATAGCGTTAACATCACAACTAGGCAACGTTATGGAGAGGATAGTCACAGAAAGAATAACCTACCATATGGAAAGTAAAGGACTCTTCTCTCCCTATCAGAGTGGTTTCCATAAAGGCCGTAACACAGTGGATTCAGTCTTATGTTTAGAGTCTGACATTAGGAAGGCTCAGACCAATAAGGAGATAGTAATAGCAGTATTCTTTGACATAGAAAAAGCATATGACATGTTCTGGAAGGAGGGTCTGCTAATTAAGTTAGAGTCCATGGGAATAGGTGGTAAGGCATACAACTGGATTTTGGATTTTCTATTTGACAGGAAGATACAGGTAAAAGTAGGTACAGAGTATTCTGAAATATATTCAGTGGAGAATGGTACACCGCAAGGTAGTGTGTGTAGCCCATTATTGTTTAATATCATGATTAATGACATCTTTTTAAACATAGAGCAAGGTATAGGCAAATCCTTATATGCAGATGATGGAGCATTATGGGTCAGAGGACGTAATATTTCACATGTCAAAACAAAAATGCAAGCAGCAATAATGAAAGTGGAAAAGTGGGCAAATTAATGGGGTTTTAGGCTGTCAGTGTCAAAGACTCAAGTAATAGGTTTTTCAAGAAGGCGCAAAATCACTCCTTTTTCTTTAAAACTTTATGAACATCCTCTTGAGCAAGTCAAAGCTATCCGATTTCTTGGGGTATGGTTTGACGAAAAGTTAACATGGAAAGTACACATGAGTAAGGTAGGAAACAAGTGTAAAAAGGTTATTAACATCCTTCGCTGTTTATCAGGACAGTCCTGGGGAGCCAGCAGAGCAGCTTTGCTTAATGTATACTGGGCACTTATGAGGTCTGTCTTTGATTATGGCTGCATAGCATATATGTCTTCAGCTGAATCTAACATAAAGGTACATCTAAGAAGATGTACTGCAAGCTCAGGCTTTGAGGATCTGTAGTGGATCCTTTAAAACATCCCCTGTACCTGCAATGCAGGTGGAAATGGGCGAGATGCCGCTAAGGATTAGAAGAATACAACTTACGTTGACATACTGGGTTAACCTTAGAGGGCAATATGCTGATCATCCAGTCAAAAATATTTTAAATGACTGTTGGGAGCATAACAAGTCCAACTTTAGAAGCTTTGGGTGGATAGGTGATGCTAAAGCAGAGAGTTTAGGGCTGCATCAGTTGCAGTACAGTCCTGTTGTACCTTTATCCTCTATTCAGCCATGGTTTTTCCCATTACCTTCTGTAGACCTGGGCATTCACTTAGAAATTAAAAAGAAACCAAAAGAGGTGACAGTAGAAGCCATAGTGCAGAATTATTTAGAGTTACATTTTCCATACCATACATTCATATTCACAGATGGATCAAAAGAACCAGAAAGAGAGTGTGCTGGTTCAGCAGTACACATTCCAGCAAATGATGTGAGCATTTTGAAAAGAATAGATGGCAACTTATCTGTTTACACTACAGAGTTAGTAGCGATCTGGTTGGCACTGGAACGGATAAAAGAAAACAAAATTCACAATACTGTCATCATCTCAGATAGTTATTCAGCTCTACAAAGCATACAGTCAGGTAGATCATTCAGAGGCGACCTCATCAATGAAATATACAGTACATTATTCCATCTAGAAACAGTAGGAATAGTAACTCATTTCCTTTGGGTACCGGCACATGCTGGTGTTGAGGGTAATGAGCAGGTGGACAAGTTTGCCAAACAAACACTCAAGCATAAAGAGGTAAATTTACTAATCCCTGTGAGTAGGGCGGAGGCTAAGGTCCTTATAAAGAATCATGCCAAATCAATCTGGCAGGAATACTGGGATGATAATGAAAAGGGCAGACATCTGTACAACATCCAAAAACAGGTGGACAAAGGAAGAATGGAAGGTAGAAGTAGGAAAGATGAGAGCATGATAACCCGTTTAAGAATTGGTCACACAGGGCTTAACGGTACACTAAAAATAATGGGTAAACATCACACAGGAAACTGTGATTACTGTAGCCAGCTGGAAACAGTAGAGCATGTTTTATTTCACTGCAAACAGTATGAGGAAGAAAGAAACAACCTTTGTCAGTCATTAAGCACAGTGAAACACAGCAGTTTTAATCTACCTGGCATCTTGGGTAAGGCATCTAGCCATATATATCATTTTGTTCTCAGATTTCTCAAAGAAACTGGGCTAGCCCAGAGGATATAAGGTGTTTTTTTTTTTATTTAATCCCATATCTACCTGTTCCACACTCCAGCCCAGTTGGTGGCAGTAATGCTCCTTTAAGTTGGTTGCCAACTGCCATAAAACCCTAAAGAAGAAGAAGTTGAGGTATGGACAAAAGAAGGGAGTGTGAGTGTGATAAATTTTTATAATCCATGTAACCAGATTGAGTTAGAGCATTTAGAAGAAATTTGGAGGGGTTTGGGTGAAAAGGTCATTTGGTGTGGGGATTTTAATGTTCACAGTTCACTCTGGGGAGATAAAAATGATATAAATGGTAGTATAATTGAAGAGATTTTAGATGAAAAAGAGCTTGTATGTTTGAATGATGGTTCATATACGAGAATAGATGTATCAAGAGGTAATGAGTCAGCTATAGACCTCACAATAGTTTCTCAAACTTTAGCTGGCAGATGTAGTTGGGAGGTAAAGTACAGTACACTGGGTAGTGATCACTATCCTGTTGTGGTTCAGTTTGAGATAGAACTAATAAGAGATCAGGTGGGAAGAAAGGGGAGATGGATTTTAAGGGAAGCAGATTGGGAAACCTTTTCAGTCATCAGTGAGAGCAGTCTAATGGGTATTGGAGCTAATGCCAGTGATGACTCCATGTGCTTTTCTGTTACAAATAACATAATTAGGGCTGCTGAACTAACCATTCCCAAGTCAAAGTCAGGTAGAAAGGGAAGGATTGTTCCTTGGTGGTCTGAGGAATGTAGTAGGGCTGTCAGGGACCGTAATAAAGTATTTAGAACTTAAAAGCAAACTCTAAATTTTGGAAACTTGATGAAATACAAACAGTGTCAAGCTGTGGTGAGGCAAACAGTCAAGAATACAAAAAGGGAGTATTGGAAAAAGTTTTGTGATTCAATCGAAAGAACAACTCCAATTCAAAGTGTATGGAACATGATTAAGAAAACGAGAGGCAATGGGAGGGATTTTGAGTATCCAGTCATGATTGATGATCAAAGAGTTATTACAAATAGTAAAGATAAAGCTGAGGCCATAGCGAAGGCATTGGTAAAGGTGCATAGCTCAGAGAACCTCACTCATGAGGAGAAACGAGGAAGAGAAATGACAATAGGAAAGCACAGGGATGTTTTACTTGAAGAGACAGGAGATGGGGAAATTTTAAATACACCTTTCAACTTACAAGAACTTAATAGTCAGACATGCCAACCCTGTATGATAGCAAACTGTAATGGTTGTTTTGAGATATTTGTCCATGTCTGCCAATGGCAGACATAATGCATGCAGAGCATGCATGGGGGGGTTTCCAAAGGGGGGTACGCCTTTATATATATATATATATGTATGTGTGTGTGTGTGTGTGTGTGTGTGTAATTTACACAAAAGAAAAAAAATTTTAAACGTGATTTTATCAACGTTTCTTTAATATTCATACATCTTGTAAGTTGTAGGCAAATACTAAGAATTTTGCGAAAGCAACAAAAATACGAGTCGCTAACAACTGATTTACTATTCCATAACTTGATCACATAATAGACTAGAGATCTACAGACTTACCTTCGAAGCGATTTTGGAGTCGGGAAACATGGCTTTAAAGAGAGGCCCACTGTGATCAGCTGCAGCGATTGGCAGGTTGTGTTCCACGAGAAAATTTGTGAATAAAACTTCAGCTTTTGTCATGCTGTCAATCGAGGATCGATCAATGAACATCGAGGTGATTGTCCAGTTAGCACTTCCAGATTTGGCCAAAGTTTGATGCAAGACAGAACTCATGTGTTGTCTGACATCGTAAACACCGGAATGTGCTACAGAGAAATGGACATTACATATGGTGCACAATGCATGACTCGCAGATTTTCCTGATTTTGTGATAACTGGATACAAGGTACTGTATTCCTCTTTAAATTTTTGGTACACGGTCTTAGTTTTGCCGATCGTTTTTCTTGCTTTTTTCGGCGGCAGGTCAGACGGATCGGCTGAACTGTCAGCCATTTTTTGCTTCTTCTAAAGTACAAAATGTGCGCGGGGCTCTTATTGGTCGAAATTTGATAAAATTGCTGAGGCTAACCAATCAGAGACCGTGTTTTTAAAGCATTGGCTGACATTCTAGTAATAGCGCCCTCTCAGGGTACCTGCACATTTTTCAAGTACAAATTTAAAGACTTTTAAGACCTTTTCAAGACCTCTAAATGGAAAAATTAAGACTGTACCATGGCAAAGAAAATGATAAATACGACAACTTAAAACTTTTCTGCAATAGTTTTTTTTTTACTAACTTTAAGAAGAATGCACACAATTGGTGAACAACAGGGTGCATCAATCCCAGATAGCAGAGGGACGTTGAAACGGCGCCGATTCTTGGTCAGAATGGTTGGTTTCCGTCGTAAGTCAGAAAATCAACGCTGAAACGGCGCCGTGAAACGTCGATTTCTCTGCCGTCGGAGAGGGTCGATTTATCACTGTTGAATCACCGTGGGTAAAGGTTGATCTGTCGACCGTCAGAGAAGGTCGAATATACGATGTTGAACCATCGTCACTTTTGCCGGCCAGTTTTCAACATTGGTAGGATGAGCAACTAATTGTTCAGAATATAAATTCTGGCCTGTAGCCAGGGGGGATCGGAGGGTTCGTTCGATCCCCGTCCCCGGACACACACGCCCCTCAAGATTACTCAAGATTTATTCATTTGTTCATGTCTGATGAATATACATTGATTCACATTTAAATTTACAATATCAAATCCAGACTAATCAAAAAAGAAAAGTAGACTAAGTGAGGACGAGTTAGAAAAACGGGTTCATTTCTCCTATGTTTATGTTTACACGTTTTGTTCAGACTGCTTTACACCCCAATCCAGTGGGTGGCGGTAATGCCCCCATTAGACCCCTTTCACTGACGTCACCCGAAACCGGAAGTAAACAAACCCTGCGCCATATTGGAAGACCAACAAACTCGTGATTAGGGGGAAATAACGGCAGCGTGCGGTATGTGAACCCACGAGGCACTTGGTTCATCAAAAACCTACAATGGTAAACTTTTGTGCTGTGTTAGGGTTCTAACAAAGCTGATGGGAAAGGTGAAAAGAAGTCTTTCTACAGAATACCAGCTGTGATTGAGACACAAGCAAACCAAGGAGCTTTCTGCCGGGAGACAGAGAGAGGATTTAGCTGCTTTATGCAGAGCGGATCTGAATACTCATCTCATCTCATCTCATTATCTCTAGCCGCTTTATCCTTCTACAGGGTCGCAGGCAAGCTGGAGCCTATCCCAGCTGACTACGGGCGAAAGGCGGGGTACACCCTGGACAAGTCGCCAGGTCATCACAGGGCTGACACATAGACACAGACAACCATTCACACTCACATTCACACCTACGGTCAATTTAGAGTCACCAGTTAACCTAACCTGCATGTCTTTGGACTGTGGGGGAAACCGGAGCACCCGGAGGAAACCCACGCGGACACGGGGAGAACATGCAAACTCCACACAGAAAGGCCCTCGCCGGCCCCGGGGCTCGAACCCAGGACCTTCTTGCTGTGAGGCGACAGCGCTAACCACTACACCACCGTGCCGCCCGGATCTGAATACTTCAAGTCTATTTTGTTACTGGTAAGTCACTAGGCTAGAGTGTTGTAGAACATTTTTTTAAATGTTTACTGAATAAAAACATCTTTAATTTTATCAAATATTCTCTACTCTATATTTCATTTCTTTCTTTTGTTTTAATTTTCCTCCCTCCATCCCTCTTTGGATTTTAAATATATTTTTTCCCCATGTCCAAATAATTCAAATATATATAAATAAAAACAGATAAGTAGTAAATTTAAAAATAAATTATGAAATAAAAAAATCCATTCTCCCTTGCCCCGAGTCTTATCATATGGGTCAAACCCATCAACCCATAGCCTACTGCTGACTTTCTTTATCAATGCCGCATCAAATTAATTTTGGTTATGTTTTTCTGTTTCCATGTACAGGTGTCTGCGCCGCAGGAGGAATAGGCCACAATTATAAATTATAAATAAATCATAAAATGTTTCTAAGAACTTGTTCAAGTGTGTTCTGTTCGTTATAAATGTTAAAAGTTATGCCTCATTAGATAGCTTGACAAACATTAGGAGAGGTGCATTGTTGCATGCATTTTTATATCCTGTTGTACATTAAACAGGACGTAGCCTACGCACATTGATATAAATTAAGTTTCACTTTCATGGTTGAAGTATGCATGTGTGTGTTCATCCTAGGCAAGAGCCCCGATGCTTTATTGTTAGCTAGTTTAATTTAGCCTGTTTTGCTTAATTTGTAGCCTTCCTGTTGTACATAAAACAGGAAGTAAAGTTGGATGAATCATCGCCGAAAATTAAACTATAAATCGACCGAAATCCGTAGTTGAATAAAGGGTGTCTATTCTCTGTCGGCCACCATCCACTTTTCAACGTCGTTTCAACGCAAACTCGTATGAGCAAAGCGGTGTTGAATCAACGCCGGTGATCCACGATGATTCGACGGCGTATGGTCGAAGAACATGCCGATGATTCCCCGTCGAATCAACGCCCTTTTGCTATCTGGGATGGCAACTGTTAGACATGCAAACAGCTGAAGCAAAGTCGTGTGTTCTGGGCCTGCAGAACTACTGTAGCAGCAAGGAGAAGACTGGTGTTTACTGGAGAAAACACCATGAATCATTTCAAAAATGAAAACAATAAAACGGCAAGTAGAACCAGCTGAACAACCTTAGCCAGCATTGTTTCAATCCCCAAAGATCACATAATAATAATAATAATAATAATAATAAAGATAATAATATCTTTGTGTGATTTTGTCTCCAACAGCAAAATCAGTCTGAGTGTCGTACAGTATACAGCTGGCTGAGGAAGTTCTTGAGTATCTTCTGCATTATAGCAGGTAACAGCATCAACCTGTTTATGCAGTCATACAATCATCAGAGCGTTACATTAAACACAGAAAAACAACTGTCACCTTTCATAACCATTATCATCAATATTAATCAATGTGTTGTAATAACTAAACTAAGTATCATCAGTGCAATTGTTATATCAATGTTCATTATTCAAAAATAATCATTATTATCTATAATCCATGAATAATTCTTTGTATTACTACTACTACTACTAACTACTTTTTTAATAATAAAAAAATTAACTCAATTTTATAACATTTTAATAATCACTACTTATTAGCTATATTAATTAATAATTAGAGTAGCAATTATTATAATTCAGTATTATTAATTACTACTTAATTAATAAGCAGTGATTATCAAAATGTAATTTAATAATTAATAAGTAGTAATTATCAACTACTAAATTATACTAAAAATTAATAAGTTGTGATTATTAAAATGCTATAAAATTGAGTTATAAGATTAGTTAAAATTATTATTAAAAAGTAGTTGTTATTATTATTATTATTAGTAGTAGTAGTAGTGATACAAACAATTATTCATGGATTATAGATAATTTGTTTTTAATAGTGAACATTGATAACAATTGTACTGATAATAATAATAACATTAACAAGTATTTCTAGTAGTGTTGTTTATTATTATTATTATTATTAGTAGTAGTAGTAGTAGTAGAGACCACTCCTATTACGCACTTCCTGTTTCCTGAGTTGTTCGCGCCGAGTCCTTTTTCCCGTGAGTGCCGGCGTTAATTACTAATCCTTTTTTAACTTTTTTTCTATAAATAAATTTCCAGTATCGTCTTCATTTTTATTATACTGTCGCTTTCATTTTTGTACTTTTCACTTTCGCTTTCCTTTTTCCGTTTTTTTTTCTGTTTTTTTCTCTTTCTTTTTTCGGAAGAACGCCGAGACCGGAAGCTTTCTTTTTTTCTCCTCCTGTGTAAAGTCCACAAGCGGAGGCCATCTGATCTGCTTTAATATCAACAGATCTTCATTTAAGGGTACGTGAATCTTTTCATCATGGCACCCCTTCAGCCTGTTCAGTGTGCTGAGTGCAGGATGTTTAGTCATTCTTCCTCCGTCACTAGCGATAGCTCTATTAGCTTTACTTGTGATAGGTGCAGATTAGTTAGCTCTCTGACGGAGAAGATTTCAGTGCTAGAAGCGCGTGTCCAGGCTTTAGAGCAGGTTAGTGAGCGTGAGAACAGTGTAGTTTCTGTTAGGGAAAGTCTGGACGCCCTAGGTGGAGTTAGCAATCCCCCAACTCCGGCATTAGAGCCCTTACAGCGGGGCGAATGGGTGACGGCTCGGCGGCATAAGCGTAGAGCCAAAGCTACCGCTGAGGCTCGCCCACGGGAGCACCACTCCTCTCCGCGTCACGTGTCGAACAGGTTTGCTCTCCTTAGTGATGCACCCACTGAGAAACCTGAAAGAGCTCTGGTTATAGGGGACTCTATCATACGGCACGTGAAATTAGCTCAGCCTTTAGGGGCACCAGCAGCTTTAGTCAGGTGTATACCGGGAGCCAGGGCGCCGGACATAGCAGGTAATCTTAGGGTCCTAGGCAAGCACAGGTTCTCAAAGATAGTTATCCATGCAGGAGCTAATGATATACGCCTTCGTCAGTCTGAGGTTACTAAGAGTAACTTTGTAGAGGTGTTTAAATTAGCGAAGGCGATGTCCGATGCTGTAGTATGCTCTGGCCCCATCCCAATGCGGCGTGGCGATGTAGCTTACAGCAGGTTATGGTCGCTGAACTGCTGGCTGTCCAGGTGGTGCTCTGAAAACAGTGTGGGCTTTATAGATAATTGGGCTAATTTTGAGGGCACTGCTGGCCTGTTAGGGCGGGACGGTATCCATCCCACTCGGGAAGGTGCTGCTCTCATTTCCTGCAGCATAGGTCATAGTCTCAGAACAGGCCTAGTTAATTTCTGACAATCCAGAGCCAAGGCCAGGGAGCAGACGAACAGGCTAAACCGACTGTCTGCTAGCTGCACAGAGTCGTCACTCAGGGCCCACTACATCGAGACTGTGTCTGTTCCCCGAGCTCAACAAAAAGGTAGAAATTTTCAGAGAGTTTGTTCCAGTAACCTAATCAATATAAAATTAGATCAGACTGACTGTACAGCTGCTGCCAGCACCTTTGATCTAAAGGTGGGGCTATTAAATATTAGATCTCTTACATCTAAAGCGCTAATGGTTAATGAACTCATTACTGATCAGGAGTTTAATGTACTGTGTTTAACAGAAACATGGATTAAGCCAAATGAATATATAGCATTAAATGAAGCGAGTCCTCCTGGATACAGTTATATACACCAGCCTCGTCTAACTGGCAGAGGAGGAGGCGTCGCGGTTATTTATAACGATTATCTAGGTGTAACACACAAACCTGGTTATAAATTTAATACATTTGAAGTTCTTCATACTCATATAATGTATGTAGCCTCGAAAAATAAGTCTACCCAGTTAATTCCATTGCTTATTATTTACAGGCCCCCGGGGCCATATTCTGAGTTTCTTTCTGAATTTGCAGATTTTATCTCAGATCTGGTTATTTCCTTAGACAAAGCTTTAGTTGTCGGAGATTTTAATATTCACTTTGATAACCCAGAAGACCCTTTAAAAACAGCGTTTGTGTCCATCTTAGATTCAGTCGGGATTAAGCAGAATGTCATAGGACCGACCCATAATGGTGGTCACACCCTTGATCTAATACTAACATTCAGATTAAACATAGACAATATAGTCATACTTCCACAGTCTGAAGTTATCTCAGATCATTGTCTCATCTCATTCAAAATATGTCTGAGTAATAATATATGCACCTCACCACGCTACTGTATTAAACGTACTTTCACGTCAACTACTGCACAGAGCTTTATAAATGATCTCCCAGAGCTGTCAACTTTGATTGGGTCACTGTCAGCCCCTGCAGAACTCGATCAGGCAACTGAATGCTTAGAGTCAACATTCCGCCATACTTTAGATAATGTAGCTCCTCTAAAAAGGAAAATGGTCAGAGACAAAAAATTAGCACCCTGGTATAATGATGACACTCGCACATTAAAACAGACCACTCGAAAATTGGAACGTAAATGGCGTCAAACAAAATTGGTAGTGTTCAAATTGGCGTGGAAGGAGAGCTTCCTGAAGTATAGAAAAGCTCTTAGTGCTGCGAGATCAACATATCTCTCCTCCCTAATAGAAGATAACAAAAATAATCCTAGATTCCTATTTAATACTGTAGCAAAATTAACCAGGAATAAGTCCACTATCAACACATGCACACCTGCAGTATGTAGTAGCAACGACTTCATGAATTTTTTTAATGACAAAATTGAGAATATCCGACAAAAAATTCAAACTACTAATTTAAGGTTAGACAATGAAAGTGACCTTGTAGTTAACAATATAACTGTATCAGATCATCAGTTAGAATGTTTTACTCCCCTAAAAGAAACTGAATTACTTTCATTAATCTCTACATCAAAAGCCTCAACTTGCGTACTAGATCCCTTACCGACACATCTATTCAAACAGATAATGCCTGGAGTAATTGAACCGCTTCTAAAAATAATAAATTCTTCTCTTATGATTGGCTATGTACCCAAATCCTTTAAACTAGCAGTTATCAAACCCCTGATTAAAAAACCTGACCTTGATCCCTGTCAGCTGTCCAATTATCGGCCAATATCAAACCTCCCCTTTATCTCCAAGATCCTTGAAAAAGCTGTGGCACAGCAGTTATGCTCATATTTACATAGGAATAACATCCATGAAATGTATCAGTCAGGATTTAGACCTCATCATAGCACAGAGACAGCACTGGTTAAAGTAGTAAACGACCTACTGTTGGCGTCTGATCAGGGCTGTGTCTCGCTACTTGTGTTGCTTGACCTTAGTGCAGCATTTGATACCATTGATCATTCCATTCTTTTGGATAGACTAGAAAATGTTGTGGGAGTTAAGGGAATGGCCCTCTCCTGGCTCAGGTCCTATGTAACTGATCGTTATCAGTATGTCGATATAAATGGTGATATTTCTAGACGTACCGAGGTAAAGTTTGGTGTTCCACAAGGTTCTGTCTTGGGTCCACTGCTTTTTTCTCTATATATGTTACCTCTGGGCGATATTATTCATAAACATTGTATTAGTTTCCACTGTTATGCTGATGACACACAGTTGTATGTCTCTGCAAAACCTGATGAGAGACACCAGCTTAATAAAATTGAGGAATGTGTTAAGGACATTAGACACTGGATGCTTATAAATTTCCTTCTGCTTAACTCTGACAAGACTGAAGTACTTGTGCTAGGACCACATACAGCTAGAAGTAAGTTTTCTGATTACACAGTAACTCTGGATGGCCTTTCTGTTTCTTCACGTGCAGCAGTAAAAGACCTCGGAGTGATTATTGACCCCAGTCTTTCATTCGAAACTCACATTGATAACATCACCCGGATAGCTTTCTTTCATCTCAGAAATATTGCAAAGATAAGAAATTTAATGTCATTGCATGATGCAGAAAAACTAGTCCATGCTTTCGTTACCTCCAGGTTGGATTATTGTAATGCCTTACTGTCTGGATGTTCCAATAAGTGCATAAACAAGCTCCAGTTAGTTCAAAATGCCGCAGCAAGAGTCCTTACTAGAACTAGAAAATATGACCACATCACGCCTGTCTTATCCACACTGCATTGGCTCCCAATCAAATTTCGTATTGATTATAAAATACTACTATTGACCTTTAAAGCACTAAATGGTCTCGCACCACAGTACCTGAGTGAACTTCTGCTCCTCTATGACCCGCCACGCCTACTTAGATCAAAAGGTGCAGGCTATCTGCTGGTACCTCGTATAGTGAAGGCTACATCAGGGGGCAGAGCCTTTTCTTACAAAGCCCCACTGTTATGGAACAGCCTTCCAAGTAATGTTCGGGAATCAGACACAGTCTCAGCATTTAAGTCTAGGCTGAAAACATATCTGTTTAGTCAAGCCTTTTGTTAATGGTGTTTATGAGGTAAAGGAGTAGATCTGGAGGGTCCTCAGACATAGAGTGTTTTGGTAAACTGGGATGTATGGATGCTGTCAGTCCCCACTCGCTTGCTCACTCGAGTTTGTTGACGGTGCAGTGGCTGGCTGCTTTATGTCCCGGGGCTCCCTCATGCCTGTGTTACCTTCTGGCTCTCTCCTTTTAGTTATGCTGTCATAGTTAGTTGCCGGAGTCCCTGCTTGTACTCGGTGCAATATGTATACTGTTCCTACTTATTCAGGTGACATTGGGCATACCTAACCACCTGTGTTTTCTTTCTCCCCCCCCCCCCCCCCACCCCAAATCTGTCCCTCTGAGTTACATGGAGTCAACAGGAAATCTTTTGGTGGAGACGGTGGGGACCTCGACTGGCTATCGTAGCCTGCAGGGAATCGGCCGTCAGACATTCTGTCGCATGTCCCAGACACGGTGAAATGTAACTGAATTGTCTTGGCCAGGCCTAAGGGTCCCATCTGCATCTCATCATTGCTGAGGAGTGTGCTCCCATCACCCAATCAAGCATCCAGCCAGAGCAGGTCATGATATATTTTTTACCATATTAACATGCCATTGTGCGTCATGCCTGATGTAAAGACTCTCGTCTCTGCGAGCCTACCACACAGATTTAATACTTGTCATTTTAGGGCATACCTAACAACGTGTTTTCTTTCTCTCTCTCTCTCTCTCTCTCTCTCTCTCTCTCTCTCTCTCCCCCCCATCTGTCCCTCTGAGTTACATGTTGATCCTGGGATTGAGATGCTGGCCTCTTCTGCCCCTCGGACCTGCTTGATCCATCCTGGTGCCCTGTGTCTGGTCGGAGTTTTATCGCCCCACTCCTGTGAAGGACGGCCCCATGAGGACAGTTGAGGGTTATACCTGTTAAAACTGTTAATATTATAGTCAGGCTGTCTGTTGTTGCCCAAATGAGGATGGGTTCCCTTTTGAGTCTGGTTCCTCTCGAGGTTTCTTCCTCATGTCGTCTGAGGGAGTTTTTCCTTGCCACCGTCGCCACAGGCTTGCTCATTGGGGATAGATTAGGGATAAAATTAGCTCATGTTTTAAGTCGTTCAAATTCTGTAAAGCTGCTTTGCGACAATGTTTATTGTTAAAAGCGCTGTACAAATAAACTTGATTTGATTTGATTTGATTTAGTACAGTTATTTTATATCAATGTTCACTATTTAATTTGTTTGTATTCTACCAATTATTACTTTTTAATAATTATTTGTAATAATTTTTAATAACTTAATTTTATAACATTTAATAATCCCTAATACTTATTAATCACTAATTCATAAGTAGTAATGATTAATAATCAATAATAATTACTACTACTAATTATTAGTGGTTGTTATTCATCTCATCTCATTATCTCTAGCCGCTTTATCCTGTTCTACAGGGTCGCAGGCAAGCTGGAGCCTATCCCAGCTGACTACGGGCGAAAGGCGGGGTACACCCTGGACAAGTCGCCAGGTCATCACAGGGCTGACACATAGACACAGACAACCATTCACACTCACATTCACACCTACGCTCAATTTAGAGTCACCAGTTAACCGAACCTGCATGTCTTTGGACTGTGGGGGAAACCGGAGCACCCGGAGGAAACCCACGCGGACACGGGGAGAACATGCAAACTCCACACAGAAAAGCCCTCGCCGGCCACGGGGCTCGAACCCGGACCTTCTTGCTGTGAGGCGACAGCGCTAACCACTACACCACCGTGCCGCCCGTTGTTGTTGTTGTTATTATTATTATTATTATTATATTAAAAACACTGTTGTAGACGATAGGTAATAAAACTAAAAAACGTTTTATACAAATTATTTATATTGTATTATATTTAGAATTCTTGTATTTTCTGTAGTTCTTTTTAATTGAGTTTTGAAATAAAGGCTGTTTATATATTTATATTAAACTTAGTACAATAAACAATGTTAATTATGTAAAAAATGATGCTCATCATTATTATTATTATTAGTAGTATTTCCTTTTAGCCCCATTTTCAACCTGACTCTTGTGCGCATGCGCGAACCCCCCTGCGTTTCACTCCGGAGTGCTTGACCTCTAACACGCGCGCGCGCGCCTCGTGTCCGTGAAAAAACAGTTTCCCAGTCCGCCGTGTCCCCAGCGCTGCGGTACCGGCTTTACACACATTTGTGCGATCCAGCGCTTTTTATCGCAAACGAGTCTTCTCCTTATTTTGGGGGCGCTTTCTAACGCCCGCGTAAGCTACCTGCGCATCTCTCACTCTTCACAACCACCGCACCGCACCACACCAACCATACCCACTGCACCACACCAACCATACCCACTGCACCACACCAACCATACCCACCGCACCACACCAACCATACCCACTGCACCACACCAACCATACCCACCGCACCACACCAACCATACCCACCGCACCACACCAACCATACCCACTGCACCACACCAACCATACCCACCGTACCACACCAACCATACCCACCGCACCACACCAACCATACCCACTGCACCACACCACACTGCCTCCAGTAGCCTCCTAGCGTTAGCTCTTAATCTACAGAATGCACAGAACGCACAGAACCAATGCTGCCCCCAAAAGGTGCGCTGGTCACTTTTAAAATTACGGTTAAAAAAATACCCCAAACCGGATGGAGACATTTCACTTGTTCGGTCCAATATTAAATTTAATACCTCCCTTTCGAAAATTCCAGTCATTCCAAACAATTTAAGACGTTTTTAGGCCTTGAAAACCGAAAGTTGTATTTAAGACTTTTTAAGGACCCGCGGGAACCCAGCCTCTGCCGGGAGACTGGGAAATCGCAAGTGTGGGAATTCTGGCGGCAAATTTGAAAATATCAATTATGAGCAAAAACCGTAATAATCGACTTCAAAGTCATAATAGCGTAATTGGACCACCGAAACCACAATGATTACGGGCAAACCATAATGGTTGGCATGTCTGAATAGTGCATTAAAGAAAGTTGGAAAGTCTACCCCAGGGAAGGATATGATCTGTTACGCAATGTTGGAGAATTTGACTGATAAAGGGAAGGAGGTGGTGTTGACCTTATTCAATAAGGTGTGGACAGAAGGAGTCATCCCAGCTGTTAGGACTAGGACTGTTTTGGCCTCTAGAGGCCGCTGTTATTTCCTTTTCATGTCGTGTTTATTTTGGCCTCTAGAGGCCGCCACTGTTCCTGTGTTTTGTGTTTGTGTTAATTGCCTAATTATCTTCACCTGTGTCCTTAATTAGTTTGTCTATTTATACCCCTGAGTTCAGTCCTCTTGTCACGGAGTCTTTGTGCTGTTATGTTTATCTCCAGTTTCCTTTGTACTGTGTTTTTTGATCTTCTTAGCTTTTGTATTTTTGCACTTTGCTTTTCTTTTGGATTATACTCTTTGGTTTTTTTTTTTGTCTTTTTGTTTTGCCCTGTATATAGTGTATATAGTTTAAATAAACCTTTTGATTCTTTTTCTACTTCCGCCTCACGCCTCTGCATTTGAGTCATCCCCCTGGTGGCCTAGTGGGGGTTTGCTGGATTATCACACCAACGAACCAGGTTCGAATCCCAGCAAAACCCTAACAGAAAGACTCCGTCATGACCGACTCAGCAGAGGCTGCTTCAACTGTCTACCTCGACGACATCCTTATCTTTTCCAAGACCGTGCAGGAGCACCGCCACCATGTCCGCCAGGTTCTCCAGAGGCTGCTACAGAACAATCTGTTCGCCAAGGCCCAGAAATGCGAATTTCATGTTCCCGAGGTCTCCTTTCTGGGATTTATTGTACGGACAGGCCAACTCCAAATGGACCCTGCCAAGACCCTGGCCGTCCGGGATTGGCCTACTCCCAAGTCCGTTAAGGAGGTTCAGCGGTTCTTAGGATTCGCTAACTTCTACCGCAAGTTCATCAGGAACTTCAGTTCTGTGGCAGCACCCATGTCTGACCTCACCAAAGGGACAGGTGGATCTTATGGCTGGTCTCCTCAGGCAGAAAAGGCGTTCAAAGACCTCAAGGACCGCTTCTGCATGGCACCCATTCTGGTTCTCCCGGACACCTCCCAACCATTCATCGTGGAGGTGGACGCCTCGGACAGTGGTGTCGGCGCGGTGCTCTCTCAACGTTCGGAAGGAAAGCTGCACCCCTGCGCTTACTTCTCCCACCGCCTGAGTCCTGCTGAGTCCCGGTACGATGTGGGGGATCGAGAACTGCTAGCGGTCAAACTGGCCCTTGAGGAGTGGAGGCACTGGCTGGAGGGAGCACAACATCCATTCCTGGTTTGGACTGACCACAAGAACCTGGAGTACCTCCAGCAAGCCAAGAGACTGAACCCTCGACAGGCTAGGTGGGCCCTGTTTTTCAGTCGGTTTGACTTCACCCTCTCATACCGCCCCGGCTCCAAGAACACCAAACCTGACGCACTGTCCAGACTGTTCTCTGCCACTAACAGGGAGAATGAAGTCGGGCCTATTATCCCTGTGTCCCGGATTGTGGCCCCTGTCCGCTGGGGTATTGAGGAGGCTGTCCGACGAGCCCAACGCCAGGACCCCGGTCCTGGGACGGGGCCACCAGGCCTCTTGTACGTCCCACATCAAGCCCGGGCCAAGGTTCTCCAGTGGGGTCACTCTTCCCCTCTCACCGCCCACCCGGGAGCTCGGAGGACCCTGGACTTCCTGAAAAGACGCTTCTGGTGGCCTAACATGGAGAAGGAAGTAAGGTCATTTGTCCTGTCCTGTGAGGTTTGCACCAGAACCAAGAACCCACGACAGCGTCCCCAGGGTCTCCTGCATCCTCTGACCATTCCCCGGCGTCCCTGGTCCCACGTGGCAGTCGACTTTATCACGGGTCTCCCTGAGTCACAAGGTAACACGGTCATTTTGGTCTTAGTTGACAGATTCTCCAAGGCCTGCCGCTTCATACCACTGTGCAAACTCCCCTCTGCTCTTGAAACTGCGAAACTTTTGTTTAATCATGTCTTCCGAGTCTTTGGTCTTCCACAGGACATCGTCTCAGACCGAGGGCCCCAGTTCTCCTCCCGAGTGTGGCACGGGTTCTGCAAGGTCATCGGAGCCACTGCCAGCCTCTCCTCTGGGTTTCACCCACAGTCCAATGGTCAGACGGAGAGGCTCAACCAGGACCTGGAAACCACCCTGCGAGGCCTGGCTATGGATAACCCGACATCGTGGAGCACCTGGCTGCCATGGGCGGAGTACGCCCACAACACCCTGCAGTCATCGGCCACCAAGCTGTCGCCATTCCAGTGCCAATTCGGGTTCCAGCCACCTCTGTTCCCGGACCAGGAGGAGGACGCGGGGGTGCCCTCGGTCAACCAATATGTGAGACGGTGTCGCAAGACCTGGAGCAAGGTCAGGAAGACCCTCATACAGACCTCCAGAACCAACCAGACTCAGGCCAACCGCCATAGAAGACCTGCACACGCTTTCCGCCCTGGGCAGCGTGTTTGGCTGTCCACTAAGGACCTTCCACTGCGGGTGGAGAACCGCAAGCTTGCTCCTCGCTACATTGGCCCCTTCAAGGTGGTGCGCAGGGTGAACCCTGTCTCCTACCGGCTCCAGTTGCCCCGGACTCTGAGGATCAACCCCACTTTCCATGTTTCCCTGTTACGGCCCGTACTGACGTCTACGTATGCCCCTGCCCCTAGGAACCCCCCACCCCCCCGCATCTTCCAGGGGCAGACTGTGTTCACTGTGAATCGCCTGCTTGACTCCCGCCGGGTCCGCGGCGGGTTGCAATATCTGGTGGACTGGGAGGGCTATGGTCCTGAGGAGCGCTGCTGGGTTCCTGCTCGGGATGTCCTTGATAAAGAACTATGTCGGGACTTCCATTCGGCCCATCCGGATCGCCCTGGGAACGTCAGGAGACGCTCCTAGAGGGGGGGGTCCTGTTAGGACTAGCACTGTTTTGGCCTCTAGAGGCCGCTGTTATTTCCTTTTCATGTCGTGTTTATTTTGGCCTCTAGAGGCCGCCACTGTTCCTGTGTTTTGTGTTTGTGTTAATTGCCTAATTATCTTCACCTGTGTCCTTAATTAGTTTGTCTATTTATACCCCTGAGTTCAGTCCTCTTGTCACGGAGTCTTTGTGCTGTTATGTTTATCTCCAGTTTCCTTTGTACTGTGTTTTTTGATCTTCTTAGCTTTTGTATTTTTGCACTTTGCTTTTCTTTTGGATTATACTCTTTGGTTTTTTTTTGTCTTTTTGTTTTGCCCTGTATATAGTGTATATAGTTTAAATAAACCTTTTGATTCTTTTTCTACTTCCGCCTCGCCTCTGCATTTGAGTCATCCCCCTGGTGGCCTAGTGGGGGTTTGCTGGATTATCACACCAACGAACCAGGTTCGAATCCCAGCAAAACCCTAACACCAGCAGAATGGAAGCAGTCTGTTATCATCCCTATTAGGAAACCTGGGAAAGATGCAAAGTACCCAAGTAACTACAGACCTATAGCAGAGATGGGACCAAGTCACACATGTGCAAGTCTCAAGTAAGTCTCAAGTCTTAACCTTCAAGTCCCAAGTAAGTCCCGAGTCTTTTTTGTCTTGGGCAAGTCAAGTCACAGCAGAGGGGAACCGTCAGGGCCTTCTAGGCCTTCAGAGAAGGCCTTAAAAATTTTGGACCAAAAGTAGCTAATAAATAATATAAATATGCATATATTTTTTTAAAAACTGTCTAATTTAATACCATACACTAATACATTTCTCACGTGTTCTTCAGTTAAGTTTACTGTCAAGTTCACATCAGCAATGAAAGGGTTACTGGCTGAAACACACTGTCCAATCAAAATCGTCCCTCATGGAGAGCGAGCTCATTAATTGGTTAGGACTTCACAAGTCCCTGAGAAGGCCTGAGCTATGTATTTTGATATGGAGAATGATGGGGAAATTGACCAATCAATGTTTGGTTTTAAGTGGGCGGGACAAAAACAAAAGATTGTAGGCCTTCATGAAGTCCTAGCCGACAGGACAGCAGCGGGCAAAATAAAATTGATAGAATTAGTGGTTGAGAGTTGAATGGCGGATAACGAGAGCGACGTTGTGGCTAGCTTGCTAGCATCGCCTTTTTCAAGGCGACCTTTCACCGAAAAGCTGGAGATAATAAAAAACGGAAGACCAACTCCACAATTAGAATTCATGATGATGGTGATCATTATTATTTTCATTCTCCCATTTTAATCACTGTAAAATTAAGGGGGTGTAGCGGGAACTATAAAAAGACTTTTATTTGATGCACCTCCCGAAATGGAAATGTAGGCTATTTGTACTTCATGTCAATTTAAAATATATGTCTTTTTATTGCCAACTTTAAGAATTATTCATTTGAAATTGCATTACAGTTTGAAGATTTGAAGATTGTGTTTGTTTTTTTGTACGCTGTTATTTAATAGTGCTGTTAGCATAGATATATATATATATATATATATATATATATTTTTTTTTTTAAGGTCACGAGTTTTATGCAATGTTTCCTGTTGGGGAAGTTGTGATGTTATGGTCTGTTTGTTTACATCCTTGTCGTCGTTAATTAAACGATCAGTTACTTAACGCTTTCAAGTCATCCTCTGTGCCTTTGCCGCGATTATTTATTTTCTCATCAATATGAGGGCTGAGGTGAAGGCCCAGCTGTAGTGCTCACGGTTCGCCACTGAGTCACAGGCTATGTCAAGTCAAGTCCAATAATAAGTCAAGTCCAAGTCAAGTCACCTTAGGCGTATTGGTGTAATTTTAGCAGCAGAATATGAATTTAATACATTGAAAAGGCAATACATAAGCAAATGTCAGTAAACATCCCTGGCACATGTGCCCAACCTGTTAAATATTTGCATTTTAAATACTCATGTTCTGTAAGATACATCATGGAATAAAACAAAACAGTAATAATGTCACAAAGTTATTTATTGATGGCAAAATTGATTGCAAGATTGAAAGCCAACTAAGTTTCTCACATTGTCATCAGCCAACAAGAAAAATAAACAGAGAATTGGCATTCTGTTATGTGCGTAGTTAAAAGAGGGTAGGACGACACCTTGGGTTAACAGGGGCATGAGCTCCTCCATTCTCTAATCACGTCAGATGAGATGATTATTATTAATAAGATACACGTGGAGAAACCTGAAGTGACTTCGATGTATGTTTGCGCCAGTAAAAAAAAAAAAAACAAAGGATAGAGAAATGTGTCAGACATAATTTAGGTCTCAAAAAGAAGACCTGTTCGCCCGTGCAAAAGTGACATCATCTTACCCCATATGACAAGCTCCAGAGGTGTGTGCAAAAGCGCTCTCTCGCTCTCCGAGGCTGCCTCAGCCTGTGCGGAGCGGGGACATATAGAATGACTTTGGCGCGGGAGTCTTGGTTCCCGCTATAATAGATTGTTACGAAAATAAATGTTAAATGAAATATGCATCCCGAGCATTCCTTTCCACAGGAACTTTGCTCACAACGTTTCGGTTGTGGCTAACGCACTGTCCTCCTTACCACAAGTGCAACGTTTCGGGAACAATACGGAAAGGACAGTGCACGGGATTCATCCTTCCTTGAACAATTACCCAGAGACTTTTTAAATTACCTCACTGGGAAATATCCAATGCACCTGTTCAGTTACAGAGTTGTGCTCTCTAAATTGTAGTCATTCAAACCATTGTTTTGGTGGCCTGGTAGCCTGACATGATGATATGATGTGAAATCTGTGAACACATCGTGGCATGGGGTGTGATATATAGCCCACGCAGAGAGCGTGCCTGATGGACAGGGCGGTGACAACGCAACGGCAGTGCAATCAAAATTACTGAAGTATGTGCATATTACATTTTATTTTCACAATAAAAACACGATGGAAATAACACTCAAGTCACTCAAGTCATCGTGTCATCGGGGATAGATTAGGGATAAAATTAGCTCATGTTTTAAGTCGTTCAAATTCTGTAAAGCTGCTTTGCGACAATGTTTATTGTTAAAAGCGCTATACAAATAAACTTGATTTGATGATTTGATCGTGTGTCAAGTCAAGTCCCGAGTCTTAAACTTCCAAGTCCGAGTCAAGTCTCAAGTATTTTCATGTTTTGTCAAGTCAAGTCATGAAAACAGTGACTCGAGTCAACTCGAGTCCAAGTCTCAAGTCCCCACCTCTGACCTATAGCATTAACTTCTCAAATGGGTAAAGTAATGGAAAGAATGGTTAATGACAGGCTGGTCTACTGGTTAGAAACTATAAATCTATTATATAGCTACCAGAGTGGTTTTAGGAAGGGAAGGGGGACTATAGATCCAATAGTTGCCCTGGAGGACTCAATAAGGAAAGCTCAGGTTAATAAAGAGACCGTTTGGGCCATATTTTCTGATGTTGAAAAGGCCTATGACATGGTCTGGAGAGAGGGTCTTCTTATTAAGTTGTAACAGATGGGAATTAAAGGAAGAATGTTCCAGTGGGTTAGAGACTTCTTATCTGGTAGGAGGGTTATAGTTAAAATTAATGAAGAATTTAGTAATGAGTATATAGTTGAGAATGGTACGCCCCAAGGTAGTATTATCAGCCCAGTACTATTCTTGATTATGATCAATGATGTTTTTAAAGACTTACAGAGATCAGTTAATGTTACATTGTTTGCAGACGATGGGGCTATGTAGAAGAGGGGTAGAAATGTTAACTTTATTGTGAATAACATGCAGCAGTCAGTGGATGCTGTCCAAAAGTGGGCCCTTGAATGGGGATTTAGAATTTCTATAGATAAGAAAGAGCTAGAAAGAGTCGATTGCTTCAAATATTTAGGCCTATGGTTTGATAAGAGGCTAACATGGTCTGTACATATACAGAAGATGATTGAGAAATGTAAAAACGTTTTAAATGTGATGTGATGTTTGCGTGGGGTGGATTGGGGTGCAAGCAGGCCAGCCATGAAAACTATTAACATTAGCCTCATGAGATCTGCATTTGACTATGGGTGTGTGGCTTACAGATCTGCATCTAAGTCACTCTTAATTAAGTTGGATGCTATTCAAAATAAAGCTTTGAGGTTATGTTGTGGTGCTATGAAAACTATCCCAGTTAATGCAATTCAGGTTGAGATGGGTGAAATGCCTCTTCATATCAGGAGGGATCAGTTAACTCTGGTTTATTGGGCTAACCTTAGAGGGCAAAAGGAAGACCACATGAGTTATTCTTCTTTAATTCACTGCCAAGAGAGAGACAAGTCTCAAGTTAGAAGCTTTGGGTGGATTATATCTCAGAAAGCAAGTGAAATGGGCCTCCAGTTGCTTAATGTGTGTCCATCAGTGTCTTATCCAGCTCTTCCATTGTGGCTATTGAGAGAACCTCTCGTTGACCTAGACCTGTTAGAATTGAAAATGAATGAGGAAATCAACAGAGATATAGTTGAGTATCATATTAGAGATGTGTATGAAGATAAACTTGTGGTATTTACAGATGCATCAAAGTCAATAGAAGGTAAAGTTGGTGTTGCATTTGTAATACCTAGCCTCAAGATCTGTAAAAAAGAATGATTGAGTACTGATCTTGCAGTTTACACAGCTGAGCTAGTAGCTATTCTTATTGCCCTGTCCTGGGTTGAGAGCAACAGGCCAAGGAATGGGGTGCTAATCGCGTCAGACCCATAAATGCATCTGCATTGATGAGCATCCAGAGTGCTATGTCGCAGTCCAGACAAGACATTGTTTTAGAAATTGTACAGATGATAAGTAGACTATTAAACTCTGATACAAATGTCAGTTTTTTATGGGTCCCAGCTCATTTAGGAGTACGAGGTAATGAACCAGCTGATAAGAACGCTAAGAAGGCATGTGAATCTCCTGAGATCACTATAGATATTCATAATAGTAAACCTGAAATTAAAACGATAGTCAAGTCAAAGTCCAAGGGAAAATGGCAAAGTGACTGGAATAATGCTAACACTGGTAGGAAATATTACAGTATTCAAAGGTTTGTGGGCGGTGCAAGACCAACTGCTAGATCCACTCACGAGGAAGATATTATCTCGAGGATGAGGTTTGGGTGCACTGGTTTGGACAGTACTCTATTTATTTTAAAAAAGCATGCTGATGGAAAGTGTAGTGTATGTGATGCTGCTGAGACCGTAGAGCATGTTCTAGAAGACTGTAGGGAGTTTGACCAGGAGAGGCAGCAACTTATCCAAGAGCGAGAGGCAGAAAGTGTTATGAGTAGCACGCTGTGTGAGCACAATCGCTATCAGGCGCGTTAAAATGTAAATAACTTTTCTAGAATTTCACCAAAACTCATTGAATTTTCAGCATTGTAAGAGAACTCCCTAAAGTATTATTCAGCAAAACCCCGGAATGATAGCACAAATCTAGAATTTTTAACAGAATTTTAGTTCTTAAAATTTAACGTAATTATGGACGTCACGCGTAACATTTACACCCGTGAAAAATCACTTTGAATGCTGTTTTGAAAGTTTTGATCAAATATTCTCTATAATAAAAAATCGCTTAAATATTATAAACACACAGTCTTTTAATGTATCTCAAAATAATTTTGATAAAGCAAGGAAATTCGGAAGAATTTTTTTTTTCTTTTGCTTGTTGTGTGCGTCATGCTACCAAAATCTAACTAACCCCTTCACGCACAATTCCAACTTTCATGGACTTGTAGCGTGAATAAACCTTTCAAAAAATATATATAATACTTCTCACCCAGTAAATTAGAATCCTGGTGACTTATATCCTCGTAGCTTCAGTAGATCTAGAGATTTAGTCGATTTAGTAAATCCCAAACACTGTGAAACACGCCAGCCATCTATGGTGAGAAGTGCTGCTGTAGTTGAGAAACTCTCATTCCTCCCGCTTCCTCCCGCTTCCAACTAACTCCGTGACCCGTACCAAAATAACAATGTCATGCTCATCACTTAAGGATGATTTATGCCAAGTTTCACGGAAAAATACAGCGAAATAAACTTGCTAGAAGCATTTTTCAAAATCCCAAACATTATGAAACATTTCTTGTAGGGTTTCAGGTTACAAATTTCGAGAATAGAGAAATTGCGGCGCAAAAGTTTGCCACTCAACTCGCAAAAATTCTCCATCCTAGTGAGTTTCACAACCGAACTAGGCTACGTGACAGTCCGTGACCACCCAGGAATGTTCTAGAAGGTATGCTTCTAGGCACGTATGATCGAGAAAGACGCCACGTGAAGGTAGTAAAGGTAGTATTTCCACTGTCTTATGACGTTTCTGCTTGTTTTCTTGCGATAAACAATGCATTATGGGTAATCATTAAAATGCTGATTTCAAGGTCAAAATGGGTAAAAACAACTAATTTATATAGATATTGTAAAAATTGTGCCTAATAGTTATTTCAGTACATAAAATCAAAACCTGAATTTAATTTTTTTCCCTATGTTACACCATTGTGCATCTATAGCATGCTACTCATCTGTGCCTTTAAAAATAAATAGAATTCTTCAGAAAAATTCAGGCGAAGTTTGCTTTAGGTTTTTGTTTCACTTCTTGGAAGGACCTGGTCTGATTAGAAGAATTTAGGGTTTATTTATTTATTTATTTATTTATTTATTTTTTAGTATTACTCAGATATCCAGACTCTCACTCCATTTCGGTAGGTGACGGTAATGCTTCCAAAAGTTGTTTGCCAACCGCCATTAAAAAAGAAGAAGACGCTTTATGGCAGTGGACTGGATGTTTTGGAGGCAGATAGAAAACACGTTCATGCTGTGTGTTGTTCCTGATGGTTGCACGTTTGAGCAGACAAATAAAATTAATGTAAAAGAGGAAGCCGACCCTCCATCATTTCACAGTAAGCAGTGCTACAGATGACTCTACTTCCTGTTTGTGTTGTTGTTTTTCACTTGATTTCTGTGACATTACAGTTCAGTTTCACAGATCATTAAATGTAACAACAAATGAATAAAAAATGATGTCATTACTTAATAATAAAATGTAAATATTTGCCAACTTGCTGTGGGTTTAGTGGAATAAAACACTTTGGGACATGCTGTGATTGAAAAATAATCAACATTTGGGTGTGAACAGTAACTCCACTTCCCCACTGATTATTTCCAATAACAGCATGACACTGACTGTACTGTCTCCTGCTTGGAGAATTAAAATGTACTTCGTGCTTAAGGACATTTAATACACCGTGACAATAATGCATTTTTAATTCTCATCTCATCTCATTATCTCTAGCCGCTTTATCCTGTTCTAGAGGGTCGCAGGCAAGCTGGAGCCTATCCCAGCTGACTATGGGCGAAAGGCAGGGTACACCCTGGACAAGTCGCCAGGGCATCACAGGGCTGACACATAGACACAGACAACCACTCACATTCACACCTACGGTCAATTTAGAGTAACGAGTTAACCTAATGTGCATGTCTTTGGACTGTGGGGGAAACCGGAGCACCCGGAGGAAACCCACGCGGACACGGGGAGAACATGCAAACTCTGCACAGAAAGGCCCTCGCCGGCCATGGGGCTCGAACCCAGACCTTCTTGCTGTGAGGCAACAGCGCTAACCACTACATCACCGTGCCGCCCGCATTTTTAATTACTAAATAAAATTAATATGAAGTGTTTAAAATACTCCTGAAATTTGCATTTTGAATTTCAAGTGGTTTCAGGAGAAAGGGATCAATATGAAAAATGCATTTACACTAAAGGACATACTGAAGAAAATGTCACACAAGTGCAGTGAGAAGTGAATCATTCAGGAGAGAGATTTGAGATAATTACTGGTGTTATGGATTATATTCAGTTCAGTGTCCATGAACATTGTGTAAAGTTCAGTGACCAGCTCCTCCATCTGCGGTGTGTTAAGGAGAGATACAGCAGCTCCTTCCTCCCTACTGCTGTGAGACTGTACAGCCAGCACCTCACCAAGCACAGCACCAGACGCTCCTCACAATAATCAACAATACTGTCCAGATCACTTCTACATCCATAGATACCCCTCTGCTATAATGTATACTGTGTGCACTGACTACCAGCATCAGTACTTTACAGCGAACTGCTCGCTACACATGGTTAAAATGGCTCTTGTGCAATATACCGACTTACTTGTGCAATACTACCTGGGTAATACTGGTAATAATACCTGTGCAATACTTACACGTGCAATACCACCTTTGCAATACACTTATGTTAACTATCTACAAACCTGTTAATTTATGCAAATTTGTTAATTTTTTTAATCTCTAAATTTGTAGTTTATTTCTTTTATATATATCCTTTCTTTATACTTAGTACTTTTGCACTACTCCTTCACTGCCTATCTTTTTCTCTTTATATATTTTGCTGCTGTAACAATGTAAATTTCCCCTTGTGGGATAATAAAAAGCTATCTTATTATTAATCTTATTATTATTATAGGCAAAGTTGGAGGTGGCGGAGTTGAGGATTGTGGCAGCGGGGGCGTGGTCAAGCACCGGTCTGTGTCAGGAGGGCGGAGTCAGGGAAGGTAAGTGGCAGAATCACTACACCTGACGGCAATTAACCTGTGTTTGTGTGTCTCCCCAGTGACCGCGCCCTATTTAAGGAGAGAGAGCGAGAGCAGAGGGAGCTCTCTCCACAACCAGATGACTGGAATGTGTGCGCGTGTGTGGCTGAAAGTAGAAAATATTTGCACTGAAAAGTGAAAATAAAAGAGTTGTGTGAACTCAGTCTCTGTCCTGCCGTCCTCTGTGCTCCACCCACACCTAGTGAACTTTACAGTGGTGCCGAAACCCGGGATCAGAATGGAGCACCAGCCGATCAGCCCCATGGAGTCCTCCCCGTTCGCCGACCTGGTCCACGCCCTCGCCACAGCCCAGCAAAGCCAGCACCAGGCGCTCATCATCTTCCGGAAGGAACAGGAGCGACGCTTCGAAGCCCTGGTGCTGGCCCAGCAGGAAGACCGCGAGGCGTTCCGGCACCTCCTCGCGTCGGCGGGGTCCACCAGCGCTCCGGCCGCGGGCCCGTCTCCCCTCACCGTTACCAAGATGGGTCCGCAGGACGACCCCGAGGCTTTCATCACGCTGTTTGAACAGGTCGCAGAAGCCTCGGGGTGGCCGATGGAGCAGCGCGCGGCGCGCCTTCTCCCCCTCCTAATGGGAGAGGCGCAGTGGGCCGCGCTACAGCTCCCCGCCGATCACCGGCTGGCCTACGCGGACCTCCGCCGGGCCGTCCTCCAGCGCGTGGGGCGCACACCAGAGCAACAGTGCCAGCGCTTCCGCGCTTTGTGCTTGGAGGAAGTTGGCCGGCCGTTCGCGTTTGGCCAGCAGCTCCGGAATGCCTGCTGGCGGTGGTTGAGGGCCGACAACCGCGACGCCGAGAGGATCATCGACCAGGTGGTGCTGGAACAATTCATCACTCGCTTACCAACAGGAACCGCGGAGTGGGTCCAGTGCCACCGCCCGGCGTCGCTGGATCAGGCAATCGAGCTGGCGGAGGATCATTTGGCGGCTGTTCCGGTGGCAGGAGAGCAGACGGCGTCTTCTCTCCTCTTCTCTCTCTCTCTCTCTCTCTCTCTCCCCCTCCTTCTGTGTCTCCTCCTTGCCCCATTCCCCCACCGCGGAGATGGGAGCCGGCGCCACCCCAGCCGGCCCGCCGCACCCGTGGTGCCCTCCCGTTTCTCCCTTCTGTGTCTGTCTCTCCCCCACCTCAGGTGAGTGAGCCCCAGAACACCGGTGCAGAGGGAAAGCCCGGGTCAGTTTGCTGGCGCTGCAGGGAGCCGGGCCATCTTCTACAGCAGTGCAAGGCAATGGAAGTGGGCACGGTGGTTCGGATCCCAGACACGCCAGAGGGCGCCCTCGATCGGGCCGGAGCGTATCGCATACCGGTGAGTATCCAAGGGGCTACCTATCAGGCGTTGGTGGATTCTGGTTGTAATCAGACCTCAATTCACCAAAGCCTGGTTCAAAACGAGGCATTGGGGGGAGCACAGGGGTGAAGGTGTTGTGTGTGCACGGGGATGTTCACCGCTACCCTTTGGTGTCAGTCCACATTTTTTTCAGAGGGGAAAAAGCCATAGTGAAGGCGGCGGTTAGTCCTCACCTTACCCACTCTTTAATTTTGGGGACTGATTGGCCGGGATTTCGGGATTTAATGACACATTTAGTGAAGAGTAGGTCCTGCCATTTAACAGGGGGAGGTCCCGGTGTCACTTTGGCGGGAGCAGCTGTCACAGAGCCGTCTACGTCATCTCCGCATCAGAGTGAGGAGCCGCCGGCTCCTCCTCTCTCTATTGGGGAATCCCTCGCAGATTTCCCATTAGAACAGTCGCGAGATGAGACTCTGAGGCATGCGTTTGACCAAGTGAGAGTAATCGATGGTCAAACGCTCCTGCCGAACGCCACCCCGTCCTTCCCTTACTTCGCGATTATGAAGGATAGGTTATACCGAGTGACGCAGGACACTCAAACTAAGGAGCGAGTCATGCAGCTTTTAATTCCGAAGAGCCGCCAGGAATTGGTATTCCAGGTGGCTCACTTTAATCCCATGGCTGGACACTTAGGGCAGGACAAAACACTAGCCCGAATAATGGCCCGGTTCTATTGGCCAGGGATTCGCGGCGATGTCCGTAGGTGGTGTACGGCATGCCGCAAATGCCAGTTAGTAAATCCAGCGGCCATTCCAAAAGCGCCTTTGCGCCCTCTACCATTAATCGAGACCCCGCTCGAAAGAATTGGGATGGATCTCGTCGGGCCATTAGATCGGTCAACACGAGGGTACCGCTTTATATTAGTTCTAGTGGACTATGCAACGCGATATCCGGAAGCAGTGCATCTTCGCAATATCTCAGCACGCAGTATTGCGGAGGCACTCTTCCGCGTTATCTCCCGAGTTGGAATCCCGAAAGAGATTCTGACTGACCAAGGCACCTCGTTTATGTCACATACACTGAACAAACTGTATGGGTTATTGGGTATTAAGCCGATCCGCACCAGCGTCTATCACCCACAAACGGACGGTTTAGTTGAACGGTTCAACCGCACCCTCAAGAACATAATTAAAAAATTCGTAAGTGAGGACGCACGTAATTGGGATAGATGGCTCGAACCCTTGCTCTTTGCAGTGCGAGAGGTCCCCCAAGCCTCCACGGGGTTCTCCCCATTCGAATTGTTATACGGGCGTAAGCCGCGCGGCATCTTAGATGTGCTGCGGGAAAATTGTGAGGAGGGACCTTCCCCAAGTAAAAAAAAAATCCAATACGTTATTGACCTGCGCGCAAAGCTCCACACGCTCATGCACCTAACTCAGGAGAATTTGCGGCAGGCCCAAGAACGGCAAGCCCGCCTGTACGACAAGGGTACGCGCCTTAGGGAGTTCGCACCGGGAGAGAAAGTACTCGTACTGTTGCCCACATCGAGCTCCAAATTAGTCTCCAAGTGGCAAGGGCCCTTTGAGGTCACACGGCGAGTCGGGGACGTTGACTATGAGGTGAGGCGAACGGATAGGGGCGCTACAGATTTACCACATCAACCTACTCAAACTCTGGAACGAGGAGGTCCCCGTGGCATTGGTGTCGGTGGTTCCGGAGAAGGCGGAGCTGTGGCTGGAGGTTCAAAAGGGAACATTGGCATCGCGTACCTCTCCGGTCCCCTGTGGAGACCACCTCTCCCCGACCCAACTCACGAAGGTTGCCCAGTTGCAGACCGAGTTTTCGGACGTGTTCTCGCCCCTGCCCGGCAGCACCAACCTCATAGAGCACCACATTGAGATGCCCCCAGGGGTGGTAGTGCATAGCCGCCCTTACAGGTTACCCGAGCACAAAAAAAAGTGGTTCGGGAAGAACTCGAGGCCATGCTCGAAATGGGCATCGTCGAGGAGTCCCACAGTGACTGGAGCAGCCCGGTGGTCTTGGTACCCAAGGCCGATGGGTCGGTCCGGTTCTTTGTGGACGATAGAAAAGTCAACGCGGTGTCTAAATTCGATGCGTACCCAATGCCTCGTATTGATGAGTTGCTCGATTGGCTAGGCATGGCTCATTTTTACTCGACGCTGGATTTAACAGAGGGTTATTGGCAGATCCCCTTGACTCCATTATCCCGGGAAAAAACGGCCTTTTCCACACCGTTCGGCTTACACCAATTCGTCACACTTCCGTTTGGGCTGTTTGGGGTGCCTGCTACATTTCAGCGGCTGATGGACAGGGTCCTCCGCCCCCACGCCACCTATGCGGCCGCATACCTCGACGATATAATCATTTATAGTAATGACTGGCAGCTGCACTTACAACACCTGAGGGCCGTCCTTAAGTCGCTGAGGCGAGCGGGTCTCACAGCCAACCCAAAGAAGTGTGCGATTGGGCGGGTGGAAGTACGGTATCTGGGCTTCCACTTGGGCAACGGGCAGGTACGTCCCCAAATTAACAAGACAGCAGCAATTGCGGCCTGCCCGAGGCCCAAGACCAAAAAGGGGGTGAGACAGTTCCTGGGGCTGGCTGGCTACTATCGGAGGTTTATGCCTAATTATTCAGACATCACCAGCCCGCTGACTGATCTCACTAAAAAGGGGGCACCAGATCCAGTCCAGTGGACGGAGCAATGCCAGCGGGCTTTCTCTGAGGTAAAGGCTGCACTGTGTGGGGGGCCACTTTTACACTCCCCTGACTTTTCTCTCCCTTTTATGTTGCAGACCGATGCGTCGGACAGAGGGCTGGGGGCGGTTTTGTCCCAGGAGGTGGAGGGGGAGGACCACCCCGTCCTGTACATTAGCAGGAAGCTGTCAGTGCGTGAGGGGCGCTACAGCACTATTGAGAAGGAGTGTCTGGCGATCAAGTGGGTGGTCCTCGCCCTCCGCTACTACCTGCTGGGGCGCCCTTTCACCCTCTGTTCGGACCACGCTCCCCTCCAGTGGCTCCACCGCAAGAAGCATGCCAACGCGCGGATCACCCATTGGTATCTGGCACTCCAACCCTTCAATTTTAAGGTGGTCCACAGGCCGGGGGCGCAGATGGTTGTGGCGGACTTCCTCTCCCGTCAAGGGGGGAGTCGGCTGCAGGCCGGACAGCCGCCCGGCCTGAGTCGGGCGGTGGGGGTATGTGGCAGCGGGGGCGTGGTCAAGCGCCGGTCTGTGACAGGAGGGTGGAGTCAGGGAAGGTAAGTGGCAGAATCACTACACCTGACGGCAAATTAACCTGTTTGTGTCTCCCCAGTGACCGCGCCCTATTTAAGGAGAGAGAGTGAGAGCAGAGGGAGCTCTCTCCACAACCAGATGACTGGAATGTGTGTGCGTGTGTGGCTGAGAGTAGAAAATATTTGCACTGAAAAGTGAAAATAAAAGAGTTGTGCGAACTCAGTCTCTGTCCTGCCGTCCTCTGTGCTCCACCCACACCTAGTGAACTTTACAAGGATGTTAAGGTTTGCTATGGGAGTGACAAGGTTGGACAAGATAAGGAACAAGCACATCAGAGGGACAGCACATGTGGAGAGCTTGGGAATTAAGCTAAGAGAGATGAGACTGAGATGGTATCGGCACATCCTAAGAAGAGATGCAGAGCATGTTGGAAGGAGAATATTGAGGATGGAGCTGCCAGGCACGCAAAAACGAGGAAGGCCAAAGAGGAGATACATGGATGTGGTGAGAGAGGACATGAAAGGGGCAGGTGTGGTAGAGAAGGATGCTGAAGACACTAGGGAGCAATGGAGACGAAAGATCCGCTGTGGCGACCCGTAATCGGGAGCAGCCAAAAGAAGAAGATTATTATTATTATTTTAATGTACACATTGCTCCAGCACACTCCGATGACAAAATTAATATCATCAGTAAAAAAAAAAAAAAACATACTTCCTAAAAATGTACACAGTGCAGATTTTATTAGAGATGGAGACAGAATGAAACCTTGGAGTTCACTGAGTGAATTTACTCCATCTAGTGGTTAAAAAGTGTAAATTTATGTATTGTGTGTATCTTTCTCTCAGACTGAGTTGGGAAAGACACAAGCAGAAGTTCAGCAGATGATCCAGGAGCGAGTGAAGAAGATTGAGGAAATCAGACACTCTGTAGAACTCAATAAAGTGAGTCTCTTAACTCACGTACAAAATAGCTCCTTTATAAAAACACATTCAGAGATTATGATCTAATCACATGAAATAAAACAATTTCTCAATTTGTCTCCTGTTAGAAAAACACAGAGAAGGAGAAAGCAGACAGTGTGAAGGTCTTCAGTGCTCTGATGCGCTGCATTGAGAGAAGTCAGGCTGAGCTGCTTATGGTGATGGAGGAGAAGCAGAAAGCAGCAGAGATGCAGGCTGAAGAGTTCATTAAAGAGCTGGAGCAGGAAATCACTGAGCTAAAGAGGAGAAACACTGAGCTGGAGCAGATCTCACACACTGATGATCACCTCCACCTCCTACAGGTCAGAGTCCCTCTGTTTCTCAATAGCAATGCAGCACATGACAGGACAGCAGTCCCCATGCTGAGGGATTTCTCCTCTCTCCTGCTGTACTGTAGATTTACCCGTCACTGTGCAGCCCTCCACACACCCAGGACTGGACTGACGTCACAATTAACTCTCATCTGAGTGAGGAGACTCTGAGGAGAGCTCTGTCTCAGCTTCAGGTAACTCTCAGTGAGGAAATGGAGAAGGTTCCAGAGATTAGTAAGTGTTTATTACACAGACACATTACATATATTTCCAGTATTTTGTTTTAATTAATAAAACACAAACATTTAATTAAATCTGTCAACATTTACTCAAATATTGTCTAAAATTATTTTCCAAACAGAACTGAAGAGAATTCAACAATATGCAGGTTTGTGAGCTCTTATTGGTCACATGACTAAATATATATTTCTTCCCTGTTCCACACTGTGCAATGAAAAAACTGATGTTCACTGTGTTTCTGTCTCTCAGTGGATGTGACTCTGGATCCTGATACAGCTCATCCTGAACTCATCCTGTCTGATGATGGGAAACAAGTTACATGTGGAGACAAGAGACAGAATCTCCCTGATAACCCAGAGAGGTTTGATCGTTATGTCTATGTTTTGGGAAAGGAGGGATTCTCCTCAGGGAGATTTTACTATGAGGTGCAGGTCAGAGGGAAGACTGCGTGGGATTTAGGAGTGGCCAGAGAGTCCATTAACAGGAAAGGGAAGATTACAGCCAGTCCTGAAGATGGGCAATGGAGTGTGTGGCTGTGGAATGAGACTGAATATGAGGCTTGTGATTCTCCCTCTGTCCCCCTCTCCTTGAAACAGGCTCCTCAGAAGGTGGGGGTGTTTGTAGATTATGAGGAGGGTCTGATCTCCTTCTATGATGTTGATGCAAAATCTCTTATCTACTCTTTCAGTGGTCAGAATTTCACTGAGAAACTTTATCCATACTTCAGCCCCAGTCTCAATGATGGAGGTAAAAATTCAGCTCCACTGATCATCTGCCCTGTTCATCAGATCTAATCATCACTTTTATTACCTCGCCTGGGACGGATTCCTCCAGGGGGCGAGGTATCGTTTTTGGTTGTGTTTCTTTTGTTTTTTTTTGTTCACAATATTATGGGAAAATGACTGATCAATCTTCATGAAACTTTCAGGATAGATGGACATTGGTTTCAAATAGAACTTCCAACATTTTGAGGGTCATCTGGTCAAGGTCACCAAAAAGGTCAAAATTGTTTTTGTTGTGTCTACTGCCTCATATAGAGGCGCTAGCCACTACACCATCGTGCTGTAAGAATGTGAGTGTAATAGTCGCGCACTGTACTGTACATGCGCATACACATGTTCCTATTAAAATGTCCGGTGAGTGTATTCAATTCAGTTCACCATTCAAAATAAATGGACGAGACTAAAGAAATTGCTTTCAGACATGTTTATGCTTATTGCAGAGGGAAAGTGTGTTACACTGAGCTCTAGCTCATAAGAGTTTGGGTCATGGTGACAGCGTGTGTATGTCAGCCTCGGTTCAGAGGTTTCGGTTTTGAAAACTGTCAGAGGTAAGAGTAGAATAATATAAAGTACAGACACTTGGTATATTTTACTTCTGTGATTTTTTTTTTTTTAATTATTCATTTTTGGATTACTCTTTATTTTTATGGCTACTGACTCGTAGAGTAAATATATATGCTGCATTTACTGTATAGACATGGGATCAGAAAACTGTTTTATTTATGAGCAGGAGCCACATGGACCAATAGGGGACCCATTTTTTTTTTTTTCATGATATCTTCCTTCATATTTATCATAAATGCTACCGGGTGGCGGTACGTAGTGGTTAGTGTAGCGGTTAGCGCTGTCGCCTCACAGCAAGAAGGTCCGGGTTGGAGCCCCGTGGCCGGTGAGGGCCTTTCTGTGTGGAGTTTGCATGTTCTCCCCGTGTCCGCGTGGGTTTCCTCCGGGTGCTCCGGTTTCCCCCACAGTCCAAAGACATGCAGGTTAGGTTAACTGGTGACTCTAAATTGACCGTAGGTGTGAATGTGAGTGTGAATGGTTGTCTGTGTCTATGTGTCAGCCAGGGGCGTCAGAAGCATTTTTAATGTGGGGGGGACACACTGGCGGGGGGTCCGCCACCAGAAAATTTTTAATTAATTAGCTGCCATTTCCTGCATTCTGGTTTATTTATAACAGGTTGTTAAACACCTAATTTTACCTACAAAAGTCACTTAATTCAATGACTATTTTAGAGACTCAACAATACGTCCTCATTCAACTAGTCCATATATTCATCAGCCTGTTTTTAAACCCACCGCTACGCCTAAGATAATGAGATGAATGTGACACAATTTATCACCAACAATGACTTTATGGGTGCATTTTACTTTTTATTTTGTGTTTTCTATTTAGTTTTAGATGTAACACAACATGCCACTGGGCCAAGCAATAGTGACACTCAACTGTATGTTTAAAAATAAGAACATTCATAATCTCACACAATGAACAGGCATGACATGGCATCATGCAAACTTCATAACACAAAATCACACTGTGTCAAGCAACGGTGACACATAAATAACTTCACACAATGAACAGGTGCAATTTTGTTCACCACCAACAGTGACTTTAGTGGGTGTATTTTACTTTTTTTCCGATTTAGCGATACTCATAACAAAAATGACCTGGCATCATGGAGTCTTCATAACGCAAAATTACACTGGGTCAAGCAACAACACATAAAAGAGAACTTCACACAATGAACAAGTGCAGTTTTGTCAACCTACATGCAATGGTGGTACTACAGTAGCATTTACAGATTAGTATAACAAATAGATTTATAGATAGAACTCCTTCTTACATTGGTGCCACCACAATTTCTACCACTTCATAACTTTTATCCCCCTTTCCTTCACAATCCACCTGGAATAACATCCATCTCTCTCCATCACTTTCCTCTCTACTATTCCTTCCCCATACACTGATTTCCCATCTTACTTTCCAGAAAACTGCCAAAGACCAGACAAAACAAGGAATCAATAAATATCATCAGAGCAGACTTGACCTCATTCTCGGCATTACAGTAAGGCAGGCCTACTGGGTTTGAATTAAATGATAGCTAACGTTAAGCTAGCTGACACATCTAACATTGACTAGCCAGCTAACTGCACTAACATTTCCATTGGGACAAAAAAAACCCTGTCCTGTGGGGAAATTTTGACTGACTGTGGGTGCAATCAGTTAATTATTGATATTAAGTGATCAATCTTGTTAAATCAGTCTCATTAAATTTTGAAGGTTAGTAATTAAAATGAATCAATCCCATTGAATCATTTACTTTGACTCGTTTGAATTGAATCATACCATAGAATCAGTCTCATTCAGTGAATCGTTCAATGAATCATTTAGTGAATCATTTAGTGAATCGTTCAATGAATCATTTAGTGAATCATACCATTAATCCTGGTGCTTAATAATAAATTACCAAACAGCTAAATTATGGTACATTTCCAAATTATTAAGATCACTTACCATATTATATAACATTTGCACCCTTTTTGAATTCTTTGAGAAGATTGGGGACTTCAGATATTGTTGTTCACAAATAAACAGTTTGTTTAATAAATGAATTTATTATACAAAGATAAAAATAATAAATCAATATATACAAGCAGTGAGGTGTGTGTGTGTGTGTGTAGGACTTAACCATGTGTTTAGCCTCGTGTAGCTAACTACACGTGGTGGAGGCCTAGCTTGTTGGTAGCTAAACAAAAGAATGTTATCTAAACAGAACAAAGGATTAGCTCTGTGTTTAGCCTTGTGTTGCTAGTGTGAGTTTGCTAAAGGCCCTATGGCCTAGCTAAAGTGTGTTTGTTAGGCCTGGTGAGGCCTACTGAGCACGTGTTGCTAAAGACAAGGGTGTTAGCCGTAGCTAACTAAAAGCTAGCTTGTGGATTTCTAGCTGAGGTGTGGTTTATCAGGCCTGATGGTCTGCTGAGCACATGGTAGGCCTTGATTAGCTTTGTGTTGCTAAGCAGACAAAAGGGAAGCTGTAGCTAACCCACTAGCTCATAACCATACTGAATCCATTGAAATCTTGAGATCCAGATGTATAATAAGAGAACTATATGTTAGTAGTAAAGAAAAGCATGCACAGCCTATCTATTAAAAACAATTGAGAGAACATAGAACAAAATAAATCAACACGCTGCGTGTCTAACAGTGTAACAGATAAACCTGGGTTTAAATTCACACTATTTCAATAAAAGCAAATTCCTAAGACTATCCTAATTATGCCCAAATGCCAAAATCTTACTTAATCCTGCCTTTAGCAAGATATGAAGAACTATTCGCCGGTGTAGTCTCGGGCCTCGCCGCGGGAGCACGTGAGCCGCTCGTGATGGAGGCGCAGAAAACTTTCGGGTCCAGCAGAGCACTTGGGTGGTTCCCGTGGAAAGCAGAGGATTCTTGGTCCGAACCTCAGCGTTCGTGAGGAAAAGTCTCTGATCAGAATCAGATGCACAGCGCTTTTGAGTTAAAAAGGATTCAATCGCTTCTTAACTTTTGACTGCCTGGGCTGCAGTCGTGACGTCACTTCTAATGCAAGTAAACCGGTTGTAACTCAGGTTGAGTTTAAAGATCGCGCGACTCTAGAGTTTACCTTTGCCAAGGGTAAGAAGATCGCGCTGAAGGATGGATCTTGCAAGAAAGAAGACGTCTTTTTGGGTGGAGAGCGCCTCTTTATATGTCCAGATCCATCGGAAGCCAGACGTGAGAGACAAAGATGGTGGAGCTTCCGCTTGGATTTATGCGTGCATGGCAGACTGACGTAGGTGATCCCGCCCACGCGTGACGTAGGTCACACGGAAGTTGCCTGGGAATTGTAGTTCTGACACAAGATGGCGGCATGATACCTACACTGACTTTCCGCTTCTTTGTAAAGAATGTCCTTATGTCCATTGTGTCTGGGAGCAAATACTGCAAACAATTCATCATCAACCAAGAATACCCCATTAGACTAAGCTTATTTCACTGTTTAGTTGAACATTAATGTAACGTGTCCTAGGGTTAATTTTGAGGGCAGATAACAAAAGAATACGGTTTTAGCAAAAGCTAGACATTGTGAGGTTACAATGGGGCTGACGTCACCTCCTCCACTTTCCAGCAGCTGCACCAACATTTCTGTGCTCGCGCTGAGATTCACTTCCCTCGCGCGCGGTGAGCTGTTGTAGGGAGCGCCCGGAAAACCCGGAGTGGATTTTCAGTGCTCTGTGTTTTCTCTTATCGATCAAGTGGAATGGATTCTTTCACGAAGCAATAGAAACGGCGCTGGGTGAACTCATATTTTATGTTAAATTGGGGGGGGGTGTCTAAACGAAGAATTATAAAATGTGAGGGGGACACGCCCCCTTCACATTCAATGGTGGCGACGCCCATGGTGTCAGCCCTGTGATGACCTGGTGACTTGTCCAGGGTGTACCCCGCCTTTCGCCCGTAGTCAGCTGGGATAGGCTCCAGCTTGCCTGCGGCCCTGTAGAGCAGGATAAAGCTAGAGATAATGAGATGAGATGCTACCGGGTGAGGTTTGTTTTGCCTGGCAACACTTGTTTTATTTTAGTGTTCATGCTGTCTTGCATCACATGGAGTTGTTCCAAGCTTTAAATGCTCTCACATCTCCTCATTTTAAATGGTCTATATTTTGCTGCCTTTTTCCTGTCAAAATATTATGTTGGGCATCATAGCAGGTCATTCATTTTATTTCTGAAATCTTCCTTTTGCATTTTTTTGAAAATTATCTCGTGGTTTAAAGAAGACAGTCTTGAAAATCATGGCAGTGTTAATCATGGACACAAAGACACAAATCATACCCATAGATACAGTATAATATGGAGTTAATCTTTCTCAAAGGATATGGAATGAAAATATGTTTTGATTTTTGAAAAATTCTAACAGAAGCATGAATCATTCTCTTAGCGTTAATAGTTCTCTCTGTAAATGTAATAATTGGTTGTTTGCTGTGGGATAAAACACTTCTGAACATGTTCTTATTGGAAAATAAACTTCAGGGTGGTAACAGTGACTCCGCTTCATGACATCAGCACGACACCAAGTATTTTATTCCCTGCTTAGATCATTAAAGCAGATATAATGTTTTATGTTTTAAATTGAGAGTTGCATTTTTAATGTGAATTAAATAAATGAAGTGTTTAAAATCATCCTGAGATTTGCATTTTGAGTTTCGAGTTGTCCGCAGTTGTTTGGTGAGACAGGAATAAGATTTAAAAAATGTATTTTTACTGAAGAACAGGTTTTTGAAAATGTCACACAATGTGAAATGAAGGAACATAAGTGTTACATCGCCAGATCGTCCCCAGAATACCAAACGCCGACCGAGACACTACAAAAACAAAGGGATACAAAGCTAACCTACCTCTCACAGTTGAGGGATTTTTCAACTAATAGTTCTGTATTGGTTTTGTATTGCGGTAAACAAGAGTTAGTTATGGCTTTTCAACTCTCCACATTTTTTGCCATTTTACTTCCTTCTGGTTGTCATCTCCAAGAGTTAAAATGTCCTCCAGTTATGTAAGCACTTATGGAAATGGTCTGAAGAGCTTTTCATTTCATGCATCCACTACATGGGCTGAAAATCAGCGTTTTGGTTTTTGATCAGTGAAATCTTTGCTTGTTCATCTACGTTTCTCTCATGAGTTTATTGTTCCTGTCCTATTCTTTCTGAAATGTGGGTTTGTTCATAAAATAGCTGTAAAAAGAAAGTGTCACAAGGGCCCTTGTGCATACTTTGCTAATTCTACTGCAACATTCCATGTTTTGTTGGAAGGTGATTTAGTCTTCAAACTCAACCCTGGTCCAACAAACTTTCAAATTAGCACTATTGTTACTACAAATTTTTTATCACAAAGGTCACATTCTTTGAACACACGCAACGCCGCTTGTCTCATAAATGTGAACATCCAGAAGACCACTCCACATTTCTCTTCATTCATATGAATTGGGACATGGAATGCTCATTCGTTGAGTAAAAAAAATCTGCTGTAATTTGTGTTTTCAACACACATCCTCTCTTACACACACACACACACACACACACACACACCACTCATGCATGATGCACTACATTTCTATATTTACATGTAACACACTCACTGGTATACACAACACTTGTGCACTCTCAACACACACTTACCCACACACCACCCATGTACGACATTTCTATATTCACATATAACACACACAACACTCATGCAGTCTGAACATACACTCTCTCACACACAACTTATGCACTTCATTTTTGTATTTACTTGTAACATATCTTCACACAGGGGCGGCACGGTGGTGTAGTGGTTAGCGCTGTCGCCTCACAGCAAGAAGGTCCTGGGTTCGAGCCCCGGGGCCGGCGAGGGCCTTTCTGTGTGGAGTTTGCATGTTCTCCCCGTGTCCGCGTGGGTTTCCTCCGGGTGCTCCGGTTTCCCCCACAGTCCAAAGACATGCAGGTTAGGTTAACTGGTGACTCTAAATTGAGCGTAGGTGTGAATGTGAGTGTGAATGGTTGTCTATGTGTCAGCCCTGTGATGACCTGGCGACTTGTCCAGGGTGTACCCCGCCTTTCGCCCGTAGTCAGCTGGGATAGGCTCCAGCTTGCCTGCGACCCTGTAGAAGGATAAAGCGGCTAGAGATAATGAGATGAGATATCTTCACACACACACACAATTCGTATACTACAGCTCATCTATATCTACATGCAGTGCACATACTTTCCCCCTCTCTCTCTCTCTCACACACCACTCATGCACTACACCTCATCTATGTCATGTGTTCCATCAGTGTAACACTTTCACTCACTCTCACACACACACAAACACATTTTGTAACTCAACACATTTAGTTTGTACAGTACTTACAATGGACAATATCACAACATGTAAGTGTTTACGTATGTTGTATGTATGAGTTAAGTATACAAGTATTTTCCTTTTCCTGAGCAAAGCACTCTTTATTCAAGCCTGACTAATATCCTTACTACTTCCCAGGTGCCTGGGACAGGTGATCTTTTAGTTTTTACTTTTGCATTTTAGTAGTGATCGTTAAAATCCTGATGCTTAACTTGAGTAAACAAGTTGGATGGTTTCTTTGTTTTGCAGATGCTTTATGTTACATAAATAAATTAATACATTAATTTCTGACCTCTTGGCTCACATGGATTTTGTTCATGAGTTAGGCACCAGATATGCCACCAGCTACATCAGAATACAGGAAATCAAATCTAGCTAATTCAAAATTTCCTGGGGAGGACCCCCGGAACCCCCCCCCCCCCCCCCTTTATTTAGTCACAGCATGGCCACCCCTTGTATATCCTTGGCCCCCCTTTGGCCACCCCATGTAAAAAATCCTGGCTACACCACTGGTTGTCTATGTTCTACTGCGGATACAATATCAGTTTTTGAGATTTGTAAATTATTGCATTCTGTTTTTATTTACAATTTGTACTTTGTCCCAACTTTTTTGGAATCGGGGTTGTAAATGCTTTCATATAATGTAAATATGTTTCTTTTCTCTTGTGAAGCCCAACACTGAGATTATTATTTTCATGTACACATTTCTCCAGCGCACACTGATGACAAAATTAATATCATGAGTAAAAAAAAAAAGTACTTCCTAAAATGTCCACAGTGCAGATTTTATTCCAGAGATGGAGACAGAATGAAACCCTGGAGTTCACTGAGTGAATTTGCTCCATCTAGTGGTTAAAACGTGTAACTGCATCATGAGAAAAAAGTCAAACAGTGGGCGTGTCTCATATGGCGTCACTCAGATGAATCGAAACTCAAGCTCAAATCCTTTTCATAACCCAAACCCTTTGACCCTTTCAGCAGGACACAATCTCCAGTTTGAAGCTTCTCTCTGTTTCTTCAAGGGATTAAAACCACTGTAGGTAAACACTAAGAGAACAGGAACAAGAGGGAAAAGAGAAATTGGTAAGCAATGCTACAGATGACTCTACTTCCTGTTTGTGTTTTTCACTTGGTTTCTGTGACATTGCAGTTCAGTTTCACAGATCATTAAATGTAACAACAAAGGAATAAAAAAAGTATGATGTCATTCTTTAAGAATAAAATCTAAATATTTACCAAATTGCTGTGGGTTTAGTGGAATAAAACACTTTGGGAAATGCTGTTATTGAAAAATAATCAACATTTGGTGTGAATGTAACCCAGACCCTCCAGGATGTTGCGATTTGCAAATTCAACCAATCCCCGCGAATTCAGGGTGGTGTTACAATTATATCCAATCACCGCAACTTTCCCGTAAATTTGACCAATCGTTGGCGTCGTCTTGAGGTGACGTCGACAAACTACCTTCCGCCTTACTTCCGTGTATACGTTCAAGAGAAGCAGCGTGTTGCCAGATTGGGTGGCTTCCCGCCTAATTGGACAGTTTTCAGTGCATTTTGGCGGGTTTTGAACATATCTTGGGCTGGAAAACATCAGCAGTATCTGGCAATATTGCATGATGTGCAAATCATTGTTTATGTAGGATTAAATTCTGTTACTGAAAATGTGTTATGTTTACAGTGAAGGACTGTGTGCACTTTACATTATTTTTTTGACTTAATACAAGAAATTAATGGATGCCAACATTTTTGCCAAAACGGTATTTTATTTTCCATTGTTTAGGCAGCTTCAGCATCATACTGTGAGATTCTGTTCAAACTGTTTTTTTTCTTCTGTGAAGCCTGAGCCATTTATTTTATTAGTTTATAATTATTGTTTAATTTAGTCTTCAGGAGAGACTGCCTGCACACAGTACTAGTATTAATAGTTTTTTTTTTTTCTTACATGAAAGCTGAGGCATTTATAGTGGGGCAAAAAAGTATTTAGTCAGCCACCAATTGTGCAAGTTCTCCCACTTAAAAAGATGAGAGAGGTCTGTAACTTTCATCATAGGTACATTTCAACTATGAGAGACAGAATGGGGGGAAAGAATCCAGGAAATCACATTGTAGGATTTTTAATGAATTAATTGGTAAATTCCTCGGTAAAATAAGTATTTGGTCACCTACAAACAAGCAAGATTTCTGGCTCTCACAGACCTGTAACAACTTCTTTAAGAGGCTCCTCTGTCCTCCACTCGTTACCTGTATTAATGGCACCTGTTTGAACTCGTTATCAGTATAAAAGACACCTGTCCACAACCTCAAACAGTCACACTCCAAACTCCACTGTGGCCAAGACCAAAGAGCCGTCAAAGGACACCAGAAACAAAATTGTAGACCTGCACCAGGCTGGGAAGACTGAATCTGCAATAGGTAAGCAGCTTGGTGTGAAGAAATCAACTGTGGGAGCAATTACTAGAAAATGGAAGACATACAAGACCACTGATAATCTCCCTCGATCTGGGGCTCCAAGCAAGATCTCACCCCGTGGGGTCAAAATGATCACAAGAACGGTGAGCAAAAATCCCAGAACCACACGGGGGGACCTAGTGAATGACCTGCAGAGAGCTGGGACCAAAGTAACAAAGGCTACCATCAGTAACACACTACACTGCCAGGGACTCAAATCCTGCAGTGACAGACGTGTCCCCCTGCTTAAGCCAGTGCATGTCCAGGCCCGTCTGAAGTTTGCTAGAGAGCATTTGGATGATCCAAAAGAAGATTGGGAGAATGTCATATGGTCAGATGAAACCAAAATAGAACTTTTTGGTAAAAACTCAACTTGTCGTGTTTGGAGGAGAAAGAATGCTGAGTTGCATCCAAAGAACACCATACCTACTGTGAAGCATGGGGGTGGAAACATCATGCTTTGGGGCTGTTTTTCTGCAAAGGGACCAGGATGACTGATCCATGTAAAGGAAAGAATGAATGGGGCCATGTATGATGAGATTTTGAGTGAAAACCTCCTTCCATCAGCAAGGGCATTGAAGATGAAACGTGGCTGGGTCTTTCAGCATGACAATGATCCCAAACACACTGCCTGGGCAATGAAGGAGTGGCTTCGTAAGAAGCATTTCAAGGTCCTGGAGTAGCCTAGCCAGTCTCCAGATCTCAACCCCATAGAAAATATTTGGAGGGAGTTGAAAGTCCGTGTTGCCCAGCGACAGCCCCAAAACATCACTGCTCTAGAGGAGATCTGCATGGAGGAATGGGCCAAAATACCAGCAACAGTGTGTGAAAACCTTGTGAAGACTTACAGAAAATGTTTGACCTCTGTCATTGCCAACAAAGGGTATATAACAAAGTATTGAGATGAACTTTTGTTATTGACCAAATACTTATTTTCCACCATAATTTCCAAATAAATTCTTTAAAAATCAGACAATGTGATTTTCTGGATTTTTTTTTCTCATTTTGTCTCTCATAGTTGAGGTATACCTATGATGAAAATTACAGGCCTCTCTCATCTTTTTAAGTGGGAGAACTTGCACAATTGGTGACTGACTAAATACTTTTTTGCCCCACTGTATATTATATTTTAAGGTAACTTCATGTGCTGTGAGGTTCTCTGCACTTTAACTTTTGAACCAACAGGTGCATTTGGATAAGTAAAGCCTAGTTTTCTGCATTTTTGTAGTCCTGGTAATCTTTTATATTGGTAAAGTTGTTTATAGGACCATTTCTCAGTGTCTTTGTTTTTTTAATCAATAGTTTTTCAGTAATAACTTAATATTTAACATATGACTTAAATTTAATCACAAAAAGAGAAAATTGCAACAATTTCTCGCAACTTTCACTTCCTCCTGCAATGTAATCGCAACAAAAACCTAAAAAACACCGCAACTTTCATCGCAATTTTTTGGAAACCCCCCCCCGCAACATCAGACATTTTAGCCCGCAACAATCACAAAAAAGGCCCGCGGAATCCTGGGGGGACTGGCAACCGGTCGTTTATTGCTCTGTGTTGTGATTGGTCCGGGGTGGGTATAAAAAGTGACACCGACACAGCATGGGTGAGCTCTTTCCCCAACTCTAGTGATGTTCGATACCACCGATTTCCTTTCCGATCCTGAGTAAAATTCAGGCTGGTATCGGCGATACCGATCCGATACTTTTTGCAAATACTCCAAATATGTCTGGTAAATCTAAAAAAAAAATAGT
Organism: Neoarius graeffei; assembly: GCF_027579695.1. Lineage (NCBI taxonomy): Eukaryota > Metazoa > Chordata > Actinopteri > Siluriformes > Ariidae > Neoarius > Neoarius graeffei. The sequence continues at coordinate 119,244,517 of NC_083569.1, read as the reverse complement.
GTATTTCAAATCATAGCTTCATAAAGAATACAAGACATCAGAGTAATGTATTTATTTATTTTAAACTCGGAAGTATATTGAGGTAGCGGCCTCATTTACAATATAGCCGAGCTAATATAACAGAAAAACCAAACAGAGGACACAAAATATGTGAAAATGGTGTTTCAAACACGAAAAAAAAGAAAATAAGTAAAATAATAAAACCATTAAAACAAATTATTGTTTAATTATTAAGAACTATAAAAATAAAAACTTGCTTAATTCACGTTACATGAACATGTTAACATACTGAACTGATGTAAATAACACTTCACTTTCCCTCATTCAAATGTTTTTGTTAAGGAACAATAGCATATTTACCGTCTTCCCCTTTAGTCTGTTACGTTTTTTGCTCAGAACCTCTCCTGCCTTGGAAAAGACTCTCTCTGCCGGTACAGAAGTGGCAGTAATTCCCAGGTATCTCACTGCTAGTTTGCTCAGGGCTGGGAAGGTTGGTTCATGTTCTTGCCACCAAGTCAGTGCATCCCTATCTCGGGGAATCACTTTTTCTTCCGAGTACCGACGTACTTCAATGAGCACATCACTGGCAGCTGACCGGTGATGTTGTCCTGACGAAACCTGCATGTCAAAATCAGTCCATATCCCTCCTTTTGATACAGCTGAACCTGAGGGGGCAGGACTCTGGTTTGGCCCTGAGGCAGAAGGCCGTAAGGTAGAAGGCTCTGAAGTAGAAGACCCTGAAGTAGAAGGCCATGAGGTAGAACTAACAGTAGCTGTTGAGCATGGGGCTAGAGTGGGAGCTGCCTCTCCTGTCTGATAGACTTCCTGCATTTCAGAGAGGAGATGTTTTTTCATTACTTCCACATTGTCTTTGTCTCGAAAACCAAAATGTTTAAACCTAGCATCCAGAAATGTACTGGCAGCTAGACAGTGAATGCTCTCAATACCCCTGAATCTGCGCTGACATTGCTGTGCCAGTTGCGTGGCAAGGGAGCTGCCTTGACGTTCACAGGCTGCTACAGCCCTGTGAATGAGTGACACGAGCGGAATCACTTTGGAGACTGAAACATACTTTTTAGCTGAAACTTCCCGTGTCACTTCTTCAAATGGCCGTAGTGCATCAACTGTTTGCTTGATGAGGGATAATTCTCCCTCATTTAAGCACAATGCATTCCTCCCCAAAAGGCAGAGGGCTGTGGTCACAGCTTCATTTTGCTCACAGAGTCTCTCCAGCATGTAAAAAACTGAATTCCAGCGAGTATCTACTGACTGGATTAGCTTGTGCTCTGCCACTTTCAACTGTTGCTGAATACCCCTGAGCTTCTGTGTGGCCTGTGTGCTGTGGTGAAAAAAGGACACGATCGCACTGCATTTCTCCAGCACTTTCACAACTTCCGGGACACTTTTTAAACTGTCCTTTACAATTAAATTTAGTGTATGTGCAAAACATGGATGATGCCTCCATCCAGCCTTGTGCACTGCAGCAACCATATTTGCACCATTGTCTGTCACAACTGCAACAACCTTGTCAGTTATGCCCCATTCTTCTGTGATGCGTTTAAGTGCTAAACTGATATTATCTGCTGTATGCTGCCCATGGAAAGTGTGGGTTTCCAAAACAAATTCCCTCATTTGCCAGTTTTCAATGAGATGACATGTTACAGTCAAATATGCCTCTGTGGACACTGAAGTCCACATATCAGTGGTAAGTACAACACTGGAAGCATTTTGCAAAGATGCCCTTACTTTGCCTTTGCATTCATCAAACATCTTTACAAGGTGAGTCTCTGTCAGTTTTTTTCTTCCTGGGAGTTTATATTTTGGGTCAAGAGCTCTCACAAATCCTTGGAAACCTTGGTCTTCTACTATGGACAGAGGCTGGAGATCCTTCACAACAGGGGCGATTCTAGCATCTGATCTTTGGGGGTGCTTAGCCCCCAGAGCTGACAGAGGCACCTGGCTTGAACGACAGTGTTTCCACGTTTATTCCGCATTTAGACTAGACTTAACTAGACAAGAAGACTAGACTAGACAATACTAGACTTATGCAATGTTTTAACAGAAGCTGACCCAATAAACTATGATATCTACGCATTTACAACCACTGACACAAATATTTACGTTATATTTTAAACTAAACAAGACCTACTACTGCATTTGTAATGTTGGAGCTATTCCGTACCTTCACATCTCGCTATCCCAGTAATACTCAGGTGCTACTTCGAGTTCCTCATCGGCGTGGAATCCAGTTAAAAAAACACCATGTCGTAGCAAGCGCTCGCGCGGACAGGCAACCCAATCAGAGGGGACGCAAGGAGGAGAGGGATTTTACTGCTCATAGAACTATCACGTAACAGGTGAATTCAAGAACACACACACGCCCGCGCACACATTCATTGCGCAGTGCGCAAGGGCACTTATTTCTGAAAATTACGTCCAAAAGCAGTGTTTTTGAGGGTGCTGAGCTAGGGGGTGCTGAGCTCGTTTTTGGGGGTGCTTGAGCACCCCCAAAAATAGGCTAAACACGCCCCTGCTTCACAATCATCTCTCCCAGGCATCTTGTGAGTGCTGCTGCTCTTGGGGAATCATCTTCAAACGACATAAAATCGCAGAGCAAAACAAATGATGGGGCTACTCTGCATTGAATGCTTAATCTTATTTAGATTCAACTATGCATGTAGTCTCTCCAAATAGCCCACAGTAAGGGGATACAAACACTTACTGTTTTATAATACTGGGTGACTCAAATTGAAATTGCCAGTAAAATATTTAATTAAATAAAGAAATGCCACAGTAATTGCACAAGTTTGTCACTACCTAGATTTTAAAATATTCATTTAACAGTTAAAGCAAATTAGACTGATTGTAAATAATAATAGACATATTTTAGAGATAAAATGTTATTTTTATCCATCTTTTCTAGTATATAAGTTCACCATTGCTGTTTTATTGCAATTGCTGTGTATAATTTAATGACACCTAGTCTATGTAATACACTTTAAATGATCAATTCTTTTGGAAACCTTACCTGAATAAATCTAGGCTTTTTTGCCTATGTGAGATTATCTCAGTGATACACATATTATTACTCCAAGCTGAACTCATCCAGCTATTTGTTGAAGCATGTATTTATTTCGTTACTTATTTCATGACCATATTTATTAATTTGAATAACTCCAACAGCAACGGTGCTTAGCGCCACTCAAAGCTCCGCATTTTCTCCCTCTGTACCTGGATATTGCCTGCCTGCAGCACCGAAGGACTCCGATAGAGACGTCTGTCTTGCCCTAGCACCAGCACCTGACACTGTGCTCTCCTCTTCTGTCTGCCTCATCGTAAATGCGTCGTATTCTGTTTTGTGGTTTAACCTGAGGTGTTTCACCAGGTTTGTTGTGTTGCCACAACTCCTTACTGTTTTTCCACAAACATCACAAACCGCGTCTTGGCTGTTTGTGGAGCTGAAATAGCTCCACACATGACTTCGTTTACGTTCTGCCATTGCATCTACAGACTGAGTGACTGACGGACTGAGCAGCGTGTCGCAGCGCTTACGCATTAAGCACTTACCCAGGCGGAAGAAAAAGTAGTTCCCACCAACCGCGTATCATTTAGACAAGATCTCAATAGTTTAGTTACTTTCCACTGTGTTCCTGTTAATGATATACATTACCTCAAATGACTGAAGTATCAAAAGTATCGATATCTTGATTTGAGGATCGATTTTGGAGCATAAAGATCTGGTATCGGAGGTATCGATGTTTCAGTATCGATCCGCACATCACTACCCAACTCCTCTTCTCCAGGGTGACAGAGACAGGGAATGTAACCCAAGCACTATATTTACACAGTATAAAGTAACATAAACCCAAACAAATACATTACAGGCTTCCCAGATAATTTGCAACACTTTAGGGAGCAACCGAAGCTAAATAAATGTCCAGGGATCGCCCAGCCTCCCATTCAAATACAGTGGGAGTTAGCTAGCTAATCTAGCTAACTCCGTTAGCATTAATGCTAACAGGACCTAGCATAAGAAAAATTAGCTAACATGCTAAGGGTCACAACAGTAATTTATAGACGATAAAATTATCAAAACAAGCGAAAATAATGGCACACCTGCAAAACCAACATGTACACACACAGCATGGGTGAGCTCCTTCCCCAACTCCGATAAAGAGTAAAAAAGAAAATGCTAAATAATCGCGATTGCTAATCGCTAACCAGTGTAATTACACAGTCAGTAGGTAGGCTAGTTAATTAGTCACAGGCGCATGTTACACCATGTAACGAAGGAACAACAAAATACATGAAAACAGACAAGACATCACGACAATACATTAAGGGGGTGTACAGAAATAAATAATATACAGAATCATAGTTATAAAAGTAGTGGATGGCAGTACAGAAAGGAGAGAGTTATAAGATGAAGAAAAGTGACTCAGACAGAAAACACACCTCTTCCCCAGGGTGGCAGAGACAGGGAAGAGGTGAAGGGGGCGGGGCAATATGAATAAGGAAAAAGGAAATATTAGAGGGGGTAGAAGGAGGGGGGCAGGAAGCTCCATAGGCACCCAGAAGAAAAAGAAGAAAATACTGTATGGACATGCAGGGTGTGTTAAAATAAAAACATCTTTGTGTAATTATAAATACTAGAGTAGCACACTGTTACATGAACAGTAACTCCACTTCCCCACTGATTATTTCCAATAACAGCATGACACTGACTGTACTGTCTCCTGCTTGGAGAATTAAAATGTACTTCGTGCTTAAGGACATTTAATACACCGTGACAATAATGCATTTTTAATTACTAATTAAAATTAATATTAAGTGTTCAAAATATTATTGAAATTTGCATTTTGAATTTCAAGTGGTTTCAGGAGAAAGGGATTAATATTAAAAATGCATTTACCCTAAAGGACATACTGAAGAAAAGGTCACACAAGTGCAGTGAGAAGTGAATCATTCAGGAGAGAGATTTGAGATCATTACTGGTCTTATGGATTATATTCAGTTCAGTGTCCATGAACATTGTGTAGAGTTTTCTGTTGCCTAAATCCTCTCTCATCATGTCTCCTGTGTCAGTCATGGCTTCCTCCAGCAGTGTCCTGAGTGAAGATCAGCTCCAGTGCTCCATCTGTCTGGATGTGTTCACTGATCCAGTCTCGACTCCATGTGGACACAACTTCTGTATGATCTGTCTCAAAGAGTTCTGGGACAGCAGTTCACACTGTCAGTGTCCAGTGTGTCAAACTAATTTTGCCAAAAGACCAGAGTTATGTGTGAATACGTTCATCTCTGAACTTGCTGCTCCATTTAAGAAGGCAGTTCAGGTGAAATCCAGCAGCGCTGCAGAAAAACCCACACAGTCTGTGGTGCTCTGTGACGCCTGCTGTGAAAAGAAATGTGCAGCCATGAAGTCCTGCCTGATCTGTGTGATGTCTTACTGCAAGACTCACCTGGAACCTCATGAAAGAATTTCTTCTTTTATGAAGCACAAACTGATGGATCCTGTGGAGAACCTGGAGGACTACATCTGCCTGAAGCATGAGAGACCCCTGGAGCTGTTCTGTAGAGACGACCAGACGTGTGTGTGTCAGTTCTGTACTGAGGGAGACCACAAAGCTCACAACACTGTTCCTATAGAGGAGGAGAGTGAAGAGAAGAAAGTGAGGGACTGAAAAGTTTTGATGTATTGTATAAAGTTTGCAAATTAATTTCATGCATGAAATATGAACCTTAAAAAAATGTTGATGTATTGTGTGTATCTTTCTCTCAGACTGAGTTGGGAAAAACACAAGCAGAAGTTCAGCAGATGATCCAGGAGCGATTGAAGAAGATTGAGGAAATCAGACACACTGTAGAACTCAATAAAGTCAGTCTCTTAACTCACCTACAAAATAGCTCCTTTATAAAAACACATTCAGAGAATAATGATCTAATCCAGGGGTTTTCAAAGTGTGGGAGAGTGAGCCCCCCCTCGGAGAGCAAATAAACAACAGGGCCCCCCTTAACAATTTTTCTTGTTGCTATACTTAATGTTCCATTCGTATTTAAAAAAAAATGGTTGTTGTACACATTATTTTTTTCTTTTTCACATTTTAAACATCTGTGCTTTTTAAAACATCTTGTTTTACACATTTTAAACATCTCATAGCATCGTTAGTTAGCACCTCTTGGCAGACAACACACTGTGGCAGTGGAGCATCTTCAGATCCAGTCCATGAAAATCCAAACTTTAAATAATCGTGGTCATACTTCCTTCTTTTTCCAGTCCCCCCAGGATTCCGCGGGCCTTTTTTGAGATTGTTGCGGGCTAAAATGTCTGATGTTGCGGGGGTTTCCAAAAAAATTGCGATGAAAGTTGCGGTGTTTTTTAGGTTTTTGTTGCGATTACATTGCGGAGGAAATGAAAGTTGCAAGAAATTGTTGCGATTTTCTCTTTTTGTGATTAAAATTGAGTGATATGTTAAATATTAAGTTATTACTGAAAAACTATTGATTAAAAAAACAAAGACACTGAGAAATGGTCCTATAAACAACTTTACCAATATAAAAGATTACCAGGACTACAAAAAATGCAGAAAAATAGGCTTTACTTATCCAAATGCACCTGTTGGTTCAAAAGTTAAAGTGCAGAGAACCTCACAGCACAACATGAAGTTACCTTCAAATATAATATAAATGCCTCAGCTTTCATGTAAGAAAAAAAAACTATTAATACTAGTACTGTGTGCAGGCAGTCTCTCCTGAAGACTAAATTAAACAATAATTATAAACTAATAAAATAAATGGCTCAGGCTTCATAGAAGAAAAAAAAAACAATTTGAACAGAATCTCACAGTATGATGCTGAAGCTGCCTAAACAATGGAAAATAAAATACCATTTTGGCAAAAATGTTGGCATCCATTAATTTCTTGTATTAAGTAAAAAAAAAATAAAGTGCACACAGTCCTTCACTGTAAACATAACACACTTTCAGTAACAGAATTTAAGCTGACATAAACACTGACTCGCACATCATGCAATGTTGCTAGATACTGCTGACGTTTTCCAGTCCAAAATATATTCAAAACCCGCCAATCTGGCAACACTGCGCGCATGCTGCTTCTCTTGAACATAGACATCCGGAAGCAAGGCGGAAGGTAGTTTTTCGACGTCACCTCAAGACGACGCCAACGATTGGTCAAATTTGCGGGAAAGTTGCGGTGATTGGATATAATTGCAACACCGCCCTGAATTCGTGGGGATTGGTTGAATTTGCGCTGAAGTTGCAAATTGCAACATCCTGGAGGCTCTGTTTTTTTGCTTGGCCATCTCCTCACTCCCTGTAGCTTTAGGTACTAAAAATCGATCCATTTTGTCTCTCACGTTGCGCCCCCCCGAAGAACTCTGGCGCCCCCCGGGGGGGGGGCGCGCCCCACACTTTGAAAAGCCCTGATCTAATCACATGAAATAAAACAATTACTCAATTTGTCTCCTGTTAGAAAAACACAGAGAAGGAGAAAGCAGACAGTGTGAAGGTCTTCAGTGCTCTGATGCGCTGCATTGAGAGAAGTCAGGCTGAGCTGCTTAAGGTGATGGAGGAGAAGCAGAAAGCAGCAGAGATGCAGGCTGAAGAGTTCATTAAAGAGCTGGAGCAGGAAATCACTGAGCTAAAGAGGAGAAACACTGAGCTGGAGCAGCTCTCACACACTGAGGATCACCTCCACCTCCTACAGGTCAAAGTCCCTCTGTTTCTCAATAGCAATGCAGCACATGACAGGACAGCAGTCCCCATGCTGAGGGATTTCTCCTCTCTCCTGCTGTACTGTAGATTTACCCGTCAATGTGCAGCCCTCCACACACCCAGGACTGGACTGACGTCACAATTAACCCTCATCTGAGTGAGGAGACTCTGAGGAGAGCTCTGTCTCAGCTTCAGGAAACTCTCAGTGAGGAAATGCAGAAGGTTGAAGAGATTAGTAAGTGTTTATTACACAGACACATTACATATATTTCCAGTATTTTGTTTTAATTTATAAAAAGCAAAATATTTAATTAAATCTCTCAACATTTACTCACAAATATTGTCCAAAATTATTTTCCAAACAGACCTGAAGAGAATTCAACAATATGCAGGTTTGTGAGCTCTTATTGGTCACATGACTAAATATATATTTCTTCCCTGTTCCACACTGTGCAATGATAAAACTGATGTTCACTGTGTTTCTGTCTCTCAGTGGATGTGACTCTGGATCCTGATACAGCTCATCCTGAACTCATCCTGTCTGATGATGGGAAACAAGTGAAATATGGAGACAAGAGACAGAATCTCCCTGATAACCCAGAGAGGTTTGATCGTTGTGTCTGTGTGCTGGGAAAGGAGGGATTCTCCTCAGGGAGATTTTACTATGAGGTGCAGGTCAGAGGGAAGACTGAGTGGGATGTAGGAGTGGCCAGAGAGTCCATTAACAGGAAAGGGGATCTTACAGTCAGTCCTAAAGATGGGTACTGGTGTGTGTGGCTGAGGAATGAGACTGAATATGAGGCTCTGGACTCTCCCTCTGACCCCCTCTCCTTGAAACAGGCTCCTCAGAAGGTGGGGGTGTTTGTGGATTATGAGGAGGGTCTGATCTCCTTCTATGATGTTGATGCAAAATCTCACATCTACTCTTTCACCGGTCAGAATTTCACTGAGAAACTTTATCCATTATTCAGCCCCAGTCTCAATGATGGAGGTAAAAATTCAGCACCACTGATCATCTGCCCTGTTCATCAGATCTAATCATCGCTTTTATTACCTCGCCTGGGACGGATTCCTCCAGGGGGCGAGGTATCGTTTTCGGTCGTGTTTCTTTTGTTTTTTTTGTTCACAATATTATGGGAAAATGGCTGGATCAATCTTCATGAAACTTTCAGGATAGATGGACATTGGTTTCAAATAGAACCTCCAACATTTTGAGGGTCATCTGGTCAAGGTCACCAAAAAGGTCAAAATTGTTTTTGTTGTGTCTACTGCCTCATATAGAGGCGCTAGCCACTACGCCATCGTGCTGTAAGAATGTGAGTGTAATAGTCACGCACTGTACTGTACATGCGCATACACGTGTTCCTATTAAAATGTCCGGTGAGTGTATACAATTCGGTTCACCATTCAAAATAAATGGACGAGACTAAAATTGCTTTCAGACATGTTTATGCTTATTACAGAGGGAAAGTGTGTTACACTGAGCTCTAGCTCATAAGAGTTTGGGTCATGGTGACAGCGTGTGTATGTCAGCCTCGGTTCAGAGGTTTCAGTTTTGAAAACTGTAAGAGTAGAATAATATAAAGTACAGACACTTGGTATATTTTACTTTTGTGATTTTTAAATTGTTCATTTTTGGATTACGCTTCATTTTTGTGGCTACTGATTCACAGAGTAAATATCTCATCTCATCTCATCTCATTATCTGTAGCCGCTTTATCCTGTCCTACAGGGTCGCAGGCAAGCTGGAGCCTATCCCAGCTGACTACGGGCGAAAGGCGGGGTACACCCTGGACAAGTCGCCAGGTCATCACAGGCCTGACACATAGACACAGACAACCATTCACACTCACATTCACACCTACGGTCAATTTAGAGTCACCAGTTAACCTAACCTGCATGTCTTTGGACTGTGGGGGAAACCGGAGCACCCGGAGGAAACCCACACGGACACGGGGTGAACATGCAAACTCCGCACAGAAAGGCCCTCGCCAGCCACGGGGCTTGAACCCGGACCTTCTTGCTGTGAGGCGAGAGCGCTAACCACCACACCACCGTGCCGCCCAGAGTAAATATATTGCTGTGTTTACTGTATGGACATGGGATCAGAAAACTGTTTTATTTATAAGCAGGAGCCACATGGACCCATAGGGGACCTATTTTTTTTCATGATATCTTCCTTCATGGGCGGCACGGTGGTGTAGTGGTTAGTGCTGTCGCCTCACAGCAAGAAGGTCCTGAGTTCGAGCCCCGTGGCCGGCGAGGGCCTTTCTGTGCCGAGTTTGCATGTTCTCCCCGTGTCCGTATGGGTTTCCTCCGGGTGCTCCGGTTTCCCCCACAGTCCAAAGACATGCAGGTTAGGTTAACTGGTGACTCTAAATTGACCGTAGGTGTGAATGTGAGTGCGAATGGTTGTCTGTGTCTATGTGTCAGCCCTGTGATGACCTGGCGACTTGTCCAGGGTGTACCCCGCCTTTCGCCCGTAGTCAGCTGGGATAGGCACCAGCTTGCCTGCGACCCTGTAGAACAGGATAAAGCGGCTAGAGATAATGAGATGAGATGAGATCTTCCTTCATGGGCGGCACGGTGGTGTAGTGGTTAGCGCTGTCGCCTCACAGCAAGAAGGTCCGGGTTTGAGCCCCGTGGCCGGCGAGGGCCTTTCTGTGTGGAGTTTGCATGTTCTCCCCGTGTCCGCGTGGGTTTCCTCCGGGTGCTCTGGTTTCCCCCATAGTCCAAAGACATGCAGGTTAGGTTAACTGGTGACTCTAAATTGACCGTAGGTGTGAATGTGAGTGTGAATGGTTGTCTGTGTCTATGTGTCAGCCCTGTGATGACCTGGCGACTTGTCCAGGGTGTACCCCGCCTTTCGCCCATAGTCAGCTGGGATAGGCTCCAGCTTGCCTGCCACCCTGTAGAAGGATAAAGCGGCTAGAGGAGATGAGATGAGCTCTTCCTTCATATTTATCATAAATGCTACCGGGCGAGGTTTGTTTTGCCTGGCAACACTTGTTAACCCCGCCGACAGTAGTCGGAGGGGTTATTATTTTCACCTGCGTCAGTCTGTGTGTGTGTATCTGTCTGTCTGTCTGTCTGTGTGTCTGCAAGATATCTCAAGAACCAATGGATCGATTTGGACCAAATTTTGGACATGTGTTGCCAATCACCCAGGAAGGAAACCATTAAATTTTGGAGGTCAAAGGTCAAAGGTCAAGGTCATGGCAGAACTTCGAAATTTTCGCCCAATGTATTTTAATAGGGAAAAGGCGGGGTTTGCACTCGTTAGAGTGTCCCTGTCTAGTTTTATTTTAGTGTTCATGCTGTCTTGCATCAGATGGAATTGTTCCAAGCTTTAAATGCTCTTACATCTCCTCATTTCAAATGGTATATATTTTGCTGGGTGTTTTTTTTTCTGCCAAAATATTATGTTGGGCATCATGGCAGGCCATTCATTTTATTTCTGAAATATTTCTGTTGCATTTTTTTTTAAATTATCTCATGGTTTAAAGGAGACAGTCTTGAACATCATGGCAGTGTTAATCATGGACACAAAGACACAAATCATACCCATACATACAGTATAATATGGAGTTAATCTTTCTCAAAGGATATGGAATGAAAATATGTTTTGACTTTTGAACAATGTTCACAGAAGCATGAATCATTCTCTTAGCGTTAATAATTCTCTCTAAACGCAGTAATTGTTTGTTTGCTGTGGGATAAAACACATGTTCTTTTTTGAAAATAAACTTCAGGGTGGTAACAGTGACTCCGCTTCATGACATCAGCTCAACACCAAGTGTTTTATTCCCTGCTTAGATCACTAAAGCAGATATAATTCTTTATCATGTTTTTAATTGAGAGCTGCATTTTCAATGTGAATTAAATAAATGAAGTCTTTAAAATAATCCTGAGATTTGCATGTTGAGTTCCGAGTTGTCCGCAGTTGTTTGGTGAGACAGGAATCAGATAAAAAAATTATTTTAACTGAAGAACAGGTTTTTGAAAATGTCACACGAACACAATGTGAAATGCAGGAACATAAGTGTTACATAGCCAGATCATCCCCGGAATATTAAACACCGACCGAGACGCTTCAAAAACAAAGGGATACAAAGCTAACCTACCTATCAAAGTTGAAGTATTTTTAGCTCGGACCTGGATGTAACTTTCCCTCTCATGTCTGCGTTAAACATGAACTTGTATCTATATCAGGAATGTGTGTCGTGATGTTTCCCACTAAAGTTGTGAAAGCCACAGGAGAGCAGCTTACCGCAAATGTGCTCTGGGACAGCCCAGTCCTCTCTCTCAAGAGTGGCCAGACAAAGCTCCAGTGGTTCTCACCGTTCAAGTTTAATTTGTGAAGACGACGATAATCCAAAACAAAAAGGTCCCAGACAAACCAAAGTCCTCAGAGGCTACTTCTAGATGCATGCAGTCAGCTAACAGCAGAAAATCACTAATGTCAGCCATTTCATGTTTGATAATGTTATGCACGCATTTCAGAATTATAGAAACAGAATAACTGTTGTGTTTGAGTGTTTTCAGATAAAGTAACGCAAGGACTATCAGATGTCGAAAACCGCACATTTCTGCAATAATAAAAATTTTATGGCAATGAATGTGTGTCAAAATTGCTAACTTTCATTCATTTTTTTGTCTCATTTTTTCAATGAGGAAAGTTGTATATCTTCTGTATTGTAATATAATATGATTTCAACTTCTTGGATGCACTGTTTGGGCTAGTGTATCATATTTCTTCATCTTTTAGGCTGAAGTACACCATTTTGTTGCATTTTGTTGGGGTCACTTTGAAATGTCCTTATTTTTGAAAGAAAAGCACTGTTCTTTTCAATGAAGATCACTTTAAACTAATCAGAAATCCACTCTATACATTGCTAATGTGGTAAATGACTATTCTAGCTGCAAATGTCTGGTTTTTGGTGCAATATCTCCATAGGTGTATAGAGGCCCATTTCCAGCAACTATCACTCCAGTGTTCTAATGGTACAATGTGTTTGCTCATTGCCTCAGAAGGCTAATGGATGATTAGAAAACCCTTGTACAATCATGTTAGCACAGCTGAAAACAGTTTAGCTCTTTAGAGAAGCTATAAAACTGACCTTCCTTTGAGCAGATTGAGTTTCTGGAGCATCACATTTGTGGGGTCGATTAAATGCTCAAAATGGCCAGAAAAATGTCTTGACTATATTTTCTATTCATTTTACAACTTGTGGTGGTAAATAAAAGTGTGACTTTTCATGGAAAACACAATTGTCTGGGTGACCCCAAACTTTTGAACGGTAGTGTACATCTTGTTGGACCACGCATGAAATGTCTGCAGCATGATAGATTTACTGTTGAGATACTTTGTCAAATTTATCAAGCTCATGATGTCAAATTTGCATTTAATATTTAGTTTATAATGAATTTCTCATCTACAATGTATCCAGATGGGAAAAAAACTAAACATGTTCACACCATAACTTCCTAATACTACTGAGGTATGATTCAAAATGGTATGTCAAAATGACAAAAAATCTCCATAGGCCCCCCTGTGTACACAATGCTGAGAGACACAATGAGCTCAGTACAATAATTATGAAGGGTCTTTAGTAACAACACAATTTGTCTATATGGTACTTGGAATGTCTTGCTGAATTGCAAAATGCAGGACAATTAACTCACTTGTAGTGTCCGTAGGCCCTGTGTTATCTCATACAAAGAGTCAATTACATAAAAAGCTATAGGCAATTTATTGAAGTAATCAGGAAAAATCGTTCATTTTCTCTGTATGTGACACAGAAACAAATACACAAGGAACTTTTTTCATGATATTTGGAAGATTTAGTTACAGTTCAAAACACCACAGGCCGAGAATTCTGATCTTGCTAGTACTGTACAAAGTATTGGGATAGTATTGCTTTTAAACATTGTCGACCTGAATATTGTTAGTTAATCAGAACATGAAAGCATCCTTGAATAAAAAGCAATGTCTTTTCACATTCATTTATTGTTAGAGTATGAAGGGCCTACGGACACTACAAATACGTATCACTATGAATCGAATATTCTTTTTTCCAAAGTTTAGCACATGAAGTATAATTAAAAGATGAAAAGGAGCAGAGAAGGAAGTGTGGTGCACCAAGCACCAGAGCTGGTGTCCAAAAAATAAAAAACTCTGAAAATGAGAAGATACAGACAGAATGTCAAAGCAGGCATGAAAAAGCAAAGTGTATGTATGTAACTTTTTTGCCGTTGAAGATTAGTGAGAAAAATTTTACAGGTATATATTACACATAATTTGTGGCAATATACCGTAGGCTTCTGCTGGAGAGGACAAGGTCAATTTTTGGCCATCAGTGAGACACATTTGGTCCACGTTAGTGATTTTCTGCTGTAAGGAAAACTCACATCAAAAAGAACGCCGCCCTTGTCAAAGAGCTGCGTCACACACATCCACTAATCAGCTGATGCTCCTCCAGCCTGCCCAGTCATCAGTATGTGCAGCTTTCCCTGACTGACATGCTTCCCAACAAAAGCTTTATTAGAAAACTTACTTACTTAGCCTGAGCTCCAGCTCAAACCAATCTTGACTGCTTACTCCACTGCATCCTTTCTTGCATTGCCGCTCTTATTTCGACGTATTAAATTACAGTACACTGGGCAGCAGGCCCGCCGACTGGGGGGACAAACGGGTATGTTGTCCCGGGCCCAGGAATTTGGGGGGGCAGAACTGGGCTCTCATGAAGTTGCGATTATTTTATTTCATTTCAAAACGTGTTGATTTGGGGGAGAAATGTGCTATATTTGCATTCAATAAATGATTTCTAGATCTTTTGCCTTTATTGTCTTTGAAAAAGGCATCAAGAACCCCCTACCACCCCTAATGCAAAAATGGTTTGGTCTGACTCTTTGATTAAGGGAAAAAAACGACATCGTTTGATCATAGCGCTTCGACAATCAGCGTGCGTGCCATTTGCCAACATGCACAAGTCAGGAGCACAGAAAAGAAAAGAAAAGAGAAAAAGAGGAAGAAACCAAGAGACTCAGGGGCTCACTGCAAAAATATTTTAAAAAAAGATTGGGATGATGCAGCAGGTACTAGCAAAGGCAGTGGGGCAGCTGAGCCAGGTAAGACACAGCCAACTTTTTCCAGCCCCGTAAAGTAACCCCAACCAAGGCACGCTCGAGCGGTGTGTTCTTCTCTGCTTTTCACACTGGACAGCACGCAAACACAACAAAAGTCCGGCGCATTGCATTTCGCACCTGAATAGTTGCAGACTAAGGAAATGTTGAAATGCTAAAATGAGATGGTTGTTGACCGGTTGAATGGTTTTTGAATACCTGTCATTTAAGGGTTGGAGTGAGTAGAGACTGGGATAAGCAGTGATGGGAATAACGGCATTAGAAATAAACGGCGTTACTAACGGCGTTACTTTTTTTAGTCACGAGTAATCTAACTAATTACTTTTTACATCGTTATAACCAGAGGTGTCAAGTAACGAAGTACAAATACTTCGTTACTTTACTTAAGTAGAAATTTTGGTACTTTCTACTTTACTGGAGTAATAATTTTTCAACCTACTTTTTATCTCTACTCGTTACATTTTCAAGCATTTACTTTTACTTCGTTACGTTTATAATAGTCTCGTAACTTGCATTTCATTGCGCCAATCTTTATATTACTTTATATTACTTATATTACTTTGTCCACCTAATAAACTGCCACTCAGGGCGCTCCAAGCACACAGCAATCAGAGCTCTGACTTCAACACCGTTAGTAAATTGCGGGCTCTCGTTCGTTTGTCAGGAGTGGAATCCCCCACACGAGCCATGCGGCATTCTCTTTTCTGAGTCAGGTTAAGTTTACAAATGCAGTTATGGTATCTTGGTGGGTGTTAGTGAGTAAAGTGACAGGTCTTAGCTTAGTAAACGTTATATTGGCTTGTAGTGTGTCGGCATTCCAGCGGCCGCCCTTTCTCTCCTCGCCTGTGTTCAGCCTCGCATTGCTGGAACACAAACATTCTGTTGACTTCTCTCGGTGAGCCAGTAACTAGTAGGGATGAGAAAGTGTTTTTTCTTGCATTTTAACTGGAACCTGCTGCCTCTACTGCACGTCCCATATGAAAAAGAAAAAAACTGTAATTTTACAGTAGTGTTAGTGTATTCATTCATTCATTCATTCATTCATAGCATTCAAATACTGTATTATTACTGCCGTTTAGACAGTGAATGCAATGCAACTTTGGACACAAAATGATTGCCAGCATACTGCAAAAATATTGCGTTATACAATATTTTGGACATTACAATGCTGCAATCTTTTCAAATAAATCGTATTACTGTAGTTGTTTTTTCCATCTGTGTGGATCAGTAGGATGGGGTGATGTGGTCGAGACATGTTTGTGTGTGTGTGTGTGTGTGTTTTATATATACATTTTCAATAAAAATGTATTGATAACTTACTTCTGAGGTATGAAGTTTTACACCATTACAACACTTACAGACAACAAGTCATTATTACTTGTGCTCCATGAAACACATTTTAATGAGTCAGGAGAATGGACTGTATGTGGACTTCTAGGCTGCGCCTTTGTCCTTAATAGCATTTTTTCCTCTTTCATTATACTTTTACTTTTGTACTTTAAAGTAGTTTAGATATCAGTATACTTTTTACTTTTACTTGAGTAAAAAGCTTCAGTTGATACTTTTACTTCATGAAAAGTATTTCTAAACCATAGTATCTATACTTCTCATCTCATCTCATCTCATTATCTCTAGCCGCTTTATCCTTCTACAGGGTCGCAGGCAAGCTGGAGCCTATCCCAGCTGACTATGGGCGAAAGGCGGGGTACACCCTGGACAAGTCGCCAGGTCATCACAGGGCTGACACATAGACACAGACAACCATTCACACTCACATTCACACCTACGGTCAATTTAGAGTCACCAGTTAACCTAACCTGCATGTCTTTGGACTGTGGGGGAAACCGGAGCACCCGGAGGAAACCCACGCGGACACGGGGAGAACATGCAAACTCCGCACAGAAAGGCCCTCGCCGGCCCCAGGGCTCGAACCCAGGACCTTCTTGCTGTGAGGCGACAGCGCTAACCACTACACCACCGTGCCGCCATCTATACTTCTATTTGAGTAATAAATGGTAATACTTTTGACACCTCTAGTTATAACGCCGTTCCCGTTACTTACAATAAAATACTATGCGTACTTTATTAAAGCTGTTCTCATCTGGCACGCTGCTCGTTCAGCCTTTCTTTACTCTGCTTTCATGTGGGGTGGGGAGACACGAGACAACGGCACAATAAGCCAATCAGAGTAGATTTGGACAACATACGTAGGTAGGCCACGCCTACTGCACTACTGCGCACTCTTTCAATCGGAAGACCCAGCGATGGCGAGCGGTCAGCCCAGCAATGCGCTTTCACACTGGAAATACAGCCATTACTTTTCATTACTTGAAATAAAAGGCAAAAATGTCTACGTGCAATGCACATTATGTCGAGGAACAAAGCGTTTGTCCTCGTCAGTGGCCAGTAATTAGTAAAATAATTTTAATAACTACAAAAATATATTAAATTTGATAGATGTCTTATCTCACATTCTCATCTCATCTCATTATCTCTAGCCGCTTTATCCTTCTACAGGGTCGCAGGCAAGCTGGAGCCTATCCCAGCTGACTACGGGCGAAAGGCGGGGTACACCCTGGACAAGTCGCCAGGTCATCACAGGGCTGACACATAGACACACACAACCATTCACACTCACATTCACACCTACGGTCAATTTAGAGTCACCAGTTAACCTAACCTGCATGTCTTTGGACTGTGGGGGAAACCGGAGCACCCGGAGGAAACCCACGCGGACACGAGGAGAACATGCAAACTCCACACAGAAAGGCCCTCGCCGGCCCCGGGGCTCGAACCCAGGACCTTCTTGCTGTGAGGCGACAGCGTTAACCACTACACCACCGTGCCGCCCTTTATCTCACATTATCCCACAAAAATATTAATATAGTGTAGATAACGTTACTAATTGGTTCTGTTAAGTGTCCATTTCAGTCATTAAACACATTTAACATTCACTTTTATTATGATTACACTAATTGAATTTGATTTTTTTTGAGGGGGAACAAAATGTAACAGAATAATTACTTTCCCTGGTAATTAGTTACTTTTATAACAAAGTAAGTCCGTTACTAACTCAGTTACTTTTTGGGAAAAGTAACTAGTAACTATAACTAATTACTTTTTGAAAGTAACGTGCCCAACACTGGATAAGAGAGGTGGGTGTGTGGGTGGGTTGGCCCGGGGGGCCATTCAGAGCATTTTGTCCCGGGCCCAGCCAAAGCTGTCAGCGGCCCTGCTGGGCAGTGATCACTATCCTGTTGTGGTTCAGTTTGAGATAGAACTAATAAGAGATCAGGTGGTAAGAAAGGGGAGATGGATTTTAAGGGAAGCAGATTGGGAAACCTTTTCAGTCATCAGTGAGAGCAGTCTAATGGGTATTGGAGCTAATGCCAGTGTTGACTCCATGTGCTTTTCTGTTACAAATAACATAATTAGGGCTGCTGAACTAACCATTCCCAAGTCAAAGTCAGGTAGAAAGGGAAGGATTGTTCCTTGGTGGTCTGAGGAATATAGTAGGGCTGTCAGGGACTGTAATAAAGCTTTTAGAACTTAAAAGCAAACTCTAAATTTCGGAAACTTGATGAAATACAAACAGTGTCAAGCTGTGGTGAGGCAAACGGTCAAGAATACAAAAAGGGAGTATTGGAAAAAGTTTTGTGATTCAGTTAAAAGAACAACTCCAATGCATAGTGTATGGAACATGATTAGGAAAACGAGAGGCAATGGGAGGGATTTTGAGTATCCAGTAATGATTGATGATCAAAGAGTTATTACAAATAGTAAAGATAAAGCTGAGGCCATCGCGAAGGCATTGGTAAAGGTGCATAGCTCAGAGAACCTCACTCATGAGGAGAAAAGAGGAAGAGAAATGACAATAGGAAAGCACAGGGATGTTTTACTTGAAGAGACAGGAGATGGGGAAATTTTAAATACACCTTTCAACTTACAAGAACTTAATAGTGCATTAAAGAAAGTTGGAAAGTCTACCCCAGGGAAGGATATGATCTGTTACGCAATGTTGGAGAATTTGATTGATAAAGGGAAAGAGGTGGTGTTGACCTTATTCAATAAGGTGTGGACAGAAGGAGTCATCCCAGCAGAATGGAAGCAGTCTGTTATCATCCCTATTAGGAAACCTGGGAAAGATGCAAAGTACCCAAGTAACTACAGACCTATAGCATTAACTTCTCAAATGGGTAAAGTAATGGAAAGAATGGTTAATGACAGGCTAGTCTACTGGTTAGAAACTAGAAATCTATTATATAGCTACCAGAGTGGTTTTAGGAAGGGAAGGGGGACTATGGATCCAATAGTTGCCCTGGAGGACTCAATAAGGAAAGCTCAGGTTAATAAAGAGACCGTTTTGGCCATATTTTTTTATGTTGAAAAGGCCTATGACATGGTCTGGAGAGAAGGTCTTCTTATTAAGTTGAAACAGATGGGAATTAAAGGAAGAATGTTCCAGTGGGTTAGAGACTTCTTATCTGGTACGAGAGTTATAGTTAAAATTAATGAAGAATTTAGTAATGAGTATATAGTTGAGAATGGTATGCCCCAAGGTAGTATTATCAGCCCAGTACTATTCTTGATTATGATCAATGATGTTTTTAAAGATTTACAGAGATCAGTTAATGTTACATTGTTTGCAGATGATGGGGCTATGTGGAAGAGGGGTAGAAATGTTAACTTTATTGTGAATAACATGCAGCAGTTAGTGGATGCTGTCCAAAAGTGGGCCCTTGAATGGGGATTTAGAATTTCTATAGATAAGAAAGAGCTAGAAAGAGTTGATTGCTTCAAATATTTCGGCCTATGGTTTGATAAGAGGCTAACCTGGTCTGTGCATATACAGAAGATGATTGAGAAATGTAAAAACGTTTTAAATGTGATGTGATGTTTGCGTAGGGTGGATTGGGGTGCAAGTAGGCCAGCCATGAAAACTATTTACATTAGCCTCATGAGATCTGCATTTGACTATGGGTGTGTGGCTTACAGATCTGCATCTAAGTCACTCTTAATTAAGTTGGATGCTATTCAACATAAAGCTTTGAGGTTATGTTGTGGTGCTATGAAAACTACCCCAGTTAATGCAATTCCGGTTGAGATGGGTGAAATGCCTCTTCATATCAGGAGGGATCAGTTAACTCTGGTTTATTGGGCTAACCTTAGAGGGCAAAAGGAGGATCACATGAGTTATTCTTCTTTAATTCACTGCCAAGAGAGAGATAAGTCTCAAGTTAGAAGCTTTGGGTGGATTATATCTCAGAAAGCAAGTGAAATGGGCCTCCAGTTGCTTAATGTGTGTCCACCAGTGTCTTATCCAGCTCTTCCATTGTGGCTATTGAGAGAACCTCTCGTTGACCTAGACCTGTTAGAATTGAAAATGAATGAGGAAATCAACAGAGATATAGTTGAGGATCATATTAAAGATGTGTATGAAGATAAACTTGTGGTATTTACAGATGCATCAAAGTCAATAGAAGGTAAAGTTGGTGTTGCATTTGTAATACCTAGCCTCAAGATCTATAAAAAAGAAAGATTGAGTAATGATCTTGCAGTTTACACAGCTGAGCTAGTAGCTATTCTTATTGCCCTGTCCTGGGTTGAGAGCAACAGGCCAAGGAATGGGGTGCTAATCGCGTCAGACTCATAAATGCATCTGCACTGATGAGCATCCAGAGTGCTATGTCGCAGTCCAGACAAGACATTGTTTTAGAAATTGTACAGATGATAAGTAGACTATTAAACTCTGATACAAATGTCAGTTTTTTATGGGTCCCAGCTCATTTAGGAGTACGAGGTAATGAACCAGCTGATAAGAACGCTAAGAAGGCATGTGAATCTCCTGAGATCACTATAGATATTCATAATAGTAAACCTGAAATTAAAACGATAGTCAAGTCAAAGTCCAAGGGAAAATGGCAAAGTGACTGGAATAATGCGAACACTGGTAGGAAATATTACAGTATTCAAAGGTTTGTGGCGGTGCAAGACCAACTGCTAGGTCCACTCACGAGGAAGATATTATCTTGAGGATGAGGTTTGGGCACACTGGTTTGGACAGTACTTTATTTCTTTTAAAAAAGCATGCTGATGGAAAGTGTAGTGTATGTGATGCTGCTGAGACCGTAGAGCATGTTCTAGAAGACTGTAGGGAGTTTGACCAGGAGAGGCAGCAACTTATCCAAGAGCGAGAGGCAGAAAGTGTTATGAGTAGCACGCTGTGTGAGCACAATCGCTATCAGGCGCGTTAAAATGTAAAAAACTTTTCTAGAATTTCACCAAAACTCATTGAATTTTCAGCATTGTAAGAGAACTCCCTAAAGTATTATTCAGCAAAACCCCGGAATGATAGCACAAATCTAGAATTTTTAACAGAATTTTAGTTCTTAAAATTTAACGTAATTATGGACGTCACGTGTAACATTTACACCCGTGAAAAATCACTTTGAATGCTGTTTTGAAAGTTTTGATCAAATATTCTCTATAATAAAAAATCACTTAAATATTATAAACACTCAGTCTTTTAATGTATCAAAAAATAATTTTGATAAAGCAAGGAAATTCGGAAGAATTTTTTTTTTCTTTTGCTTGTTGTGCGCGTCACGCTACCAAAATCTAACTAACCCCTTCACGAACGATTCCAACTTAAATGTACTTGTAGCGCAAATAAACCTTTCAAAAAAATATATAATACTTCTCACCCAGTAAATTAGAATCCTGGTGACTTATATCCTCGTAGCTTCAGTAGATCTAGAGATTTAGTCGATTTAGTAAATCCCAAACACTGTGAAACACACCAGCCATCTATGGTGAGAAGTGCTGCTGTAGTTGAGAAACTCTCATTTCTCCCGCTTCCAACTAACTCCGTGACCCATACCAAAATAACAATGTCACGCTCATCACTTAAGGATGATTTATGCCAAGTTTCACGGAAAAATACAGCAAAATAAACTTGCTAGAAGCATTTTTCAAAATCCCAAACGTTAAGAAACATTTCTTGTAGGGTTTCAGGTTTCAAATTTCGAGAATAGAGAAATTGCAGCGCAAAAGTTTGCCACTAAACTCGCGAAAATACTCCATCCTAGCGAGTTTCACAACCGAACTAGGCTACGTGACAGTCCGTGACCACCCAGGAATGTTCTAGAACAGTGGTTCTCAAACTTTTTTCACCAAGTACCACCTCAGAAAATACTTGGCTCTCCAAGTACCACCATAATGACCAACATTAAAATACAGTAGCATAGTAGGCCTAAGTATTCATTAAAAACAAGGCGGAGGTTTTATTTAACAAGTATATTTAATATTGTTGGCCACTGTAACATTACACACAGTACTTTGAACAGTAACACTGTGTTTAAATATAGGAAAATAAAACACTGTACTTAAATAATGAATCAAATAAATTGGCCAAATCTGCAACATCTGTAGTCTCATCAAGCTGTATGGTAAAATACTACTGTTCTTAATGCGCTCAATCAGTGTCTTTTTAACAGCGTCAGCCATGTCGTTTATTCTCCTTGACACGGTGTCATTTGAAAGCGGCACCAAGTTTAACTCTCTGGTAGCTTTCTCTCCACACATGATACGCGTCATCTCTTTGGCTAATGGCAAACACAGCAGTTCCCCGATTGTGTGCGGCTTACCGGCTCTGGCGATCAGGAAGCTGGCATGATATGAAGCTTCCTGTGCTTTGGCTACGGGTGTACCATAGGACAGAATGGTGGACTTGGACTGCTTCAGTTCATCACGTTTTCGTAAAAAAAAAAAAAATCCATTGGTTTGTCCTTTTGTGCTGTGTGTTTGGTTGTAAGATGCCGTTTGAGATGCGATGGTTTCATGGACTCATTGCTCAGAACGTCCCCGCATACAACACACTGCGGCCTGGGCAGCTCCTCTGTCCCGCTCCAAATGAATCCCAGTTTTATGTATTTTTCGTCATACTTCCTCCTCACTGGTTTCTGCCGTTTGCTAGCAGTTCTGGGGCTGGTTTTGCCACTGTCGTTAGCATCTGCACTCGGCTCACACACGTCCTCTTCAGTTCTCCCTCTCTCCTGATCCACGCTCCCATTCGCGGATTTAAGCCACGACAGTAATTTTGTCATACTCGTCATAATTAGCAAAGCCACCTCCACCGTTTCCCATCACAGCCTAGTCTACCAATGGCGGATAACCGTCTGTCAGCGGAACCGGCGGGAATGCGTACGTACGCTACGTATGGCTACCCAGAAGCACTTGCAAACTTTTTAAAATTATTAACTTAATTTGTATCTCCTTTCATTTTCTTGTCATCGGTTGATAAGATATTTTCATCCATTCGGATATTATGGGTAGTATTTCACGTTTTATTTTATTTTTTTAATTTTATTTATATTTAATTAAGTGATTCTTTGGCGTACCACTAGAATGGAGCCCACGTACCACTAGTGGTACGCGTACCACAGTTTGAGAATCACTGTTCTAGAAGGTATGCTTCTAGGCACGTACGATCGAGAAAGACACCACGTGAAGGTAGTAAAAGTAGTATTTCCACTGTCTTATGACATTTTTGCTTGTTTTCGCGCGATAAACAATGTATTATGGGTAATCATTAAAATGCTGATTTCAAGGTTAAAATGGGTAAAAACAACTAATTTATATAGATATTGTAAAAATTGTACCTAATAGTTATTTCAGTACATAAAATCAAAACCTGAATTTAATTTTTTTCCCTATGTTACACCATTGTGCATCTATAGCATGCTACTCATCTGTGCCTTTAAGAATAAATAGAATTCTTCAGAAAAATTCAGGCGACGTTTGCTTTCGGTTTTTGTTTCACTTCTTGGAAGGATGGTCTGATTAGAAGAATTTAGGGTTTATTTATTTATTTATTTATTTATTTTTTAGTATTACTCAGATATCCAGACTTTCACTCCATTTCGGTAGGTGTCGGTAATGCTTCCCAAAGTTGTTTGCCAACCGCCATTAAAAAAGAAGACGCTTTATGGCAGCGGACTGGATGTTTTGGAGGCAGATAGAAAAAACGTTCATGCTGTGTGTTGTTCCTGATGGTTGCACGTTCGAGCAGACAAATAAAGTTAATGTAAAGGAGGAAGCCGACCCTCCATCATTTCACAGTAAGCAGTGCTACAGATGACTCTACTTCCTGTTTGTGTTGTTTTTCACTTGATTTCTGTGACATTACAGTTCAGTTTCACAGATCATTAAATGTAACAACAAAAGAATTGTTAGGTCAAATTTTATTATATGTAGATTATGATCAGAATATGAATCAGAATCAGTAGGTTAAATCAGGATATATGTAGGTATATGTAAGTTTAGTGAAATAGTAATTCTTAGCTTATTCTGTGTCAAAATTTAGTTTGAAATGACCTTAGGTCCGGCTGGACATTGTTTGGGAACATTTTGTTTATGAATGTGTATTTTGAACAAAGAAGTGTCTGAAGGTCTGTTTTAGTGTCAGATCGACCCATACACACTCTGAAATGGTAGAATTAAAGTTCATGATCATGTTAATTCATTCAGTTGAACCTTAGGTCATAGCTTCATAAAAGCTATGAAATATATTGAAATATATTGAAATATACTATGGTAGTAATTAATGTTAGTTTTATAGGTCCCATAATTAATGAATGCATTCTGTGATTAATGTTAGTTTTATAGTTCTAGATTAGTTCCATAATGACATTATAATTATAATTAAGATCTTATGATTCTAAGGATTTTTAGTTTAAAAGCATTAACCTAATTTAGTTATGAGTTTAATCCTGTTAGTTGTTTAATTGTTCTCTCTCTTTCAGACATATTCTCATTGTTCTTGTGGTTAAGTTGTTCTTATTTTTTTATGTTTATTCTCTTTTAACATTCCTTGTTTTAGCATTATTAAAGACATACTGTTATTTGTTATTTTACTTATGATGATGGAATCAAGATGTAATTTACTGACTTAACACACATTCATGTGTTAAGAATTATTCCTGTCAATTAGTAAGATCCTTTCTGTGCAAACTAGTGTTTTTTGACCTTCTTCGTAGGCAAGACATTATCTATGTTTAACATTCCAAACTATTCCATGAAAAATCAGACATAATATTGATTACAAGCCAAAACTCTGATATCTATCTGTACCTTACTGTCAGCAAATATGTTTTTATATTATGATTGATTCAAGATCATTACACACTTACACATAGACGCACACCCATTACACACACACACACACACACACACACATGAAGACAAAACATAAACACAGAAACACTATAAGACGTTTCCAAAAATGTTTTCATTTTGACGAAGTGACTGAGCGAATAAACTGGCATGTGAACAACTCTCACGTGTTCCCTTGTCTGTTTTCTCTGTTGATTCATCCACCTCGGGCCCGAGGGAAAGGCGTTCATGAAGGAATCCAGGGTCTCTTTCTGGGTGAACCCCAACAATTGGGTCTCTTTCTGGGTGAACCCCAACAAGAATAAAAAAGTATGATGTCATTCTTTCATAATAAAATGTAAATCTTTGCCAAATTGCTGTGGGTTTAGTGGAATAAAACACTTTGGGACATGCTGTTATTTAAAAATAATCACCATTTGGGTGTGAACAGTAACTCCACTTCCCCACTGATTATTTCCAATAACAGCATGACACTGACTGTACTGTCTCCTGCTTGGAGAATTAAAATGTACTTCGTGCGTAAGGACATTTAATACACCGTGACAATAATGCATTTTTAATTCTCATCTCATCTCATTATCTCTAGCCGCTTTATCCTATTCTACAGGGTCGCAGGCAAGCTGGAGCCTATCCCAGCTGACTACAGGCAAAAGGTGGGGTACACCCTGGACAAGTCGCCAGGTCATCACAGGGCTGACACATAGACACACACAACCATTCACACTCACATTCACACCTACGGTCAATTTAGAGTCACCAGTTAACCTAACCTGCATGTCTTTGGACTGTGGGGGAAACCGGAGCACCCAGAGGAAACCCACATGGACACGGGGAGAACATGCAAACTCCACACAGAAAGGCCCTCGCCAGCCACGGGGCTCGAACCCAGGACCTTCTTGCTGTGAGGCAACAGCGCTAACCACTACACCACCACGCCGGCCCCCAAAAGAAGATTATTATTATTATTTTAATGTACACATTGCTCCAGCACACTCCGATGACAAAATTAATATCATTAGTAAAAAAAAAAAACATACTTCCTAAAAATGTACACAGTGCAGATTTTATTACAGAGATGGAGACAGAATGAAACCCTGGAGTTCACTGAGTGAATTTACTCCATCTCGTGGTTAAAAAGTGTAACTGCCTCATGAGAAAAAAGTCAAACAGTGGGCGTGTCTCATGTGACGTCACTCAGGTGAATCGAAACTCAAGCTCAAATCGTTTTCCTGACCCAAACCAGACCCTTTCAGCAGGACACAATCTCCAGTTTGAAGCTTCTCTCTGTTTCTTCAAGGGATTAAAACCACTGCAGGTAAACACTAAGAGAACAGGAACAAGAGGGAAAAGAGAAATAGAAAGAGGAATAGAAGCGTGCTACAGATGACTCTACTTCCTGTTTGTGTTGTTGTTTTTCACTTGATTTCTGTGACATTACAGTTCAGTTTCACAGATCATTAAATGTAACAACAAAAGAATAAAATATGACGTCATTACTTCATAATAAAATGTAAATCTTTACCAAATTGCTGTGGGTTTAGTGGAATAAAACACTTTGGGACATGCTGTTATTGAAAAATAATCAACATTTGGGTGTGAACAGTAACTCCACTTCCCCACTGATTATTTCCAATAACAGCATGACACTGACTGTACTGTCTCCTGCTTGGAGAATTAAAATGTACTTCGTGCTTAAGGACATTTAATACACCGTGACAATAATGCATTTTTAATTACTAATTAAAATTAATATGAAGTGTTTAAAATAGTGTTAAAAAAATACCCCTCCTAGAACTGCCACCTTATTGTGGTGGAGGGGTTTGTGTGCTTGAATGATCCTAGGAGCTATGTTGTCGGGGGCATTATGCCCCTGGTAGGGTTTCCCAAGGCAGACAGGTCCTAGGTGACAGGCCAGACCAAGAGCAGTTCACCAAAAACCCCCTATGGAGAAAAAATCCAGGACCGTGACGTCGCCCGGTAGGACACAGCCGGGGCCCCACCCTGGAGCCAGGCCCGGGGTTGGGGCTCGTATGCGAGCGCTTGGTGGCCGGGCCTTTGCCCATGGGGCCCGGCCGGGCTCAGCCCGAAGAGGTGACGTGGGCCCGACCTCCTGTGGGTTCACCACCCACAGAGGTAGCAGTAGGGGTTTGGTGCAATGTGGATTGGGTGGCAGTCGAAGGCAGGGGCCTCGACGACCTGATCCCCGGACACAGCGGCTGGCTGTTGGGACATGGAATGTCACTTCGCTGGGGGGGAAGGAGCCTGAGCTTGTGCGGGAGGTTGAGAGGTACCGGCTAGAGATAGTCGGGCTCACCTCCACGCATAGCTTGGGCTCTGGAACCCAGCTCCTCGAGAGGGGCTGGACTTTCCACTTCTCTGGAGTCGCCCGTGGTGAGCGGCGGTGGGCTGGTGTGGGCTTGCTTATAGCTCCCCAGCTCAGCCACCATGTGTTGGAGTTTACCCCAGTGAACGAGAGGGTCGCCTCTCTGCGCCTTCGGATTGGGGAGAGGGCTCTTGCTGTTGTTTGTGCCTACGGGCCAAATAGCAGTATAGAGTATCCGGCCTTCTTGGAGTCCCTGGGAGAGGTACTGAGGGGTGCTCAGACTGGGGACTCCATTGTGCTACTGGGGGACTTCAATGCTCACGTGGGCGATGACAGTGACACCTGGAGGGGCGTGGTTGGGAGGAACGGCCTCCCCGATCTGAACCCGAGTGGTGTTTTGTTATTGGACTTCTGTGCTAGTCACGGTTTGTCCATAACGAACACCATGTTCGAGCATAGGGGTGTCCATAAGTGCACGTGGCACCAGGACACCTTAGGTCGGAGGTCGATGATCGACTTTGTAGTCGTTTCATCTGATCTCCAGCCCTATGTCTTGGACACTCGGGTGAAGAGAGGGGCTGAGCTGTCAACTGATCACCACCTGGTGGTGAGTTGGATCCGCTGGCGGAGGAGGAAGCTGGACAGACCTGGCAGGCCTAAACGTATGGTGAGGGTCTGCTGGGAACGTCTGGCCGAGCACTCTGTTGGGGAGGTCTTTAACTCCCACCTCCGGGACAGCTTTTCCCAGCTTCCGAGGGAGGCGGGGGACATTGAGTCTGAGTGGACCATGTTCTCTACCTCCATTGTGGATGCAGCTGTTCAGAGCTGTGGCCGCAAGGTCTCCGGTGCCTGTCGTGGCGGCAATCCCCGAACCCGGTGGTGGACACCGGAAGTAAGGGATGCCATCAAGCTGAAGAAGGAGTCCTATCGGGCCATGTTGACCTCCGGGACTCCTGAGGCAGCCGACGGGTATCGGCAGGCCAGGCGTGCTGCAGCTCGGGCAGTTGCGGAGGCAAAAACTCGGAACTGGGAGGAGTTCGGGGAGGCCATGGAGAAGGACTATCGGTCGGCCTCGAATAAATTCTGGCAAACCGTCCGGCGCCTCAGGAGGGGGAAGCAGTACTCTGCCAACACTGTTTACAGTGCGGGTGGGGAGCTGTTGACCTCGACTGGGGACATTGTCGGGCGGTGGAAGGAATACTTTGAGGATCTCCTCAATCCCACCGTCATGTCTTCCACTGAGGAGACTGAGGCTGATGACTCAGAGGTGGACTCGTCCATTACCCAAGCCGAAGTCACTGAGGTGGTTTGCAAGCTCCTCGGTGGCAAGGCACCAGGGGTGGATGAGATCCGCCCTGAGTATCTCAAGTCTCTGGATGTTGTGGGGCTGTTTTGGTTGACACGCCTCTGCAACATTGCGTGGCGGTCGGGGACAGTGCCTCTGGAGTGGCAGACTGGGGTGGTGGTCCCTCTTTTTAAGAAAGGGAACCGGAGAGTGTGCTCCAATTATAGGGGAATCACACTTCTCAGCCTCCCAGGGAAGGTTTACTCCAGGGTACTGGAGAGGAGAATTCGACCAATAGTCGAACCTCGGATCCAGGAGGAACAATGCGGTTTTCGTCCTGGTCGCGGAACACTGGACCAGCTCTATACCCTTCATAGGGTGCTCGAGGGTTCATGGGAGTTTGCCCAACCAGTCCACATGTGCTTTGTGGATCTGGAGAAGGCATTCGACCGTGTCCCCCGTGGTATTCTGTGGGGGGTGCTTCGGGAGTATGGGGTTCGGGGCTCTTTGCTAAGGGCTGTCCGGTCCCTGTACGAACGGAGCAGGAGTCTGGTTCGCATTGCCGGCAGTAAGTCAGACCTGTTCCCAGTGCATGTTGGACTCCGGCAGGGCTGCCCTTTGTCACCGGTTCTGTTCATAATTTTTATGGACAGAATTTCTAGGCGCAGCCAGGGGCCGGAAGGAATCCTGTTTGGGAACCACAGGATTTCATCTCTGCTTTTTGCGGATGATGTTGTCCTGTTGGCTTCTTCAAACCAGGACCTTCAGCATGCACTGGGGCAGTTTGCAGTCGAGTGTGAAGCGGCTGGAATGAGAATCAGCACCTCCAAGTCCGAGGCCATGGTTCTCGACCGGAAAAGGGTGGCTTGCCCTCTCCAGGTTGGTGGAGAAGTCCTGCCTCAAGTGGAGGAGTTTAAGTATCTCGGGATCTTGTTCACGAGTGAGAGAAGGATGAAGCGTGAGATCGACAGGCGGATCGGTGCAGCCTCCGCAGTGATGCAGTCGCTTTACCGGTCCGTCGTGGTGAAGAAGGAGCTGAGCCAAAAGACGAAGCTCTCAATTTACCGGTCGATCTACGTTCCGACTCTCCCCTATGGTCATGAGCTTTAGGTAATGACAGAAAGAACAAGATCGCGGATACAAGCGGCTGAAATGAGTTTCCTTCGCAGGGTGGCTGGGTGCTCCCTTAGAGATAGGGTGAGAAGCACAGTCACTCGGGAGGAGCTCGGAGTAGAGCCGCTGCTCCTCCACATCGAGAGGAACCAGCTGAGGTGGCTCGGGCATCTTTTTCGGATGCCTCCTGGATGCCTCCCTGGGGAGGTTTTCCAGGCATGTCCCCCTGGGAGGAGGCCCCGGGGAAGACCCAGGACACGCTGGAGGGACTATGTCTCTCGGCTGGCCTGGGAACGCCTCGGTGTTCTTCCCGAGGAGCTGGCCGAGGTGTCTGGGGAAAGGGAAGTTTGGGCTTCCATGATTAGACTGCTGCCTCCGCGACCCGGTCCCGGATAAGTGGAAGAAGACGAGACGAGACGAGAGACGTGTTTAAAATACTGAAATTTGCATTTTGAATTTCAGGTGGTTTCAGGAGAAAGGGATGAATGTGAAAAATGCATTTACACTGAAGGACATATTGAAGAAAATGTCACACAAGTGCAGTGAGAAGTGAATCATTCAGGAGAGAGATTTGAGATCATTACTGGTGTTATGGATTATATTCAATTCAGTGTCCATGAACATTGTGTAAAGTTTTCTGTTGCCTAAATCTTCTCTCATCATGTCTCTTGTGTCAGTCATGGCTTCCTCCAGCGGTGTCCTGAGTGAAGATCAGCTCCAGTGCTCCATCTGTCTGGATGTGTTCACTGATCCAGTCTCGACTCCATGTGGACACAACTTCTGTATGATCTGTCTCACAGAGTTCTGGGACAGCAGTTCACACTGTCAGTGTCCAGTGTGTAAAGAGGAATTCCCTAAACGACCTCAACTACGTGTGAATACATTCATCTCTGAACTTGCTGCTCCATTTAAGAAGGCAGTTCAGGTGAAATCCAGCAGCGCTGCAGAAAAACCCACACAGTCTGTGGTGCTCTGTGACGCCTGCTGTGAAAAGAAATGTGCAGCTGTGAAGTCCTGCCTGATCTGTATGGCCTCTTACTGCAAGACTCACCTGGAACCTCATGTGAGAATTTCTTCTTTTATGAAGCACAAACTAATGGATCCTGTGGAGAACCTGGAGGACTACATCTGCCTGAAGCATGAGAGACCCCTGGAGCTGTTCTGTAGAGACGACCAGACATGTGTGTGTCAGTTCTGTACTGAGACCGACCACAAAACTCACAACACTGTTCCTATAGAGGAGGAGAGTGAAGAGAAGAAGGTGAGGGACTAAAAAGTTTTGATGTATTGTATAAAGTTTGCAAATGAATTTCATGCATGAAATATGAACCTTTAAAAAAATTTTGATGCATTGTGTGTATCTTTCTCTCAGACTGAGTTGGGAAAGACACAAGCAGAAGTTCAGCAGATGATCAAGGAGCGAGTGAAGAAGATTGAGGAAATCAGACACACTGTAGAACTCAATAAAGTCAGTCTCTTAACTCACCTACAAAATAGCTCCTTTATAAAAACACATTCAGAGAATAATGATCTAATCACATGAAATAAAACAATTTCTCAATTTGTCTCCTTTTAGAAAAACACAGAGAAGGAGAAAGCAGACAGTGTGAAGGTCTTCAGTGCTCTGATGTGCTGCATTGAGAGAAGCCAGGCTGAGCTGCTTAAGGTGATGGAGGAGAAGCAGAAAGCAGCAGAGATGCAGGCTGAAGAGTTCGTTAAAGAGCTGGAGCAGGAAATCACTGAGCTAAAGAGGAGAAACACTGAGCTGGAGCAGCTCTCACACACTGAGGATCACCTCCACCTCCTACAGGTCAGAGTCCCTCTGTTTCTCAATAGCAATGCAGCACATGACAGGACAGCAGTCCCCATGCTGAGGGATTTCTCCTCTCTCCTGCTGTACTGTAGATTTACCCGTCACTGTGCAGCCCTCCACACACCCAGGACTGGACTGACATCACAATTAACTCTCATCTGAGTGAGGAGACTCTGAGGAGAACTCTGTCTCAGCTTCAGGAAACTCTCAGTGAGGAAATGCAGAAGGTTGAAGAGATTAGTAAGTGTGTATTACACAGACACATTGCACATATTTCCAGTATTTTGTTTTAATTAATAAAAAGCAAACATTTAATTAAATCTCTCAACATTTACTCACAAATATTGTCCAAAATTATTTTCCCAGCAGAACTGAAGAGAATTCAACAATATGCAGGTTTGTGTGCTCTTATTGGTCACATGACTAAATATATAATTTTTCCCTGTTCCACACTGTGCAATGATAAAACTGATGTTCACTGTGTTTCTGTCTCTTAGTGGATGTGACTCTGGATCCTGATACAGCTCATCGTAAACTCATCCTGTCTGATGATGGGAAACAAGTTACATGTGGAGACAAGACACAGAATTTCCCTGATAACCCAGAGAGGTTCGATCGTTGTCCCTCTGTGCTGGGAAAGGAGGGATTCTCCTCAGGGAGATTTTACTATGAGGTGCAGGTCAGAGGGAAGACTAAGTGGACTTTAGGAATGGCCAGAGAGTCCATTAACAGGAAAGGGGAGATTACAGCCAGACCTAAAGATGGATACTGGTGTGTGTGTCTGAGGAATGAGACTGAATATAGAGCTTGTGATTCTCCCTCTGTCCCCCTCTCCTTGAAACGGGCTCCTCAGAAGGTGGGGGTGTTTGTGGATTATGAGGAGGGTCTGATCTCCTTCTATGATGTTGATGCAAAATCTCACATCTACTCTTTCACTGGTCAGAATTTCACTGAGAAACTTTATCTATACCTCAGTCCCTGTCTCAATGATGGAGGTAAAAATTCAGCACCACTGATCATCTGCCCTGTTAATAAGATCTAATCATCGCTTTTATTACCTCGCCTGGGACGGATTCCTCCAGGGGGCGAGGTATTGTTTTCGGTCGTGTTTCTTTTGTTTTTTTGTTCACAATATTATGGGAAAATGGCTGGATCAATCTTCATGAAACTTTCAGGATAGATGGACATTGGTTTCAAATAGAACCTCCAACATTTTGAGGGTCATCTGGTCAAGGTCACCAAAAAGGTCAAAATTGTTTTTGTTGTGTCTACTGCCTCATATAGAGGCGCTAGCCACTACGCCATCGTGCTGCAAGAATGTGAGTGTAATAGTTGCACACTGTACTGTACATGCGCATACACGTGTTCCTATTAAAATGGCCGGTGAGTGTATACAATTCGGTTCACCATTCAAAATAAATGGATGAGACTAAAGAAATTGCTTTCAGACATGTTTATGCTTATTACAGAGGGAAAGTGTGTTACACTGAGCTCTAGCTCATAAGAGTTTGGGTCATGGTGTGTGTATGTCAGCCTCGGTTCAGAGGTTTCAGTTTTGAAAACTGTAAGAGGTAAGAGTAGAATAATATAAAGTACAGACACTTGGTATATTTTACTTCTGTGATTTTTAAATTGTTCACTTTTGGATTACGCTTCATTTTTGTGGCTACTGATTCACAGAGTAAATATATTGCTGTATTTACTGGATGGACATGGGATCAGAAAACTGTTTTATTTATAAGCAGGAGCCACATGGACCCATAGGGGACCTATTTTTTTTCATGATATCTTCTCATCTCATTCTCATCTCATTATCTCTAGCCGCTTTATCCTTCTACAGGGTCACAGGCAAGCTGGAGCCTATCCCAGCTGACTACGGGCGAAAGGCGGGGTACACCCTGGACAAGTCGCCAGGTCATCACAGGGCTGACACATAGACACAGACAACCATTCACACTCACATTCACACCTACGGTCAATTTAGAGTCACCAGTTAACCTAACCTGCATGTCTTTGGACTGTGTGGGAAACCGGAGCACCCGGAGGAAACCCACGCGGACACGGGGAGAACATGCAAACTCCGCACAGAAAGGCCCTCGCTGGCCACGGGGCTAGAACCTGGACCTTCTTGCTGTGAGAGGACAGCGCTAACCACTACACCACCGTGCCACCTTCATGATATCTTCCTTCATATTTATCATAAATGCTACCGGGCGAGGTTTGTTTTGCCTGGCAACACTTGTTTTATTTTAGTGTTCATGCTGTCTTGCATCACATGGAGTTGTTCCAAGCTTTAAATGCTCTTACAGCTCCTCATTTTAAATGGTCTACATTTTGCTGTCTTTTTCCTGTCAAAATATTATGTTGGGCATCATAGCAGGTCATTCATTTTATTTCTGAAATCTTCCTATTGCATTTTTTTTGAAAATTATCTCATGGTTTAAAGGAGACAGTCTTGAAAATCATGGCAGTGTTAATCATGGGCACAAAGACACAAATCATACCCATACATACAGTATAATATGGAGTTAATCTTTCTCAAAGGATATGGAATGAAAATATGTTTTGACTTTTGAAAAATGCTAACAGATGCATGAATCATTCTCTTAGCATTAATAATTCTCTCTGTAAATGTAATAATTGGTTGTTTGCTGTGGGATAAAACACTTCTGAACATGTTCTTATTGGAAAATAAACTTCAGGGTGGTAACAGTGACTCCGCTTCATGACATTAGCACAACACCAAGTTTTTTATTCCCTGCTTAGATCATTAAAGCAGATATAATGTTTTATGATGTTTTAAATTGAGATTTGCATTTTTAATGTGAATTAAATAAATGAAGTGTTTAAAATCATCCTCAGATTTGCATTTTGAGTTTCGAGTTGTCCGCAGTTGTTTGGTGAGACAGGAATAAGATTTTAAAAAATGTATTTTTCCTGAAGAACAGGTTTTTGAAAATGACACTGTGGCAGCGGGGGCGTGGCCAAGCAGCAGTCTGTGAATGGAGGGTGGGGTCGGGGAAGGTAAGTGGCTAGGTCATTACACCTGATGTAAATGTCTGTGTGTGGGTTTGTGTGTGTGTGGGTGGGTGTGTTTGTTGCAGGGATGAAGAATAAAGGGAGGGGGAGAGGAGAGAAGAATGGCTCCCCGACCACAACACTTGAGTGAGTGAGAGAGAAAGAAAGAAAGAAAGAAAGCTGAAAAGCCGAATAAAGTGCGTGTGTGTAAACACAAACTCTCGCTTGCCGTGCTTCTGTGCTCCACCCACATCGGGGTTTACTACAGTGGTGCCGAAACCCGGGATGCACAGAAGGGAACCGCCCCATGGAGTCCTCCCCGTTCAAAGAGCTCATCCTTGCCCTCGCTAACACCCAGCAGAACCAGCATCAAGAGCTGATCACCCTCCGGAAGGAGCAGCAGCAGTGCTTCGAAGCTTTAATGGGAAGATCGCCAGGCGTTCCGGCACCGGCTCACGTCAGCAGGGCCGCCGGCCGCCGCCACCCTCGCGAAGATGAGACCGCAGGACAATCCGGAAGCGTTCCTCGCTCTCTTTGAGCAAGCAGTCGAGGCGTGGGGGTGGCTGCTGGAGCAGCGCGCCACGCGCCTCCTCCCGCTCCTAACTGGCGAGGCGTAGCTCGCCGCACAGCAGCTCCCTGCTGACAGCTGGCTGGTCTATGCAGACCTGACAAGCTAGTGACGTGGGCACTATTTCTCGGCCTACCCTCTTTAATATAAAATAATGCCGTGGCTACGAGGCGACGACGGTATAGGCTGTGCTCAGACAGTGACAATAAGAAAACATACAAGTGCTCCTAACCTGTGGGGTTTTGTTTACTACTGCTCTCTCTCGAAATATGCCAACTAACTATGGCAACTGTATGTGTTTCTACCAATGGCTACTGGTGGTACGGTCACTTACTCCCTACTAGCTGTGTTTATGGTATGACTGTTAGTTAAACAACGCTATCACTACACTGCAATTAGCCCAAAATACACTCTGGTATAGCCTTGGCAATTCCACTTGACTAGCCTATTACTGAGTAGAGGCCTGGAATGGCTCAACACTAAATTTATCTGTTATTGCTACAAAAATCACTGAAGCCAACAATACCAAGCCTCACACAGGGCACCAAAATATGTAGGAGCAAATGGGCTTACCAAATCAGTCTCATGTAAAAAGTTATCAGTCTCATAAATTCATTAATCAGTAAATCAAATCAGTCTCATAAAAAGGAATCAGTCTCATAAATTCATTAACAAAATGGGTGAAGGCAATTAGAGTTCTTTTCTTGGCAGAGGTTGGCACTTCAGTGAATATTGTAACAATAAACAGGACACAGTTTATTCCAAAGACATCATTTATTGAAATAGCTGACAGGAATTAGCAAACTAATACTGATCAGATATAGCAACAATAGCAGCCAAGGAATAATTCAATAGAAATGATGATACAATATATACAAAATATATACATATAAGAATCAGTATTGTGTATGATAATTGAGGCAATAATGGTGATCAGAAGTAATAGGGCGAGTGGATGTTAAAATGTGATAAGGAAAATCACGTGGTTGTGTGTGTGTGTAATGCACACTCTCCCCCTACCCCTCTCTCTCTCTCACACGCACACCACTCATGCACCACATTTCTATATTTACATGTAACACACTCACTCATACACAACACTTACGCACTCTCTTAACACACTGTCTATCTCACTCTCACACTCTCACACACACAATTTGTGCACTACATTTCTATATTTACATGTAACATTCATACACTCTCAACACAGACACACAACTCATGCACTACATTTTTATATTTGCAGTAAATGTAACACTCATGCACTGTCTTAACACTCTCACTCATATATGAACACGTACTTCACTCTCTTAACACACACACTATGTCTTTCTCTCACTCACTATAAGATACAACTCATGCACTCTCAACACACCCTCTCTTACAAACACACACACCACTCATGCATGATGCACTACATTTCTATATTTACATGTAACACACTCACTGGTATACACAACACTCGTGCACTCTCAACACACACACCACTCATGCAGTCTCAACACACACTCACCCACACACCACCCATGCACTACATTTCTATATTCACATATAACACACAACACTCATGCACTCTGAACATACACTCTCTCACACACACACACACACACACACACACACACACACACACAATTCCTATACGACAGCTCATCTATATCTACATGCAGTGCACATACTTTCCCCCTCTCTCTCTCTCTCTCTCTCTCTCTCACACACACACACACACACACACACACACACACACACACACACACCACTCATGCACTACACCTCATCTGTCATGTGTTACATCAGTGTAACACTTTCACTCACTCACACACATTTTGTAACTCAACACATTTAGTTTGTACAGTACTTACAATGGACAATATCACAACATCTTGTGTTTACATATGTTGTATGTATGAGTTAAGTATACAAGTATTTTCCTTTTCCTGAGCAAAGCACTCTTTATTCAAGCCTGACTAATATCCTTACTACTTCCCAGGTGCCTGGGACAGGCGATCTTTTAGTTTTTACTTTTGCATTTTAGTAGTGATCGTTAAAATCCTGATGCTTAACTAAACAAGTTGGATGGTTTCTTTGTTTTGCAGATGCTTTATCTAACATAAATTAATACATTAATTTCTGACCTCTTGGCTCACATGGGTTTTGTTCATGAGTTAGGCACCAGATACATCAGAATACAGGGAATCAAATCTCATCTCATTATCTCTAGCTGCTTTATCCTTCTACAGGGTCGCAGGCAAGCTGGAGCCTATCCCAGCTGACTACGGGCGAAAGGCGGGGTACACCCTGGACAAGTCGCCAGGTCATCACAGGGCTGACACATAGACACAGACAACCATTCACACCTATGGTCAATTTAGAGTCACCAGTTAACCTAACCTGCATGTCTTTGGACTGTGGGGGAAACCGGAGCACCCGAAGGAAACCCACGCGGACACGGGGAGAACATGCAAACTCCGCACAGAAAGGCCCTCACCAGCCACAGGGCTCGAACCCGGACCTTCTTGCTGTGAGGCGACGGTGCTAACCACTACACCACCATGCCGCCCCGAAATCAACTCTAGCTAATTCAAAATTTCCCGGGGGAGGACCCCCGGAACCCCCCCCCCATTAGTCACAGCATGGCCACCCCTTGTATATCCTTGCCCCCCCCCCCCCCCCCCCCCCCCCCGGCCACCCCATGTAAAAAAAAATCCTGGTTGTCTATGTTCTATTGCGAATACAATATCAGTTTTTGAGATTTGTAAATTATTGCATTTCGTTTTTATTTACAATTTGTACTTTGTCCCAACTTTTTTGGAATCGGGGTTGTAAATGCTTTCATAGAATGTAAATATATGTTTCTCTTCTCTTGTGAAGCCCAACACTGAGATTATTTTCATGTACACATTCCTCCAGCACACTCTGATGACAAAATTAATATCATGAGTAAAAAAAAAAAAAAACTTCCTAAAATGTACACAGTGCAGATTTTATTACAGAGATGGAGACAGAATGAAACCCTGGAGTTCACTGAGTGAATTTACTCCATCTAGGGCGGCACGGTGGTGTAATGGTTAGCGCTGTCGCCTCACAGCAAGAAGGTCCTGGGTTCGAGCCCCGTGGCCGGCGAGGGCCCTTCTGTGTGGAGTTTGCATGTTCTCCCCGTGTCCGCGTGGGTTTCCTCCGGGTGCTCCGGTTTCCCCCACAGTCCAAAGACATGCAGGTTAGGTTAACTGGTGACTCTAAATTGAGCGTAGGTGTGAATGTGAGTGTGAATGGTTGTCTGTGTCTATGTGTCAGCCCTGTGATGACCTGGCGACTTGTCCAGGGTGTACCCCGCCTTTCGCCCGTAGTCAGCTGGGATAGGCTCCAGCTTGCCTGCGACCCTGTAGAACAGGATAAAGCGGCTAGAGATAATGAGATGAGATGAGAACAGCATGACACTGACTGTTAGGGTTGCCACCTGTGTCTGACAAAAATCCTGGACATTTCGACCATCCAATTGACCTTTTTGCTTGTAAGCAACGGCGCCCTTTGCACATCTAACCCAAGACAAAAATCGCCCTTCTATGCTGAAATTGTATTGCTCTAATTAGTAAAAATGACGTTTTTGCTAGTTATTTGTTTAGTTAATTGCTTTACATAATATAGCAGGTCTTCATTATTTTGGTTTATTTCCAACAGTTTTTGGTTGTGGACACCTGGGGGCAGTAGTGGGCACAGGTAAAAGGGGAATACATAATTAAGTTCTGTTTATTTGCTTATGTGGAATAAAAATAATAATCTAATTTTTCATTGTATCTAGGAATACCTGAATGTAACAATGTAAGGTGTAGTGTCCAACAGCTTACCTGATTGCTTAGAGTGTGGTGTGTGCTTTGCTTGTGCTTGCCTGTGCCTCCGCTGCTTGCTGCTCTTGGCTAAACAAATACATAGGAGCAGGGCCGTAACTACCATTGAGGACATCGAGCTCATGTCCTCGGCATTTTTTTCCCACGGTATTTTTTTTTTCACTCAGAAATGTGAAATTAATATATGATGAAAATCGTTCTGACTCAGGGGCGTGTTTAGCCTATTTTTGGGGGTGCTCAAGCACCCCCCAAAACGAGCTCAGCACCCCCTAGCTCAGCACCCTCAAAAACACTGCTTTTGGACGTAATTTTCAGAAATAAGTGCCCTTGCGCACTGCGCAATGAATGTGTGCGCGGCAGCGCGGGCGTGTGTGTGTTCTTGAATTCACCTGTTACGTCAGTTCTATGAGCAGTAAAATCCCTCTCCTCCTTGCGTCCCCTCTGATTGGGTTGCCTGTCCGCGCGAGTGCTTGCTACGACATGGTGTTTTTTTAACTGGATTCCACGCCGATGAGGAACTCGAATAGCACCTGAGTATTACTGGCATAGCGAGATGTGAAGGTACGGACTGGAGTTACAATTGTTAAACACAACACAATAATATGCATAATGCAATATTGATGTTCCCTGGTCTATGAACAGAATGATAAAAACGACATTTATCATTCATATCGAGATGCTTTTGTACTTAATGTAACATAGCGTTTACTAATGTAAACTAATGTAAAATCATAATAATACACACTATTATTACACAAAACACAATAACACATTAACAATTACCACTGTTCAAAATGAATAGCTCCAACATTATAAATGCAGTAGTAGGTCTTGTTAAAAATATAACGTAAATATTTGTGTCAGTGGTTGTAAATGTGTAGATATAGTTTATTGGGTCAGCTTCTGTTAAAACATTGCAGAATTGTCTAGTCTAGTCTTCTTGTCTAGTTAAGTCTGTCTAAATGCGGAATAAACGTGGAAACACTGTCGTTCAAGCCAGGTGCCTCTGTCAGCTCTGG